>NC_069804.1:88925772-90125772 GCF_027406575.1 Nycticebus coucang
CCCCTATAGATACTTGATTTGCAAATATTTTCTACCATTCTATAGGCTGTCTTTTTACTCTCTTGATAGTATCCTTGATGTACAATATTTTTATGTATTTAAATTTCAGATTAATATGAGTGTACCCACGATTAGGTTACGTTGTTTGCATTTGTAAGGTTAAATGACTTCTTTTTCTTTGGGGTAGATACCTAGCTAGTATGGGATTGCAGGATCAAATGGAAGGTCTACTTTTAGTTCTTGAAAAACTCACCATACTCCTTTCCATTTTGTAGTTGCAACACAAGTGATATTTGTTTTTTCTTTATAATTTTCACTGTAGCCTTTTATTTTTTTTACATTCATTATGCCATAAATTCATACAGACTAGGTTCCAGCAGTTCAAGAGAACTTTCCATTGGCTGTCACAAAGTGTGCTACACCTATTATGCCACAAATTCATAGGAAATAGGTTCCAACACCTGACATTCTATTCAACTGGTTCTCACATGTGCTACTCGGTATGCTTATTATGCCACGAATTCATATATAGTAGCTCAGGCTCCTGGGTGAGGCAGGATGGTGCTTCAGTTGAACCCACGTACCTTTCTCTTTTGGCTTCCTTCTTTTTTCTGAACATTTTCCTTAACACATTTCAGGACACTATCTCAGCTCTTAAGAGTGCTTAATATGCTCAATACAAACATTAATCCCTCTCACAAAAGAATCTTGCCCTTGGCTTGGCACCCGTAGCTCAGTGGTTACAGTGCCAGCCACATACACCAGAGCTGGCAGTTTCAAACCCCGGCCTGGGCTGCTAAATAACAATGGCAACAACAACAAAAAAAAAGCAGCCATGAGTTATGGTGAGCACCTGTAGTCCCAGCTACTTGGGAGGCTGAGGCAAGAGAATCGCTTAAGCCCAGGAGTTTGAGGTTGCTGTGAGCCGTGACTCCATAGTACTCTACTGAGGGCAACACAGCGAGACTCTGTCTCAAAAAAGAAAAGAATCTTGCGTTTAACTTGCTTCTCAGAACAATACCAGTAGCATAATGGGTAACACTGTAGACTCTTCCAGTTTTCCTTAACCAAAAGGCTGTACTAATTGATGCACAAAATTTTTAATTAAGTCCAACTTACCTATTTTTTCTTTTGTTGCCTGTATTTGGTATGTCATATTTAAGAAACCATTGTCAAATCCCAGGTCATGAAGATCAGCCCTGTGTTTTCTCCAAGAGTTTCATAATTTTAGTTCCTAAATATAGTCTTTAAGCATTTTTAGTTTATTGCTATACCATGTAAAGTAAGGGTCCAACTTCATTCTTTGTGTGTGAATATACAGGAGTTGGGGGGGGGCAGACACAGAGTTTTTGTTTGGGATGAAGAAAAAATTTGAGTATAGATAGCAATAATCATTACACATTGTGAACAGATTTAATGCTAGTGAACTGTACACTTACAAGGATTAAAACAATAAATATTATGTTGATTTTATTTTACCGACAACAAAAATTAAGACGAGTCTTCACACCCACTAGAATGAGTATAATCAAAAACGTAGACAATGTCAGGTATTGGTGAAGATGTGACAAAATGGTAACCTTTATACATTGCTGGCATAAACATAAAGTTATATAACCAATGTGAAAAACAAT
Source organism: Nycticebus coucang (assembly GCF_027406575.1). NCBI lineage: Eukaryota > Metazoa > Chordata > Mammalia > Primates > Lorisidae > Nycticebus > Nycticebus coucang. The sequence goes on from NC_069804.1 coordinate 88,927,407, forward strand.
TTTTGACAGTTCATCAAAAAGTGAAACATAGGCTTGACGCCTGTAGCTCAGTGAGTAGGGCACCAGCCACATACACGGAGGCTGGTGGGTTTGAGCCCAGCCAGAGCTTGCTAAACAACGACAACTGCAATCAAAACATAGCCAGGCATTGTGGAGGGCACCTGTAGTCCCAGCTACTGGGGAGGCTGAGGCAAAAGAATCGTTTAAGCCCAAGAGTTGGAGGTTGCTGTGAGCTGTGATGCACAGCATTCTACTGAGGACGACATAGTAAGATTCTGTCACAAAAAAAAAAAAAAAAAAGTGAAACATAGACTCACTGTGTGACCCCAGAATTCCACACTTAGGTATATGCCAAGGTAAATGAAAATACAAACCCACACAAAAAACGTTTACACAAATGTTCAAAGCGCATGATTCATAATAGCCAAAATGAGGAAATGACTCATACACATAATAGCCATCAAATAATGAATATTATTCAACAATAAAAAGAAATGATGTTCTGAGTCATACTACAACATGGATTTACCTTAAAAGCATTAGGTTAAGTGAATTAGCCAATCACAAAAGACCACATATTGTATGATTCCTTTTACATGAAGTGTTCATAATAGGCAATTCCATAGAGGTAGAAAGTAACAGAGTGTTGTCTGGATCTAGAGTGAGGGTACGGAGGAAAATGGGGAGTGACTATTAATGGCATCACTAAAACCACTGAACTCTCTTTATGGGTAAACTGTGTGGTATGTGGATTATATCAGTAGCTATAATTTAAAAAGTGACTTAGACATCAATGGAATTGTTGGTAGGTCTTTTTTTTAATTTTCTCTATACATATATACACATGTGTTTATTTGGTTTCCACACTTTTTGCCTTCACAAAATTAAAAAGGCTTAAAATTTAGTAACATTAACAATGTTCAAGATAAGGATTAGAAACAAAAACCTCATAAAGAACAAACAAAGATAAATAAATTCAGAAAAGAAATCAGACGATTACTGAAAAGAAATATTGAGCAATAATAATAATAATAATGCAAAAAAGGTAACATTCACATTATCAGATAAGAGTATGTCTATCGGCTCGGTGCCTGTAGCTCAAGCGGCTAAGGTGCCAGCCATATACACCAGAACTGGTGGGTTCGAATCCAGCCCAGGCCTGCCAAACAACAATGACAACTACAACCAAAAAATAGCTGGGTGTTGTAGCAGGCGCCTATAGTCCCAGCTACTTGTAGGGCTAAGGCAAGAGAATTGCTTAAGCCCAGGAGCTGGAGGTTGCTGTGAGCTGTGATGCCACAGCACTCTACCCAGAGCAACAGCTTGAGGCTCTGTCTCAAAAAAAAAAAAAAAAAGAGTATGTCTATCATAGAATGCTTTGAGGTTCAGTATGGAGTCATCAGTTAACTTGGTAGGTCTTTAGGAATTGTTGGTAGGTCTTTTGACAGAAATTGCACTGGAATTTTACAATTTAAAATTGCAAGCAGTCATCTGTAACTGCATAAATTTGACTCAACAGAGAATATAAAATGATGAAACGGAAAGATTAGAAGCAGCTAACTGTAACTAAATTATTTAACATAATCTGCAGACATTTAAATATCTTCGCCTTTAAAAAGCAGTCATCTGTAACTGCTTGAATTGGGCTCAACAGAGAGTATAACATGATTAAATGGAAAAAGGAATTCATATAATCTATGCTATCAGGAGGCGCCTGTGCTCAAGGAGTACGGTGCGGCCCCATATGCCAAGGGTGGGGGGTTGGAGCCCAGCCCCCACCAAAAAAACTGCAACAACAAAAAAACAATCTACGTTATAAATACCTTTTAAATAATTACTTGTCAGGCAAGAGGATTTCTTGGTTGCCCTTTGAAGTTCAGTAACAATGAACACTAAGTGATAAATGAGGCAGAAAAAGCACAAGTTTCTTCTACCAATGATCTCAGCCTAGGGGATCAAGCATTTCTTTTCCTTTTTTTTTATTTTACTATCATTTTTTTCCTCTGGACACAGGGTCTCTTGCTCTGTGCTATGTTGCCCAGGATGGAGGGAGGGCAGTGATGCGATCATCACTTACTGTATGTAACTTCAAATCTGTGGGCTCTAGCAATCCTCCTGCCTCAGCCTCCAGAGTAGCTGGACTACAGGTGTGCACCACCATGCCTGACTTATTTATTTACTTATTTATTAGAGATAGAGTCTCACTATGTTGCCCAGGCTGGTCTCAAAACTCCTGGCCTCAAGCAATCCTCTGGTCTCCCTCCCAAAGTGTGAAGATTACAGTCATTAGCCAACTGCACCTGGGCAACCAGAAGATTACAGTCATTAGCCAACTGCACCTGGGCAACCAGCATTTCATAAAGCTCTGCTTTCTGAAAAATTCTATCCTAAATATTAAGGGAAGCCAGGCACAGTGGCTCATGCCTATAATGCTAGCACTCAAGTGGCTAAAGCACCAGCCACATATACTGGAGCTGGCGGGTTCGAATCTAGCCCAGGCCAAACAACAACAAACAACTACAACCAAACAACAATGACAACTACAACCAAAAAATAGCTGAGCGTTGTGGCAGGTGCCTGTAGTCCCAGCTACTTGGGAGGCTGAGGCAAGAGAATCTCTTAAGCCCAAGAGTTGGAGGCTGCTGTGAGCTGTAACGCTACAGCACTCTACCAGGGTGACAGCTTGAGACTCTGCCTCAAAAAAAAAAAAAAACTTTACAAAAGCAAGTGAAGAATTCAAAAGGAACTGGTCAGAAGTACACTAATTATACAACTTATGCCTAGAGAAATTAAGGTTATATGGAGATGAGATGAAGAGAGGATTCAATTAGGAAGAAACAAATTTGCTAAGTTCTACATTCTGATAACCGTAAAATATTAAATTATCCAATAACCTATCCAACACAAAACTCTAATCATAACCTAAGACAACTAGAGTTCCTATATTTGAACATCAAATCTAACCCTATAACAGTCTTACCACCTAAAACTATAAATCATTCCTTGTCCCTCTGGTTAAATTTCTTCATTCACTTCTTTTCAGATGATGGTTCTATTCCTAGATAATCTAAATTAATACCAACTCCAGAATGCAAATATCCTATCTTTAACTATTAAATGGCTTTCTTATCATTCATAATGACTAAATAAAAGAGATTCAGAAATGGCCAACATTCTGAGCGTCTAATTTTCTAATCTGACTTCAAGATCTGAAAAAATCCTAGGGGTCTGTTTCTTTCAGCAGGCTGACACCTTAAGTGGAATGAACCATCATAATCTAGTAGTAATAATATAAGCAAATAGGAGTAAGGGACACAATTTCTAATTGTACATGATTTTTTGAAAATGCCTTTAAAGCAACTGTGTAGCATTAAGATTTCAAAACAAAGGCAATTCTGCGCCTGTGGCTCAAAGGGGTAGGGTGCTGGCCCCATATGCTGGAGGTGGGGGTTCAAACCCAGCCCTGGCCAAAAACTGCAAAAAAAAAAAAAGAGGCAATTCAAGTCAACTTTACAAAAATATCTCTTGCCTTAATACCTTCCATTTAAACCCTTCCTGAACTGACATAAAGGGTTTTAACCCAAAATTTGAATTCACTTCTTGTTCACAGAGAGTAAGATTCACTTACTCATTTTACAGTACTTACCAAATGCTGAATATATTCTGGACATTTGGTATCAGAATAAAAAAAAAAAATAGATAAAACCTGACCTCAAGGAGTTCATAATCTAATAGTGAAGAAAAGCTGTTAAGTAGTCCAGGAGTAATGTAGAGGGATCCTTCCCTCCAGAATTTCCTAATGCTTTCTAAATTTCTGACTACACGTAACTTTTATATGGCTTTCTTTAGGTGTTAAAACTCTTACCTTATTCCCATCATCTGCTAATCTTCATTTTTTTTTTTTAAGAGACAAAGTCTCACTTTATATCGCCCTCAGTAGAGTACTGTGGCATCACAGCTCTCAACAACCTCCAGCTCCTGGGCTTAGGTAATTCTCTTGCCCCAGCCTCCCGAGTAGCTGGCACTACAGGCACCCGCCACAACGCCTGGCTATTTTTTGTTACAGTTTGGCCGGAGCCGAGTTCAAACCCGCCACCCTCGGTATATGGGGCCGGCACCCTACCCACTGAGCCCCAGGTGCCACCCTGTTAATCTTCATTTTAAAGAGCAAAGTTTACCTGGGCAAACTTTTTTTTCTTTTTTTGAGACTGAGTTTCAAGCTGTCGCCCTGGGTAGAATGCCGTGACATCGCAGCTTACAGCAACCTCAAATTCTTAGGCTTAAGCGATTCTCTTGCCTCGGCCTCCCAAGTAGCTGGGACTACAGGCGCCTGCCACAGCGCCCGACTACTTTTGTTGTTGTTGTTGCTGTTGCAGTTGTCACTGTTGTTTTAGCAGGTCCAGGCTGGGATGGAACCAGCCAGCCTAGGTGCATGTGGCCAGCATGCTACTCACTGAGCTATGGGCGCCGCCTAGCTGAGCAAACTTTGATCACGCCTGTAATCCCAACACTCTCGGAGGATCGCCTGAGCTCAGGAATTCAAGACCAGCCCAAGCAAAAGCAAAAACCCATCTCTAAAAATAGCTAGGCATTGTGGCGCCCCATGAGTTTGAGGTTGCTGTGAGCTATGATGTCACAGCACTCTGCAGCACTCTACCGAGGGTGACAAAGTGAGACTCTGTTTCCTGCCACCCCCCCAAAAAAGCAAAGTTTGCTAGAGAATCAGGACTTTCCTAAAGAATATTTTGGCGAAGTGAACACTGAATCACTATTTCCTATATTAAAAGAGAAAGTAGCAATATTGTGGTTTTTTGTTTTTTTGATTTTTTGTTTTTGAGACAGAGCCTCACTTTGTCACCCTCAGTAGTGTGCGGCCCTAGGTACATTGCCATGGCATCATAGCTCACAGCAACCTCCAACTCTTGGGCTCAAGTGATTGTCTTGCCTCAGCCTCCTGAGTAGCTGGGACTACAGGCGCCAGCCACAACACCCAGCTATTTATTTTTTTTTTTTAAGACAGAGTTTAACTTTGTAGCCCTCCGTAGAGTGCCGTCACATGGCAGCTCACAGCAATCTCTAACTCCTGGGCTTAGGCCATTCTGTTACCTCAGCCTCCAGAGTAGCTGGGACTACAGACACCCGCCACATTACCGGGCTATTTTTTTGTTGTTGCAGTTTGGCTGGGCCAGGTTCGAACCCATCACCCTTGATATATGGGGCCGGTGCCCTACCCACTGAGCCACAGGAGCCACCCAATGCCCAGCTATTTATAGAGAGAGGGTCTCGCTCCTGCTCAGGCTAGTCTCAAACCTGTGAGCTCAGGCAATCCACCAGCTTCGACCTCCTTGTATCCTTATCTAGAGTTCTAGAATTAAAGGCGTGAGCCACCAAGCCTGGCCAATGGTTTTATACAGAATCAGGAAAAATGAAGATCAGGTGAGGGTAGGAAATGTACAGGAAATATTTGAAAAGTTTAGATTTATTTTTCCAAGTCTATCTAAATTAATGTTTATTCATTGTAACACACTGAAATAAGTACAAGTATTACTACCTTTGTTCTCTAACAAAAGCACTCTACGTACTTTTGTTAAAAAAGAAACCTTTAGGGCAGCACCCGTGGCTCAAAGGAGTAGGGCACTGGCCCCATATACCAGAGGTGGTGGGTTCAAACCCAGCCCCAGCCAAAAAACTGCAAAAAAAAAAGAAAAAAAGAAACCTTTAGAAAGTTTTTAACAAGTAAAAGAATGAATTTAAACTTAAGTAGGTTAAAAGGTAAACTCCCAAGGTTGGGCCTGTGCCTCAAGCCTGTAATCCTAGCATATTCTGGGAGGCCCAGGCAGGTGGATTGCCTGAGCTCGGGAGTTTGAGACCAGTCTGAGCAAGAGCAAAACCCCCATCTCTAAAAAAAAGAAAAAATAGCTGGGTGTTGTGGCAGGCATCTGTAGTCCCAGCTACTCCAGAGAATGAGACATGAAGATCACTTGATCCCTAAAGTTTGAGGTTGCTGTGAGCTATGCCATGGCACTCAACTGAGGGTGACAAAGTGAGACTCTGTCTCAAAAAAAAAAAAAGTAAACTCCCGTCAGATAAAGCAAAAAAGCAATTAATATTATTTTGCCCATTGTAACAAAAGCTATTTTCTTTTTTTTTTTTTTTTTTTTTTTGTGATTTTTGGCCAGGGCTAGGTTTGAACCTGCCACTTCCGGCATGTGGGACCAACACCCTACTCCTTGAGCCACAGGCGCCACCCACAAAAGCTATTTTCTGCTAGAACTTGACTCAAAGGTAACTCTACATCCCTATATGTTATTATATAAAAAGTACTTAAACCTGAAGGGGAGAGCAAACTCTTAAGTTTTCTGAAAGAAAATAAAATCATGTCCTCCTGTATCTATAGCTAAATATCCAGCACTTTAAGCCCATCTACAAGCCATCAAGGTAAGCATTTAATTTGGGGACCACTAATTAACATTGAGGAAGCCCTAAAAAAGTAAACCTATCCAGATAAAATTAAACCTTATTATTTTCTTAATCAGTAAAAACTAAATCAAATAAAATTTACACTGCAAGCACTAGCTACATGGAGTTTTAGCAAAATGCTAATTAAGGTTCAAAATAGTACAGTAGTTCTTCCTTATCCAGAGTCTCACTTTCTATGGATTCAGTTACCCATGGCCAATCTCAGTCTGAAAATATTAAATGGAAAATTTCAGAAATAAATAATTCATAAGTTTTAAACTACACACCATCTGAATAGCACGATAAAATCTCCAGCTGTCCTGCTCCTGCTAGCCCTGGATGTCAATCATCCCTTTGTCCAGCATATCCACACTATATGCTACCTGCCCATTAGCCATAAGCATTGTCTGCTCCTGATATCCAACCACATCATCACAGTTCAATGACCTAGAACCACTAAGGAGACAATCTTCAGATACATCAAAAGCTTAATGCTACATCACTATGCCCAGATTCACCTAACTTCATCTTCGTTTTGCCATCCAGCATCATCACAAGAAGAGTAAGTACAGTACAGTAAGATATTTTAAGAGTGACTATATTCACATAACGTCTAATCACAGTATATTGTTATAACTGTTCTATCTTATTATTATTGTTATCACTGTGCCTGATTCATAAATTAAACTTTATCATGTGTATACAGGAAAAACCATAATTTATATTGTGTAGGGTTTGGTTCTATCCATGTTTACAGGCATCCACTGAGGGTCTTAGAACCTGTGGATAAGGGGGAACCACAGTAGAACACAATATATTAAGTGTTTTTATACAGGAAATAAAACCATCATGCTGGGGGAAAAGATACATCAACAGATAAAACCATTTTTGAGGCTCAGCGCCTGTAGCACAGTGGTTATGGCATCAGCCACATACACCTAGGCTGGCGGGTTTGAATCCAGCCCCGGCCAGTTAAAAAGCAAAAACCAGCCGGCTGTTGTGGTGGGCGCCTGTAGTCCCAATAACTTGGGAAGTCTGAGGTTGCTGTGAGCTGTGATGCCACAGCATTCTACCGAGGATGACTTAATAAGACTGTCTCAAAAAACTCTTTGAGGAGGAGGAGCCGTGTGCCCTGGCACTGAGCGGCCGCGGCCATGGCGTATGCCTATCTGTTCAAGTACATCATCATCGGCGACACAGGTTTTGGTAAATCATGCTTATTGCTACAGTTTACAGACAAGAGGTTTCAGCCAGTGCACGACCTTACTATTGGCGTAGAATTTGGTGCTCGAATGATAACTATTGATGGGAAACAGATAAAACTTCAGATTTGGGATACGGCAGGGCAAGAGTCATTTCGTTCCATCACAAGGTCATACTACAGAGGTGCAGCAGGAGCGTTACTAGTGTATGATATTACAAGGAGAGATACATTCAACCATTTGACAACCTGGTTAGAAGATGTTCTCCAGCATTCCAATTCCAACATGGTTATTATGCTTATTGGAAATAAAAGTGATTTAGAATCTAGAAGAGAAGTAAAAAAAGAAGAAGGTGAAGCTTTTGCACGAGAACATGGACTTATCTTCATGGAAACTTCTGCTAAGACTGCTTCCAATGTAGAAGAGGCATTTATAAATACAGCAAAAGAAATTTATGAAAAAATCCAAGAAGGAGTCTTTGACATTAATAATGAGGCAAATGGTATTAAAATTGGCCCCCAGCATGCAGCTACTAATGTAATGCACACATGCAATCAGGGGGGACAGCAGGCCGGGGGAGGCTGCTGTTGAGTCTGTGCTGCTCTCTGGCTGCCCAGCCGGGGCCTGCTCATCTACTGTTCACCCTATCTCCTCCCGCTCAGCTGAGACATGAAACTGTTTGAAATGGCTTTGTGTCACAGAAGACTTTAATCCTTTAAATTCTTGTATAACTTTGAATAAATGGTTAATGTTCACTTAAAAGACAGATTTTGGAGACTGTATTCATATCTATTTGCATTTGATTTCTAGGTCAATGGATGTGATTATTTCTGTTAAATGTTGTCTTGTGCCCTTAACTACGAGCTGAATTGTATTAAACACTACAAAGTCACTTGAGTATTTTAAATCAGTTTGTGTATTTAGGTTTCCCAGCACCTGTGGTTACCTAATGTTTAATATTATAGAACTGTCCTCAAAAAGTTTGTCAATTTTCAAGGCTATAAAGAAAAGCAGAAGGAATCTTTTAATTCTGTATTTATCATTTATTTTCTGTATATATAGTTTAATAACCTTCTTGGGTGTAATTTGCCAAGCTTGAATTCTTTAATGCATTTGCATAAGTTCTATACTGTTTAGAGCTTAAAGCTACAGAAGCATTGTTAGAAATTGCTTGGACACTGAATTTTAAACTTTTTGACATTGTTAACAAGCATGTTCATCTTTTCTTGTCACTAGTCCAAGAAAAACATGCTTAATGTACATTACATTAAGGCTTTGTATGTGTTATTAACCTGTTTTAATGCCAAAAGTTTGCTATTTGTCCACAATTTCTTTAAGGCCTCTTCAGAAAAGGATTTGTTTGCCTTAATGATACTGTTGGGAAAAACACAGTATAATGAGTGAAAAGGGCGGAAGCAAGAAATTCCTACATCTTAGCGACTCCGAGAAGAATGAGTACCCACATTATGAGGACTTTAATCTTTCCTTAAACACAATAATGTTTTCTTTTTCTTTTATTCACATGATTTCTAAGTATATTTTTCATGCAGGACAGTTTTTCAACCTTGATGTACAGTGACTGTGTAAAATTTTTCTTTCAGTGGCAAACTCTATAATCTTTAAAATGTGGTAAGCATCTTGCATGTTTTGAAGGGGGTGTGACAATAAATCTACCAGATGGAAAATTCTGTTAAAAAGTAGAAAAGCTTTAGTAATTTTACTCAGTGTGGTGGTTTTATCCTTTTTTCTTTTTCCTTCCTGGTCTATAATGAAATTGTTAAAGCAGGGCAAAATAAAATCCTATGTATAAAAGTGAAAAAAAAAAAAACTCTTTGAAAATATACAGTGCTTAGTTTATCTTTAGAATGTAACAAACACGTTACTCCAGGTGATAGGCAACTGAGGGGAAATGTATGAAAAAGATCAGGCCGAACTCAGTGCCACTCTGGGAGGCCAAGGTGGGTGGACTGATTGAGCTCACAGGTTCGAGACCAGCCTGAGCAACAGCAAGACCCCATCTCTAAAACTAGCCAGGCGTGGGTGGCGCCTGTGGCTCAAGGAGTAGGGCGCCAGTCCCATATGCCGGAGGTGGCGGGTTCAAACCCAGCCCCGGCCAAAAAACCACAAAAAACAAAAACAAACAAACTATCCAGGCGCTATAGTGGGCACCTGTAGTCCCAGCTACTCTGAAGGCTGAGACAAGAGAATCTCTTGAGCCCACGAGTTTTGAGGTCACTGTGAGCTATGACACCATTGCACTCTACTGAGGGCAATAAAGTGAGATTGTCTCAAAAAAAAAAGTAGGATCAACTTACACAGTAATTGCTATACCTTTTGTTAAGTACATTAGAGCTATTTATGCCCTTTTCATGAAAGTTATGCCTAATCAATTCAGTTTCAAGCTGTTAAATACATGCACTCTGAAAAACAGATGTCTACACTAGACATCTCAGGAAATTTTCATTTTGGTATTTCTGTCTCCATTGCACAGAAGAAGAAACAACTCAGATGTTAGGTAATTTTCCGAAGGTCACACAAAAGAGAACTTGATTTGAACCCAAATCTGTCACCACATCATGCAATTTCAAATTAAGTCAAAGTGAGACTAAAGCTTAGGCTGTCTTAATTTTATTCCAAAAGACTGGAGATGAATCCATTTTCTACTATTTCTTTTTACCAAAAGTGGAAAATGTCAAATTCAAAGTGGCAATCCCTAAATAATTTATGAGACTTTTTTTTTAATTCCCCTAATTTTGGAAAAACAATGGGTAAACAGTAACATAGTTTGGTTCCATTTATATCTTAAGAAAAACCTTATATTTAATAGAAGTATCAACGTATCTTTAAAAATGGGAACAACTACAGCTAATTTAATCTCTTTTTACTGTAATAATATTCCAATTACAAAGTTTTAGTTTATTGTTGCTAAGGGTTCTTCCCCTCCATTCCCTATAAGTCCAATATAAAAAAATGGAATATGAAGAAAAATGTTAAGTACAAAATAGAATATCACACCTAAAACACAATCATCCAGATATAATCATGGGGGAAAAGTTAACACACATCTGATTTTCACAAAATTTAATGGTTACTTTACCGATTTGTAACCTCTTCCCTCCACTAATACACTGTGAATATTTTTCTACATAATCAAATATTCTTTTTTTTTAGGGTACTTTTTTTACTAAATCATAGCTGTATACATTAATGCATTTATGGGGTACAATGTGCTGGTTTTATATAACAATTTGAAATACTAGTTAACATAGCCTTCACTGCACTTTCTTAATTATTGAGTTAAGACATTTATACTCTATAATAATTAGATTTGACAAGTACCCTTGTAAAATGCACCATAGGTATGGCCCAAACAATTACCCTCCCTCTATTATGCTCCCCCCCCCGGACCTCTCATCCTCCTCTTCCCCCTTCATTTTGGGCTGTAGTTGGTTATAGCTTTCATTTGGAAGTAGGGGTGAATTCCTCTACTAGGTATATATCCAAAAGACCAAAAATCACTTTATAACAAAGATACCTGCACCAGAATGTTTACTGCAGCCCAATTCATAATTGCTAAGTCATGGAAGAAGCCCAAGTGCCCATCAACCCACAAATAGATTAATAAATTGTGGTATATGTACACCATGGAATATTATGCAGCCTGAAAAACAGATGGAGACTTTACCTCTTTCATGTTTACATGGATAGAGCTGGAACATATTCTTCTTAGTACAGTATCTCAAGAATGGAAGAAAAAGTATCCAATGTACTCAGCTCTACTATGAAACCAATATATAATCAAATGTTCTTCTAAAACACATTTTATTTCAGATTAATATGAGGGTACAAATGATTAGGTTACCATATTTGCTTTTGTTAGGTAAAGTCTAAGTTGTAGTTGAGTTCTTTAAGTGAATATAGAATAAATGTCCATTTATTCTCAGTGAATCTTTTATAATAGTCAATGCATGTAGCCTTCTTTTTGGCATAACCGAAAAGGTGTGCCAAAAATCCTTACATTGTGCTCGTTATGCTAGAGCTTGCCAATCCACATCTTATGTTCCCTCTCCCCCCCATACTCCATTTAATTATGTTTTCCTGTCCTGTAGGTGTATAGTAGTTTATTTATTGGTTTCATATTCGTATTGAGTACATTAGATACTTGCTTTTACATTATTGTGATACTTCACTAAGGAGAATGTTCTTCAACTCCATCTAGATTAATACAAAAGATGTAAAGTCTCCATATTTTCTTATGGCTGAATTATATTCTATGGTATACATATACCACAGTTTATTAATTGATTCATGGATTTATGGGCACTTGGGGTTGATTCCATGTCTTGACTATTGTGAACCGAGCTGTGATAAACATTCTAGTGCAAATGTCCCTATGGTAAAATGTATTTTTCTGGGTAGATACCCAGTAAAGGGATTAAAAGATCAAGTGGAAGGTCTACTTTTACCTCTTTGAGAATTCTCCATACTTCCTTCCAAAGAGGCTCTATTAGTTTGCAATGCCACTAACAGTATAAAAAGTAAAACATGGGCAGCACCTGTGGCTCAGGGGGTAAGGTGCTGGCCGCATATACTGAGGGTGGCAAGTTCGAACCCAGCCCTGGCCAGCTAAAACAGCAATGAGAATTGCAACAACAACAAAAAAAACTAGCCTGGGGTTATGGCGGGCGCCTGTAGTCCCAGCTACGCAGGAGGCTGAGGCAAGAGAATTGCTTAAGCCCAAGAGTTGAAGGTTGCTATGAGCTGCAATGCCACAGCACTCTACTGAGGACAACAAAGTGAGACTCTGTCTCAAAAAAAAAAAAAAAGTAAAACATATTTTTAATGGCAGCACAGTATTCCACCATGTAAAGATGTTATAATTTCTTTTTCAAGCTAGTAGCACTTGAATACACATAATACTTGGTTGCATAAATACAGCTGCCTACTAATAGGTTATATAACATGTAAGTTAATTTAAAATCTTTTTTTTTTTTTTGAGACAGAGTCTCACTATGTCGCCCTCAGTAGAGTGCCGTAGCGTCACAGCTCACAGCAACGTCAAACTCTTGGGCTTAAAGGATTCTCTTGCTGCAGCCTCCCAAGTACAGACGCCCAGCACAATGCCCAGCTATTTTTTGTCGTTGCTGTTATTGTTGTAATTGTCATTGTTGTTTGGCAGGCCTGGGCAGGGTTCAAACCCACCAGCCCGGGTGTATGTGGCCGGAACCCCAGCCGCTGAGCTACAGGCGCCAAGCCATAAAATCAACTTTTATTTATTGAGATCAAGAGTACTGCCAAAAAAGGGCTACGTGTATTGACTATTACAAAAGATTCACTGAGAAGAATAAATGGATATTTATTCTATATTCACTTAAAGAATTACCAATGGTTGCTTGTGCTATTATTGACTTAAGTGTTAATTTATAGTTTTATATGCAAAAACACAGGATAGGATGAAAAACTGTAGATAAGAAAATTCTCAAACTGCCAGTGGAAGTATAAATTTGTAAAACCATTATAGATAACAATTTGGCAATTATTCCATAATTTTAAAAAATACAGCTGACCTCCAATGCTAGGTACATATCCTAAAGAAACTCTTAACATATATGCAAAAGAGACATGTGAAAAAATGTTCATGGCAAGTTTTTAATAGTACCAAATTAGGAAAAAAGTCTAAATATCCACCAATAGTAGATAGATAAGTTATAGTATACTCATATAACTTAATGGTAAACAGGAATAAAAAGTGGGCAATATAGATCAGTATTATCCAATAGAAATATAAGGCAACCTACAAATGTCAGCCACAAATAAAAATTAAAATTTTCTAGTAGTCATATTTTTTAAAAGGAAGCAGGTAAATTTAGTTTTAATATTTACTTAATCCAAAATACCCCAAATTACTATCATGTAAATATGTAATCAAATAAAAAAATAAACACAGGTTCAGAATACCTTACCTGAAATGCTTGGGACCAGAAGTGTTTCAGATTTCAGACTTTTTCAGATTTTGAAATATGTGCAATATACCTTTGAGTATTTCCTTTTAGTGTCATATCACCACTCAAAAAGTTTCAGATTCTGGAACATTCTAGATTTCAAATTTTTGAATTAGGGACACTCAACCTGTAATAAGATATTTTACGTTCTTTTTTCATACTAAATCTCTGAAATTCCATGTGCAAACATTGATATATTTCTAGCAATCACATAATTAGCAATGAAGGTATAGAGGTATATCAAAATCCAAAAAAACAACACTGAACAAGAAAAAAAAGATGCAAAGTAATATGTACTGTATAGTGCCACTTACATAAACTTAGAAAACTGAAAGAATTCTATATAGTGTTTATGAATACATATGTACATAGAAAACATTAAAATAATCCATGAGGTCTCAATTATACCTGTAATACTTTATTACTATTTATGTAAAGGTATCTAAAGCAAATATGACATTAGATTTCATAAAGCTAAGCAGTGAGTGTAGAGGTATTTACATTATATTCTTTGTTTAAAATATTTCCCAATTAGGCTGGCGCCTGTGGCTCAGTCGGTAGGGCACCGGCCCCATATGCCAAGGGTGACGGGTTCAAACCTGGCCCCGGCCAAACAGCAACCAAAAAATAGCCGGGCGTTGTGGAGGGCACCTGTAGTCCCAGCTACTCGGGAGGCTGAGGCAAGAGAATCGCTTAAGCCCAGGAGTTGGAGGTTGCTGTGAGCTGTGTGAGGCCACAGCACTCTACCAAAGGCCATAAAGTGAGACTCTGTCTCTACAAAAAAAATAAAATAAAATAAAATATTTCCCAATTAAATAATAAATTTAGGCCAGATAGAATAGCTCCCACCTATAATCCTAGTACTCTGGGAGGCCAAGGTAGCAGGATCTCTTGAGCTCAGTAGTACAAGACCCCATCTCTACTAAAAATAAAAAAAATTAGCCTGCATCGTGGCAGGTGCCTGTAGTCCCATCTACTGGGGAGTCTAACACAGAAGGATTACTTGAACCCAGGAGTTTGAGGTTGCTGTGAACGAGGTTGACACCACAGCACCCTAGCCTGGGCAATAAAGTGAGACTCTATCTCACTAAATAAATTAATTAATTAACTAATTAATTTAAAATGAGGGACTGGGAACAGGGGACGAGGGAGGGGGCTAGAGGAGGGGGAAGGGAGGTCATGGTGTATGGCACACCTCTTGCAGGAGGGACACAATTACAAAGGGATTTTACCTAACAACCATAATCAGTGTAACCTAATTCTTTGTACCCTCAATGAATCCCAAGCAATAAAAAAAGGAAAAGAATAAACAAAGTTTTTTGGGGGAAAAGAAAATTATGTCCACATTAAAAAAAATTACAGAACTATCTTTTGCTTTATAAAAAATAATTTAAAAATAAATTTATAATATGCATGTTATAAAACTTTCCTTATTTATTTCTGTTTGTATTCAATAACTTACATCTGAAAATATGCTACAGGAAAATTTAGAGTGTAAATTTCATACTTCACCTTGTACTACATAGACCCAGGGTATCCTCCTGTCTTTCGCGTAGTAAGTTTGATAATAAAATCTGAAGAAAAATTTTTAAAAAATAAAGGCTACCTTAAACTGATGAATTTGTCTTATTTATTCAACAAGCATTTACTATATGACTATTTTAATATTCCAGGAGCTCATGATGTGGCTAAACAGCTTTTTGCCACAAGTTATGCACTCACATGAAGACCAAAGTATATTTTGGCGTGATACTGAAAACTAAGATCAAAAGAAAAAAAAAGAGCTAAACACTAAAAACAATGACTTTTTGGGCCTCAAAGTAATTGTTTAATGGAAAATTTTTTTTTTTTTTTTTTTGGATTTTTGGCCGGGGCTAGGTTTGAACCCGCCACCTCTGGCATATGGGACTGGCGCCCTACTCCTTGAGCCACAGGGGCCACCCTAATGGAAAATTTTTAAAGGGATTCTTTACAGGTATTTAACTTGTACAACTTAAATGATATACTTACATATACTGAAATCATTACTATAGCCAAGCAAATTAATGTACCCATCTCCACACCTAGTTACGTGTGTGCGCGCGCGTGCGCTGAGAGTACCTGTAATCTATTCTCTCAGCATATTTCCGGTATATGATACACTCACAGTATTATTAACTATAGTTATCATGCTATAATCTACTTATTCATCCTACTATGTACATTTGACCAACATCTCCCCCATTTCCCCCCACCTCCCTGCCCATGGTAACAGCGTTACTACTCTCTGCTTTCATAAGTTTGATGTTTACCTTCTGCATGTAAGTTAAGATCACGCAATTGTCCTTCCATGTCTGGCTAATTTAACTTAGCATAATGTCCTCCGGGTTCATCCACATTGTCACAAATGGCAAACATGTTAGTTTAGTGTACCACCCTGAGACACATAATTACTCCCTAGTTTGTTTGTTTTTATAAGACTGGGGAAAAATGCATAGAAAGCCCTTCTTATTCATTTTACTTAGCCTTGGCTAAATACTGTATACATCACTTGTATATAACTAAACTCTAATAAAGGTTCACAGTATAGGAAAGAAAAGTTCAAAATGGGAATCACTGGACCCACACAGACACTATGAGCTATCACAATGTGGAACTTCAGCTCATGCCTATTAATCCTAGCACTCTGGGAGGCCAAGGCAAGTGGATCACTTGAGCTCACGAGTTTGAGATCAGCCTGAGCACGAGTAAGACCCTGCCTCTACTAAAAACAGAAAAACTAACCAGGCATCCCAGCAGCAGCCTAGTCCCAGCTACTCAGAAGGCTGAGGCAGGAGGATTACTCAAGCCCAAGAGTTTGAGGTTGCTGTGAGCTATGACACACCATAGCACTCTACCCAGGGCAACCTCCAGAGAGACTCTGCCCAAAAAAAAAAACCTGTGGAACTTCAGATAACAGTCTTTCATAACAATAAAGTTTAAAAGGAAATAAAAAACTAGTTGAAAGACTCGGCACCTGTGGCTCAAGCGGCTAAGGCGCCAGCCACATACACCTGAGCTGGAGGGTTCGAATCCAGCCTGGCCCACCAAACAATAATGATGGCTGCAACCAAAACACAACCGGGGGTTGTGGTGGGCACCTGTAGTCCCAGCTACTTGGAAGGTGGAGGCAAGAGAATCGCTTGAGCCCAGGAGTTGGAGGTTGCTGTGAGCTGTGATGCCATAGTACTCTACCCAGGGCAACAGCTTGAGCCTCTGTCTCAAAAAAAAAAAAAAAAAAAAAAAAACACTAGTTGAAAATGTAAATTAGTGCTTGTAGCCCCAGCTGAGGCAGAAGGATCACTTGAGCCCAGGATTTCAAGTTCACACTGGACAACACAGCAAGACCCTTTCTTGTAAAAAAAAAAAAAAAAAAAGGAAGAGAAGAGAAGGTAAAAGAAAATGTGACTTTAAAAGCTGAACTTTAGGCCAGTATCTGGCAGGAGAGGGGCGCGAGAGGTCAGGTGTGCGGGAGGGGTCCCGGCCTGGGTTCTAAGGCACAGAGGTAGAGCGAAGCGAATCCACGACCGGCGCCGGGGGCAGCGCAGAGCCCTAGATTCCCATGGCCCCGGCTAAGGAGTCGCCAGGCTTCTCAAGCTACCACCATGAACCTCGAGAAGGACTTCGCTCCACTCATGCCTAACATCGTGCACGCCCGGAATGACAAGCTGTACAAAAAGAGGACGGTGGCAGCGCTGGAGATTGAGAAGACTGCCATGACACCTCCCTGGCTGTGCATCCCCTGGCTGCTCTGCTCTAAAAGGGAAGCTTTGCATGCTTTCTCAACCAGTGTTACTTTCCCAGGTTTCGGGCCCTTAGCACAGTACTTTAAAAGAAGGAGATTTAGAGTCATTTCTGGGAGTCCCTGCTTTGATCCTGACTGGCTGCGTGATTTGGTCCAAGTCTTTTTTCTTTATTTTATTTATTTTTTTTTTTGCAGTTTTTGGCCAGGGCTGGGTTTGAACCTGCCACCTCCAGTATATGGGGCCAGCGCCCTACTCCTTTGAGCCACAGGCGCCGCCCTGGTCCAAGTTTTCTAAGGTCCTGGTGCCCGCAAGAGCTGCAATGAGAATTCAGTGGCATAATGTATTTGTAGTGTTTTGCACAGTGCCTGGCACATGGTGGGTCTTGCAGTATGGCAGTGCCACCTCAACCAGCAAATCAGAGAGTTGGCCTCTGTGATGGGAGAGAAGTCGGAAGTGGGAGAATTTACTATGGATGTTGACCTGCCTGGTTTCTTACCCAGCTTCTGAGAATTGAAAGGGATTATTAGGTGATCAAGTGGTGAAACAGGGACTGAAACATCATGATCTCAAGGTGCAGAGAGTGGTTTTATGTGTCATGACTCTTTTCCCTGCAAGTGGAAGTAGTGATCATTTGACCTTTCTTGCTTCTGCATTACATGTATGTGTAATAATGATGTGGTATTTTACTTTATTTCTCAATGTACAAAACAGGAACTATTTAACTGGGAAGGCTATATTAAGATATTTTTAACTACAAAAAAAATGAAAAATAAAAGCTGAACTTTAATTATACTAATATCCTGGACTATAGTTGTGTTTTATCTTTCATATGAAAATGTGAGTGATTATATACTGGGAGGGAAGAGGAGGGGGAGGGGAGGGGAGAAGGAGGGTGGAGGTAGGGTAATTGGTAGGACCTCACCTAGGGTGTATATTGCAAAAGTAGATGTCAAATTTATTAAGAGTAGAGTATAAACTTCTTAACACAATAATTAAGTAAGTGAAGTGAAGGCTATGTTAACCAGTTTGATGTAAGCATTCCAAATTATATATAAAATCAGCACATTGTATGTACCACATAAATGCATTAATGTATACAGTTATGATTTCATTTAAAAATAATTATACTAATATTTGTAATATAGCTTGAATAAGAATATAATATGGGGTGGCACCTGTGACTCAAATGAGTAGGGCGCTGGCCCCATATACCAGAGGTGGCGGGTTCAAACCCAACCCTGGCCAAAAACTGAAAATATAAAGAAATAAAGAAATAAATAATATAATATGGACTGATACATCGGTGAATAGTTGTGCAGACAGAAAAATATGTAATTAAAACAAGAACAGCAATATGTTAAAGGTAGACTGGGCACTGTCATTCGCCCCTGTAATCCTAGCACTCTGGGAGGCCAAGGTGAGTGGATTGTTTGAGCTCAGGAGTTTAAGACTACCTGAGCAAGAGTGAGACGCTGTCTCTACTAAATATAGAAAAACTATCAGGGCATTGTGGCCTTCACCTGTAGTCCCAGCTACTTAGAAGGCTGAGGCTAAAGGATTGCTTGAGCTCAGGAATTTGAGGTTGCTGTGAACTATGATGATGCCTTAGTACTCTACCCAGGATGACAGAGTAAGACTCTGTCTTATAGGCTCCGTGCCCGTAGCACAGTGGTTACAGCACCAGCCACATACACCGAGGGTGGCGGGTTTGACCCCAGCCCAGGCCAGCTAAACAACTGCAACATCAACAAAAAATAGCCAGGCTTTGTGGCGGTTGCCTGTAGTCCCAGCTACTTGGGAGGCTGAGGCAAGAGAATCGCTCAAGCCCAAGAGTTTGAGTTTGCTGTGAGCTGTGACACCACAGCACTCTACCAAGGGCAACATAGTGAGACTCTGTCTCAAAAAAAAGACTCTGTCTTATTAAAAAAAAAATGTTAAAGGTAGAAATCTAGGTGCTAAGTAATTGGTGTTCACTATAAAAATCCTTTCAACTTTGCTGTTTTGTTTGAAATTTTTTCATAATAAAATATTAAAAAATTAAATTTCAATAATGTGAATATAATAGCTTCTAAACTACAATTATGATAAACATCAAATTTTTAAAACACTACCTCTTAAAAGAAATCAAGAAGGCAATCTGTTATTTGTGTTAGCACCAGAACCAAAAATATCAACTTATCTTTTGGTAAATAGGTTCATTTTAGGTAACCATCCCATAGTATATTTTTTTCTTAAAAAAATAAATAAATAAAACACTTTAATACAATAATGTGATGTCTAGAATTTGCTTCAAAATATTTCACTGAGCAGGAAGTATTAACCAAAAATTCAACTAACCACAAGATGGTAACTGTTGAAGCTGAGTGAAAGGTACTGGGGGGGATTCATTACATTATTCTCTTACTTTTGAATATGTTTGCAATTTTCCAGAGTAAAAAAGGAAAATACAGAGTTTTTTTTTTTTTTTTTTAATTTGGCCGGGGCTGGGTTTGAACCCGCCACCTCCGGCATATGGGACCGGCGCCCTACCCGCTGAGCCACAGGCACCACCCATACAGAGAATTTTTTAATACCCAATTTGGTGTCCTATTTCCTAGAACAGATAAAATTAAGCTGTTTTGATTTTTTTTATATTCAAAGGATAAATAATCTTAGCTCTACTTTAAACCATAATCTTGAACAAAGATGCTGACCCTTGTTTTTATGAACAGCTAGTTCTAAATATGATAGATGCCTCCATCATGGGTCATTACAAAAGTTTTGAGACACACTATGTTATGGTCCATTATTTCACTTCCTAGAAACATAGTTGACAGTGTCCTTTCTGATTCACCACTTGCTCAGCTGATCATTGTTGCTGGAAGGGCTTCATCTGTTTCCATCCACATGGATATATATTTCTTGATTTTTCTGTATCTCAAAATTTTCATAATGACTCACATATCTCAAGTTCCTTGATCTACTATTATAGTCCACATTTAGAAAGATTTTAAGAGAAATGACATGAATTCCATGTCTGACTCAAGTTTTGCCCATTCTGATCAAAGACAATGTTAACTGTTCTATGGCTAACTTCTTTTTTTTTTTTTTTGTAGAGACGGAGTCTCACTTTATGGCCCTCGGTAGAGTGCTGTGGCCTCACACAGCTCACAGCAACCTCCAACTCCTGGGCTTAAGCAATTCTCTTGCCTCAGCCTCCCTAGTAGCTGGGACTACAGGCGCCCGCCACAACACCCAGCTACTTTTTGGTTGCAGTTCCGCGGGGGCCAAGTTTGAACCCGCCACCCTCGGTATATGGGGCTGGCTCCTTACCGACTGAGCCACAGGCGCCGCCCTCTATGGCTAACTTCTAACTTCATATTTTTCAAAACAAAAACACTGAAGTAATAAAGAAATGGAGAGCTAACTTCCAACACATAGAAGACATGTAACGCAAAAGTCAATTAAGGATTACTTTTCCCTGTAGAAAGACTGGTAGAAATCACTCAAATTTTACAGAAGACCAGAACTGGTTACTCATCTCACTTTTTTCCTCCCACTACAGACTTCTTCCTATCATGGTAAGTATAAGCACCATTCTTTCTAGTAAACTGAATCTATGTGACCTTTAATGAGTATGCTGGTAAGGTAGTTATACTGCTTAAAACAGCATCAAAATTATGGACTATGCAAATCTAAAGTATAAACTACACACGTGTGCATATATAACACACACTACTATATGTATATGTGTACATATATATATATATATGTATGTTATTTTGAGGTCACAAAAGGACTTTTTGATGAAAAACAACCATGTCAGCCAGGTTCAGTTTGAGAGGCTGAGGTGGGAGGATCACTTAAAGCTAGGATATCGAGACCAGCCTGAGTAAGAGCCAGACATCATCAAAGACCTAAGGTCCAAAGCTAAGACAAATTGTGTGAAAATTATCTCGCCAGTGGCCTTTGTCACTGCTGACATATTTGATGAGAATACCAAGACTAGCCAAGTCACCATTCTTTCTGGCATACCTGATAACTGGATGGTGAGTCACCGGGTGGGTGGTGATGGGAGTGAACCAAAACTTTGGTATCATTCATTTATTCATTCAGAAAACCAACAACCTTTTTAAAACTATTTCCATACGCGATCCCTTTCAGAACGGGCTCCAAATGTTGCAATGATGCTCTCCTTATTGGAGAATCCATGGGGGAAAAGCAGTGGCAATGGATTACTGCTGTCTTCATGAGTAACACGGGGGCATGTACTTTCAGTTTGGTTTGTTCTGAATGGGTATAGGGTTTCTTTTGGGGTTAATGAAGATGTTCTGGAATTTGATAGTGGTGATTGTTCCACAGCCTTGGGAATACAAACAAAACCACTCGATTATTTACTTTAAAAAAAAAAAAAAAAGAGGGGCAGCGCCTGTAGCTCAAGGAGTAGGGCGCCGGTCCCATATGCCGGAGGTGGCAGGTTCAAACCCAGCCCCGGCCAAAAACCACACACACACAAAAAAAAAAAAAAAGAATTATTAGTGCCTTACTATCTAGAAATCTGTGTAAGAAAATTTTCTTATATGAAAACATTAAGACAGTAAAGTATACTGTCAATCAGTATACTGATTAAAACCAGAAAAAATGTGTATATAAACACTAATAGAGTTGATTTTAGTATTATATACATATGCATATTATCATTTTAGTACCTGTATTTATATCGTGTTGAAATGCTAGTTTGCTTAATTATTTTACTTTTGTTAGACATTTGGCTGTTATTTAGTTCAGTGCTTCTCAGGGTGTCATCCCAAGACTAGCAGTATCAGAATCATTTCTGGAACTTGTTAAAAATACAAGTTCTGGCCTTGGAAGCAAGATGACGGCCAAGTAACAGCTTCTGTGCAACCGGGCAAGGTGAGATTGGAGAGAGAAGACTCCAGGCATATTTGGCTGTTGTGTGCACACACACACATCCCTTTGGGGAGACAGCAAGAGTCTTCTGGACCCCATGAGGACAAAAGCAGTGGAAAACTGGCAAGTGGTAAGTGAATTTGTTCAGTAGGAGGCTGCCTGCAGCTATAACTATAGCAACAGC
Source organism: Nycticebus coucang (assembly GCF_027406575.1). NCBI lineage: Eukaryota > Metazoa > Chordata > Mammalia > Primates > Lorisidae > Nycticebus > Nycticebus coucang. The sequence continues at coordinate 88,949,908 of NC_069804.1, forward strand.
CAGCAAGACTGCAAGCAGGAGAGGCCTGACCTGTGGGGTGTTTTGTTTTGTTTTTGTGGACTTGGGCACTCGATTGAAATGCCTTGGGAGATCTTGGGCGGACGATGTTGGGCTTTGTCTAGGGCCCTGGACTGAGCAGCTAAGCTGGAAACGAGCTAATATTGTTCAGCTGTGGGCTGCCTACACAGCTACTGTGGGAGAACTGCCCTGTGGGCTCCGCCCTTGGGGTCACAGCACCAGGGATTGGCCTGGAGACCTTGGGCGAGTAATCTAGTGACTGAGCAGCCCAAAAGCGGGGACTGATGCTGGGGAAGAGTGGAGATCTCAGTGTTCGGCAGATTACAGCCTTGGCCCTCAGGGCCATAGAGTGACACGGGTTTTGGCACGCGGGATAAGCGGGCAGCCACTTCAGGAAAGATCCCAGTGGTAAGTGCTTTCCTGGGAAAGCTTCTACTTAGCCAAGGTCAACAGTTTAAAGTGTCTTTTAAATAGCCAGAGGGGGGGGCGGCGCCTGTGGCTCAAAGGGTAGGGCGCCAGCCCCATATGCCAGAGGTGGCGGGTTCAAACCCAGCCCTGGCCAAAAACTGCAAAATAAATAAATAAATAAATAGCCAGAGGAGACATTTAGGCTCTCAAGCCTGTGGGCCCTGAGAAATCAGCAGGGGCCTCCAGTCTCCATCTCATACAACTGTATCAGCATTGTGATTAACATCTCATACCTCAAAAGATCACCTGTTGCCGGGACAATATTCAGCAAGATGTACTGTTCTGCAGCTTGGCTTTGAGTTTTTTTTTTTTTTTTTTTTTAATTTGGCCGGGGCTGGGTTTGAACCCGCCACCTCCGGCATATGGGACCGGCGCCCTACCCGCTGAGCCACAGGCGCCGCCCTTTTTTAATTCTTAATTTTAACATTTTTCATCTAGATTTTTCTTTTTTCTTTTCCCTTTCTTCATTTTTCTAATTTAAATACAATTTTCCATTGTTGCCTTCTTTAACAATTAGAATTTCATTTTTGCTAGTGTTTCTGCCCCTATTATTTGTTTTTTCCCCCCAATTTTATCCCATAAGGGTTTTTGTTTGTTTGGGTTTGATTTACAGTATTTTTGTCTTTCCTCTCTACTTGGTGGAGGTAGGGTACTGTGTCTGAACAGGCCGGCACAGAGCTGCTGACCACAAGGGACCCACTCAACCTAGCACCCCCAGAGGTTGGGGTTCTTTAAGGTTGGGTAAAAGTACCCTACTATATACCTATATTACTCCTTTCTCCCTCTTTCTGTGCCTCTCTTCTTTTTGTAATTATGCCCTTTTATTCACCCCCTTTTCATTTTCTTTTTTCTTTCTTTTTTAAATATTTTTCTTTTTGCTCTTCAATCATCTTATCATTCTGGTCCTGTACCAAAAGGACTCATCAAAACCTTAGGCCAGAGGTACAGTAACTCAAAGAGCAAGAGGAAGTGAAAGGAAAATTACAGCAAAGAAACAGATAAAAGAAAACACTCATGAGGAAGAATCAGCAGAAAAATCCTGGCAACATGAAATGCCAGTCCAGAGCAACCCCTTCTAGCGACCATGAGGTAGCTACTGCAGAGGATTCCACCAATAAAGAAATGTTAGAAATGGAAAAAAAAAAAAAAAAAAGAAGAAAGAAATTTTAGAAATGACCGAAGGGGAATTTAAAATACAGATGATGAAAACAATGAAGAAAATCACTGAGAAAGTGGAAAATAACCAAAAGGAAATCCAAAAACAGAATCAAATAAGAGATGAACGATATGAAGAATACAGAAAGGATATAGCAAAGATTAAGGAACTGAAGCAGTCAGTTAGGGAACTTAAAAGATGCAATAGAAAGTATCAACAACAGATTAGACAATGCAGAAGAAAGAACCTCAGAGGTAGAGGACAAAGCTCTTGAGATAACTTAGATAGTTAAAGAGGCAGAAAAGAAGAAAAAGAAAGCAGAACATTCACTGACAGAATTGGGACTTATTGAAGCATTCAAACATATGAGTTACAGGTATCCCAGAAAGGGAAGAAGAACGCCCCAGAGGAATGGAAGCCATTCTGGAGAATATTGTAAATGAAACTTTCCCAAATATCACCACACTCCTTTCAGAGGGATATTGTACCCCTGGTCGCCTCAACTCAAATAAAGCTTCTCTATGACACATTGTCATTGAACCTGTCCAAAGTCAAGACAAAAGAAAAGATCTTGCAAGCTACCAGGACTAAGCGCCAATTGACCTACAGGGGCAAATCCTTCAGGGTGACCATACACTTCTCTAATGAAACTTTTCAAGCCAGAAGACAATGGTCATCTACTTTTAATCTACTTAAACAGAACAATTTCCAGCCCAGAATTCTGTATCCCACTAAGCTAAGCTTGAAAACTGAGGGAGAAATCAATTCTTTAACTGATATGCAAACATGAGGAAATTTGCCACAAGATCAGCTCTACAGGAAATGCTTAAACCTGTTCTACACACTGACCATCACAATGGACCATCAGCAAAGTAAACACCCAGAAATTAAAGGACAAAACCAAGCTTCCACAATGATACAAAGGACAGAACTAAGCAATGAACTTTCACAAAATAAGATGAATGATACCACACTTATCAATTATCTCAATAAATGTTAATGGCTTGATGAGGCATGGATTGGCTGATTGGATTAAAAAACACAAGCCATTCATTTGCTGCCTGCAGGAAACACAAAAGACAAGTTAAAACTCAGAGTTAAGAGTTGGAAGACAATTTTTCAGGCAACCGGAATTCAAAAGAAAAGAGGGGAAGTGATCTTACTTTCAGATACACGTGGATTTAAAGCAACTAAAGTCAAAAAAGACAAAGATGGTCATTTCAAAGTGGTCAAGGGAAAAATACAACAAGAAGACATTTCAATTCTAAATATGTATGCACCCAATTTAAATGCTCCCAGATTCTTGAAACAGACCTTACTTAATCTGAGTAATATGATATCCTACAACACCATGATAACAGGAGACTTTAACACTCCTCTCACAGAGCCAGACAGATCCCCTAAACAGAAATTAAACAAAGATATAAGAGACTTAAATGAGACCCTAGAACAACTGTGCTTGATAGACGTATATAGAATACTCCACCCCAAAGATACAGAATATACATTCTTCTCATCGCCCCATGGAATATTCTCCAAAATTGATCATATCCTAGGCCACAAAACAAACCAACAGAATCAAAAGAATTGAAATTTTACCTTGCATCTTCTCAGATCACAAGGCACTAAAACTGCAACTCAACTCTAACAAAAACGTTCAACCTTACACAAAGGCATGGCAATTAAACAACCTTATGGTAATGATAGTTGGGTGCAGGAAGAAATAAAAAAGGAAATCATTAACTTCCTTGAGTATAACAACAATGAAGATACAAGCTACCAAAACCTGCAGGATACAGCAAAAGCAGTCCTGAGAGGAAAATTTATCACTTTAGAAGCCTACATTCAAAAAAACAGAAAGGGCAAACTCACAAGCCATCTTATGGAATTGGAAAAAGAAGAACAATCGAAGCCCAAACCCAACAGAATAAAAGAAATATCCAAAATTAAATGAAAGTCATGAAATTGAAAACAAAAGAATCATTCAGAAAATTCAGAAAATTAATTAAATTAATTAAAATTCAGAAAATTAATGAAACAAGGAGTTGGTTTTTTGAAAAAATAAATAAAACAGATAAACCTTTGACCGGATTAACTAGAAATAAAAAAGTAAAATCTCTAGTAACCTCAATGAGAAATGATAAAGGGAAAATAACAACCAATGCCACAGAGATACAAGAGATTATCTCAGAATACTACCAAAAACTCTATGCCCAGAAATTTCACAAGGTGAAGGAAACGGATCAATATTTGGAATCACACCCTCTCCCTAGAGTTAGCCAAGAAGAAACAGATCTCCTGAACCAATTTCAAGCTCTGATATCAAAGAAACAATAAAAAAAAATCTCCCAACAAAAAAATGCCCTGGTCTGGATGGCTTCACAACAGAATTCTATCAAACCTTCAAACAAGAGCTTATTCCCATATTACAGAAATTATTCCAAAAAACTGAAGAGGAAGGAATCTTCCCCAACACATTTAACAAAGCAAACATCACTGTGATACCAAAACGAGGAAAAGACCCAACTAAAAAGGAGAACTTCAGACCAATTTCACTAATGAATATAGATGCAAAAATTCTCAACAAAATCCTAGCCAATAAATTACAGCTTATCATCAAAAAAGTCATACATTAGGTTTCATCCCAGTGATGCAAGGCTGGTTTAATACATGGAAGAACATAAACATTAGTTACCTTATTAACAGAACCAAAAACAAAGACCATATGATACTCTCAATAGATACAGAAAAAGCATTTGATAAAATCCAGCATCCTGGACAGCGCGTATGGCTCAGTGGGTAGGGCGCCAGCCCCATATATCAAGAGTGGCGGGTTTAAACCCGGCCCTGGCCAGCTAAAACAGCAGTGGCAACTGCAACAAAAAATACCCGGGTGTTGTGGTGGGCGCCTGTAGTCCCGGCTACCCAGGAGGCTGAGGCTAGAGAATCGCTTAAACCCAAGAGTTGGAGGCTGCTGTGAGCTGTGACACTACAGCACTCTACTGAGGGCAACACAATGAGACTCTGTCTCAAAAAAAGAAATCCAGCATCCTTTTTTTTTTTTTTTTAAAGAATGTAACTTTTTATTTATTTTTGTGTGTGGGTGTGTGTTTTTTTTTTTTTTTTTTTTTTTGGCCAGGGCTGAGTTTGAACCCGCCACCTCTGGCATATGGGACCAGCGCCCTACTCCTTGAGCCACAGGCGCCACCCCCAGCATCCTTTTTAATTAGAACACTGAAGAGTTCCAAACAAAAAGGAGAATTTCAGACCAATCTCACTCATGAATATAGACGCAAAAATTCTCAACAAAATCCTAGCCAATAGATTACAGCTTATCATCAAAAAAGTCATTCATCATGATCAAGTAGGCTTCATCCCAGGGATGCAAGGCTGGTTAAACATACACAAGTCTATAAACGTTATCCACCATATTAACAGAGGCAAAAATAAAGATCACATGATCCTCTCAATAGATGCAGAAAAAGCATTTGATAAAATCCAGCATCCTTTTCTAATTAGAACACTGAAGAGTATAGGCATAGGTGGCACATTTCTAAAACTGATTGAAGCTATCTATGACAAACCCACAGCCAATATTTTACTGGAGTAAAACTGCAAGCTTTTCCTCTTAGAACTGGAACCAGACAAGGTTGTCCTCTGTCACCTTTACTACTCAACGTAGTGCTGGAAATACCAAGCCAATACAATTAGGCAAGACAAGGAAATAAAGGGAATCCAAATGGGAGCAGAGGAGGTCAAACTCTCCCTCTTTGCTGATGACATGATCTTATACTTACAGAACCCCAAAGACTCAACCACAAGACCCCTAAAAGTCATCAAAAAATACAGTAATGTTTCAGGATATAAAATCAATGTCCACAAGTCAGTAGCCTTTGTGTACACCAATAACAGTCAAGATGAGAAGCTAATTAAGGACACAACTCCCTTCACCATAGTTTCAAAGAAAATGAAATACCTAGGAGTATACCTAACGAAGGAGGTGAAGGACCTCTATAAAGAAAACTATGAAATCCTCAGAAAGGAAATAGCCGAGGATATTAACAAATGGAAGAACATACCATGCTCATGGATGGGAAGAATCAACATTGTTAAAATGTCTATACTTCCCAAAGCAATCTACCTATTCAATGCCATTCCTATCAAAATACCAACATCGTACTTCAAGATTTGGAAAAAATGATTCTGCATTTTGTATGGAACCGGAAAAAACCCCGTATAGCTAAGGCAGTTCTCTGTAACAAAATAAAGCTGGGGGCATCAGCATACCAGATTTTAGTCTGTACTACAAAGCCATAGTGCTCAAGACAGCATGGTACTGGCACAAAAACAGAGACATAGACACTTGGAATCAAATTGAAAACCAAGAAATGAAACTAACATCTTACAACCACCTAATCTTCGATAAACCAAACAAGAACATACCTTGGGGGAAAGACTCCCTATTCAATAAATGGTGCTGGGAGAACTGGATGTCTACATGTAAAAGACTGAAACTGGACCCACACCTTTCCCCACTCACAAAAATTGATTCAAGATGGATAAAGGACTTAAACTTAAGGCATGAAACAATAAAAATCCTCAAAGAAAGCATAGGAAAAACACTGGAAGATATTGGCCTGGGGAAAGACTTCATGAAGAAGACTGCCATGACAATTGCAACAACAACAAAAATAAACAAATGGGACTTCATTAAACTGAAAAGCTTCTGTACAGCTAAGGAGACAATAACCAAAGCAAAGAGACAACCTACACAATGGGAAAGGATATTTGCATATTTTCAATCAGACAAAAACTTGATAACTAGGATCTATAGAGAACTCAAATTAATCCACATGAAAAAAGCCAACAATCCCATATCCATGGGCAAGAGACATGAATAGAACTTTCTCTAAAGATGACAGACGAATGGCTAAGAAACACATGAAAAAATGTTCATCATCTCTATATATTAGAGAAATGCAAATCAAAACAACCCTGAGATATCATCTAACCCCAGTGAGAATGGCCCACATCACAAAATCTCAAAACTGCAGATGCTGGCGTGGATGTGGAGAGAAGGGAACACTTTTACACTGCTGGTGGGACTGCAAACTAGTACAACCTTTCTGGAAGGAAGTATGGAGAAACCTCAAAGCACTCAAGCTAGACCTCCCATTTGATCCTGCAATCCCATTACTGGGCATCTACCCAGAAAGAAAGAAATCCTTTTATCATAAGGACACTTGTACTAGACTGTTTATTGCAGCTCAATTTACAATCGCCAAAATGTGGAAACAGCCTAAATGCCCACCAACCCAGGAATGGATTAACAAGCTGTGGTATATGTATACCATGGAATACTATTCAGCCATATAAAAAAATGGAGACTTTACATCTTTCGTATTAACCTGGATGGACGTGGAAGACATTATTCTTAGTAAAGCATCACAAGAATGGAGAAGCATGAATCCTATGTACTCAATTTTGATATGAGGACAATTAATGACAATTATGGTTATGGGGGGGAAACAGAAAGAGGGAAGGAGGGAGGGGGGGTGGGGCCTTGGTGTGTGTCACACTTTATGGGGGCAAGACATGATTGCAAGAGGGACTTTACCTAACAATTGCAATCAGTGTAACCTGGCTTATTGTACCCTCAATGAATCCCCAACAATAAAAAAAAAAAAAAAACTGAAAAAAAAAGAACACTGAAGAGTTTAGGCATAAGTGGCACATTTATTAAACTGATCGAAGCTATCTATGACAAACCCACAGCTAATCTTACTGAATGAAGTTAAACTGAAAGCTTTTCCACTTAGAACTGGAACCAGACAAGGTTGTCCTCTGTCGTCATTACTATTCAACATAGTGCTGGAAGTCCTAGCCAATACAATTAGGCAAGACAAGGAAACAAAGGGCATCCAAATGGGAGCAGAGGAGGTCAAACAATATGATCTTATAATCAGAGAACCCCAAAGACTCAACCACAAGACTCCTGGAAGTCATCAAAAAAATACAGTAATGTCTCAGGATATAAAATCAATGTCCACAAGTCAGTAGCCTTTGTATACACCAATAACAGCCAAGATGAGAAGCTAATTAAGGACACAACTTCCTTCACTATAGCTCCAAAGAAAATGAAGTACCTAATATACCTAATAAAAGAGGTAAAGGACCTCTATAAAGAAAACTATGAAACCTTAAGAAAGGAAATAACAGAGGACTTTAACAAATGGAAGACTATACCATGCTCATGGATGGAAAGAATCAACATTATTAAAATGTCTATACTTCCCAAAGCAATCTACCAATTCAATGCCATCCCTATTAAAATACCAACATCGTACTTTCCAGACTTGAAAAAAATGATTCTGCGTTTTGTATGGAACCAGAAAAAAACCTGTATAACTAAGGCAGGTCTTAGTAATAAAAACAAAGCCAGGGGCATCACCATACCAGATTTTAGGCTGTACTACAAGGCCATAGTGGTCAAGACAGCATGGCACTGGCACAAAAATAGAGACATAGACATTTGGAATTGAATAGAAAAACAGAAAATGAAACCAATAACTTAGAACCACCTAATCTTCGATAAACCAAACAAGAACATACACTGGGGTAAAGACTCCTTATTCAATAAATGGTGCTGGGAGAACTGGATATCCACATGCAAAAAACTGAAACTGGACCCGCACCTTTCTCTACTCACAAAAATTCATTCAAGATGGATAAATGACTTAAATTTAAGGCATAAAACAATAAAAATCCTCAAAGGAAGCATAGGAAAAACACTGGAAGACATCAGCCTGGGGAAAGTATTTATGAAGAAGACTGCCATGGCAATTGCAACAACAACAAAAATAAACAAATGGGACTTAATTAAACTGAAAAGCTCCTGTACAGATAAGGAGGCAACAACCAAAGCAAACAGACAACCTACACAATGGGAAAGTATATTTGCATATTTTGAATCAGAGAAAAGCTTAATAAATAACTAGGACCTATAGAGAACTCAAATTAATCCACATGAAAAAAGCCAACAATCCCAAACATCAATGGGGAAGAGAGATGAACAGAACCTTCTCTAAAGAAGACAGACGAATGGCTAGCAAACATATGAAAAAATGCTCATCATCCCTAATTATTAGAGAAATGCAAATCAAAACTACCCTGAGATATCATCTAACCCCAAGGAGAACAGCCTATATCACAAAATTTCAAAACTGCAGACGCTGGCATGGATGTGGAAAGAAGGAAACACTTTTACACTGCTGGTGGAACTACAAACTTAACACAGCCTTTTTTGAAGGAAGTATGGAGAAACTTCAAAGAACTCAAGCTAGACCTCCCATTTGATCCTGTAATCCCATTATTGGGCATCTATCCAGAAGGAAAAAAATACCTTCTATTATAAGGACACTTGCACTAGACTGTTTATTGCAGCTCAATTTACAATCGCCAAAATGTGGAAACAGCCTAAATGTCCCCCAACCCAGGAACGGATTGGCAAGCTGTGGTATATGTATGCAATGGAACACTACTCAGCCATTGAAAAAAAATGGAGACTTTTCAGCATTTGTATTAACCTGGATGAAGGTGGAACACATTATACTTAGTGAAGCATCACAGGAATGGGGAAGCATGAATCCTATGTATCCAATTTTGATATGAGGACAATTAATGACAATTAATGATACGGTGGGGTGGGGGAAGGGGAGAGCAGAGAGAGAGAGAGAAAGAGAAGGATGGAGGGGGGTTTGGGAAAGGGAAAAAAAAAGAAAGAAAATAGTGACTAATTCTCATGTAAGTTGGACATAATTTTGACCAAAGTACATTATTTGAACAATAACTTTTAATTCCACTTGTTAATAATGTTGTTTAGGATATTACATCTACATTTATTAAGTGAAATATGTCTGTAATTTTGCTTTATAATAATATATTTTTCTAATTTTAATATCAAGTATATCCAGAAATAATAGAATGAATTTGAAGGATTTATTCTTTTTCTATTATCTAATAACATTTGGCAAAATCTGTTTTTCAAAAATTATCTACTTTTATTTATAAATATTAGTTGTCTATTTTTTGAGACTTTGGAAAAAAAAAAATGAGTATCCCCGGAAATAATTCTCCTCACTATTTAGAGGCCTTTTCTTTGGGTTTGTTTTTTCTCTACCAACAAGTTTTTTAAGCTTTTCTCTTACCAACAAAAGTTTCCATAATTCTAGTAGCTGACATTTCATGTGATTTCATGCTAGGACTTTACCTTTTCATAATTTCAAGTTTACTTGTATCTAGGATTGAGGCAGAACTTTGCTGTAAATTATGAAATACATATTGTTCTTTTTGATCCATAGTCGATGCTATGATGTGCTTCCCAGATTCTCACAAATCTCCCAACCCTTTCGAGACTGAAGCACTCCTTCCCTCAGCTACTAGGACTATTGGTAGTTGGCTGCTCTCTGCTGAGTTCTTCTCTGGAAATTGCCCCTGGCTAAAGTCTCATTCAAGGTTCATGTTTGTGGGGCAGCAGATATCCAAAGACTGGCCATTGCTTCAATTCAAGACATCTTTGAGGGGCTTCTCCAACCTCAGAGGTTCCTCAAGGGATCAACTAAGACATCTGTTAGGACTTCGATACAGTTTAACTTCTTGCTGTCTATCCTGCTTCATTCTTACTTACACTCTCACTGGCCCTCATCTGGACAACACTGCCCAATAAATACACTTCCTGCATATACATTTCTATCACAGAGTCTGCTTCCCAGGAAACCTACACTGCACTGTTACCACTGTAATGTTATTTAATGTATATATTACATTATTGTATATGTAATTATGTATGTATTGTATATGTATTATGTATGTATTTATAAGGAAAATATATTTCATTATCCTCGTGCTTGGACATAAAAATTAACTCATGTAATAAAATTTCTCATTTGCTTCAGTAAAAAGAAGTGCAAGTTCTTGGCTCAGCGCCCATAGCACAATGGTTACAGCACCAGCCACATACACAAAGGGTGGCGGGTTCAAACCTGGCCTGGACCAACTGATCAACTGCAACAAAAAAATAGCCGGGTGTTGTAGCGAGCACCTGTAGTCCCAGCTACTTGGGAGGCTGAGGCAAGAGAATCACTTAAGCCCAAGAGTTAGAGGTTGCTGTGAGCTGTGATGCCACAGCACTCTACTGAGAGCGACATAATGAGACTCTGTCTCAAAAAAAAATAAATAAATAAATGCAAGTTCTTACTGAAATCAAAAACACTGAGGGTGGGGCCCAGCAGTCTGTGTTTGAAACAGCCCTTCTGGTGATTCTGATAGATGGTAAAGTTTGAGAAGTACTGTTCTAATACAGTTTCTCTAATGCAGTGATTGACATCTCAGTTTTTGCTGTGGGTGACTACTGTTGAGTTATAGGATGTTTAAAGCATTCCTGGCCACTAGATGCCAGTAACTCCCCCTACAGCCCCCAAGTTGTAATAACCAAAAGCATCTCCTTACATTGTCACATATCCATTGATTAGGGGCAGAAGTGACCCTGGTTGAGAAGTATTGTTATTTTCATTATCACAGTGTGGCTAGGAATGTCTTTATTAAATAACTTCTGAGGTTTTCTCCAGACTTGACCTTCGATAAAGTAGAATTTGAACCACAGGGCACAAACAGGTTATCATTTTAAAGATTAAAGAGTACCTTTTGTTTCTAGAAGAAGCTCTGCTGTGTGTTTATTTGTTCGTTTTGGTTTTGTTGAGATAGAATCTCACTCTGTTGCCTAGAGTAGAGTGCCAAGGCCTCAGTCTAACTCACTGCAACCTCAAATTCCTGGGCTCAAATGATCCTCCCATCTCAACCTCCCCAGAAGGTGAGACTATAGTCATGTGCCACCACATATGGCCAATTTTTCTACTTTTAGTAAAGATGGGATCTCGCTTTTGCTCAGAGTGGTCTCAAACTCCTGACTTCCAACAACCCTTCTACCTCTGCCTCCCAGAATGCCAGGATTACAGGCATGAGCCACCATACTCAGCCTGGTGTTCAATTTCAAGTTTAGGTTTTGGTGGAGGTGGTATAAGCTCCTCTAAGAAGCTTTTAGTGGTAGCTCATTCTCCCCTTTAACTCTACCCTCAGGGTTTGAACTGTGGTCCTCAAAGCTGCAAGAAGTAAACTGAGGGGCCAGTGTGGTGGCTCACACCTATAAACCTAGCACTCGGAGGCCGAGGTGGGTGGATTGCCTGAGCTCACAGGTTAGAGACCAGCCTGAGCCAGCGAGACCTCTTCTCTAAAAATAGCCAGGTATTGTGGGTGGGCAACTGTAGTCCCAGCTACTTGGGAGGCCGATGCAAGAAAATCACTTGAGGGGCGGCGCCTGTGGCTCAGTCGGTGAGGCGCCGGCCCCATATTCCGAGGGTGGCGGGTTCAAACCCGGCCCCGGCTGAACTGCAACCAAAAAATAGCTGGGCGTTGTGGCGGGCGCCTGTAGTCCCAGCTACTTGGGAGGCTGAGGCAGGAGAATCGCTTAAGCCCAGGAGTTGGAGGTTGCTGTGAGCTGTGTGATGCCATGGCTCTCTGCCGAGGGCCATAAAGTGAGACTCTGTCTCTACAAAAAAAAAAAAAAAACAGAAAATCACTTGAGCCCAAGAGTTTGAGGTTGCTGTGAGCTGTGACACCATGGCACTCTACCCAGGATGACAAAATGAGACTGTCTCAAAAAAAAAAAAAAGTAAGCTGAGACAGTATTGGGCTAAACAGATTGTGTGGAATAGACCTGTGGGGCTATATGAATGGGAAGCTTTAGCCTAGGGAACCAAATCACTCACAGATGAGGTGAGAAAAGGCACTTGCAGGGTCCACATCACCATCATAGGTCCTGTACAAAGCTAATAATTATGTGAGCTGGCAGAATTCTGATCAGAGGAAAGTAGAAGGGAATACTTTGCCTAGGACTCTTCACTCTAGGTAAATCTGGAGAGCTATGTAGGTGGATAATTCATGGAGAAGCCTCTTTGTGAAATTAAGTTGGGTGTTCATCAGCTACCTTTTAAGTTGTAAAGCCTTACAGTTTTGGTGCCAATCCCTCTTTTCTTTTCTCTGCTTTCCCTTTTTACCTATCTTTCATTTAACAGATGGTGGAGACAGTGCCACTTGCTATGTCAAATGGAACACTGAAGATAAAGTCAGTCATGTGAGTACTGGGGGTGGTGCCAGTTTAGAGCTCCAGGAAGGTGAGATTCTTCCCTGTTTTTGTCTTGTTTGGGAGAATTGTATAGGGACTGTACAGTGAGAGGTAGGGAGAATGGAGAAGACAAAGTTAGTAGGTAGTGTTGTCATTAGCAGTCATTACCTGGGAAGTAGAGATGGAAGAACTTTAGTAAAGCTCCGGCATCCATTTGAGGTGGGAAGAGGCAGACTTATTCTCAAAGAGGTAACTTTCTAGTAGAACTATGACCCAAAAATCCAAAAACTGCCCAAATCCTGGCCATAAAACCTAAAGAAGAACTGACATGTTGAGAAGACAGAAGGGAGACAGTGGGCCCTACAGTAATACGTGTGTGTGTGTGTGAGAGAGAGAAAGAGAGAGAGAGAGAGACCAAGAGAGAAGAAGGGAGAAAGTGAGGAGGGGAGGGGAGGGGAGAGGATGGCAGGGGAGGAGAGAGGAGGGGAAGGGAGAGAAGGGAAGGGAAGGGAGAACAGAAAGAAGGAGAAAGAATTATCAAGAATGTAGAGAAATTAAAACCCTCAAACATTGATTGCTGGTGGAAACATAAAATGGTGAAGTTACTATGAAAAACAATACAGTAGTTCCTCAAAGGATTAAACATAGTTCTACTTCTAAGAATAAAGATTTGAAAGCAGGGACTAAAACAAATATCTGTACACCAATGTTTACAGCAGCAGTGATTATGGTAGCCAAAAGATGACAGCAACACAGAAATATATATAAATTTTGTCGCTTTAAGTAAATAAATAAAAGATAGTAATAAGCCAAATGTCCATCAACAGATAAATGGATAAATAAGATGTAGTACTACACGTATACATATAATGAAATATTATTTAGTCTTAAAGGGAAGGAAATTCTGAAACATGCCACACATGGATGAACCTTAAAGACATAGCCAAGTGAAATAAGCCAGATACAAAAGGACAAATATCATATGATTCTACTTATATGAAGTAACTTTAATAGTCAAATTTATAGACAGAAAGTAGAACATGGCTGGGTGTGCTGTCTCAAGCTCATAATCCTAGCATTCTGGTGAGGCTGAAGAAGGAGGATTGCTTAAGCTCAGGAGTTCAAGACCAGCCTGAGCAAGAGCAAAACCCCATCTCTACTAAATGCAAAAAAATTAGCCAGGCATTATGGTGCACACTTGTAGTACCCACTACTTGGGAGGCTGAAGCAGGAGGATCACTTGAGCCCAGGAGTCTGAGTTCAAGGTTCAGTGAGCTATGATGATGCCATTGCACTCTAGCCTGAGCAGGAAAGTGAGACTCTCTGAGGGGGAAAAAAAAAGACTCATACTCTCCATTGAACACAGGCCCCGTTAAGGAGAAAATTGGTCTGAGTTGATTTTGTTTCCCATGTAGGAAATAAAATGCTTTGTACAAAAGAATAATAAATGTCACTAAGTTGCAGGTGCTTGCCCAAGAATTCCTTAAAGGAAAAGAGTGATGATGTGGGTTTGGCACCCCGTAGTTAGGGCGTCAGCCACATACACCAAGGGTGGCAGGTTCTAATCCAGCCCAGGCCAGCTAAACAACAATGACAACTGCAACGAAAAATAGCTGGGCGTTGGGGTGGGCGCCTGTAGTCCCAGCTACTTGGGAGGCTGAGGCAAGAGAATCGCTTATGCCCAAGAGTTTGAGGTTGCTGTAAGCTGTGACAGCACAGCACTCTACCCAGGGTGACATAGTGAAACTCTGTCTCAAAAAAAAAAAAAGAATGATGATTTGTGTTGAGCATTAAAAAAAAAAAAAAACCTGTTGGCATCCATTGAAGTACAGAAAAAAGAAAAATAAAAAAAAACTGAAGTCATTTCACAGCCTCAGTTTCCCCTCTGTTTAAAGAAGGGAGCTATCCAATAGTACAGTAGTAAGTTATGTTATATACACTGTAGTTAGCCTTTAAAAAAAGGTGTATTATTTCATATGCTTAACAGGTAACAGATCCAGTCACTTTAATATGAAAATTCACCCTTAATCCTCTGCTTTTAGCTAGATACTCACAATGCACCATTAAAACTCCTAATTAAGGTGTTTGCTTTTGAACTTCGGCAGTATCTAAGGAAGGTGAAAAGGAAAAAAAAAAAAAAAAAGCAAGAAAAATGAGAGGTGAACAAATTCTCCGTAACTCTACAGAAATTAACCAAGCCTAATTTCAAATATCTCAATAAAATAGCATAAAATTAGCTGATTAATAATTTTAGTATTAAAATAAAAATATTTTAAAATATAGTAAAAGCAACAACATTATATACCTCCTGATAAAAGGTGCTGAAAAGGACACACATCACTTCATAGTATTTCTACCAAAATAACATAATTACAGGGAAACAACAGATAAATACAAATTAGCCAGCCTATGTTCTTTTAAAAATAGGGACCAAAAAAAATGGCAAGATGAACAGTCCAGATTAAAGAGATATTACAATGAAATGCAGCAAGTGTTTAAGAATTGGATGGTGAGGCTTGGCGCCTGTAGCTCAAGCGGCTAAGGCACCAGCCACATACACCAGAGCTGGAGGATTCAAATCCAGCCTGGGCCTGCCAAACAACAATGACAACTACAACCAAAAAATAGCTGAGCATTGTAATGGGCGCCGGTAGTCCCAGCTACTTGGGAGGCTGAGGCAAGAGAATCGCTTAAGCCTAGGAGTTGGAGGTTGCTGTGAGCTGTGACGCAAGGGCAATCTACCCAGGGTGACAGCTCTATGTCAAAAAAAAAAAAAAAAGTATTGGATCGTGAACCAGAAAAAAAGAAATGTTTATCTTTCACTATAAAGGACACTATGAAGCAACTAGCAAAATGTAAGTAAGGTCTGTAAATTTAAAAATATTATACCAATGCTAATTTCTAATTTTGCTAACTATCCTTGGGTTATATAAGAGAATATCCCTAGTTTAGGGAAATAACGTATTGAAGTATTTAGGAGTAAAGTGGCATTATGCCTGCAATTTACTCCAAAATGACTCAAAAATAATAATAGAGAATAATAAAACATGATAAAAATATTACCATTTACAGAATATGGATAAAAACATCATTGTACTATTTTTGTAATTTTCCATAAGGCTCAAATTATATTTGTAAAGTTTATACAGTAAAAAGGGTATGATCATTCTTTATCTCCTTGAAGGTAAATCAGATTCGTCTCCTGCGAGTAAAATTATAAAAAAAAAATTCAATAAACTATTATATGAGAAGGGACACTACCTAAAAAGGCTGAGCTACCAGCCAAAGTGTGTGTGTGTGTGTGTGTGTGTGTGTTATGTATTTCTTCAAAATATTAAGGGGAAATAAATGTTTTTGTTACATGGATAGCTTTTATAATGCTTGAGTCAGGGCTATTAGTGTACCAAATCACCTGAACAGTGTTCACTGAACCTATTAGGTAGGATTTTACTCCCTCACCTCCTTCCTGTCCCCCTCCTTTACTCCCTAAAAGTATATGTTAATACAGACTTTTTTTTTCTTCTTTTGGAGACAGAGCCTCACTCTATAGCCCTGGGTAGAGTGCTATGGCACCATCATAGCTCACAGCAACCTCAAACTCCGTGAGTTCAAGCAATCCTCTTGCCTCAGCCTCCCAAGTAGCTGGGACTACAAGTGCCCACCACAACACCCGGTTAACTTTTCTATTTTTGGTAGAAATGAGGTCTCACGTCTTCTCAGGCTGGTCTTGAACTCCCAAGCTCAAGCAATCTTCCCGCTTTGGCCTCCCAGAGTGCTAGCATTATGGGAGTGAGCCGCCACGCCTGACCTAATACAGATTTTTTTCTTATTGTTAAATCATAGCTGTGTACATTAGTGCAATCAAGGGGTACAATGTGCTGGTTTCTTATACAATCTGAAATATTCTCATCAAACGGTTCAACATAGCCTTCATGGCATTTTCTTAGTTATTGTATATAGACATTTGTATTCTGCCTTTAGTAAGTTTCGCCTGTACCCATTCTAAGATGCACCTTAGGTGTGGCCCCACCCATTACCCTCTCTCCTCCCTAACCTCCCCTCTAATACAGATTTTTTTAAGTACAATGTAAGCTGCATAGGGACAGTGATCTACCTATCTTGTTCATTAATTCAGTACTTAAAACAGTTTCTGGCACATGGTCACAGTGATCAGTAATAACTAATATTTGAATAATTATCATGTCCCAGACACCAATCTAAATAATTTATGCCCATTAATTCACTTTATCTTCACACCACCCCAGTAATATTTGGTGAATGAATTAGTATATTTTGCAGGACAACTATAGTCAGCTCCTCAATAAGGTAATATATGGGTTCCTAGAAACCACCAGACTATGGAAAATTGTCTGGTCAATTGATAAACACTGCGCAATTCATAGGAAAAATGAGGTTAGAAGCACAACACTCAAAAAATTCAGTGACATGTTTTTTAAAAAAGAAACCTTAAGAAAAATGGTAGCATAGTTTTACATATAAGTGATTAAGAAATGCACAGATACAACCTATATTTACGAAAATGTACATTGGCTAATGAATTATTGTGAAGTGGTGGAAGAAAGGCTATCTGAAACCAGATGGAAAATTCTAACAACAGATATAGATGGGTGTGGCTTAAAACACAAGTGGAAAACTGAGGTAGGTGGTGATGTCTGAGATATGCATGTATATGCTTGCATTTTTATGTAGCTCTGATCAGCTAAGTGCAGTTTCCTGCATTCACCTACAGCAGTAATCAGCGAACACTTTTTTTTTTCTTAGACAGAGTCTCACTCTGTTGCCCAAGCTCACAGCAACCTCAAACACCTGGGCTCAAGTGATTCCCCCTGCATCAGCCTCCCAAGCACCTGGGACTAGAGGCACCGCCAAAATGCCTGGTTAATTTTTTCCATTTTTTAGTAGAGACAGGGTCTTGCTGATCTCAAAGTCCTGAGCTCAGGGGATAATCCCACCTCAGCCTCCCAGTGTTAGGATTAGAAGCATGAGCCATCATGCCTGGCCAGTAAACTCTTTCCGTAAAGGGTCAGATAGCAAATATTTTAGGCTTTGTGAGCCATAAAGTCTCTGTTGCAGCCATTCAATTCTGCAATTGCTATGAAAAAAGCAGCCAGAATGTAAACAAATGGGCACAGATGTATTGCTATAGAACTTTAGGACAAAAGGCCACCGGTTGGCAGGCCATAGTTTGCTGACTCTGACCCTAGAGACAAAATCCCACACAAACAAATGCAAATTTTTCCTTACATATCAAATTGTTCACTGATACATTAACCTTGTTGGAACAAATTCACATTTTCAAACCAAGCATTATAGCAGAACTAAATTGGAATGTTATCTAATAAACAAAAAACTAATATAATTCAAATAAGTGAAGTAATGAATCCAGTATTACTCAAAAATAAATCATTTTTTATTTCAATTTTTATAAGTCTAATGTTACCCAACAGTCACCCAACCAATCCAAATGACCAAAATAAAGATAACTAAGGATACCATTTCATCAAGTCATTCAAAATCTATACCTTAAATTCTTCATAATCTTTAAGGAAACTAATACTTTTGAAAGCTCTGAACTGAAACTATAAAGTTTATTTACAAGAGCACATGTACCTCTTACAAAATCATCAAGCCACAAAAGCCACCATATAAACTGCACAATAGTTTTATAGTATTTGTCCAGGAATTGAGTTAAAAATTCTATGTAGACCTTCTTCTAAATACAAAGTGATAATATAGCTGGGTGTGGTGGCTCGCACCTGAAATCCAAGCACTGTGGGAGGACAAGGCAGAAGAACTGCTTGAGATTGGGAGTTCAAGACCACTCTGACCAAGAGTGAGATCCCTCTATACTAAAAACAGAAAACTTAGCCAGGTGTGGTGGTGAACACCTGTAGTCCCAGCTACTCAAGAGGCTGAGGCAAGAGGATCACTTAAGCCCAAGAGTTGAGACTCGGCGCCCGTAGCTCAGGGGTTAGGGCGCCAGCCACATGCACCAGGGCTGGCAGGTTCAAACCCAGCCCAGGCCTGCTAAAGAACAATGACAACTACAAAAAAAAAAAAATAGCCAGGCGTTGTGGCAGGCACCTGTAGTCCCAGCTACTTGGGAGGCTGAGGCAAAAGAATTGCTTAAGCCCAAGAGTTTGAGGTTTCTGTAAGCTATGATTGCCACAGCACTCCACCAAGGGCAACATAGTGAGACTCTGTCGCAAAAAAAAAAAAAAGTTGAGGTTGCTGTGACCTATGATGCCATGGTAGTCCACCTAGGGTGACAGAGTAAGACTCTGTTTCACAAAAAAAAAAAAGGGCTGGAAGGCCAAGGCAGGTGGAGCTCACAGGTTCAAGATCAGCCTGAGCCAGAGTGAGACCGTGTCTCTAAAAATAGCCAGACATTGTGTGGGGGGGGGGTGCCTGTAGTCCCAGCTACTTGAGAGGCTGAGGCAAGAGACTCAATCACTTGGGCCCAAGAGTTTGAGGTTGCTGTGAGCTGTGATACCATAGTACTCTACCAGGGGCAACAAAGCGAGACTATCTCCAAAAAAAAAAAGAAGAAAAAAGCTGATATATACAACATTTCTTTGCTGGAGCTGCTATTCCTCACATCTGTAATCTTCCCACACTCTTCATCAAAATTATACCCATTCTCCAAGGGCCAGATTCAAATGCTATCTCTCTAGAAAAAATGTCTTCTTACTTTAACTCCCACAGCCAACAACCTTTCTACCTCATGTAGCATTTATCACTTTATATCCTGCTCTAAAACTATTTGTACGTGTGGAATTTCCTCTCCTATGTGGAAAATAAGGCTAATCTTTATAATAATCCCTCTACCTGACTGCCCTCTCACAGTCAATCCTTAGCTACTAAGTCATTCAAGACTCCATACAGGCCTGATGTGGGAGCTCACACCTGTAATCCCAGCACTCTGGGAGCCCAAGGACAGAGGACTGCTTAAGCTCAGGACCAGAATGAGTGAGAGAAAGACCCAGCCTCTACTAAAAATAGAAAAATTAGACAGTAGTCCCAGCGACCCATGAGGCTGAGACATGAGGACTGATTCAGCCTTGAGTCCAGGAGTTTGAGGCTGCAGTGAGCAATGATGATGCCACTGTACTCTAATGGGGGCAATAGAGGAAGATGATGTCTTAAAAAAAAAAAAACTCAATATACATGCCATCTCCTTCAAAAACCTTTTCTAGACATCCCCCATATTAGGTTTTGCTTCATTTCTGATCCCTAGCACAACCACTATATTCCCATATTAGCACTGCTTTGTAACTGCTGATTTGGTTACCTACCTCCCTTTAAAAATGCCTGAAGGTAAAAAAAAATAAATAAAATAAAAATGCCTGAAGGTAGCAGGAATTTTGTTTTATCATCCTTTGCATACCTTAGCACAGTGCCCCACCTAGCCCCTAGTTGATATTCAAGTATTTGATCAACTAATAAAAGAGTTCCCAGAAATATACATGTGAACACTATTGCCAATTAATTTCTTAAACAAATATTGCATGGAACAGTTTACAAGAGAGCTGGACTACAGATACCAGAACAAAATTTCATCAGAAACAGGATCTGAAAATACAACTAGGGGCGGCACCTGTGGCTCAGTCGGTAAGGCGCCGGCCCCATATACCGAGGGTGGAGGGTTCAAACCCAGCCCCGGCTGAACTGCAACCAAAAAATAGCCGGGCGTTGTGGTGGGCGCCTGTAGTCCCAGCTACTCGGGAGGCTGAGGCAGGAGAATCGCTGAAGCCCAGGAGTTGGAGGTTGCTGTGAGCTGTGTGATGCCAGGGCACTCTACCGAGGGCCATAAAGTGAGACTCTGTCTCTACAAAAAAAAAAAAAAAGAAAATAGCAACTAGGTTGCAAAATTCAAAGACTCTTTTCCCACAGAAAAAAAAAAAAATGGCTAAAACTAATATAGCTTTTGCCAAAAGTATCTTCCATCAGAAAGACAGAAATACCCTGGATATTGTAATTTTTCAAAACAGAAATATCCTGAGCCAAGATAATTAATAAACTTCCCAGAAAAAATGTTTTTCCTTTCCAATAAATGTATGCACAAGTATGTGTACATGATACTATGACAGATAGTTAGCAACAAAATACCTATATCCTAAGCATGTAAATTTTAAAGTAAAAAAGATAAATACATTGATTAAGGAAATTTCCTCTTACCACTACCCTTTTCCCTACCCCACCAAAAGACAGATAAAATAAGAAAATGATCAACACTCATAAGAGCAAACTATTTTAAAAAATAACTTTATAGACCATCTATACAACTTCATTCTGTAAATGACAAATCAGAGGCATAAATGATTTGTCCAAGGTCATACCATCAGCTATGTTACAGAGGTGTAACTAGAAAACACAGGTTTGACTCATAGTTCAATGTTCATTTCTCTATACTAGCAGTTCTCGAATCATTTAGTCTCAGGATCTCTTTATGCCCTTAAAAACTGGCCCGGCACCTGTGGCTCAAGTGGCTAAGGCTCCAGCCACATACACCTGTGCTGGCGGGTACGCATCCAACCCGGGCCTGCCAAACAACAATGATGGCGGCAACCAAAAAATAGCTGGGCATTGTGGCGGGCACCTGTAGTCCCAGTTTCTTGGGAGGCAGAGGCAGGAGAATCGCTTGAGCCCAGGAGCTGGAGGTTGCTGTGAGCTGTGATGTCACAGCACTCTACCCAGGGTGACAGGTTGAGGCTCTGTGTCAAAAATAAATCATAATAATAATCAACTAAAA
Organism: Nycticebus coucang; assembly: GCF_027406575.1. Lineage (NCBI taxonomy): Eukaryota > Metazoa > Chordata > Mammalia > Primates > Lorisidae > Nycticebus > Nycticebus coucang. The sequence continues at coordinate 88,971,502 of NC_069804.1, forward strand.
CCAGGCTCCATGCCTGAAGCTCAGTGGCTAGAGCATCAGCCACATACACCAGAGCTAGACGGTTTGAACCTGCCTGGCCTGCCAAACAACAATGACAACTACAACAACAAAAAAAATAGCTGGGCATTGTAGTAGGCACCTGTAGTCCCAGCTACTTGGGAAGCTGAAGCAAGAGAATTGCTGAAGCCCAAGAGTTAGAGGTTGCTGTGAGCTGTGACACCATAGCACTGTACCGAGGGTGACATAATAAAACTATCTCAAAAAAATTTTTTTTAATTTTAAAGAAATTAACTAAAACCCTCAAAAGCTTTAATTTGTCTTTTGAGAACCATTGTTATAAACATGTTACCTCCTCCAGAACACCTGCAGGTTATCAATATCTATTAAACTTACTCCCATTTCACAGATGAAGAAATGGAGCTTAAACATCATGCATATCAGCTATTACAAAAAATACTACTTAGACACTCTTTTTACTGCCCTGTTACACTCATTATTTCTAAAGGAAGCTATGTGCATTCATTATTCACTGGTTTAAACCATTTGAATAGCTTCTGCCAATGTCCAAAGTCTGGGGAGAAGCACTTCATGTAAATTCAAGGACTGCCTGTATCCTGTCACCCAATCTGTAAGTTTATTCAGACTCCAAAAGTGAAAAGGCAGAAGGATTCCTTGAGCTCAGGAGTTCATGACCAGCCAATCAAAATTGAGGAGGTGGGTTCAAACCCAGCCCCAGCCCAAAACTGCAAAAAAAATAAAAAGTAGACAAATCAGCCATCATGGTGATGCGTCCCTATAGTCCCTGCTACTTGGGAGGCTGAGGCAGGAAGATCACTTGAGCCCAGGAGTTTGAGGTTTCAGTGCTATAACGAAACCACTGCACTCTACCATGGGTGACAGACAGACCAAGATTTGTCTCAAAAAAAAAAAAAAAGAGGGGTGGTGCCTGTGGCTCAAGGAGTAGGACACGGGCCCCATATACCGGAGGTGGTGGGTTCAAACCCAGCCCCGGCCAAAAAAAGATAATAAGGTCACAAATGTCTTTTCACCCCAACCCATATCATAACCAAACAAATGGAATTAAATGCTTTCAAAACCCTTTATAAAATTTGCATATCCTCCCCCTCCACGTGTCTGGCTTAATGCTTTCCACATAGTACAAGTGGGCTGGGCACCTATACCTCAGTGGTTAGTGCTCCAGCCCCATGCACCAGGGGTGGTGGGTTCAAACCCGGCCTGGGCCTGCTAAACAAAAACATATAGTGGAAATGCAAATATTTCACAGATGGCATCTTTCAAAAATTAGGTTACCACATAATAGCTTGTCAACCATCATCTTAAACACTTTCAAAACATTCAACATCTCTCAATTTAAATAACCTCTGCATTTTTATACATAAGACCAATAACAAGTTAATACAGCTGTCAGCTTTCCAAGTAATCAATTATCATGAAGACTAGAATGAAGAGCACCAAGGCCAGGCACTCTGAGAGGCCGAGGCAGGTGGATTGCCTGAGCTCACAAATTCAAGACCAGCCTGAGCAAGAGCGAGATCCTATCTCTAAAACTAGCCAGGCACTGTGGTGGGTGCCTGTAGTCCCAGCCACTCAGGAGGCTGAGGGAAGAGAATTGCTTAAGCTGAAGAGTGGGAGGTTACTGTGAGCTACGATGCCACAGCTCTCTACTAAGGGTAACAAAGTGAAACCCCGCCCCCCCCCAAAAAAAAAGAATGAAGAGCATCAGGTCTTTATATGAAAATAAAGCTAAGGCAGCACCCATAGCTCAGTGGGTAGGGCGCTGGCCACATACACTAAGGCTGGCGGGTTCAAACCCAGCCCAGGCCGACTAAAACAATGACAACTATAACAACAAAAAATAGCTGGGCGGGGGCGGCGCCTGTGGCTCAGTTGGTAAGGCGCCTGCCCCATATACAGAGGGTAGCGGGTTCAAACCCGGCCCGGGCCAAACTGCAACCAAAAAAATAGCCAGGCGTTGTGGCGGGCGCCTGTAGTCCCAGCTACTCGGGAGGCTGAGGCAAGAGAATCGCTTAAGCCCAGGAGCTGGAGGTTGCTGTGAGCTGTGTGAGGCCACAGCACTCTACCCAGGGCCATAAAGTGAGACTCTATCTCTACAAAAAAAAAAAAAAAAATAGCTGGGCGGTGTGGTGGGTGCCTATAGTCCCAGCTACTTGGGAGGCTGAAGCAAGGGAATCACTTGAGCCCAATAGTTTGAGGTTGCTATGAGCTGTGACACTACAACACTACAGCACTCTACCCAGGGCAACAGCTTGAGACTCTGTCTCAAAAAAAAAAAAAAAAAAGAAAGGAAAAAAAGAAAGCTAAGTTTATAAGCCAATCAGATGCTCACCTTTTTATTCTTTTTTGTTTGTTTGTTTGTTTGTTTGTTTTGGGCGGGGCTGGGTTTGAACCCGCCACCTCTGGCATATGGGACCGGCGCCCTACTCCTTGAGCCACAGGCACCGCCCTGCTCACCTTTTATAATGCCAAAAACTTGAAGAAATAAGCCAGTCTTATTTAAAACAAAACAAAACAAAATCTTTAAAAACAACAAAACCAGGCCGGGTGTGGTGGCTCACGCCTGTAATCCTAGCATTCTGGGAAGCTGAGGTGGGAGGACTGCCTGAGGACACAGGTTCAAGACCAGCCTGAGTCAGAGCCAGACCTGTCTCTCAAAATACCTGGGCGTTGTTGTGGGTGCCTATAGTCCCAGCTACTGAGGAGAATGAGGCAAGAGAATCGCTTGAACCCAAGAGTTGGAGGTTGCTGTTGAGCTATGATGCCAGGACACTCTACCCAGGGTGACAAAGTAAGACTCCATCTCAATACGTACATACAAACATACATATATTACATACATACATTACATACATACATACATACATCAAAACCTTCAAAGACTGAGCTACTGATTATTCAGTGTATGATTTACCCAGGTCATCAGTTTATTTTCCTCTCTTGAGATTTGGCCATTTTTCCACCACAGAATGCTAGAACATTTCTTTTTGTGTTTTATAAACACAAATAAAAAATAGAACTACTCTTTGTTCCTACTTTTCAAGTGTTTGACAAATCGATAAAGAAAAAATCTGCAATTGTTGTGTAAAACAAAATTAACGATAATGCATAGAACTGTTTATGTTATTTCTGCCTCACATTAGAAGAGGCTTAACAGTAATTTAGGATTGTGAATTCAACTCACTCAAGTATTATCTGCCAAATTCTCCTTTAATGATGATTACAGTTTGGAAGATGAATGACACTTCAGCCTAAGACAGTTCTTCTGAACACCTCAGTGGAGCTCTTCTATTGAAAATGACCACAGAGGGTCACACTTTTTAATTATTTCCCTACATTTATATATGTGGTTCTTTTTACAAAGGGTTTTTCATCTTGTAGCTTAAGACTCTCCTGGAATTAAATGTTTCAGTTCACTATATAGAATATCTGGACACAAGAGATACAACATTATAAACAACTACAACAAATGAGAGGAGGTAATAGGAACTTCTTCTATGGTAACACTTGAGCTAAATTAAAATGGTCATAATCAGGTTAGACTAGGCAGCTCAAGGAGGGAGACATTAATCCTGTTAAGAATATAAATTCTAGAGTCAAAATTGGGTTTAGTTCCAGTTCCACAATTTACAAGCTGCATACCTTTTGTCAAGTTCTTTGATCTGTGTGCCTCCGTTTCCTCCTCACTTGTAAAATGGGGAAACCAAGTACATATCCCATAGGGCTATTTTGAGAATTAATCAAAAATACAAAAGATGACAATAAGCACTCAATTTTAGTTATGATTATTATTCTTACCATCAAGATCTACAAAAATTCAAGAAAATGAATTATTCTATTCAGAAATTTTATATATAATTTGTTCACTCTAAAAAGGGGAGAAAATTCAAGTTCAATCTATAGCTTTAAATGTTGACATTGTGAAACTTAGTAAAATCTAGAGATCATATTTAACTGTACGGTACACCACTCATGCATATGAACATGAGTGCCTGGTAATAACCAGCTAACAAGTTGTTCTGGGTACCTCTTATGTGTCCAATACCCCATAGGTAAAGATTTGTTGCATTTGAGCCAACTGACACAAATTCAGAAACCAAGACCACAAACTTTACACCACTAGGGTTCTATAAATCTAAGAACTAAAGCATTATTTTTCCCAAGGCAAGGAAAACATCTATCTACTGCTTCTTAATGAAAAAAAGCAGGATTGGCGCCCGTGCACAATGGTTACGATGCCAGCCACATACACCAAAGTTGGTGGGTTCCAATCCAGCCTGTGCCAGCTAAAACAATGACAACTGCAACAAAAAATAGCCGGGCGTTGTGGCGGGTGCCTGTAGTCCCAGCTATTGGGGAGGCTGAGGCAAGAGAATCGCTTAAGCCCAAGAGTTTGAGGTTGCTGTGAGCTGTGACGCCAAGGAACTCTACCGAAGGCGACATAGTGGAATCGTGTCTCAAAAAAAAAGAAAAGAAAGAAAAAAAAGCAGATATAACTATCACAGGCTTATTCCCAAATGCTACATTCTAGCTAAAGTGAGCTAAAAACATATGCCATCCTACCAGTTACTCAAAGGCACATTTTTGCCAACTATGAATGCAATGCCTATGCTCCCTGTAATTTTATTTTGCTACTAGGCACTAAACATGCATCTCAGAATTTACATAATTTATGTCATGGGGATGAAAAGCCAGCCTCCAGTGGAGTAAAAGTGGTAATACATTTCATATCAACCACCCAAATTTGTAGACACTGTCAAGAGGCAAATCAAAAGAAGCACTCAAGAAAAACAGCTTCTACCTAATAAGCATGCTTGACTGGTAAGAGGCGGCCTGCCAGCCACAATTTCTCTCACAATAAATCTTACTCAACATAAACCCACGTTAACCTGGCCCCATCGCTCATTGAATGAATGGATAAATTAATTAAAAAATAGGGCGTAATTACTTGTACTCGAAATTTGCCCAGAAAGTGGGGGAAACATATGACCTTCATTAAAACTGGACTTCACAAAAAGTAGTGGACTGCGGTCCTCTAGAAGCAAAACACTGCGTAAGTATTCCCTCGCCTAGAAATAAGCCCAAAGATACCCTTCAGGATCAGTAGTAGAGAGAAGGTAACTAAATATCTGGGAGGACAACTCACCCCCACAAAAAGGCTTGACTCCTGGGGCTGCAAGAAAAAAATAAATCCCGCAGGGCCCGGATATTTCCCGAATCCAGCAGTCTAAACGCCACTGAGTCCTCCCGGGATCTCACATCCTCCCTCCCACCCCTCCTCGTCTTCTCACCCTTCCCCCTCTTCTTCTCCAAGCAATTCGTAGGCCTAAAGATTAGGAAGAATGACCCACGACTGCCTCCGACTTAGGAGTATCAATCCCACAAGGCAGCAAAGAATAAATAGAGGACGTCAACCAAGCTTCCCTGGTTAGGGGAGATTGGTAGAAGCGCCCAATACCCCAGGACGCGCCGCCCCCCCCATTCCCTATAGAAGCGTTCCAACCAAACCCCGAAACCTCTCTCACCTAAAATGATGCCTCTTTCTGCTAAGCAACATATAGCCCTAACCCACCAAGCAAAAGCCTTCCGAAACACCCAGCTCAGAAGATACACAGGCCCAGACCGTGGGGGCTGACTGCGTTTTACCTCATGGGCTCAGCGGTCATGTTTTCGCTTGAACACCTTTTTGGCTTCTGCGACCGTCGGGCGCCGCTCTGCACTCCCCAGCGCCCGCTTAAGATAGAAATTCACTGGTATCTTAGTCGTCACCGTAGCTGGTGCTGGATGCTCCCCAGAACTCAAAGGCGTCTACCGCAGCCACTGCCGCAGGAGCCGCGGAAACAAAGCGACACTGCCGCCGCCGCCATTTTGTTGGGCCGAGGCTCAGGCAGGAAAATTGGCGCGTCCTCCCTCTTCCTTTTTCCGTCATCCATTGGCTACCTCCTCTGTAGCGCAGAGTCTTATTGGCTACGGAAATTCACCTTCTTTGGGGGCCTGTTGCTAAGGCAGTGGACGTCATTTGATCCCCTCCACCTTTTCGCAGGGTGTCGGATTCAATCCCAATTGACCTGAAAGTGCTAGTGACGTATTTTGACTTTATTCTGAAAATGATCTTTTGGCTCGTTCTCTTTTCTTTGACAGATTGATGAATCAATAACAGCGGTTTACATTTATTGAAAGTTTACTATATGCCCACTACACTAATCCTTTATCTGGATTATCTCATTTAATCTTTACACCCTTGGAGATATACAGCCCTGCATTTTCAAGGTGATGAAAAACCAAGACACAAAAGTGCCACAGTAGTGGAGCCGAGATTAAGACAATCTATATGGCCGTGCTATATAAATATTTCCTAGTAGTATTCTAGATTTTCCTCGAATTCTTTTTTTCCTAGATGTTACGCCAACATGCTTACAAATGTGTATTATACATACTGTACTTAATATATGCATATGTAAGAATATGACATAACACCAACTTGAGATCTGCATACAATTCCTTTGATATTGAATAAACTAAAATGCCCCTTGGTACCCAGACACACATCAGCCATTTCCCCAGTCTTATGTTATGTCTAGCTCACAAACCCACCAATCTAGATCTGTTTCCTCCTCATTACAGAAGAGTCTTCCTTAGATGATCTCTAAAAAGCTTTCCAGCTTTTATGTTCTATAATTTGATTCTATATTGGTAATCTCTGCTAATCACAAGTCAATTCTCTAAAATAGAATAGCTTCAAATTTTATTTCTAATTTTATTCTTCCATGTATGATTTAGTTCATTCTATTTATTTTTCTTGACATGTGCAAAACCTTCTGATGTAGTTAGGTGACAAGGCTCCTGCTTCCTACTGGAACAGCAAAAGATAAGCCTTTTTTAAACGGAACACTTTGATAACCTGACAGACTCAGGCAACATTTTAATCAACAGAAGGCTGTACACATTTCAAACCCTCTTTCAAATATTGGGATTCCATTCCCAGCAATACAAAACCAGCCTTCCCTACCTGCTATACTGATTTTCTTTTTTTTTTTTTTTTTTGTAGAGACAGAGTCTCACTTTATGGCCCTCGGTAGAGTGCCGTGGCCTCACACAGCTCACAGCAGCCTCCAACTCCTGGGCTTAAGCGATTCTCTTGCCTCAGCCTCCCGAGCAGCTGGGACTACAGGCGCCCGCCACAATGCCCGGCTATTTTTTGGTCGCAGTTTGGCTGGGGCCGGGTTTGAACCCGCCACCCTTGGTATATGGTGCCGGCGCCTTACCTACTGAGCCCAGGCGCCGCCCCCCGATTTTCTTTTTGTCTTTCATACATTATATATCACTAAACATATAATTTACAGGAGTCATTTTTTCCTCCTTGAAAAATGCAGTTACTACGAAAGGAGACCTGCTCTATCACAAGACAGCACACAAATAATGGTTGGTATCAAACAGGCTTTAAAATAAGAAAAATAATCAGTTTGATGAAAATATTTCAAATGGTAGATAAAACCAGCACATTGTACCCCATGATTGTCTTAATGTACACAGCTATGATTTAATAAAAAAAGAAAAATAATAAATAATCCATTATTTTTATATGAATTGAAATGTTTAAAGTGGAAATAGTTGGTATTCACTTCTTTCTAATCTCTATAGCCACTATTTTTTTTTTTTTGGCCGCGGCTGGGTTTGAACCCGCCACCTCTGGCATATGGGACCGGCGCCCTACCCGCTGAGCCACAGGCACCACTATAGCCACTATTTTTAAAGTGGCTCTTGGCAACAAGACTTCTCACCACTAAACATCTTTGAATGACAAATCCCACAAACAGAGAAACATTTTCATAAAAAACTGTAATCAAAAAAATTTAAATGTGCAATAACTCACTATATTTGTAAATCACAAGAAAGAATCTCTTTGCTCTTAAAAGATGACTAACAAAGATATACATATAGATGAGTTAGGGATGATTCTCAATGGATTCCCATCAACAGTATTTTAGAAAACATTCACTGGGGCCCAGTACAGTGGATGATGGCTCACCTCACACCTGTAATCCTAGCAATTTGGGAGGCTGAGGAAGGAGGATTGCTTGAGGCAACAGTTGGAGACAAGCTTGGTCATGCATAACAAGACCTTTCATCTACAAAAATTAAAACAAAAAATTAGCAAAATTTGGTAGCACACACCTGTAGTCCAAGCTACCTTGGGAGACTGAGATGGAAGGGTCACTTGATCCTAGGATTTTGAGGTTGCAACGAGATATAATGACATCACTATATCCCAGCTTGGCCACAGAGTATGATCCTATCTCAAAAAAAAAAAGTGAGGAGAATAAGGAGGAGTAAAAACAGGAGGAAGAAGGAAGAGGAGAATGAGAAAAAAATTCACTGGTACACATCTCTTTCACATTTTCTCTTCAAACTGCTACAGAAATCAACATAGGGGCGGCGCCTGTGGCTCAGTGAGTAGGGCGCCAGCCCCATATGCCGAGGGTGGCGGGTTCAAACCCAGCCCCGGCCAAACTGCAACCAAAAAATAGCCGGGCGTTGTGGCGAGCGCCTGTAGTCCCAGCTGCTCGGGAGGCTGAGGCAAGAGAATCGCGTAAGCCCAAGAGTTAGAGGTTGCTGTGAGCCGTGTGACGCCACAGCACTCTACCCGAGGGCGGTACAGTGAGACTCTGTCTCTACAAAAAAAAAAAAAAAAAAAGAAATCAACATAGTACCCTTTCTATGACTTTTGACCATAAATGCATAACTTGCAAATCTGCTTATTTGTTTTGGAAGAGACAAGGTAAATTATGGGTAAGAGAGTAAATTAGATGAGAACATAGTTACTCTCATAATGTTTGTTTTTTTTTTTGTAGAGACAGAGTTTCACTTTATTGCCCTCCGTAGAGTGCCGTGGCGTCACAAAGCTCACAACAACCTCCAACTCCTGGGCTTAGGCGATTCTCCTGCCTCAGCCTCCTGAGTAGCTGGGACTACAGGCGCCCGCCACAACGCCCGGCTATTTTTTTGTTGCAGTTTGGCTGGGGCTGGGTTTGAACCCGCCACCCTCGGTATATGGGGCCGGCGCCCTGCTCACTGAGCCACAGGCGCCGCCCTTTTTTTTTTTTAGAGACAGAGTCTCACTATGTCACCCTCCGTAGAGGGCCGTGGCATCACAGCTCACAGCAACCTCCAGCTCTTGGGCTTAGGTGATTCTCTTGCCTCAGCCTCCCGAGTAGCTGGGACTACAGTTGCCTGCCACAATGCCTGGCTATTTTTTTGTTGCAGTTTGGCCGGAGCCGGGTTTGAACCCGCCACCCTCGGTATATGGGGCCAGTACTCTCATAATTTTTAATAAGCACCTTCAAAATCTCTTGACTTATTTTATATCAAAATCATCATGTTTTGGAAATACCTATAAAATTTTGAAATTACATATATTCCTTAACTCAGCAATTTAATTTCTTAGAGTTTATCCAAGAGATACACTTTGCATGTGCAAAATGAGATGTCCACAAGACTATTCACTGCAGCATTGTTTATAACATTAAAACATTGGATAGCCCAGCATGGTGGTGTGCTCCTGTAATCCCAGCTACTCAGGATGTTGAGGTGGGAGGATAGCTTGAATCCAGGAGCTTGAAGCCAGCCTAGGCAACAACAAAAAAATATGGTAAACAGTATAGCTGCTCCCGGTTCGGCACCTGTAGCCCAGTGGTTGTGGCGTCAGCCACATGCACCCAGGCTGGTGGGTTCAAGCCCCGCCTGGGCCTGCTAAACAACAATGACAACTACAACAAGAAAACAGTTTGGCTGGGGGCAGGTTTGAACCCTGGGGTGGGCGCCTGTGGTCCCAGCTACTTGCGAGGCTGAGGCAAGAGAATCGCTTACGCCCAAGAGTTTGAGGTTTCTGTGAGCTGTGAAGCCATGGCACCCTAACAAGGGTGACATAGTGAAACTCTGTCTCAGATAGATAGATAAATAGATAGATAGGTAGATAGATGGTCCAAAATAGGAGACCAGTTAAAGGAAATAATGAAATGTCCAGGGCAGCACCTGTGGCTCAGTCGGTAAGGTGCCAGTCCCATATACCGAGGGTGGCGGGTTCAAACCCAGCCCCGGCCGAACTGCAACAAAAAAATAGCCGGGCATTGTGGCGGGCGCCTGTAGTCCCAGCTGCTCGGGAGGCTGAGTCAAGAGAATTGCTTAAGCCCAGGAGTTGGAGGTTGCTGTGAGCTGTGTGATGCCATGGCACTCTACCCAGGGCCATAAAGTGAAACTCTGTCTCTACAAAAAAAAAAAAGAAAGAAAGAAAGAAATGTCCATACAAAAGAATGCCGGGCGGCGCCTGTGGCTCAGTCAGTAAGGCGCTGGCCCCATATACGGAGGGTGGCGGGTTCAAACCCGGCCCCGGCCAAACTGCAACCAAAAAATAGCCGGGCGTTGTGGCGGGCGCCTGTAGTCCCAGCTACTTGGGAGGCTGAGGCAAGAGAATCACCTAAGCCCAGGAGTTGGAGGTTGCTGTGAGCTGTGTGATGCCATGGCACTCTACCCAGGGCCATAAAGTGAGACTCTGTCTGTACAAAAAAAAAAAAAAAAAAAAAGAATGCTATATAGCTCCTTAATATAAAGTTTTTTCAAAAATTACTTATATTTCTGTGCACTAACAATGACCAATACAAAAAGGAAATTAAGAAACCAATTCTATTTACTATAGTATCAAAAAGGATAAAATACTTAGGAATAAACTTAACCAAGGAGATGAAAGATTTACACAATGAAAACTTCAAAATCCTAAAAGAAAATCAAGATAGAAACAAAATATTCCTAAAAGAAATCAAGATAGAAACAAATGGAAAGATATCCCATTCTGGTTAATTAAATTTTAATTTTACCAAAAAAAAATTGGGGCTCGGTGCCTGTGGCTCAAGCAGTTAAGGCGCCAGCCACATGCACCTGAGCCGGCGGGTTCAAATCCAGCCCGTGCCCGCCAAACAACAATGATGGCTGCAACCAAAAAAAAAATAGCCGGGCGTTGTGGCAGGTGCCTGTAGTCCCAGCTACTTGGGAGGCAGAGACAGGAGACTCGCTTGAGCCCAGGAGTTTGAAGTTGCTGTGAGCTGTGATGCCATGGCACTCTAACCAGGGCGACAGCTTGAGGCTCTGTCTGTCTCGAAAAAAAAAAAATTGGGAGGCATGAATTCTCCCTTCGTTGCCTTGGGTAGAGTGTAGTTGTGTTATCATAGCTCACTGCAACCTCATACTTCTGGGCTCAAGCAATCCCCTTGCCTCAGACTCCCGAGTAGCTGGGACCATAGGTACCCCCCACAATGTCCAGCTAATTTTTCTATTCTTAGTAGAGTGGCACCTTGCTCTTATTCAGACTTAGCTGTAACTCCTGTGTTCAAGCTATCCTCCTGTCGAGGCCTCCCAGAGTTCTAGGATTACAGGCATGAGCCACTGCACCTGGCCAAATTTTACAAAATTTTGATGTAAAAATGTCCATACTACCCAAAGCAATCTATTGATTCAATGTAATCCCTATCAAAATTCTGATGGCGTTCTTTGCAAAATTTGAAAAAGCCATCTTTAAATTCACATGGAATCTCAAGGGATGCTGAAAATCTAAACAAGCCTGAAAAAGAAGAGCAAAATAGGAGGAGTGTCACACATTTCCTGATTTCAAAACATACTGCAAAGCAACAGCAAACAAGATGTGCGATACTGGCATAAAAACAGATAATATAAATCAATGAAACAGAATAGAGTCCAATAGAGTCATGCATATATAGCTAAATGATATTCAGCTAGACTACCTAAACTACGCAATGGAAAAAAGACAGTCTTCAACAAATGATGCTGGGAATATACACAAGTGTAAGAATGAAGTTGGACCTTTACCTGACACCATATACAGAACATTAACTCAGAACAGATTAAGGGGCTTGGCACCTGTAGCTCAAGTGGCTAAGGTACCAGCCACATACACCAGAGCTGACAGGTTTGAATCCAGCCTGGGTCTGCCAAACAACAATGACAACTACAACCAAAAATAGCCGGGCATTGTGGCAGGCACCTGTACTCCCAGCTACTTGGGAGGCTGAGGCAAGAGAATTGCTTAATCCAGGAGTTGGAGGTGAGCTGTGATGCCACGGCACTCTACCCAGGGCAACAGCTTGAAGCTCTGTCTCAAAAAAAAAAAAAAAAAAAAGGAGCAGATTAAGAAACTGAACATATATAAAAATATAAAATTCCTAGAAGGAAACATAGGAGAAAAGCTTTAGGACAATGCATTTGGTAATGATTTCTTGGATATGACACAAAAAGTACAAGCAACAGGCCAGGTGTGGTGGCTCATGCCTATAATCCTAGCACTCTGGGAGGCCAAAGCAGGTGGATTGCTTGAGCTCAAGAATTCAAGACCAGCCTGAGCAAGAGCAAGACCCCATCTCTTCCCAACAAGTCCTGCTGACGGTGACTATCACAGAATGAAAAAAAATGTCCAACAAGCATATGAAGAGATGCTAAACATCACTAAACATAAAAAAAAATGCAAGCCCAGCTGGGTGGTTCATGTCTATAATCCCAGCACTTTTGAGAGGTCAAGGCAGGAGGCTCACTTGAGGCCAGGAGTTTGAGACCAGCTTGGGCAACATAGTGAGACCCCGTCATGTGAAAGGATTTCCTTGTTTTTTTTTTTGCAGTTTTTGGCCAGGGCCCGTGTTTGAACTACTTCCGGTATATGGGGCCTGCGCCCTACTCCTTGAGCCATAGGCGCCTCCCCGATTTCCTTGTTTTGTTTATTTTTTGAGACAGAGCCTCAAGCTGTCCCCCTGGGTAGAGTGCTGTAGCATCACAGCTCATAGCAACCTCCAACTCTTGGGCTCAAGAGATTCTCCTGCGGGCGGCGCCTGTGGCTCAAAGTGGTAGGGTGCCAGTCCCATATGCCGAAGGTGGCAGGTTTAAACCCAGCCCCGGCCAAAACCCATAAAAAAAAAAAAAAAAAAAAAGAGATTCTCCTGCCTCAGCCTCCCAAGTAGCTGGGACCACAGGCGCCTGCCACAATGCCCGGCTATTTTTTTTTTTTTTTTTTTTTTGTCAAAGCCGTCATTGTTGTTTGGCAGGCCCCGGGCGGGATGCGAACCCTCCAGCTCAGGTGTATGTGGCTGGAGCCTTAGCTGCTTGAACCACAGGCGCCAAGCCGATTTCCTTGTTTTTAAGGCTGCATAAAATTCCAGTGTATGTATATGCCACATTTTGTTTATCCATTCATTTGTTGATGAACAAACAGTCGGGTTGCTTCTACCTCTTGGCTATTGTGAATAATGCTGCAATGAAATGGGTATGCAGCTATCTATTCAATATACTGATTTGAATAGTTTGGGATATGGACAAAAAAATTTGATTGATGAAGCATACAATAATTCTTTTTTGAGGAATCTCCATGCTATTTTCCATAATGGCTGAGCCATTTTACATTCCCACTGACAGTGCATGCAGGTTCCAATCTCTCCACATCTTTGCTCATTTACAGGTGAGTGCCATCATGCCCAGCTAATTTTAAAAATCTTTCTGTAGATACAGAGTCTCACTACATTGCCCAGGCTGGTCCCAAACTCCTGGCTTTAAGCAATCCTCTTGCCTCAGCCTCCTAAAGTACTGGGATTATAGGTGTGAGTCACAACAACTGCCAAAAAAAGAATAAAAACTCTTTGTTTCTTTTTTTGAGAAATAGTCTAAAGCTGTAGCCCTGGTTAGAGTGTAGTGACATCACAGCTCACAGCAACCTCAAACTCTTGGGCTTAAGCTGAGAAAGGATACTCAAGAAGGGTGAGGTCTAGGAGAACAGGTATTCTCATATAGACCACAAGGATACACCTGCAGGGTCCTCTTCCATGGTGACTCAGCTCTTGGGAATTTGTAAACTTAACTTCCTGGAACTTGGAAATTTCCACTTCTGTAAAATCCTGTAGTTCTATGGGGGCTGGAATAGCATCTCCCACTTGATTCAAACTGGCCAATGAGAAGAGTACCTATGGGTTGAAACTTTTTGACTGGAGATAAAAAGGGAAAGACGAAGCCAGTCGGGGAGTGTGGCCATTTGGAATTCTTCTATCCTGGCTAGTGAATAAAATAAAGCCCTTCCTCTTATAAGCATGGTGTTTGGGTGCTCTTTCTCTCCGTTGGGCCTCGTCTTCCTGCAACAAACTGATTGTCTTTCCTCAGTCTCCCAAGTACACGCCTGCCACAATGCCCGGCTATTTTTTTTTTTTTTTTGTCGTTGCAGTTGTCCTTGTTTAGCTAGCCCTGGCGGGTTCATGACCTGGCAGGTTTGAACCCGCCAGCCTCAGTGTATGTGCCTGGTGCCATAACCACTGTGCATGGGCACAGAGCCAAGGATATAATTTTTTTTTTTTTTTTGTAGAGACAGAGTCTCACTTTATGGCCCTCAGTAGAGTGCCGTGGCCTCACACAGCTCACAGCAACCTCCAACTCCTGGGCTTAAGTGATTCTCTTGCCTCAGCCTCCCGAGCAGCTGGGACTACAGGGGCCCGCCACAACGCCCGGCTATTTTTTTGTTGCAATTTGGCCGGGGCTGGGTTTGAACCCGTGACCCTCGGCATATGGGGCCGGCGCCCTACCGACTGAGCCACAGGCGCCGCCCGGGATATAATTTTTAAATTCAAGTGGTTTGGGGAAGGAATAGACAAATAGATGAGTGGAATAGAATAGAGAGCCCAGAAATAGACCCACACAAATACAGTAAACGGGCAGTGCCTGTGGCCCAGTGAGTAGGGCGCCAGCCCCATATACCAAGGGTGGCTGGTTTAAACCTGGCCCTGGCCAAACTGCAACAACAACAAAAAAAATAGCCAGACATTGTGGCTGGCGCCTGTAGTCCCAGCTACTCAGGAGGCTGAGGCAAGAGAAATTGCCTAAGCCCAAGAGCTGGAAGTTGCTGTGAGCTGTGACGCCACAGCACTCTACCCAGGGTGACAAAATGAGACTCTGTCTCAAAAAAAAAGGCAATTCACAAGAGAAAGGACAGTCCTTTCAATAAACAGTGCTATAGGGCAGCACCTGTGGCTCAAGGAGTGGGGCCCCAGCCCCATATACTGGAGATGGCGGGTTCAAACCCGGTCCTGGCCAAAAACTGAAAAACAAACAAACAAAAAAAAAACCCAGTGCTATAAAAGCTGGACATTCACACGCATAAAAATGAATCTAGGGGCGGCGCCTGTGGCTCAGTCGGTAGGGCGCCGGCCCCATATACCGAGGGTGGCGGGTTCAAACCCGGCCCCGGCCAAACTGCAACCAAAAAACAGCCGGGCGTTGTGGCGGCCGCCTGTAGTCCCAGCTACTCGGGAGGCTGAGGCAAGAGAATGGCTTAAGCCCAGGAGTTGGAGGTTGCTGTGAGCTGTGTGAGGCCACGGCACTCTACCGAGGGCCATAAAGTGAGACTCTGTCTCTACAAAAAAAAAAAAAAAATGAATCTAGACACAGACCTTACACCTTTTGCAAAAATTAACTCAAAATGGAAAAAGCAATTAACTCAAAATGGATCATAAACCTAAATTTAAAACACAAAGCTATAAAATACATAAAAAATAACATAGGAGAAAAATCTAAATGACTTTGGGTTTGACAATGACTTCTTTAGTCATCGTCAAAACATATGAATTATAAAATAAAAACTTGATAAGTTGGACTTTATTAAAATTTGAAACTTCTGTTCTGCCAAAGACACTGTTAAGAGAATAAAAAGGCTAACTACAGATTGGGAGAAAATCTTTGTGCAACACATATCTGATAAAAACTAGTTTCCAAAATATAAAAGGAAATCTTACCACTCAACAATAAGGAAACCAAGATCCAATTTAAAAATGGACTAAAAACCTAAACAGATAACTCATCAAAGATAAATAGATGGCAAATAAATTCAATATTATATGTCATTAGAGAATTGCAAATTAAAACAACATTGCGATATCACCTGTTACAATGGCTAAAATCCAAAACAGTGACAAGACAAAATCCTGCTAAGGATTTGGAGCAACAGAAATTTTCATTCACTGCTGGTAGAAATGCAAAATGGTACAGCCAATTTGGAAGACATTTGTAAGTTTCCTACAATGTTAAACCTGTTCTTGTGTCAGGCAAAGTGACTGAGAGGTAACTCTTGTAAACCTACTCTTATCATTTATCCCACAACTGTGCTCCTTGGTTGAATGAGTTGAAAAGTCCCCTTTGCCAGGGGTATACAGCCTGGCCCTAAGGCCCCATGCTGATTTTGTGAGGATTTGTTTTGTCCTGTGGTGTCAGACAACAGGAAAACTATGCAGGGAACTTTTTTTTTTTTTTTTTTGAGACAGAGCCTCAAGCTGTCACCCTGGGTAGAGTGACATCTATGACATCACAGCTCGCAGCAACCTCCAACTCCTGGGCTCAAGCGATTCTCCTGCCTCCGCTTCACAAGTAGCTGGGACTACAGGCGCCCACCACAACGCCCAGCTATTTTTTGGTTGCAGCCATCATTGTTTGGCGGGCCTGGGCTGGATTCACACCTGCCAGCTCAGGTGTATATGGCTGGTGCCTTAGCTGCTTGAGCCACAGGCGCCAAGCTAGGGAACTTTTTCATTTGCTAATCAGTTTTCCTTAGTGTATGTGTATTTAATGTGTGGCCCAAAAACTTTTCTTCTTCCAAAGTCCTACAGAGAGAAAAAAAAAAAGAGAGAGATTGAGGCTTGGCACCTCAGTGTAGCTCTGTGGCTATGGTGGCTATGGTGCCAGGGGCTACGGTGCCAGCTCAGTGGCTATGGTGGCTACGTAGCTCAGTGGCTACGGTGCCAGCCACATACACATAGGCTGGAGGGTTCAAACCCAGCCCAGACCTGCCAAAACAACAATGACAACTACAACAAAAACTAGCCAGGCATTGTGGCAGGTGCCTGTAGTCCCAGCTACTTGGGAGGCTGAGGCAAGAGAATCGCTTAAGCCCAAGAGTTTGAGGTTGCTGTGAGCTGTGACACCACAACACTCTACCAAGGGCAACATAGTGAGACTCTGTCTCAAAAAAAAAAATTGAGTACATGTTTATAGTACCTTTATCCATAATTGCCAAAACTTGGAACAAAGATATCATACAACAGATGAATGAATCAATAAGCCGTGGTGCATCCATACATGGAATATTTTTTTCATACATGGAATATTATTCGGCAATAGAAACAAACGACCTATCAAGTCATGAAAAGAAACAGAGCAATGCTAAATGCATATTACCAAAATAAGGAAATCTGAAAACGCTACATACTGTCTGATTTCAACTGTACATGTGTAACATTTTGGAAAAGCCAGAACTATGGAAACAGTAAAAAGATTAGTGGTTTCCAAGGGTAGAGGGGATGAGGCAAAGAAGAGGAAAGTGATAAATCAGTGGAACACAGAAGTTTTTTGGATAGTGAAACCATTATGTTTGATACTATAATGGTAAATACATGTTATTTTACATTTGCCAAAACCCAAAAGATTTACAATAAAAATAATTAACCTTAATATAAACTATGAAATTTATTAGGCTTATCAAATATCAAATGATGGTGTGTGGCTGGGTTCGTCTCTAGATTCTCTATACTATTCCATAGATCTATACCTCTATTTCTATGCCAATACCATACTGTTTTGATCACTATAGATATGTATTATAACCTGAAATCTTATAATCTGATGTCTCCTGATTTGTTTTTATTTCCAAGAACTGTATTTGCTATTCAGAGTTTTTTTCTGGTTCCATATGAATCAGAGTACTATTTGTTCAAGTTCTCTAAAGTATGACATTGGTGCTTTGTTGAGATTGCATTGGAAAGTATGGATATTTTAACAATGTTGATTCTTCCCAGCCACGAGCATGGTATGTTCTTCCATTTGTTAACATCTTCTGCTATTTCTTTTCTCAGGGTTTCACAGTTCTCTTTATACAGATCTTTCCTGTCCTTTGATAGATATATTCCCAGGTATTTCATCTTCTTTGGCAGTAGTATAAAAGGAATAGAGTCTTTGATTTTATTTGCAGCTTGACGGTTATTGGCATACATGAAGCCTACTGATTGTGAGTATTGATTTTGTATCCCAAGACACTGCTATATTTCTTCTTCTTCTTTTTTTTTTTTTTTTTAAGAGACAGGATCTTACTTTGTCGCCCTGGGTAGAGTTCCTTGGCATCACAGCTCGCAGCAACCTCCAACTCCTGGGCTTAGGCAATTCTCTTGCCTCAGCCTCCCAAGGCACCCACCACAATGCACGGCTATTTTTTTGTTGCAGTTTGGCTGGGGACTGGGTTTGAACCCGCCACCCTCAGTATATGGGGTCAGCGCCCTACTCACTGAGCCACAGGCACCGCCCCAACACTTCTATATTTCTTTTTTTCTTTTTTTTTGAGACAGAGCCTCAAGCTGTCACCATTGGTAGAGTGTCATGGCATCACAGCTCACATCAACCTCCAACTCCGGGGCTCTAGCGATTCTCCTGCCTCCGCCTCCCAAGAAGTAGCTGGGATTACAGCCGCCTGCCACAACGCCCAGCTATTTTTTGGTTACAGCTGTCATTGTTGTTTAGTGGGCCTGGGCTGGATTCGAACCCAACAGCTCAGGTGTATGGGGCTGGCACCTTAGCCACTTGAGCCACAGGCGCCGAGCCACTTCTGTATTTCTTGATCACTTCTAAGAGTTTTGTAGTTAAGTCCCTGGGGTTTCCAGGTATAAGATCATGTCATCTAAAAAGAGCAAGAGTTTGACTGATTCTTTCTCAATTGGAATACCTTTGATCTGCTTCTCTTGCCTTATTGCAATGGCTAGGATATCAGGCACTATGGTGAATAGCAGTGGTGACAGTGGGCATCCTTGTCTACTTCCAGATCTGAGCGGAAATGCTTTCAATTTTACTCCATTCAATATGATATTGGCTGTGGGTTTGCTGTAGATGGATGGCCTCTATCAGTTTAAGAAATGTCCCACCTAAGCCTATTTCTTGGAGTGTTTTTATCATGAAGGGATGCTGGATATTATCAAAAGCTTTCTCTACCTCTATTGGGAGAATAATATGGTCTTTGTTTTTTATTCTATTTATGGGGTGAATTATGTTCGTGGATTTACATATGTTGAACCAACCTTGCATTTCTGAATAAAACCCACTTGATCATGGTATAACTTTTTTATGTGCCATTGTATTCTGCTTGCTAATATCTTATTGAATATTTTTGCATCAATATTAATGATATTGGCCTGTAGTTTTCTTTTCTTTCTTTTTTTTTTTTTAGAGACAGAGTCTCACTTTGTCATCCTTGGTAGCGTGCCATGGTGTCACAGCTCACAGAAACCTCCAACTCTTGGGCTTAGGCGATTCTCTTGCCTCAGTCTCCCAAGTAGCTGGGACCCAGGCACCCACCACAACACCCGGCTATTTTTTGTTGCCGTTTCACCAGGGCCGTGTTTGAACCCACCACCCTTGGTATATGGGGCCAGCGCCCTACTCACTGAGCCACAGGCGCTGCCCTAGTTTTCTTTCCTTGTTGGGTCCATTCCTGGTTTGGGGATTAGGGTGATATTTGCTTCATAGAATGCATTGAGGAGGATTCCTTTCTTCTCTATATTTTGGAATAGATTATGCAATATAGGAACTAGTTCCTCTTTGAAAGTTTGGTAGAATTCTGGTGTGAGGGCCAGGTGCAGTGGCTCACGCCTGTAATCCTCACACTCTAGGAGGCCAAGGTGGGTGGATTGCTTGAGCTCACATGTTCAAGACAAGCCTGAGCAAGAGCAAACCACGTCTCTAAAAATAGCCTAGTATTGTGGCAGGTGCCTTTAGTCCCAGCTCCTCCAGAGGCTGAGGCAAAAGAATCACTTGAGCCCAAGAGTTTGAGGTTGCTGTGAGCTATGATATCACAGCACTCTACTGAGAGTGACAAAGTGAGACTCTGTCTCAAAAAATAAATAAATAAAAATAAATAAACGAATAAATAAATAAATAAATTCTAGTGTAAACCATCTGATCCAGGGCATTTCTGTTTTGAAAGATTTTGCATAATTGATGCTATTTCACTGCTTGATACTGGTCTATTCAAAATTTCTAATTCTTTCTGGTAGAGTTTTGGAAGGCTGTATGCTTCCAGGCATTGGTCCATATCATCTACATTTTCATATTTCTGGGAATAAAGTTTTTTGTATTAATCATTGATTTAAGTTACTAGAGAACTTATTTTTCTCTTTCTGGTTAGTCTAGCCAAGAATTTTTCAATTTTTTTTTTTTTTTTTGGTTGCAGTTTTTGGCCGGGGCCAGTTTGAACATGCCACCACCGGTACATAGGGCTGGCACCCTATTTCTTGAGCCACAGGCACCACCCTCAATTTTTTTTAATAATTTCAAAGAAACAACTTTTTGTTTCACTGATCTGAATAATTCTTTCATTTTCAATTTAATTTAATTCTGCTCTAATTTTGGTTATTTCTTTTCTGCTGCTGGGTTTGGTCGCTGCTGACTTACTCTCTTTCTGCTTTCTTGATGAAGGCATATAATGCTATAAATTTCCTGGCTTTGCAGTATCCCATAGGTTTTGATACTTTGTGGTGCACTGGGGAAAAGAACCATTATTTAACAAATGGTTCTGGGAGAACTGGTTAGCCACATATAGAAGTCTGAAACCAGGGTGGAACCTGTACCTCAAGTGACTAAGACGCCAGCCACATACACCAGAGCTGGTGGGTTCAAATCCAGCCTGGGCCTGCCAAACAATGATAACTACAACCAAAACAATAGCCAAGTGTTGTGGTGGGCACCTGTAGTCCCAGCTACTCAGGAGGCTGAGGCAAGAGAATCACTTGAGCCCAGGAGTTAGAGGTTGCTGTGAGCTGTGACACCACAGCACTCTACCCCAGAGCTTGAGGCTGTGTCTCAAAAGAAAAAAAAAAAAAAAAGAAGTCTGAAACTGGACCCACACTTCTCACCATTGACAAATAATTGATTCTTGCTGGGTAAAAGATTTAAATTTAAAACATGAAACAGGCTCAGCTCCTGTGGCTCAAGTGGCTAAGGCACCAGCCACATACACCTGAGCTGGAGGGTTCGAATCCAGCCCAGGCCACCAAACAACAATGACAGCTGCAACCAAAAAATAGCTGGCATTGTGGCGGGTGCCTGTAATCCCAGCTTCTTGGGAGGTGGAGGTAGGAGAATCGCTTGAGCCCAGGAGTTGGAGGTTGCTGTGAGCTGTGATGCCATGGCACTCTACCCAGGGCTACAGCCTGAGTCTCTGTCTCAGAAAATAAATAAATAAATCAATAAAACATGAAACAATTAAGATTCTAGAAGACAGTGTGGGGAAAACACTTGAAGGCATAGGCCTGGGGGAAAAAAAAAACTTTATGAGGCAGACTGCATGGGAGCTACAGCAACATCAAAAAGAAATGACTGGGGCTTGGCACCTGTAACACAGTTGTTAGGCATCAGCCACATACACTCATACACCAAGGGTGGTGGGATCAAACCCAGCCTGGGCCAGCTAAACAACAATGACAACTGCAACAAAAAATAGCCAGGCATTGTGGCGCGTGCCTGTAGTCTCAGCTACTTGGGAGGCTGAGGCAAGAGAGTCACTTAAGCCCAAGAGTTTGAGGTTTCTGTGAGCTGGGATGTCACAGCACTCTACCCTGGGCAACAAGGTGAGACTCTGTCTCAAAATAAATAAATAAATAAATAAAATAAAAAATAAAAGACTGAGATTTGATTAAGCTCATTGTACTCAATTTTACTACAAGCTACAATGCCAGGCTAGTAAAAAGCTTTTGCGAAGCGAAGGGTACCGCAAACAAAGCAAATAGACAGCCTTCAAAATGGGAGAAGATATTTGCATTAGTATGAATCTGGCAAAAACCTGATAACTAGAATCTACAGAGAACTGATTAAACAATAAGAGAAAAAAAACCCTCTCTATAAGTGGGCAAGAAACTTGAACAGTAACTTCTCTGAAGATGACAGAGTAATAGTGAACAAACACATGAAAAAATACTCATCATCTTTAATCATCAAAGAAATGCAAATCAAACCACTCTCAGGCTATGGCTCAGTGGGTAAGGTGCCGGCCCCATATACCAAGGGTCACAGGTTTGAACCCAGCCCCAGCCAGCTAAAACAGCAGTGGCAACTGCAACAAAAATAGCTGGGTGTTGTGGTGGGCGCCTATAGTCCCAGCTACTCGGGAGGCTGAGGGAAGAGAATCACTTAAGCCCAAGAGTTTGAGTTTGCTGTGGACTGTGATGCCACAGCACTCTACCAAAGGCAACAGAGTGAGACTCTGTCTCAAAAAAAAAAAAGAAAAAAAAAAAAAAAAACACAAGCACTCTGAGATATCACCTAAATCCAGTGATTAGCCCACATCACCAAGTCCCAAAACTGGGCTACAGCTCATAGCTCAGTGGTTAGGGCGCTGGCCACATACACTGAGGCTGGCAGGATCAAACCTGGCCCAGGCCTGCTAAACAACAATAACAACAACAAGAACAACAAAATAGCTGGGCATTGTGATGAGCACCCTGTCTACCCAGGGTGACAGCTTGAGACTCTGTCTCAAAAAAAAAAAAAAAAAAATTCCATGGTATAAATATACCACAGCTTGTTAATCCATTCCTGGGTTGGTGGGCATTTAAGTTGTTTCCACATTTTGGTGATTGTAAATTGAGCTGAGATGAACACTCAAGTGCAAATGTCCTTATTACAAAATGATTTCTTTTGTTCTGGGTAGATGCCCAGTAATGGGATTGCAGGATCAAAGGGGAAATACAATTTGAGTTCTTTGAAGTTTCTCCATACTTCCTTCCAAAAAGGTTGGATTAGTTTGCAGTCCCACCAGCAGTGTAAAAGTGTTCCCTATGTCCACATCCATGCCAGCATCTGCAGATTTGAGACTTTGTGATTGAGCTATTCTCCCTGGGGTTAGATGATATTGCAGTGTGGTTTTGATTTGCATTTATCTGAGAATCCGGGACAATGAGCATTTTTTCAAATGTTTGTTAGCCATTCATCTGTCTGCATCAAAGAAGGTTCTGTTCAGGTGGCACCTGTGGCTCAGTAAGTAGGGCACCAGCCCCATATACCGAGGGTGGTGGGTTCAAACCCAGCCCTGGCCAAATTGCAACAAAAAATAGCCGGGCATTGTGGCGGGTACCTGTAGTCCCAACTACTCGGGAGGCTGAGGCAAGAGAATCACCTAAGCCCAAGAGCTGGAGGTTGCTGTAAGCTGTGATGGCATGGAACTCTACTGAGAGTGACAAAGTGAGACTCTGTCTCTATAAAAAAAATAAAAAAGGGCAGCGCCTGTGGCTCAATGAGTAGGGCGCCGGCCCCATATGCCGAGAGTGGCGGGTTCAAACCCAGCCCAGGCCAAACTGCAACAAAAAATTAGCGGGGCGTTGTGGAGGGCGCCTGTAGTCCCAGCTACTCGGGAGGCTGAGGCAAGAGAATCGCGTAAGCCCAAGAGTTAGAGGTTGCTGTGAGCCGTGTGACGCCACGGCACTCTACCGAGGGCGGTACAGTGAGACTCTGTCTCTACAAAAAAAAATAAATAAATAAAAATAAATAAAATAAAATAAAAATAAAAAAAGAAGAAGAAGAAAGAAAAGAAAAGAAAAATAAGGTTCTGTTCATATCTCTTGCCCGTGGTAGATGGGGTTTTTTGCTCTTTTTTTTTTGTTGTTGAGTAATTTGAGCTCTCTTAGATTCTAGTTATCAACCCTTTGTCAGATTCATGTCTTGAAAATATCTTTTCCCATTCTGAAGGTTCTCCTTTTGCTTGACTTGTGTTCCTAGCTGTGCAGAAGCTTTTCAGCCCAATTAAGTTCCATTTGTTAATTTTCATTGTTCTTCCAATGGCCATTAAAGTCTTTGTCACAAAATATTTCTTCTAAGATTTTTTTTTTTTTTGAGACAGAGTCTCATTGTGTCACCCTCGGTAGAGTGGTGTGGCGTCACAGCTCACAGCAACCTCAAACTCTTGGGCTTAGGCAATTCTCTTGCCTCAGCCTCCCGAGTAGCTGGGACTACAGGTACCCACCACAATGCCCAGCTATTTTTTTTTTGGATGTAGTTTTTCATTGTTGTTTGGCAGGCCCAGGCTGGGTTCGAAGATGCCAGCTCCTGTGTATGTGGCTGGCGCCCCAGCCGCTAAGCTATAGGTGCCAAGCCTCTTCTAAGATATTTATCATTTCTTGTCTTAGATTTAAATCTTTTAGCCATCTTGAGTCAATTTTTGTAAATGATGAAAGGTGTGGGTTCAGTTTC
Source organism: Nycticebus coucang (assembly GCF_027406575.1). Taxonomy (NCBI): domain Eukaryota; kingdom Metazoa; phylum Chordata; class Mammalia; order Primates; family Lorisidae; genus Nycticebus; species Nycticebus coucang. Next base: position 88,995,841 of record NC_069804.1, read on the forward strand.
AATCTTTTACATGTGGTTATCCGGTTCTCCCAGCACCATTTATTGAATAGGAATTCTTTTTCCCCACTGTATGTTTTTGTTTGGTTTATCAAAAATCAAATAGCAAGTAGAGATTGTTTTCATCACCTCGTTTTCTATTCTGTTCCACAAGACTATGTCTCTATTTTTGTGCCAATACTATGCTGTTTTAATCACTGTGACCTTGGAATATAGACTGAAGTCTGGTATGGTGGTGCCTCCGGCTTTGGTTTTATCACTAAGAATAGCCTTGGCTATATAGTGTTTTTTCTCGTTTCATAAAAAAATGAAGTACTATTTTTTCCAGTTCTTTAAAATGTGATATTGGTATTTTAGTGGAGATTGCATTGAATCTGTACATTGCTTTGGGTAGAATAGACATTTTGATGATGTTCATTCTTCCCAGCAAGAGCGTGGTATGTTCTTCCATTTGTTAATGTCTTTGTCTATTTCTTTTCTTAGGATTTCATGATTGTCTTTGTAAAGAACCCTCACCTTCTTTGTAAGATATACTCCTTTTTTTTTTTTTTTTTTTTGGCCAGGGCTAGGTTTGAACCCGCCACCTCCGGCATATGGGACCGGCGCCCTACTCCTTGAGCCACAGGCGCTGCCCTAAGATATACTTCTAAGTATTTAATTTTCTTTGAAGTTACTGTGAAGGGAATTGTGTCCTTGATTTGCTTCTCAATTTGGCTGCTATTGGTGTATACAAAGGCTACTGATTTGTGGACACTGATTTTATACCCTGAGACATTACTGTATTTCCTGATCACTTACAGGAGTTTTTGTGGTTCAGTCTCTAGAGTTTCTTAAGTATAAGATCATATCATCAGCAAAGAGCATGAGTTTTACCTCCTCTTCCCTCATTTGGATGTCCTTTATATTCTTCTCTGCCTGATTGCATTGGCTAGAATTTCCAGTGCAATGTTGACGATAGTGGACATTCTTGCCTGGTTCCAGTTCTACGTGGAAAGCTTACACTTTTACCCCATTCAGTATGATGTTATCTGTGGATTTGTCATAGATGTCTTTAATTGGCTTAAGGAATGTGCCACCTAAGCTTATCTTCTTAAGTGTTCTTGTAAAATACAATGCTGAATGTTGCAAAATGCCTTTTCTGAATCTTTTGAGAGTATGATATGGTCTTTGTTTTGTTTTGTTTTTTTGTAGAGACAGAGCCTCACTGTACCGCCCTCGGTAGAGTGCCGTGGCGTCACACGGCTCACAGCAACCTCTAACTCTTGGGCTTATGCGATTCTCTTGCCTCAGCCTCCAGCGTAGCTGGGACTACAGGCGCCCGCCACAATGCCCGGCTATTTTTTTGTTGCAGTTTGGCCGGGGCTGGGTTTGAACCTGCCACCCTTGGCATATGGGGCCGGCGCCCCACTCACTGAGCCACAGGCGCGGCCCATGGTCTTTGTTTTTGCTTCTATTGATGTGTTGTATTACATTTATGGATTTGTGTACGTTAAACCAGCCTTGCATCCCTTTGATGAAGCCTGTTTGACTGTGATGTATAATTTTTATAATTTATAATTGCAATCTATTAGCTAAGATTTTGGTGAGCATTTTTGCATTAACATTCATTAGTGAAACTGGTCTATAGTTCTTTGTAGTTGGGTCCTTTCCTGGTTTTGCAATCAAGGTGATGTTTGCTTTATAGACCGTGTTGAGGAAAGTTCCTTCCTTCTCAATATTTTGGAATAGGTTCTGCAGTAGAGGTACTAGCTTATCTTTGAAGGTGTGATAGAATTCTGATGTGAAGCCATCTGGTCCCGGGATTTCGTTTGTTTGTTTGTTTTTGAGACAGAGCCTCAAACTTTCGCCCTGGGTAGAGTGCTATGGTGTCACGGCTCACAGCAACCTCCAACTCCTGGGCTTAAACGATTTGCTTGCCTCAGCCTCCCAAGTAGCTGGGACTACAGGCACCCACCACAATGCCCAGCTAGTTTTTGGTTGTAGTTGTCATTATTGTTTGGCAGGCACAGGCTGGATTCAAACCCCACAGCTCTGCTATATGTGGTTGGCACCTTAGCCCCTTGAGCTACAGGCGCCAAGGCAGGATTTTGTTGTTGTTGTTGTTCTTGTTAGCTTTTCTATTGTTTTTGCAATCTCAGTGCTTGATATTGGTCTGTTCAAGGTATCTATTTCTTCCTGGTTAAGTCTAGGGAGATGGGGTGATTCCAGGTATTGGTCCATTTCCTCCACATTGTAAAATTTCTGGGCATAAAGTTTTTGGTAGTAGTCATAAAGAATCTCTTGTATCTCTGTGGTATCAGTTGTTATTTATCTCTTTTCTTTCTTTTTTATTTTTTTTGAGACAGTCTCAAGCTGTCAGCCTGGGTAAAGTGCTGTGGCATCACAGCTCACAGCAACCTCTAACACTTGGGCTTCAGTGATTCTCTTGCCTCAGCCTCCCAAGTAGCTGGGACTACTGGTGCCCGCCACAATGCCTGGCTATTTTTTGGTTGTAGCTGTCATTGTTGTTTAGCAGGCCCAGGCTGGATTCAAACCCACCAGCTCTGGTGTATGTGACTGGCACCCTAGCCTCTGAGCTACAGGCAACAAGCCTATTTATTCCTTTTCATTTTTGATTGAGATTATTAAAGATTTTAGTCTGAGTAGACTGATTAATCAGTCTACTTTTGGTTAATCTGGCCAATGGTTTATCAATTTTATTTATCTTTTTGAAGAACCAACTTTCTTTTTCATTAATTTTCTGAATGATTCTTTTGTTTTTACTTTCATTTATTTCTGATTTAATTTGTTTTTTTTCTTTTCTTCTGCCTAGGTTTGGGATTGGATTGCTCTTCCCTTTCCATTTCTTTAAGATGATTCAATAGGTTGTCGATGTGCTCTCTTTCTATTTTTCAGATGTAGGCATTTAATGCAATAAATACGCCTCTCACAATTGCATTTGCAGTGTCTCACAGGTTTTGAGAGTTTGTTTTCATTGTTGTTATGCTCAAGGAAGTTAATGTTTTCCTTTTTTATCTCTTCCTTGACCCAAATGCCATTCAGCATAAGTTTGCTTAATTTTCATGCCTTTGTGTGGGGATCGAAATTTTTGTGGGAGTTGAGCCTGGCCTGGACCTGCTAAACAGCAATGACAACTGCAACCAAAAAATAGCCAGGCATTGTGGTGGGCAGCTATAGTCCCAGCTACTCTGGAGGCTGAGGAAAGAGAATCACGTAAGCCCAAGATGAGGTTGCTGTGAGCTGTAATAGCACGGCATTCTACGGAGTGCAACATAGTGAGACTGTCTCAAAAAAAAAAAAAAAAGAATAAGATATAAAGTATAATTTCAATTCTTTTGATTTCTTTGAGGTTTGTTTTGTGTCCTAGGATATGATCTATGTTGGAGAATGTTCCATGGTCCCATGATAAGAATGTATATTCCTTACCTTTGGGATAGTGTTTTGTATATATATATGTTAAGTGTAGTTACTCCAGGGTAACATTGTATCTTTGTTTAGTTCCTGTTTGGAAGACATGTCCAACTCTGTAAGAGGAGTGTTAAAGTCTCCTGCTATTATGATGTTATGGGATATCATATTGTCAGACTAACAAAGGTCCATTTCATAAATCTGGGAGCATTTAATTTGGGTGCATAAATATTTAGATTTGAAATTTCTTCTGGTTGTATTGTTCCCTTGACCAATATGAAGTGTCCATCTTTGTCTTTTTTGACTTTAGTTGCTTCAAATCCACTTGTATCTGAAATAAGATTGTGACCCCATCCTTTCTTCTTACTTTCATTTGCCAGAGACATTGTTTTCCATCTCTTCACCCTGAGTCTTACTCTGTCCTTAAAAGCTAGGTGTCTTTCCTGAAGCCACGTATGGATTGCCTGTGCTTTTTTATCCAATTAACAAGCCTATGCCTCTTCAGTGGGGAAGTCAAGCCATTAACGTTTATTGAGAGAATTGACAAGTGTGGTGGAGTTCTATTTATCCTATTTTGTGAAAGTTCTATGCTTAGTTTTATCTTTAGCATCATTGTGCAATTAGGTTTTGTCCTTTAGTTTCTGGGTTTTTAGTTTGCTGGTGGTCCATTGTAATGGTTAGGGTGGAGAATAGGTCTAAGTATTTCCTGTAGAGTTGGTCTTATTGTGGCAAACTTTCTAAATGTTTGCATATCAGGAAAATATTTCACTTCTCATCTGGGCATGGTGGCTCATGCCTGCAATCTTAGCACTATGGGAGGCTGAGGCGGGTGGACTGCTTGAGATCACAGGTTTGAGATCAGCCTGAGTCAGAGCAGACCCCATCTCTAAAAAAAAAAAATACAGCTGGCCATTGTGGCAGGTGCCTGTAGTCCAAGCTCCTTGGGAGGCTGAGGCAAGAGAATCACTTGAGCCCAAGAGGTTGCTGTGAGCTATGATGTTATAGCACTCTACTGAGGGTGACAAAGTGAAACTCTGTCTCAAAAAAAAAAAAAAGATTTTACTTCTCAACCAATTTTACTTTTATTTATTTATATTTTTTTGAGACAGAGTCTCACTATGACACCCTTGGTAGAGTGCTATGATGTCACAGCTCACAGTAACCTCAAACTCTTGGGTTTAAGTGATTCTCTTGCTCCAGCCTCCCAATTAGCTGGCGCCCACCACAACACCTGGTTATTTTTTATTGCAGTTGTCATTGTTGTGTAGCTGGCCTAGGCTGGGTTTGAACCCGCCAGCCTTGTTGTATGTGGATGGCACCATAACCACTGTGCTATGGGGACTTAGTCTCTCAATCAATTTTAAAGCTTATCTTAGCAGGATATAAAATTCTGGGGTGAAAATTGTTTTGTTTGGGCAGTGCCCATAGCTCAGTGCATAGGGCACTGGCCACATACACCGAGGCTGGAGGGTTCGTGGTGGGTTCGAACCCAACCCAGCCAGCTAAAACAACAGTGACAACTGCAACAACAACAAATAAAAACAGATTTCTCATTTGAGAAGTCTGCTGTCACCCTGATGGATTTGCCCTTGTAGGTCAATTGGCACTTACCCCTGGCTTCTTGCAGCATTTTCTCTTTTGTCTTCACATTGGACAGGTTCATGACAATGTGCCTTCGAGAAGCTCTGTTTGAGTTGAGATGACCTGGGGTTCAATATCCCTCTGAAGCAACACCAAAAATACATTACTGGGATCTGATTAAACTAAAAAGCTTTTGCACAGCCAAGAACATAGTAAGTAAAGCAAACAAACAACCTTTAGAATGGGAGAATGTTTTGGCAGGTTATGCTTCTGACAAAGGTCTGATAACAAGAATCCACAGAGAACTCAAACTATAAGAACTCAAAGCAATAAGAATAGAACAAAGGAACCCATTTCTATGTGGGCAAGAGACTTGAACAGAAACTTCTCTGAAGAGGACAGATGAATGGCCAACTAACACATACAAAAATTCATCGTCCCTAATCAATAGAGAAATGCAAATCAAAACCACTCTGAGGTATCACCTAACAATAGTGAAAATAGTCTACATTACAAAGTTCCAAAGATGTAGAAGCTGATGTGTGGAAGTGGAGAGAAGGGAACACTTTTACACTATGATGGGATTGCAAACTAATACAGCCACTATGGAAAGAAGTATGGAGAATTCTCAAAAAACTAATCTATTTGATCCTATAATCGCATTGCTAGGTATCTACCCAGAAGAACAAAAATCATTTTACCACAATGACATTTTCACTAGAATGTTTATCACAAAAAAAAGAAAGAATGTTTATCATAGCTGAATTCACAATTACCAAGATGTGGAAGCAACATGAGTGCTCATCAACCTATAAATGAATTAACAAACTGTGGTATATGTAGACCTGGATGGAATTGAAACACATTCTTCTTAGTAAAGTATCTCAAAAATGGAAAATAAGTATCCAATGTACTCAATACTAATATGAAACCAATATATAAATAACTACATACCCACATGAAAGAAAAACACAAGCATAGTCTAGCAAAGGGGAAGGCAGAGGAAGGAGAGGGGAGGTTGTTCAGCAAGCCCCCTGGGTGAAGGGCTCAACTACAACTTGATCTTAGAAATGAAAACAATGTAGCTTAAAAATTTGTGCTCTCGGGCGGCACCTGTGGCTCAGTCAGTAAGGCGCCGGCCCCATATGCCGAGGGTGGCGGGTTCAAGCCCAGCCTCGGCCAAACTGCAACCAAAAAAAAAAAAAAAATAGCCGGGCGTTGTGGCGGGCGCCTGTAGTCCCAGCTACTCGGGAGGCTGAGGCAAGAGAATCGCTTAAGCCCAGGAGTTGGAGGTTGCTGTGAGCTGTGTGAGGCCACGGCACTCTACCGAGGGCCATAAAGTGAGACTCTGTCTCTACAAAAAAAAAAAAAAAAAAAAATTTGTGCTCTCATATTAATCTAAAATTTAAAAAAATAAAAGTGTGCTGTGTAGTTTCCACATATTTTTTGAGACAGAGTCTCACTTTGTTGCCCCCTGTAGAGTGCTGTAATGTCATAACTCACAGCGACTTCAGACTCCTGGGCTCAGGTGACTCTCTTGCCTCAGCCTCATGAGTAGCTGAAATTACAGGCACCCACCACAACCCTGGGCTATATTTTTAGAGGCAGGGTCTCACTTTAGCTCAGGCTGGTCTCAAACTTTTGAGATCAGGCAATCCACCCACCTCGGCCTCACAGAGTGCTGGAATTATAGGTGTGAGCCACCATGTCCAGGCCAAATTTCCCACATTTTCTTTTGTTATTGATTTTTAGTTTCTTTCCATTGTGGTTATAGAAGATACTTCCTATGATTTCAATCCTTTTATTTAATTAATTTATTTGTTTTTGGTGGTTTTTTTTTTTGGCCGGGGCTGGGTTTGAACCCGCCACCTCTGGCATATGGGACCGGCGCCCTACTCCTTGAGCCACAGGCGCCACCCAATTTATTTGTTTTTGAGACAGAGTCTTATTTCATTGCCCTTGGTAGAGTGATGTAGCATCATAGCGCACAGCAACCTCAAACTATTGGGCTCAGGCTCAGCGCCTGTGGCTCAAGAGGCTAAGGCACCAGCCATATACACCTGAGCTAGCGGGTTCGAATCCAGCTTGGGCTCGCCAAACAATAATGACAGCTGTAACCAAAAAATAGCCAGGTGTTGTGGCAGGCACCTATAATCCCAGCTACTTGGGAGGCGGAGGCAGGAGAATTGCCTGAGCCCAGTAGTTGGAGGTTGCTGTGAGCTGTGATACCATGGCACTCTACCCAGGGTGACAGCTTGAGGCTCTGTCTCAAAAAAAAAAAAAAAAAAAACTATTGGGCTCAAGCAGTCCTCTTACCTCAGCCTCCCAAGCAGCTGGGACTACAGGTGCCCACTATAATGCCTGGCTATTTTTTTTTCTTTCAGTTTTTTTTATTTTTTTTCTTTTCTTTCTTTCTTTCTTTTTTGGCCAGGGCTAAGGTTTGAACCTGCCACCTCCAGGATATGAGGCCGGCACCCTACTCCTTGAGCCACAGGCACTGCCCCGTGCCCAGCTATTTTTAGAGATGGAGTCTCACTCTTGCTGAGGCTGGTCTTAAGAAACAAACAGGTGATTCACCCTAAGCTCAGGTGATTCACCCACCTCAGCCTTCCAAAATGCTAGGATTACAGGTGTGAGCCACCACTCCCTGCCTCAATTTCAATTCTTAAACATTTTTTTTTTGAATTTTGTTTATGGCCTAATACATAGTCTAATCTGGAGAATGTTTCTTGTACACATGATAAAAATGTGAATTTTGTTCCTGTTGCATAGAGTCTTCTATATGTATTTGTCAGTATATTTGGCTCATAATGTTGTTGAAGCCCTCTATCTCCTTATTAACATTTCTGGTAGTTCTATTCATTATTAAAAATGGAGTATTAAAGTCTCCAACTATTTTTGTTGATATTTCTCCCTTCAATTCTATTTATGTTTGCTTAACATATTTTGGAGCAATATTGATAGATGTATCTATGTTTATAATTTTATATTCTCTTGATGGATTGGATCTTTTATCAATATAATGTCCCTGCCTGTTTGTTTGTTTCTTTTCTTTTCTTTTTCTTTTTTTTTTTTTGAGACAGAGCCTCAGCTGTCACTCTGGGTAGAATGCTGTGGCATCACAGCTCACAGCAACCTCCAACTCCTGGGCTCAAGCGAGTCTCCTGCCTGAGCCTCCCAAGTAGCTGGGACTACAGGCACCCACCACAACACCTGGCTATTTTTTTGGTGCAGCCATCATTGTTGTTTGGTGGGCCCGGGCTGGATTCGAACCCACCAGCTCAGGTTTATGTGGCTGGCGCCTTGGCTGCTTGAGCCACAGGTGCCAAGCCTCCCTGTTTGTTTCTTATAACAACTTTTTAAAAATTTAAAAAGGCTCAGCACCTGTAGCATAGTGGTTATGGCGCCAACCACATACACCAAGGGTGGCACGTTCAAAAATGACCTGGGCCATCTAGACAAACAATGACGGCTGCAACAAAAAAATAGCCGGTGTGTTCTGGCGGGCACCTGTAGTCCCAGCTACTTGGGAGGCTGAGCCAAGATAATTGCTTAAGCCCAAGAGTTTGAGGTTGCTGTGAGTTATAATGCCATGGCACTCTACCACGGGCAACATAGTGAGACTGTCTCAAAAAAAAAATTTACTTCACAGATACAGTAGAGGATAGTTTTCCCTGCATAAGAAACAATTTTTGACTTAAAGTCTCTTTTGTCTGATATTAGTAGTTGCTACTTGCATGAAATATCTTTTTCCATTCTTCCATTTTCAACTTATTTGTATCTTTGCACTCCAAATGAACCTCAGCTGTATGTGGTGGCTCACACCTGTACTCCTAGCACTTTAGGAGGCTGAGGCAGGAGAATCACTTGAGGCCAGGCATTGAAAACCAACCTAGTCAACATAGTAAGACCTCAACTCTAAAAAATTAGCCTAGTGTTGTGGTACATGTCTATAGTCCTAGCTACTCAGGAGGCTGAAGCAGGCAAGGGGATTGCTAGAGCCCAGGAGTTCAATGCTGCAATAAGCTATGATGACACTACTCCTCTTTAGCCTGGGCAACAAAGTGAGGCCCTGTCTCAAAAAAAAATGGTAATAATAAAGTGAGTGTCCTGATAGCATCATATACTGAATGGTAGGTTTGCACTTTTAATTTTGTCATTCTCTCCTTTTTAAGTGGAGGATTGAATCCATTCACATTAAAAGTCATAACTGATGGGTGGTGCCTGTGGCTCAGTCGGTAAGGCGCCGGCCCCATATACCGAGGGTGACGGGTTCAAACCCGGCCCCGGCCAAACTGCAACCAAAAAATAGCTGGGCGTTGTGGCGGGCGCCTGTAGTCCCAGCTACTCGGGAGGCTGAGGCAAGAGAATCGCTTAGGCCCAGGAGTTGGAGGTTGCTGTGAGCTGTGTGAGGCCACAGCACTCTACCGAGGGCCTACAAAAAAAAAAAAAAAAGTCATAACTGATAAGGAACAACTTGCTTTTGCCATTTTGATTTTTGTTTGCTGTATGTCTTTTTTTTTTTTTTGAGACAGAGCCTCAAGCTATAGCCATGGGTAGAGTGCCATGGTGTCACAGCTCACAGCAACCTCAAACTCCTGGGCTTAAGTGATTCTCTTGCCTCAGTCTCCTGAGTAGCTGGGGCTACAGGCACCCGCCTTAATGCCCAGCTATTTTTTGGTTATCATTGTTTGGCAGGGCCAGGCTGGATTTGAACCCACCAGCTCTGGTGTATGTGGCTGGAGCCTTAGCCACTTGAGCTACAGGCCCCACCCCCTTTTTTTGTTTGTTTGTTTTTGAGACAGAATCTCACTTTGTCCCCCTCGGTAGAGTGGTGTGGCATCACAGCTCACAGCAACCTCCAAATATTGGGCTTAAGCAATTCTCTTTCCTCAGCCTCCCGAGTAGCTGGGACTACAGGTGCCCGCCATAATACATGGCTATTTTTTTTTTTTTTTTGCAGTTGTCACTGCTGTTTTAGCTGGATTGGGCCAGGTTCAAATACACCATCCTCAGTATATGGGACCAGCGCCCTATCCACTGAGCCACAAGTGCCATCTTACTCTATGTCTTGTATGTACTTTGTCCTTCAATTCCTCTATTGTTTCCCACTGTTTTTGTTTAATTGCTTTTCTTCATGTGCTATTTTTATTTCATTCTCTGTGTAATTTTTAGTTGTTTTCTTCATAGTTATCCCAACAATTATAATAAAAACCTTAAACTTATAACAATTCAGTTTGAATTGATACCAACATAACTTCATACATACAAATTCTGATCCTATATAGCTCGTTTCATTCCCTTTTGCATTGTTATTATCACAACTTATGTCTTTATGCATTGTGTGCCTGATAATATAGACTTGTAAGTGTTGCTTTATGCATGTATTTTATATTATAAAGAAAAAAAAAGAGGAATAATGAACCCAAAACACAATAACACTGGCTTTTATATTTATCTATGTAGTTCCTCAGTCATGTTCTTTATTTCTTCATGTAGTTTCAGTTTATTGCCTAGTGTACCTACATTTTGGTCTCGAGAACTCATTTTACCATTTCCTATAGGACCACACTGCTAGAAATAAAATTCAACTTTTGCCTCGCTAGAAATGTCTTAATTTTTCCTTCCTTTTGGAAGGATTGTTGGGCCAGATGTTTCAGCACTTTAAACATGCTATTCCAGGCCAGGTGTGGTGGCTGACACCTATAATCCTAGCACTCTGGGAGGCCAAGGCAGGTGGATAGCTTGAGCTCAGAAGTTCAAGACCAGGCTGAGCAAAAAAGCAACACTCCATCTCCACTAAAAACAGAAAAAAAAAAAAATACTGAGGCAAGAGGATCGCTTGAGCCCAAGAGTTGGAGGTTGCTGTGAGCTATGATGCCATGGCACTCTACCCAGGGCAATAGATTGAGACTGTCTCAAAAATAAGTAAGTAAATAAATAATAAAAATAACAATAAAAAAACAAAAATTAAAAAAGAAATAAAAACGTTATCCCAATGCTTTCTGGCTTCCATAGTTAGTATAGAGAAATTGGCTGTTAATCTCATTGAAGATCTCATGTAAGCAATAAATCACTTCTCTTGCTATATTCTAAGTTCATTTTCTTTACCTCTTCACTCCCCCCACTGACTTCCAATAGTTTGATTATAATGTGTTTTTGTATGGATTTTTTTTTTTTATTTTGAGACAGTCTCACTGTGTTGCCCTCAGTAGAGTACTGTGCCGTCACAGCTCACAGCAACCTCGAAATCTTGGGCTTAAGCGATTCTCTTTCCTCAGTCTCCATACAGGTGCCTGCCACATCGCCCAGGTACTTTTTGGTTCTAGTTCTCATTGTTGTTTGCCAGGCCCAGGCTGGATTAGAACCCGCCAGCTCTGGTGTATGTGGCTGGTGCCCTTACCTGCTGAGCTACAGGCATCAAGCCTCATATGGATGTTTTTGTGCATATTTTATATGGAGATTTTTGTGAACTTTTTAGATGTGTAGATTCATGTCTTTTATCACATTTTTTAGGGAGTTGCTATTATGTCATTTTATATTTTTTCTGCCTCTTTCTATCCTCTCCTTCTCAAACTCTCATTACATGTAACTGTATGCTTAATGGTGTCCCATGGGTCACTTAGGGTCTGTTCATGTTGTTGTTGTCTTCTTCTTCTTCTTCTTCTTCTTCTTCTCCTTCTCCTTCTCCTCCTCCTCCTCCTCCTCCTCCTCTTCTTCTTCTTCCTCCTCCTCCTACTCTTCCCCACTTTATCCCCTCCTCCTCTTCTTCTATTTTGTAGATATGGGCTCTTTCTCTTCCTCAGTTTGTGTACTCTACAGCTGAAGTGATCATCCAACCTTAGCCTCCCAAAGTGCTAGATTTACAGACATGAGCCACTGCATTTCGGTGCTTCATTCTTTTTTCTTCCTTTTTTCAAAATGGATAATTGAGATTGGCTTGAATATCAATTGGCATGCCTGCTACTTCTTTACTTGCTTGCTGAAATATGCTTTTTAAGACCACTGGTGATTTTTTTCTTTTTTTTAATGTTAGAAATTATTTATTTATTTATTTGGTATAGAACGGACATTTCTTAAACTAATAGAGGTCATCTACAGAAAACACACAGCCAATATCATACTGAATGGAGTTAAATTGAAATCATTTCCACTTAGATCAGGAACCAGGCAAGGTTGCCCATTGTCTCCATTGCTCTTTAACACTGTAATGGAAGTTTTAGTCATTGCAATTAGGGAAGAAAAGGCGATCAAGGGTATCCACATAGTGTCAGAAGAGATCAAACTTTCACTCTTCGCAGATGATATGATCGTATATCTGGAAAACACTAGGGATTCTACTACAAAACTTTTAGAAGTGATCAAGGAATACAGCAATGTCTCAGGCTACAAAATCAACACCCATAAATCTGTAGCCTTTATATATACCAACAATAACCAAGCCGAAAAAACAGTCAAGGACTCTATTCCTTTCACAGTAGTGCCAAAGAAGATGAAATATTTGGGAGTATACCTAACAAAGGACGTGAAAGATCTCTACAAAGAGAACTATGAAACTTTAAGAAAAGAAGTAGCTGAAGATGTTAACGGATGGAAAAACATACCATGCTCATGGCTGGGAAGAATCAACATTGTTAAAATGTCCATACTACCCAAAGCAATATATAATTTTAATGCAATTCCTATTAAAGCTCCATTGTCATATTTTAAAGATCTTGAAAAACTAATACTGTGTTTTATATGGAATCAGAAAAAACCTCGAATAGCCAAAACATTACTCAGCAATAAAAACACAGCAGGAGAAATCACGCTACCAGACCTGAGACTGTACTATAAATCGATAGTGATCAAAACAGCATGGTAGTGGCACAAAAAAAGAGAAGTAGGTGTCTGGAACAGAATAGAGAACCAAGATATTAAACCAGCTACTTACCATTATTTGATCTTCGACAAGCCAATTAAAAACATCCAGTGGGGAAAAGATTCCCTATTTAACAAATGGTGCTGGGTGAACTGGCTGGCAACCTGTAGAAGACTGAAACTGGACCCACATCTTTCACCATTAACTAAGATAGACTCTCACTGGATAAAAGATTTAAACTTAAGACATGAAACTATAAAAATACTTGAAGAAAGTGCAGGGAAAACTCTTGAAGGAATCGGCCTGGGTGAATATTTATTAGGAGGACTCCCCAGGCAATTGAAGCAGTATCAAAAATACACTACTGGGACCTGATCAACCTAAAAAGCTTCTGTACAGCCAAGAACATAGTAAGTAAAGCAAGCAGACAGCCCTCAGAATGGGAGAATATATTTGCAGGTTATACTTCCAATAAAAGTCTAATAACCAGAATCCACAGAGAACTCAAAAATATTAGCAAGAAAAGAACACACGTCCCCATCTCAGGATGAGCAAGGGACTTGAAGCAAAACTTCTTTAAAGAAGAAAGACGCACGATCTACCAAACACATGAAAAAAAAACTCATCATCCTTAATCATCAGAGAAATGCAAATCAAAACTACTTTTTTTTTTTTTTGTAGAGACAGAGTCTCACTTTATGGCCCTCAGTAGAGTGCTGTGGCCTCACACAGCTCACAGCAACCTCCAACTCCTGGGCTTAAGCGATTCTCTTCCCTCAGCCTCCTGAGAAGCTGGGACTACAGGCGCCCGCCTCAACGCCCGGCTATTTTTTGGTTGCAGTTTGGCCGGGGCCGGGTTTGAATCCACCACCCTCGGTATATGGGGCCGGTGCCCTACCGACTGAGCCACAGGCGCTGCCCCAAAACTACTCTGAGATATCACCTAACCCCAGTAAGAGTAGCCCACATAACAATTCCAAAACCAGAGACGTTGGCGTGGATGTGGAGAAAAGGGCACACTTCTACACTGCTGGTGGGAATGCATACTAATACGTTCCTTCTGGAAGGATGTTTGGAGAATACTTAGAGACCTAAAAATAGACCTGCCATTTGATCCTATAATTCCTTTACTAGGTTTGTACCCAGAAGACCAAAAATCACAATATAACAAAGACATCTGTACCAGAATGTTTATTGCAGCCCTATTCATAATTGCTAAGTCATGGAAGAAGCCCAAGTGTCCATCGACCGACGAATGGACTGCCAAATTGTGATACATGTATACCATGGAATATTATGCAGCCTTAAAGAAAGATGGAGACTTTACCTCTTTCATGTTTACATGGATGGAGCTGGAACATATTCTTCTTAGCAAAATATCTCAGGAATGGAAGAAAAAGTATCCAATGTACTCAGCTCTAATATGAAGCTAAATTATAGCTTTCATATGAAGGCTATAACCCAACTACATCACAAGACTATGAGGAAAGGGCCAAGGAAGGGGAAGGGAGCGGGGAGGTTATGGTTGAGGGAGGGTAATAGGTGGGGCCACACCTACAGTGCATCTTAGAATGGGTACAGGTGAAACTTACTAAATGCAGAATACAAATGCCTACCTACAGTGACTAAGAAAATGCCATGAAGGCTACGTTAAACAGTTGGATGAGAATATTTCAGATTGTATATGAAACCAGCACATTGTACCCTTGATTGCATAATGTATACAGCTACGATTTAACAATAAAAATAAATTAATTAATTTTAAAAAATACATAATGCTTTCATCTTTATTAATGGATGAATAGTATTCCATGGTATATATATATATATACCACAGCTTGTTAATCCATTCCTGGGTTGGTGGGCGTCTAGGTTGTTTACACATTTTGCTATTATAAATTGAGCTGCAATGAACAGTCTAGTGCAGATGTCCTTAGGATAAAAAGAATTGTTTTTCTTCTGTGTAATGCGTATTAATGGGATTGCAGGATCAAATGGGAGGTCTAATTTGACTTCTGTGAAGATTCTCCATACTTCTTTCCAGAAAGGTTGTATTAGTTTGCAGTCCCATCAGCATTGTAAAAGTGTTCCTTTCTCTCCACATCCATGCCAACATCTGCAGCTTTGAGACTTTGTGATGTGGACTATTGTCACTGGAGTTAGACGGTATCTCTGGGAGAGGGTTAATTCGCCTTTCCCTAATGATTAGGGACAATGAGCATTTTTTTATGTTTGTTAGCCATTCATCTGTCTTCATTAAAGAAGGTTCTGTTTATGTTTCTTGCCTAGTGATATATGGGAATGATGGGTCTTTTTTTGTTGATTATTTGAGTTCTCTATAGATCCTAGTTATCAAGCTTTTGTCTGATTCATAATATACAAATATCTTTTTCCATCCTGAAGGTGGGCTGTTTACTTTAGTTGTTGTTTCCTTAGCTGTGCAGAAGCTTTTCAGTATAATTAAGTCCCATCTGTTTACTTTTGTTGTTGCAATTGCCATGAACATCTTCTTCATAAAATCTTTCCTCAGGCTGATATGTTCTAGTGTATTCCCCACACTTTCTTCAAGGAGTTTATGCTTCTTGCCTTAGATTTAAATCTTTATCCATCTTGATCAATTTTTGTAAGTGGTGAGAGGTGCAGGTCCATTTTCATTCTTTTGCGTATGGTTATCCAGTTCTACCAACACCAAGTATGTTCTTCTTTGGTTTATCAATGATCAGGTTGCTGTAAGATGTTAGTTTCATCTCCTGGTTTTCTATTTGGTTCCAAATGTCAATGTTTCTATTTTTGTGCCAATATCATGTTTTTTTGATCACTATGGCCTCTTTTGATCACGTCAGCCTTGGTAGTATGGTCGAATGTCTCATAGAGTGATACCCCTGGCTTTGTTTTAATTACTATGAATTGCCTGTGCTATACAGGTTTCTTCTGGTTCCATACAAAATGAAGAATTATTTCTTCCAAATCTTGAAAGTGTGATGTTGGTGTTTTAATGGGGATTGCATAGAATCTGTACATTGCTTTGGGAAGAATAGACATTTTGACAATGTTGATTCTTCCCAGTCAGGACCATAGTATGTTCTTCCATTTTTCAATATCTTCTGCTATTTCTTTTCTTAGGGTTTCATAATTTCCACTGTAGATGTCCTTCACCTCTTCTATTAGGTATATTCCTAGGTATTTGATTTTCTTTGAAGCTACTGTGAAGGGAATTGTGTGTTTGATTAGCTTCTCATCTTGGATGTTATTGGCATATACAAAGGCTACTGACTTGTGAACATTGATTTTATATCCTGAGACATTATTGCATTTTTTTATGACTTCCAGGAGTCTTTGGTTGAGTCTTTGGTGTTCTCCATGTATAAGATCATGTTGTTGGAAAATAACAAGAAATTGACCTCCTCTTCTCCCATTTGGATGCCCTTTATTTCCTTCTCTTGCCTGACTGTATTGGCTAGAACTTCCAGCACTATGTTGAATAGTAATGGTGATAGAGGACAATCTTGTCTGGGTCCAGTTCTAAGTGGAAAAGCTTTTAGTTTTGTCCATTCAATACAATATTAGCTGTGGGGTTATTGTACATGGCTTCAATCAGTTTAAGAAATGTGCCACTCATGCCTATACTCTAAAGTGTTCTAATTAGAAAGGGATGCTAAATTTTGTTGATTGCCTTTTCTGCTTCTATTGAGAGGATCACATAGTCTTTGTTTTTGCTTCTGTTGATATGGTGAATACATTTATGGACTTGCATATGTTAAATCAACCTTACATTCTTGGAATGAAACCTACTTAATCATGATGAATAATTATTTTATTTTTAATTTATTTATTTTCATAGAGACAGAGTCTCACTTTATCACCCTCAAGAGTGCCATGGCATCACACAGCTCACAGCAACCTCCAACTCCTGGGCTTAGGCAATTCTGTTGCCTCAGCCTCCCGAGTAGCTGGGGCTACAGGCGTCCGCCACAACACCTGGCTATTTTTTTATTGCAATTTGGCTGGGGCTGAGTTTGAACCCGCCACCCTTGGTATATGAGGCCAGCACCCTACCCATTGAGCCACAGGTGCCACCCAGATGAATAATTTTTTTAATGTGAAGTTGTAATCTATTGGCTAGGATTTTATTGAGGATTTTTGCATCTATATTCAATAGTGAAATAGGTCTGAATATCTCCTTTTTAGTTGGGTCTTTTCCTGGTTTTGGTATCAGGGTGATGTTTGCTTTCTATACTGTGTTAGGGAAAATTCCTTCCTTCTCAATTTTTTGGAATAATTTCTACAGCATAGATATAAGCTCTTCTTTAAAGGTTTGATAGAATTCTGATGTGGGGCAGCGCCTGTGGCTCAGTGAGTAGGGCGCCAGCCCCATATGCCGAGGGTGGTGGGTTCAAACCCAGCCCCGGCCAAACTGCAACAAAAAAATAGCTGGGCGTTGTGGCGGGCGCCTGTAGTCCCAGCTGCTCGGGAGGCTGAGGCAAGAGAATCGCGTAAGCCCAAGAGTTAGAGGTTGCTGTGAGCCGTGTGACGCCATGGCACTCTACCCGAGGGTGGTACAGTGAGACTCTGTCTCTACAAAAAAAAAAAAAAAAAAAGAATTCTGATGTGAATCCAACTAGACCATGGCTTTTGTTGTTGTTGTTGTTTGGAGATTTTTTATTTTTTCTTTGATCTCAGTTCTTGAAACCAGTCTGTTTAAGAGATCTATTTCTTCTTGGTTGAATCTGGGCAGAGGGTATGATTCCAGATATTGATCCATTTCCTCCACATTTCTTTCTTTCTGTTTTTTCTTTTCTTTTTTTTTTTTTTTTTTGAGACAGAGTCTCACTATGTCACCCTCAGTAGAGTGCTGTGGCATCACAGCTCACAGCAACCTCAAACTCTTGGGCTTAAATAATTCTCTTGCCTCAGCCCCTCCTCCCCCAGAAGCTGCAACTGAAGGCACCTTCCACAACACCTGGCTATTTTTTTTTAGCAGTTGTCATTGGTGTTTTAGCTGGCCTGGGCAGGGATTGAACCCGCCAGCCTTGATGTATGTGGCCAGTGCCCTACCTACTGAGCTACAGGCACCACCCACATTGTCAAATTTCTGGGCATAGAGTTTCTTGTAGTACTCATAGATGATCTTTTGTATCTCTGTGGCATCTGTTGTTATTTCCCCTTTATTATTTCTTCTTCTTTTTTTTTTTTTGTAGAGACAGAATCTCACTTTACTGCCCTCGGTAGAGTGCCATGGTGTCACACGGCTCACAGCAACCTCTAACTCTTGGGCTTACGCGATTCTCTTGCCTCAGCCTCCCGGACAGCTGGGACTACAGGCGCCCGCAACAATGCCCGGCTATTTTTTTGTTGCAGTGTGGCTGGGGCTGGGTTTGAACCCGCCACCCTCAGCATATGGGGCCTGCGCCCTACTCACTGAGCCACAGGCACCGCCCCCCTTTATTATTTCTGATTGAGGTTATTAGAGATTTTACTTTTCAGTTTCTAGTTAATATGGCCAAAGGTTTATTGATTTTATTTATTTATTTATTTATTTATTTTTAAAAAAAAATTTTGTTTCACTAATTTTCTGAATGATACTTTTGTTTTCCATTTCATTTATTTCTGATTTAATTTTTGTTCTTTTCTTCTGCTGGGTTTGGGATTAGATCGTTCTTCTCCAATTCCAAAAGATGGTTGATGAATTTGTTGATGGGCACTCTTTCTGTCTTTTGAATGTAGTAATCTAATGTGATAAATGTCCCCATTAAGACTTCTTTTGGGGGGCTGGCGCCTGTGGCTCAGTGGGTAGGGCACCGGCCCCATATACCGAGGGTGGTGGGTTCAAGCCCAGCCCCGGCCAAACTGCAACAAAAAAAAATAGCTGGGTGTCATGGCAGGCGCCTGTAGTCCCAGCTACTCGGGAGGCTGAGGCAACAGAATCGCCTAAGCCCAGAAGTTGGAGGTTGCTGTGAGCTGTGTGATGCCACGGCACTCTACCGAGGGCAATAAAGTGAGACTGTGCCTCTACCAAAAAAAAAAAAAAAAAAAGACTTCTTTTGGGGTGGTGCCTGTGGCTCAAAGGAGTAGGGCGCTGGTCCCATATACCGGTGGTGGTGGGTTCAAGCCAGGCCCTGGCCAAAAACTGCAAAAAAAACAAAAACAAAAAAACCTTCTTTTGCTGGCTCAGCTCCTGTGGCTCAAGCAGCTAAGGCGCCAGCCACATAAACCTTAGCTGGCAAGTTTGAGTCCAGCCCAGGCCCCCCAAACAATGATAGCTGCAACCAAGGGATAGCCAGGCATCCTGGCGAGTGCCTGTAGTCTCAGCTACTTGGGAGATGGAGGTGGGAGAATTGCTTGAACCCAGGGTTTAGGAGTTGGAGGTTGCTTTGAGCTGTGATGCCACAGCACTCTACCCAGGGTGACAGCTTGAGGCTCTGTCTCAAAAAAAAAAAAAAATACTTATTTTGCTGTATCCCACAGATTTGGTCATTTGTGTCTTCATTGTTGTTATGTTTGAAGAATTTAAGAATTTCCTACTTGTTTAATTTCCCAGTCTTTGTGTTAGGGTGAACAATATTGTTGGAGTTCCAGCTTTATTGCCTTGTGGTATGAGAAGATACAAGATATAATTTCTACTTTTTAAATTTTGCTGAGGTTTGATTTATGTTTTAGAATGTGGTCTATTTTGGAGTACATACCATGCATGGGCTGACAAGAAAAAAATGTATATTCTTTAGCTTTGGGATAGTGGGTTGTGTATATGCCTATTAATCCCATTTGTTCTAGGGTCACATTTAAGTCCTTTGAATCTTTATTTAGTTTCACTTTTGAGGATCTGTCAGAGGCATGTTAATGTCCCTGGCTGTTATGGTGCTATGGGATATCATATTGTTCAGACTCTGCAAGGTCTGTTTCATAAATCTGGGAGCATTTACTTTAGGTGCATAAATACTTAAAATTGAAATGTCTTCTTGTTGAATTGTCCCTTTGACTAGTATAAAGTTTCCGTCTTTGTCTTTCTTAACTTTAGTTGCTTTGATTTCCTTTTCTTTTTTTTGAGACAGAGTCTCAAGCTGTCACCTTGGGTAGAGTGCTATGGTATCACAGCTCACAGCAACCTCCAACTCCTGGGCTCAAGCAATTCTCCTGCCTCCACCTTCCTGTCTTTAGTTACTTTGAATCCATTTGTATCTGAAAATAAGATTTCAATCCCTTCTTTCTCCTTCTTTCCATTTATTTTTGTTTGTTTGTTTTTTGTTGTCTTTGAGACAGAGTCTCACTGTGTCGCCCTCGGTAGAGTGTTGTGGCATCACAGCTCACAGCAACCTCAAATTCTTGGGCTTAAGCAATTCTCTTGCCTCTTGAAATCAGTCTGTTCAAGAGATCTATTTCTTCTCCCAAGTAGCTGGGACTACAGAAGCCTGCCACAATGCCCGGCTATTTTTGTTGTTTTTGTAGTTGTCATTGTTGTTTAGCAGGCCCAGTTTGGGTTTGAACCCACCAGCCCTGGGGTATGTGGCTGACACCCTAACCACTGAGCTATGAGTGCTGAGCCTTCTTCTTTCCATTTGCTTGAAATACTGTTTCCATCCCCTATCCCTGAGTTTTGATTTGTCCTTCAAGGCTAGGTGTGTCTCCTGAAGACAGCCTATGGGTGACTTGTGCTTCTTTATCCAATCAATTGGCTTGTGCCTCTTCAGTGGTGAATTCAGTCCACTGACATTCATTGAAAGAATTGTAAGTGTGGTGGAGTTCTATTCATCTTATTTTGTGGAAGTCTGCTTTGTAGTTTTATACTTTGTGCCATTGTGGAAGCTAAGTTTTGGCCTTTAACTTCTTGATGTTTACTTTGGTGGTGGTACATCATGATGGTCAGTGTTGAGAATGGATCTAAGTATTTCCTTTAGAGCTGGTCTGTTGATATTTGAATTTACTCAATGTTTGTATATCCACAAAAGATTGTATATATATATATTGTAGTTTTTGGCCAGGGCTGGGTTTGAACCTGTCACCTCCAGCATATGGGGCTGGTATCCTACCCCTTTGAGTGACAGGCGCCACCCAAGATTGTATTTCTCCATACATTTTGAAGCTTAGTTTAGGAGGACACAGAATTCTAGGATGAAAATGGTTTTGTTTAATATGTTGAAGTTGGATGACCATGCTCTTCTGGCTTCCAATGTTTCAGTTAAAAAGTCTGCAATCATTCTAATGGTTCTGCCTTGTAGGTCAGTTGGCACTTACTCCTGGATACTTGCAGAATTTTCTCCTTCATCATCACTTTGGACAGGTTCATTATAATGTGTCTTCGAGAAGCTCTGTCAGAGTTGAGATGACCCAGGGTTCATTATCCATCCAAAAGGAGTGTGTCAGTATCCTTAGTAAAATTTAGGAAACTTTCAATTATGATAGTCTTCAGTAGGGCTTCCATACCTTTGGCACAATCTTCTTCCCTTCAGGGATAACTATTATTTGTTTGTTTAAATGCTTCATGCAGTCTTGTAGTTCTGTAAGTGACTGTTTCAGTTTCTCTCTCTTCTTTTTTGCCTCTTTAAGTACCTGGGTTAACTTGAACATTTTATCCTCTAGCTCTGAGGTTCATTATTCTCCATGATCTAATCTTTATACTTTCTACTGCTTCTTTACATTCCCTGTCTCCTTCATTTCCATAACCTCCAGCATATCTTTTCTATAGTCTGCATATCTCTCCTGTATCTTTTGGTTCTGTCTTTCCATTTTCTCATCCATTCTTTTCATTGTCTTTGTTGTCTGTATTTTAAATTCCCTTTGTGTGAAATCCATTAATTCTTATTTATTTATTTTAATTTATTTTTTAGATTCTTTTTTTGTTAAATCATAGCAGTGTACACTAGTGCAATCAAGGGGTACGATATGCTGGTTTCATATACAATCTGAAATATTCTCATCAAACTGTTCAAAGTAGCCTTCATGGCATTTTCTTAGTTATTGTATGTAGACATTTGTATTCTGCCTTTAGTAAGTTTTGCCTGTACCCATTCTAAGATGCACAGTAGGTGTGGCCCCACCCACTATCCTCCCTCCACCATAACCTCCCCCCTCCCTTCCCCTTCCTTGGCCCTTTCCTCATAGTCTTGTGCTATAGTTGGGTAATAGCCTTCGTGTGAAAGCTATAATTTGGCTTCATAGTAGGGCGGAGTACACTGGATACTTTTTCTTCCATTCCTGAGATACTCTGCTAAGAAGAATATGTTCCAGCTCCATCCATGTAAACATGAAAGAGGTAAAGTCTCCATCTTTCTTTAAGGCTGCATAATATTCCATGGTATACATGTACCACAGTTTGCTAGTCCATTCGTGGGTCGATGGACACTTGGGCTTCTTCCATGACTTAGCAGTTATGAATTGGGCTGCAATAAACATTCTGGTACAAATATCCTTGTTATATTGTGATTT
Source organism: Nycticebus coucang (assembly GCF_027406575.1). Taxonomy (NCBI): domain Eukaryota; kingdom Metazoa; phylum Chordata; class Mammalia; order Primates; family Lorisidae; genus Nycticebus; species Nycticebus coucang. Next base: position 89,018,108 of record NC_069804.1, read on the forward strand.
TTGGTCTTCTGGGTATAAACCTAGTAAAGGAATGATAGGAACGTATTAGTGTGCATTCCCACCAGCAGTGTAGAAGTGTGCCCTTTTCTCCACATCCATGCCAACATCTCTGGTTTTGGGATTTTGTTATGTGGGCTACTCTTACTGGGGTTAGGTGATATCTCAAAGTAGTATAGATTTGCATTTCTCTGATGATTAAGGATGATGAACTTTTTTTCATGTGTTTGTAGATTGTGCGCTGTCTTCTTTAGAGAAGTTTCTCTTCAAGTCCCTTGCCCACCCTGAGATGGGGTCACATGTTCTTTTCCTGCTAATACGTTTGAGTTCTCTATGGATTCTGGTTATAAGACCTTTATCTGAGGTATAACCTGCAAATATTTTCTCCCATTCTGACGGTTGTCTGCTTGTTTTACTTACAATGTTCTTGGCTGTGCAGAAGATTTTTAGTTTGATCAGGTCCCAGTAGTGTATTTTTGATACTGCTTCAATTGCCTGGGGAGTGCTCCTCATAAAATATTCACCCAGGCCGATTCTTTCAAGTGTTTTCCATGTACTTTCTTCAAGTATTTTTATAGTTTCATGTCTCAAGTTTAAATCTTTTATCCAGTGAGAGTCTATCTTAGTTAATGGTGAAAGGTGTGGGTCCAGTTTCAATTTTCTACAGGTTGCCAGCCAGTTCACCCAGCACCATTTGTTAAATAGGGAGTCTTTTCCCCACTGGATGTTTTCAATTGGCTTGTCAAAGATCAAATAACTGTAAGTAGCTGGATTCATTTCTTGGTTCTCTACTCTGTTTCAGACATCTACTTCTCTGCTTTTCTACCAGTACCATGCTGTTTTGATCACTATCGATTTATAGTACAATCTCAGGTCTGGTAGCATGATTTCTCCTGCTGTGTTTTTATTGCTGAGTAATGTTTTGGCTATTCGAGGTTTTTTCTGATTCCATATAAAACAAAGTATTAGTTTTTCAAGATCTTTAAAATATGACAATGGAGCTTTAATAGGAATTGCATTAAAATTATATATTGCTTTGGGTAGTATGGACATTTTAACAATGTTGATTCTTCCCAGCCATGAGCATGGTATGTTTTTCCATCTGTTAACATCTTCAGCTACTTCTTTTCTTAAAGTTTCATAGTTCTCTTTGTAGAGATCTTTCATGTCCTTTATTAGGTATACTCCCAAATATTTCATCTTCTTTGGCACTACTGTGAAAGGAATAGAGTCCTTGACTGTTTTTTCGGCTTGGTTATTGTTGGTGTATATAAAGGCTACAGATTTATGGGTGTTGATTTTGTAGCCTGAGACATTGCTGTATTCCTTGATCACTTCTAAATGTTTTGTAGTAGAATGCCCACTGTTTTCCAGATATACGATCATATCATCTGCGAAGAGTGAAAGTTTGATCTCTTCTGACCCTATATTAATACCCTTGATCTCCTTTTCTTCCCTAATTGCAATGGCTAAAACTTTCATTACATTGTTAAAGAGCAATGGAGACAATGGGCAACCTTGCCTGGTTCCTGATCTAAGTGGAAATGATTTCAATTTAACTGTATTCAATATGATATTGGCTGTGGGTTTGCTGTAGATGGCCTCTATTAGTTTAAGAAATGTACCCTCTATACCAAGTTTCTTTTTCTGATCATGAAGGGATGGTGGATATTATCAAAAGCTTTTTCTGCATCAATTGAAACAATCATATGGTCCTTATTTTTTAGTTTGTTTATGTGTTGAATTACATTTATAGATTTACATATATTGAACCAGCCTTGAGACCCTGGGATAAATCCGACTTGGTCATGGTGTATAATTTTTTTGATGTGTTGTTGGATTCTGTTTGTTAGGATCTTGTTGAGTATTTTAGCATCAATATTCATTACTGATATTGATCTATAATTTTCTTTTGTTGTTGGGTCTTTCCCTGGTTTGGGGATCAGGGTGATGTTTGCTTCATAGAATGTGTTTGGTAATATTCCTTCTTTTTCTATATTTTGGAAGAGGTTTAGTAGTATAGGTAGTAGTTCTTCTTTAAAGGTTTGGTAGAATTCTGACGTAAAGCCATCTGGTCCTGAGCTTTTCTTTTTAGGAAGATTTTGTATAGTTGATGCTATTTCAGAACTTGATATAGGCCTGTTCAACATTTCCAGTTTGTTCTAGCTAAGTCTTGGTAGGTGGCATACTTCCAGGTATTGGTCAATTTCTTTCAGATTTTCATATTTCTGAGAGTAGAGTTTCTTGTAGTATTTGTTAAGGATTTTTTGAATTTCTGAGGGGTCTCTTGTTATTTCATCTTTACCATTTCTGATTGATGAAATTAGAGATTTTACTCTTTTTTTCCTGGTTAGGTTGGCCAAAGGTTTATCTATTTTATTGATCTTTCCAAAAAACCAACTTTTGGATTTATTGATCTGTTTTATGATTCTTTTGTTTTCAATTTCATTTAGTTCTGCTCTGATTTTGGTTATTTCTTTTCTTCTGCTGGGTTTGGGGTTGGAGTGTTCTTTCTTCTCCAGTTGCTTGAGATGTCCCATTAAATTATTAACTTCCTCTCTTTACATTTTCTTGAGGAAGGCTTGCAGTGCTACAAATTTCCCTCTTAGGACAGTCTTTGCAGTATCCCAGAGGTTCCGGTAATTCGTTTCTTGATTGTTGTTTTGTTCCAAAAAATTTGGTGATGTCCTTCTTAATCTCATCTATAACCCATCTATCTTTCAGCATAAGGTTGTTTAGCTTCCATGTTTTTGCATGGGTATGCAGGTTCCTGTTGTTATTGAGTTCAACTTTTATTCCATGATGGTCTGAGAAGATGCAAGAAATAATTTCTATTTTTTAAAATTTCCTGAGGTTATATTTGTGGCCTAGGATGTGGTCGATTTTTTCCGTGGGCTGATGAGAAGAATGTGTATTCAGTTTTGTTGGGATGAAATGTTCTGTAGATGTCTGTTAAGTCCAGATGTTGAATGGTTGAATTTAATTCTAAGATTTCTTTGCTTAGCTTCTTTTTGGAGGATCTATCCAGCACTGCTAAAGGGGTGTTAAAATCTCCAACTACTATGGAAGTGGATGAAATCAAGTTGCTCATGTCTGTTAGAGTTTCTCTTATAAATTGAGGTGCGTTCTGGTTGGGTGCATAAATATTAATAATAAAGATCTCATCATATTGAGTATTACCTTTAACAAATATGAAGTGTCCATCCTTATCCTTAATTATTTTGGTTGGTTTAAAGCCTATTGTGTCTGTGAACAGGATTGCAATGCCTGCTTTTTTCTGCTTTCCATTTGCCTGGAATATAGATGACCATCCCTTCATCTTGAGTCTATATTTGTCTTTTAATGTAAGATGCGATTCTTGTATGCAGTAGATATCTGGCTTGAGTTTCTGTATCCAGTCAGCCAACCTGTACCTCTTTAGAGGACAGTTTAGACCATTCACATTAATTGAGAATATTGATAAGCCTTTTGAGAGTCTGGTGGACATTTTTAATCCTTTTGCAACTGTGGAAGTTGGAATTTGATCAAAATTTTCTGGGTGAGTTTACTTTTGTGGTGGAGGATTATGCTGGTCTTTATGGAGGATAGGTCTTAGAATACCCTGGAGAGCTGGTTTAGTTATGGCAAATTTCTTCAACATGTGAATGTCATTGAAGTATTTAATTTCTCCATCATAAATGAAACTCAGTTTAGCTGGGTATAGGATCCTGGGTTGAAAATTATTTTGTTTTAGGAGATTAAAAGTCGATGACCATCCTCTTCTAGCTGGAACGGTTTCAGCAGAGAGATCTGCAGTTATTCTAATATTGTTGCCCTGGTAGGTAATGGTTTTCTTTCGTCTGGCTGCTTTCAGAATTTTCTCCTTCATATTAACTTTAGTGATATTGATTATGATGTGTCTGGGGGATGTCTTTTTTGGGTTGAGTCATGCTGGAGTTCTGAGACTGTCTGCTATCTGAATTTCAGAATCTCTTGGCATGTCTGGAAAGTTCTCATTCATAATCTCATGGAGAAGAGACTCTGTGCCTTGTGAAGGCACTTCATTGCTTTCGGGGATCCCTATAAGATGAATGTTGGTTTTCTTCGAATTATCCCAGAGCTCTCTGAGAGGGTGGTCTGTTTTTGCCCTCCATTTCTCATCCTCTTTGAGAGTTTGGGAGCATTCGAAAGCTTTTTCTTCAATGTCAGAAATCCTTTCTTCTTCTTGCTCCATTTTGTTACTGAGGGATTCTACTGTGTTTCTCAGATCTTTGAGGGATGCAACTTCTTGTCTCAATGTGTCAAAATCTTTGGTCATTTGGTCTTTGAATTCATTGAATTCTTGGGATATCTTTTGGGTTACTGGTTGGAGTTCTAATTCAATCTTATTTGCTATCCAGATTCTGAATTTGATTTCTGACATCTCAGCTATTTGTTTGTGCATGGGATCTTGTGCTGTGTCTGCCCCATTGATCCTTGGGGGAGTTGATCTACTCTGATTATTCATATTTCCAGAGTTTTTCTCTTGATTTCCCCTCATGATTGTTTTTCACTGTTCCCTCTGGCTGTCCTCAGAGTTAGGGAGGTGTCTCTCCAAGATTAGATCCCAGCAGGATCACTCTATTGTTGCTTGATCTTTGTAGGGAGTGACCCTGTGTAGTTCCTCTGGGGCTGCTCCAGCTAGGGAGTTCTGGTTGTGGAAGCAGCTCCGGCGTGTCACACACCGGGATCCAACAACAGGGCGGGAGGCGGGGCGCACAGTTCTGGGAGTGCCTGGTTCCCAGTGAGTTTGGCACAGAGAGCCCAAGGCTCCAGCAGTCTCTGGCCAGGAGAAGGGCTCTGCACAGAGGCAGGGAGGGCTCCAGAGGGCACGCTGCTACCAGTATCCCTGGCCAGATGAGTGGGCCAGTGTGGAGGTTGGGAGGACACAGGAGGGAGGACTGAGTGTTGCATAGCTCTCGCAGTTCCTGGTCAGGGCATGCAGAGGCCCGGTTGGTGTGGGGTCATGGCACAGATCTTGCGGAGGTCCAGGTAGTGCCAAGTCCAGGAATTTGAGGTTGCTATGAGCTGTGACACCATGGCACTCTACCCAGGGCAACAGTCCGAGCATGCATTGTGCCAAAACTGTCTCACTCTGCCCCTAAGGGTTAAGGCTGTAAGGCAGCTCAGTCCCCGCATTTAGGCTGCTCAGTCACTAGGTTACTAGGTCCCACCCAATCCTTGCTCTGGGACCCTGAGGGTGGAGCTTGCCAGGGCAGTTCTCTCACACTATGGCTCCCTGCAGCCCAGCTCAGTGGCTCTGTCTGGGGCCCCCAGACAATGCCCAAAGTTCTCCGCACTCCTGCTCAAGCTCTCTCCAAGGCAGTTTGACTGAGTACCAAGTCCAAAAACACTGAAACAGTTCACAGGTAAAGCCTTTCCAGTTTGCAGTCTCACTTTTGCTTGTAATTACGGTTGCCGGCGTGATTAGGTCGATCGAACACACGCAACCACTTGCCAGTTTCCCACTGTTTTTGTTCTCCTCTTGGGATCCAGAAGTCCCTTGCTGACTCCCTGTATCCTCAAAGGGATGGTTATAGGCAGATCCCAGCAGCCAGGGATGTCTGGAGTCTTATCTTTCCAGACTCACCGTACCCAGTTGCAGAGAAGCTGTTACTCAACCGCCATCTTTAATCTCTCTCCAAAGTGAGTAATTCTTGATAGCAAAGACAATCTTCTGTTATGTCCCAAATGAAGTATAAAACCTGTGCCGAGTCAGTAATTTATCAGTTGATTCATGCAAAGTGATTGAATAATATATATTTCCCTTTTGAAGTATTGTGTAAAGTTGTTCTGTTAAGTTGAAGGCTAATTCATGCTGCTAATAAGTTATAGTTCTCCTTCAAAGATGTAGTTGTTTGTGATTTGAAGTATTATTGGGGTCAAAGCATCCTACAACTTCAACGATGCATTCTTTTATAATTTCTACATCACTAAATGGCTTCCTTTTCCCTCAGAGTGTATATACTATAAGTTGCTTTGGGTGATTATTTCCAAGTCTTACCGCTGCTTGAAATAATTGTCTTTGTTTTGATTTTCATCTTTTAATTTCCACAATACAACTTTTCAAGCCTCTCCATTTAATTTAAAATATTTGTGGTCCTTACAAGTGCTATAATGCTGGTGAGCATTGAATTTCTTCCTTTCTTCTTTCCTTTCTCCCTCCCTTCCTTCGTCTCTCTCTCTCTCTCTCTTTCTTCCTATCTACCACCCTTCCTTTTTTTTTCTTTCTTATATTCTTTAAAATTTCAAGGGGTGGCACCTGTGGCTCAAAGGGGTAGGGCACCGGCCCCATATGCTGGAGGTGGTGGGTTCAAACCCAGCCCTGGCCAAAAACTGCAAAAAAATTTTTTTCAAAAAGTTTTCCTTTTTTTTTTTTTATTAATATGAGGGTACATACTATTAGGTTACATTGTTTGCATTTGTAAGCATTGAATTTCTTTAATGTTCATATTGCAGTATCACAAAGCAAGAAAATTATCTTATCCTGGGTGGCGCCTGTGGCTCAGTCGGTAGGGCGCCGGTCCCATATACCAAGGGTGACGGGTTCAAACCCGGCCCCGGCCAAACTGCAACCAAAAAAATAGCCGGGCGTTGTGGCGGGTGCCTGTAGTCCCAGCTACTTGGGAGGCTGAGGCAAGACAATCGCTGAAGCCCAGGAGTTGGAGGTTGCTGTGAGCTGTGTGAGGCCACGGCACTCTACCGAGGGCCATAAAGTGAGACTCTGTCTCTACAAAAAAAAAAAAAAAAAAAAAACCAAAAGAAAATTATCTTAGCCTTAGCAAAAACAATATAATATTGCAATTCCCAATCCTCACTAAAAATTTGTTTTCTTTCTTCAGTGTTCCCTTGGTCTTCTTTGACATGATGTGCTGTTAAGAATACAGAATTAAAAAATACTGTCAAGCTGTGCAACTATTCACAAATTGCACTTTAAACATAAACAGTGCACAAAGTCCAAAGCTGATAACAGATTGGAATACTTGGCCCCCATAAACTCCCACTTACCAGCTTTGTGCAGTAGTGGTGCCACTCAGGTAGGAGAAGATAGAACTAAATTGTGAGCACAGCAGCTATCAATTTAGCCCTCATGGTTTACAATGTTCTAGTTGTTCCAGTCAATCTGGGGGAATTACTTAGTTGAAACTTATATTGTTCTTTGGTGTTTTAAAATACATTTAAAAAATAAAAATAAAAAGAAAGAAGGTAATCACTCTTTTCATTTTCCCCGTGCACATATCTCTTATTAATCTGCCTTAATTGTGATTTGATTTTTCAGTGAACTCTCAAGGGAAAAGGGCAAGTTTCCTCTCACACCTACAGTTTGATAGTTGGCAGGATTTCAAAGCTACTCTTCTCTCCTGAAAGCCACAATGAGGAAAATTGGAACTTTGACAAAGTGGCAATGTGGTACGATATTTTACTTACCAGTCGGACTCCTGGTTTTTCTCACCATGGGCTCTGGTTGAGCAGACACATAATGTTTTGGCTAGCTTTAAAGATTCTCTTGACAAAATCGAAGACCAAATATCTGATTTAAAACAAAGATAAAAAAATCTTTTGAACACTACTCCTGTGGAAATAAGGACAGAGGCCAGTTTGTTTCATAGTCTAATGGTTAATGCTCTGTATTTTTATCTCAGCAGCCTAGGTTCAATTCTCTGATGGGGAACAATCCTGTTATGGTTTGGTATTTGTAACTTTTGCCATACATTGGTTCTTTTCTTTTCTGTGCATAGCTTTTGCTTTTGTGTATTCTGTAGAAACACATGGGGCTTGGAGATATTTATGTATGAACGGTCAACTGAAAAGCTAGGACTCTAGTAAATATGATTGGACAAAAATGTAGGTTATGTTTGAGCTCAGGAGTTTGAGACCAGGCTGAGCAAGAACCAGACCCCGTCTCTAAATATAGCTGGGTGTTGTGGTGGGTACCAGTAGTCCCAGCTACTTGGGCAGCTGAGGCAAGAGAATCATTTGAGCCCAAGAGGTTGAGGATGCTGTGAGCTATAACGCCAGGACATGCTACCAAAGGTGACCAAGTGAGACTCTCTCAAAAAAAAAAAAAAAAAAAGGAGGTTATATCTTATTTATGACTAGCAAGACTTCACTTTCTTTCTTTCCTTTTTTTTTTTTTTTGCAACAGAGTCTCACTATGTTGCCCATGGTAGAGAGCTGTGGTGTCACAGCAACCTCAAACTCTTGGGCTTAAGCTATTCTCTTGCCTTAGCCTCCCAAGTAGCTGGGACCACAGGCACCCACCACAATGCCCAGCTATTTTTTGGTTGTAGTTGTTTTTTGGCAGGTCCGGGATGGATTTGAACCCTGCCAGCTCCATGTATGTGGCTGGTGCCCTATCTGCCGAGCTACAGGCTCCGAGCCTCTTTTTTTTTTTTTTTTTTGTAGAGACAGAGTCTCACTTTATGGCCCTCGGTATAGTGCCGTGGCGTCACACAGCTCACAGCAACCTCCAATTCCTGGGCTTAAGCGATTCTCTTGCCTCAGCCTCCCAAGTAGCTGGGACTACAGGCGCCCGCCACAACGCCCGGCTATTTTTTTGTTGCAGTTCAGCCGGGGCCGGGTTTGAACCCGCCACCCTCGGTATATGGGGCCGGCGCCTTACCGACTGAGCCACAGGCGCCGCCCGACCAAGCCTTTTTTTTGTTTTGAGACAGAGCCTCAAGCTGTCACCCTGGGTAGAGTGTTGTGGCATGACAGCTCAAAGCAACCTCAAACTCCTAGGCTCAAGCGATTCTCCTGCTTCTGCCTCCCAAGTAGCTGGGACTACAGGCGCCCTCCACAATGCCTGGCTGTTTTTTGGTTGCAGCCATCATTGTTGCTCGATAGGCCTGGACTGGATTCAAACCTGCCTGCCAGCTCAGGTGTATGTGGCTGTCACCTTAGCTGCTTGAGCCACAGGTGCCGAGCCGCCTCTTTTTTTATGTTTTTGAGACAGAGTCTCAAGCTGTTGCCCTGGGTAGAGTGCCGTGGTGTCTTAGATTATAGCAACCTCCACCTCAGGCTCAAGCAATCCTCTTGCCTCAGTTTTTCTATTTTTAGTGGAGACGGGGACTTGCTTTTTGCTCAGGTCTGGAACCTTTGAGCTCAAGCTGTCTACCCGCCTTGGCCTGCCAGAGTGCTAGGATTACAGGTGTGAGACACTGTGCCCAGCCAAGATTTCACTTTCTTGTAGACACTTTTCTTACTTTTCTGGATCTTGTAAAAACTGTTCACCACCTCTTAAAAGATAATTATTGCTTCTTTGATTAAGTTATGGCCTTGGTTAAGGCTTATTGGTATTACTTAAAATGTTTTTTTAGTTTAAAAGTTCAAAAGTAGCCTGGTGTGGTGGCTCATGTCTGTAATCTTAGCACTCTGGGAGGCTGAGGTGGGTAGATTCCCTTAGCTCTGAAGTTCGAGGCCAGCCTGAGCTAGAGTTAGACCCCTGTCTCTAAAAATAGCCTGGTGTGGTGGTGGGTACTTGTAGTCCCAGTTACTTGGGAAGCTGAGGCAAGAGGATTATTTAAGCCAAGAGTTTGAGGTTGCTGTGAACTATGACTCCATGGCACTCTACCAAGAGTGACAAAGTCAGACTCTCAATAAAAAAATAAAAATATAAATAAATATAAATAAATAAAAGTTCAAAAGTAAAAATGTCAGCTGTTGGCTGGTACAAGTGCAGTGGTGTTTACAACTAATTGATCACAACTAGTTATAGATTCCTTTGTTCCTTCTCCACTCCTACTGCTTTACTTGACTGGCCTTTAAATGAAAGTAAAAATTAAATTAAAAAATAAAAATAAATAGGGCAGCGCCTGTGGCTTAAATGAGTAGGGCACCGGCCCCATATGCCGGAGATGGCAGGTTCAAACCCAGCCCCAGCCAAATAACTGCAAAAATGGAAGGAAGGAAGGAAGGAAGGGAGGAATGGAGGGAGAGAGGGAGGGAGGGAGGGAGGGAGGAAGGAAGGAAGGAAGGAAGGAAGGAAGGAAGGAAGGAAGGAAGGAAGGAAGGAAGGTCAGTTGTTTGTCCTCACTAAGATGTGCTTCATTCATCTTCACTCCTTTGTACTCTTTTCTTTTTGCCAATCATGGAGTTTTGGCCAATAAAAGGCAGCCAGGGGCGGCGCCTGTGGCTCAGTCGGTAGGGCGCCGGCCCCATATACCGAGGGTGGCGGTTCAAACTGTGTTTAAGTAAGGCAGATGGTGGATTGTAACCAATCCAGCCATTTCTATTATCTGTATGTTACTTTCTCCTTTCTGTCTGTGAATCATCTTGGCATTAGAGTCTCTCTGAACCTCTTCTAGTTCAACTGCCCAATTTATAAATTGCTCTTTGCTCAATTAAACTTTATTAAATTTAATTTTTATCATGCTTATATTCTAAGATAAAGCTCCCAGAGACCTTCAGGAACATCAAGAATTCAAGTGAAGTACCTGCCGGACTTGTTTACTCTCTCACTGCAACTAAGGCTTGTGGATAAAAGGAGCATGACCTCTGCCAACTGACAGGCCTTGTAATCCTGTTTGTTCAAGAGAGGCGTGTGTACATAAAAATTCTTAGAAGACATGTGCTGTCACCTCACTGCAATGGTCTTTATGAAGTACTGTTCACCTGTGCTGCCATAAAAATAAAAGAAAAATCCTCCTGGATTCTCAATGATCCATGACAAACTACACTAAGACAATTTAAGGATGATCCCTACAGGTGACCTGAAAGTAAGGATTTATGGGGCCAGTTGCCAGGCCTCTGATGCAGACAATTTCATAAGTTGATAGCTTTTTCCCAAGATCGTGGATCAAGAAACCCATTGTTGCCGGAGCTGGTGCCCTATAGTCCTAGAACTCTGGGAGGCCAAGGTGAAGGATTGCTTGAGCTCAGGAGTTCGAAGTTGCTGTGAGCTTGGTGCTGCCACAGTACTCTAGCCTGGACAACAGAGTGAGAGTGTTCAAATAAAAACAAAAACAAACAGGCTTGGCTCCCGTAGCACTGTGGTTATGGCCGGCCACATGCACTGAGGCTGGTGGGTTTGAACCCAGCCCAGGCCAGCTAAACAACAATGACAACTGCAACAAAAGAAATAGCCTGGTCTTGTGGGTGGGCGCCTGCAGTCCCAGCTACTTGGGAGGCTGAGGCAAGAGAATGCCTTAAGCCCAAGAGTTAGAGGTTGCTGTGAGCTGTATTGCCACAGCACTCTACTGAGGGTGACATAGTCAAAACAAAACAAAACAAAAAAACAAATACAAACAAAACCCCACATTCTTTCATCTATAAATTCCTTGTTGTCTTTTAGCAACCCCCTCAATGGTCCTTTTAGACACTTCTTATTTTAAGTCTCCTCCTTTGAGAATTACACATTGGAAGCTGAGTGGAGATTGGCTCGACCTATCTAATTCTTTTATTTTCTCCTATGACTTTTTCAAACTGTGCCTTGCTTTTTCTTTTTTTTTTTTTTGTAGAGACAGAGTTTCACTTTATTGCTCTTGGTAGAGTGCCGTGGCGTCACACAGCTCACAGCAACCTCCAACTCCTGGGCTTAGGAGATTCTCCTGCCTCAGCCTCCCGAGTAGCTGGGACTACAGGTGCCCACCACAACACCCGGCTGTTTTTTTGTTGCAGTTTGGCTGGGGAGGGGCTTGAACCCGCCACCCTCGGTATATGGGGCCAGTGCCCTACTCACTGAGCCACAGGCACCGCCCCTGTGCCTTGCTTTTAACTAACCCTTCCTGTTATTCCAGCAGATAAGACACGCTCCCAGCATCCCTTTATACTAGTCTTTCAAACCCTGGCTACACTAATCAATCTAATTTCTGGCTATGCCAACATCTAGACCATGCAAAGGAACGTGAACTCATTTTTGTTTCTGCCAATGTGAAACTTGACAAAACCAGTGGATGTATGACAAGATGTGACTTCCACAACCAGAGAAGATATATCATGCTGCTGCTTCTGTTGGTGAGTTAAGTGGACACAGAAAAACCTCAGAGGAAACTCAAAGAAAACCTAGCTTTTGCTCAGATAAAATTATTAGAAAGGAATTTTCCCCTCTTCATTGAAAGCAGGGATGATGCTAGACGTTTTCTGTGTAACATACTAGAGCAATATTGTGATTAAATCCTATGGTTTGGTTCCACAGATGGCATTCTTTTTTTTTTTTTTTTTTTTTTTTTTTTTTATAGATTCTTTATTACCTCATGTTTTTTTTTTTTTTTTTTTTTTTTTTTTTTTTTTCTCTTTTGGCCGGGGCTGGGTTTGAACCCACCACCTCCGGCATATGGGACCGGCGCCCTACTCCTTGAGCCACAGGTGCCGCCCACACAGATGGCATTCTTATACCTTAGATGGTGCTGACACTAACCATCATGATGGCACCGATTGTCAGATCACTCAGTGTTATAGATGGCTCACAAACCAGGCCTGTGCAACTTGCAGTAGTTCACTTGCTCCTCTTGTTAAGTTGACAGAGACTAAAGATTGTATACTGACAGAGTAAAAGTCTGGACTGACTTGGTTAACTGACTAAACCAAGCCCTATAGCTTCCAGAAACAGACCAAAGGCCTTTAAAATTAAATATTTTGTAACCTGTTTTGTTTCCATAGACTGACAGATACACATAGACACTGGAGATGTGTAAGTGTCAATGAGGAAGAAGAGGCAGCACAGCAAACTCCAGACTGGGAGGTCACAGGTTCCAACTTGACCTATCTGTAAATTACACTGGTCTTTTTATTATGGGTGGCAAATACAAGTGGTTCCTACCTAGATGATCAAAATGTTACGGACTTAATTATCTGACATCCTTTGTTACCAGGTATTCCATTTTAAATACCGGCCTAATTACAAATTTGGACACTTTTGTTCATAAAGTGGTGCCAAACAAATACAGTAGATGTGACATGTACATTGTAATTATAAGTTCTTTTGGGGCTCAGCATGTTTTGACTGGCATTTCCAACTCATCAGATTGAAAAGACAGTTTGAAACTCTCTATGGTAATAAAACAAGAGTTCAATATTGCTGTGCAAGCAGTGAGAGGACTTCAGTTAGAAGTCAGCAGCAGCCCAGCCTCTGTTGTATTTCAAAACTACTGCCTCCTGGATGCCATGACAGCCCAATGCAGAGGAGCTTGTATGATTACTGGTGAAAATACTTGGTTAGGGTGAATGAAGACTGCGTTATACATTGTTTTTTTTTTTTTTGAGACAGAGTCTCAAGCTGTCACCCTGGGTAGAGTGCCACGTCATCATAGCTCACAGCAACCTCCAACTCTTGGGCTCAAGCGATCTACTTGCCTCATGTTTTTTTTTGCAGTTTTTGGCTGGGGCCAGGTTTGAACCCACCACCTCCAGTATATGGGGCTGGCACCCTACTCCTTTGAGCCACAGGTGCCCCCGTGATCTACATTTTTTAAAAGTCAAGATAAATATTCTCCATCAGATTAATGAATGGGAGACGGGTTTAATGGGATATGGAAAAATGTGCTCAGATCTGTTCTTTTCTACTTATTTATTCTCATTCTCGTTTATGTTCTTCTCTTTTTTCAAATCACTTGTTACTATACTACTAACCCAATCTCTTCTCTACACAGCTACTAACTCAGCTTTTAATGTGTGAAACTTTTTTTTTCAGCAATAGCAAATTTTTATTAGACAACGGATAATTAGGGTTAGTTGTAACAACTGGCAAGCACAGCCGTGCCACAGAGAGAAGGCATTCCTGGCAGTAGGAATGAGAACTTATGAAAGCTAAGGGTTAGGGTCTTGGGTCTCCTGCTTAACTGTGACTACCCAGGAAGTTCCTCTCCTTGGCACTCAATATGACCACTGCTGGCATACTGCAGGTCCACAATAGCTAGTTCAGCTTGGCCAACACTTCCTCTAGTTCTGGCCAAGCTTTGAACCATCCCTTGAAGTCTTCTTAACTGTGCTCCTTCACTAACAATCTGACTCCTTCAGGAAGATTGCTTTGGATTATTTCTAAGAAAATCTCTGCAAATGTAGCGCTTGAACCACTGATCTGAACCATTCGCTCATGGTAGTAAGGACTGGTAGTAAGGACCATTTTGTTTCCTTGGTCTGGTAGCCACAACACCTCCATGGTTTTGGTAGGCAACACATAGCTTTCCTCGACTTTAATGGAGAGTTGGTTGCAGAGGTTGTGAACAAATTGGGCATATCTCTCTGCCAGGGTCATGTCATATGCACTCAGGTGAATGCTTAAAACACCACATTCATAATCTGTCCCCAAATTAATGGATTTCACTTCCACTTTTGTCCTCTTCTTCTTGGGCTCTTGTGCTTTAATTAGGTGCTTGTATCTTCCAATGCCATGGGTGGGCTTTGTCTTGTAGTGCCAATAGGTACTCAGCAGAATGCCACCTGAAGAATAGATGGAATTCTCTCCTGAAGTTCTAAATCTTAGGGAGGAAAAGACTTGCTTAAAAATGATATTGTTCCTCAGGCACAGCACCTTTTCCAGGGTTCCACTCATCCTTTGCTACCGTAGCCTCTAACTATGCCCCACCAGCTGCAATCCCTGGGCGTCTGAAAACACTGATGGAATGGCCTTGATCTCTAATGTGTGAAACTTTTAGGGACATTCCAAACAGGGGGAATGAAAGAGCTAAGGAATTTAATCCCAATATATGACTACTTGAAAGACTACTTTGGGGCGGCGCCTGTGGCTCAAGGAATAGGGCATCGGTCCCATATGCCGGAGGTGGCGGGTTCAAACCTAGTCCCGGACAAAAAAAAAACAAAACACACACACACACACAAAAAAGACTACTTTGAATTGAAGGCCATTCAAAATCAGAAAGCATTTGGAAGGGGCTTTCACTTTACCTATATAAAACCAGACTGACCTGATTAAAGGAGGCAAGTGACTTCTTTCCTCCCCTCAAATGTTAGCAGACCTGACTCAAATCATTTAAAACACAACACCTGTCTCTCAGGTTAATTTACAAGTCAATCTGTTTTCCCCACTTATTTATCTTTCCTAGCAACCACTTGTTGCACCTATATTCCAGACTCTCCCCCTCCTTTCTAAAAGGCAGATATAAATATATCTGACCATCATTGAAATACTGGATAATCACTCTTCTGATTCTCCCCATGCATATGGGCATATGGTATTTGGAAATAAACATTTTTCTTTCTTTCTTCTTTTTTTTTTTTTTTCCGTCAGTAGAGTGCAATGGCGTCATAGCTCACAGCAACCTCAAAATCTTGGGCTCAAGCAATTGTCTTGCCTCAACCTTCTCAGTAGCTGGGACTACAGGCACCCGCCACAATGCCCAACTATTTTTAGAGATGGGGGTCTTGCTCTTGCTCAGGCTGGTCTGGAACCTGTGAGCTCAAGCAATCCACCAATCTTGGTTTCCCAGAGTGCTAGGATCACAGGTGTGACCTACTGTGCCCATCCTGGAAATAAATATTTCTCTTATTAAAAATAAAAATAGGGCGGCATCTGTGGCTCAGTGAGTAGAGCGCTGGCCTCAACACTAAGGGTGGTGGGTTTGAACCTGGCCCCGGCCAAACTGCAACAAAAAATAGTTGAGCGTTGTGGCAGGTGCCTGTAGTCCCAGCTACTCCAGAGGCTGAGGCAAGAGAATTGCCTAAGCCCAAGAGCTGGAGGTTGCTGTGAGCTGTGATGCGACTGCACTCTACCGAGGGTGACAAAGTGAGATTCTGTCTCTAAAAAAAAAAAGAAAAAAATATGTAAAGATGAACAAAAATGTATTAATAAAAATAAAAGAATTTTGGGCAGTGCCTGTAGCTCATTGAGTAGGGCACTGGCCCCATATACTGAGGGTGGCAGGTTCGAACTTGGCCCCAGCCAAACTACGACAAAAAAATAGCTGGGCCACGGAACTCTACCAAGGGCGACAAAGTGATAAATAAATAAATAAAAAAGAATTTGTTCTGTAAAATTTGGATCAGTCAAAAGGCTGCACTGAAGGACCTGCACTTAAGGTCTTAAGGATGTAGATTTCCAACCCCTTGCTGGAAACATTCTCTTCAGGATAAAGAAATAGGTCCAAAGAGGTTGTATGTTACTATAGCATGTTTTGTTTACTACAAAAACTGATCCAAGGACTAAAAGTCAGGTCTCTTTATTTCCCATTCAGTGTGTAAACTCCATATTTGCAAATGTGCTGCTTTCTAGTCTCATATAACTTGGTAATCTGCTAGGGTAATGGTTTCAATTTTTTTTTTTTTTATTTCCAAAAGGAAATTAGCTAGTCAAGGCAAATTCACTGTCTGGGATAAAAGTAGGTCAATCATTGAACACAGCCATTCATCTCGTTTTGGCTGTTTTTTTTTTACATTTACATGTGTTAATTAGGTTTCAATTTTTTTGCCTTCACAAAATTAAAAAGACTTGAAATAACAATAACAATGTTTAAGATTCTTAGAAACAAAAACCTCGTAAAGAATGAACGAACATAAATACATTCAGAAAAGGAATCAGACAATTGCTACATCGAAATATTAAGCGATAATGATAATAATAATAATGCAAAGAAAGTAACATTCACATTGTCAAATAAGAGTATATCTATTATAGAATGATTTGACTCTGAGATTCAGTATAGAGTCATCAGTTAACTTCTCATTTTTCTTTTTAGGTAACAAAAAATAGACAACTAATATTAATAAATAAAAGTAAAAGATAATTTCAAAAAACAGATCATGCTAAATCTTATAGACAATAGAAAAAGAAGAAATAATCATTCTACTTGATCTGGGTACACCTGATATTAAAGTTGGAGAAAATATATTATCATAAGTGAGAAATTACAAACATATGTCACTTATAAATGAGGATACAATATCCTAAACAACATATTAACAAGTTGAGTTAAAAATTAATGTTTAAGTAATATATTTTGGTCAAAATTAAAACCAATTTATGTGAAAATTAGTCACTATTTTCTTTTCTTTTTCTTTTTTTTTTCTCTTTTCCTTTCCCTCACCCCTTCCCTCTTTCTCTGTCTGCTCTCCCCTTCCCCCATGCCTAACCGTGTCACTAATTGACTTCAAATCAAAATTGAGTATAGGATTCATACTTCTCCATTCTTGTGATGCTTCACTAAGAATAACGTGTTCCACCTCAATCCAGGTTAGTACAAATGCTGCAAAATCTCCATTTTTTTATGGCTGAATAATATTCCATGGTATACATATACCACAGCTTACTGATCCATTCCTGGGTTGAAGGACATTTAGGTTGTTTCCACATTTTGGCAATTGTAAATTGGGCTGCGATAAACAGCCTAGTACAAGTGTCTTTATAAGTTTTTTTTCCCTTCTGAATAGATGCCCAGTAATGGGACTGCAGTATCAAACGGGAGGTCTAGGTTGAGTTCTTTGAGGTTTCTCCATACTTCCTTCCAAAAAGGTTGTATTAGTTTGCAGTCCCACCAGCAGTGTAAAAGTGTTCCTTTCTCTCCACATCTGTGCCAGCATCTGAAGTTTTGAGATTTTGTGATATAGGCCATTCTTGCTGGGGTTAGGTGATATCTCAGGGTATTTTTAATCTGCATTTCTCTAATAATTAGGGATGCTGAGCATTTTTTCATATGATTGCTGGCCATTCGTCTGTCATCTTTGGAGAAGAGTCTATTCATCTCTCTTCCCCATTGATGTATGGGATTGTTGTTTTTTTTCTTGTGAATTAATTGAAGTTCTGTATAGATCCTGGTTATTAAGTGTTTGTCAGATTCAAAATATGCAAATATCCTTTCCTATTGGGTAGGTTGTCTATTTGCTTTCGTTGTCTCCTTGGCTGTACAAAAACTTTTCAGTTTAATTAAATCCAATTTGTTTATTATTGCTTCATTTTGGCTGTTTTTATTAATCTAATGGATGACAACATTAACAAAGGACCATGTATGGATTCCTGGAAAAATATGCAATACTTAAATAAACTGTCCCATTGAACTGCCAATAGGACAATAAGAAATTTAAATTAATTTAATTGTTTAACTTCAAAATGAAATATCCTAGTTTAGTGGTTTTTTTTTTTAGACACTAGTCTAAAAATTTTTTTAATTTTAATTTTAATTAATTTAATTTTAAAATTTCTTTCCCCATCTTTGGATAGTATTGTCACCCTCAATAGAGTGCTGTGGTATCATAGCTCACAGCAACCTCAAACTCTTTGGCTCAACAATTCTCCTGCCTTAGCCTCCCAAGTAGCTAGGATTACAGTGCTCACCACAACACCTGGCTATTTTTGTGTTGCAGTTTTCATTGTAGTTTAGCTGGCCTGGGCCGGGTTTGAACCCACCAGCCTGGGTGTATGTGGCCGGTGCCCTACCTACTGAACTATGAGCACTGCCCTGTTTTGTTTTGTTTTTTAAGAGACAGCGTCTTGCTCTGTCAGGCTGGAGTGCAGTGGTGTGATCATAGCTTACTGTAACCTCAAACCCCTGGGCTCAAGCAATTCTCCCCTTCCCATTCTCCGAAGTAGCTGGGACTACAGATGCATGCCACCACACCTGATTAATTAAAAAAAAAAAATAGTAAAGGTGGGATCTTGCTATGTTGTTCAGGTGGGTCTCAAATGCCTGGGCTCAAGCAATCTTCCCACCTCAGCCTCCTAAAATGCTGGGATTATAGGTGTGAGCTACTGTGCCCCACCTAGTTTATTGTTTTATTTTTATTTTATTTATTTTGTTTTTTTTGAGACAGGGCATCAAGCTATCGCCCTGGGTAGAGTGCCGTGGCATTACAGCTCATAGCAACCTCCAACTCCTGGGTTTAAGTGATTCTCTTGCTTCAGCCTCCCAAGTAGCTGGGACTACAGGCACCCACCACAATGCCTGGCTATTTTTTGGTTGTAGTTGTCATTGTTTGGCAGGCCCAGGCTAGATTCGAACCGGCCATCTCTGGTGTATGTGGCTGGCACCTTAGCCACTTGAGCTACAGGCGTAGAGCCTAGTTTATTGTTTTAAATTCACCTCTCTTTAGACAGTAATCAAAACCTCATAATTTAGATTGTAAAAGTTTATTGATAATGGTCACAACGCAAATAGCCAAACATTTGGTTATCTTTGCCACTATAATCTGTCATTTTGAATAGTACCTTTAAAAGGCATAGAAATAATATTTAAACTATTACTAGAAAAGTAAATTAAGACTCTTACTTAAGGCACTTCAGATAAAAGCTAATTTCAATATTTCCACAGAAATAACACTATTTAAGTGTAGTATATCTGCTTTCCACAGATTTAGCCAGAACAGTATGTTTCTCCTTACAGAAGAAGAATATGTTCTTAAAGAGAGACAGATACAAGAAAATGTCATTTTATTAATGCTCATGACAAACTATCTAGAGCTAGACAGATTACTATTTCCCTGGTCAATCCATACAAATCAGGGCATCTTCATACAAGTCTCATAAGAATCACAGCATAAATTTATTTGACCTGAGACAAGTACAGAACAATAGATAAGGAATATAGAATCACATGATGTACAAGGGTTTAATTACAAAAAAGTGGCTCCACTAAATAGTAAAGGGTGAACTATAGTCCCCCACTCACCAAATGTAATATGAAAAACCCAAATAAAACATTTCTTCTGAGGCAATTATATTCATTATCTTTGTTTGTAAACCTCTATTATACTAAGATTTCCGAACCACATGGGACGATTATTAGATGGCAATCAGCTGAAGGCAGTTTCTGTTTTTTTTTTGAGTCAGGGTCTCACTTGGTCACCCTTGGTAGAGTGCTGTGATGTCTTAGCTCATGGCAACCTCAAACTCTTAGGTTCAAGTGATCCTCTTGCCTCAGCTTACCAAGTAGTTGGGACTACAGGCACCCAACACAACACCCAGCTATTTTTTAGAGACGGGGGTCTCACTCTGGCTTAGGCTGGTCTCAAACCTGTGAACTCAGGCAATCCACCCGCCTCAGCCTCCCAAGTGCTGGGATTACAGGCGTGAGCCACCACACCCGGATTTAATGTAATAATTCTAAGATTCATTTAAAATTACTTTTTCAGAATTACAATTCTCATAATTCTATAATAGTGGCATTTTAGGTTATTCTCCATAGCTATAGGGAAGGTTATAGTTAGATGTAATGATACCATGTAAACATTTTCAGAGAAATTTGGTTAGCAAATATGGTTATTTCCATTGAAAAAGACAAAACTCAAACAAAACTTCAAATTTTTACTTTGTATCTCCAATTAAAGGAATATAATAAAGGCTAAAATAACAGCAAAAACAGAAAGAACACCTTTCAAGAAACACTTAATTTCTATACGTAGGCAACAAAGCAATATTTCATGATTATTTTTTTCATTCTAAGGGAGTATTTTCCTAACACACAATTGAGCCTATTTTTCTCTTAGGTACAAATGAAATAAGTGACAATTTCTAATTTACAGAAACATTTTTGACCACTTATAAGTTACACTGATTTTAGCACTAAGCTATATCTTTATTAGAAATGGGCCACCTTAAATAAAACTGAGGAGGTGAAATGAATCTGAAATATTTCAAATACAAGGTAGTTACTACCACACTCATACAGAAATAGTAATCCTGTATTTAGAATATTTTTTAACATCTACAGCTATAAATAAGCACAAATAGCACTATTTCAGTAGGAAAAATGCAGGAGGAGGGGAGGAGGATGGTGTTTTTAAAGGCTAGATGTATACACTGAAGAATGGTGTTGTTTTAATTTGTCTACCCAAAATGAAAGATGTGTAAAGTATATACATCCATGGAAAGATAGAAAAGCTAATCCTGATGCAATTATCTATAATAGACACGTGGCAACACCTGGTCAGGATTTTCTTTCCCCATCTTTGGATAGTATAATATAAAATCAGATGACTAAAAGTTAACCAAAGCACTTTTGAGCTTTGTTCTAATTTAAAAAGTAGTAGTTTTGAAATTTTAATAATGTACTTATTTCTACTAAATTAAATGTTCCATAAAGTTCACTGGGAAGGGAAAGTTAAAAAGGGAATAATTTCCAAATACTTCATAATTTTGACAGGAAATTGCTTATTAAGGCACTAGATATCTTCTTTGGTTAAATTATTAACTATTTAAATGACTCAAAAAAAGAGGTAATACAAAATACACAAGTTGTATTCTTATTTTCAAACACACACATTTTTCATTTTTCAATTTCCATTACTCCAGTGTCTACATATTTCTGCGATCCTTTTTAACTCATCAGAAAGCTGAAACAAAAAACATATAGCAATCTATTAGTCTTTGAATGAAGAGTAGGCTTTATTGTTAATATATATATAGTATCTTAATTTTAACAGATCAAAGAGTATGTATGATAATCTTCGAGTATCAATGATAAAAAGTGAGAAACACTGAGAGATCAGATGGTCTTATGACACAGATATAACCCAAAGTTAAAATATCTCCTAAATAGAGACACTAATTAATCAATGAATCAATCCTGGCAGTGAAATCATTAACAGAAGTCCCAGCAAAATTACCATCACATACAAGTTAGTATTCTATAGAGGAGAAATTATTATAAAACACACATATATAGAAGAATAAAAGTACATTATAAAGTTGGAAGCTTGCAAGTCAACAATCAAGGTTCTATGAGGTTTTTGTCTTAAAATTAAGTTCATAAGAAAAAAAACAAAATGCAAAAGATTAATTTATGTTGTTCATTGCTTCTAGTCTGCAGTGAGCTGTGATCCTGCCACTCTACTCCAGCCTGGGTGATGGAGTGAGATCCTGTCTCTAAAAAAACCAAAGCTTCTAGAAATGCCACAATTTAATGAATGGAGTAGGAAGTTGTTCAAAATTATCTACTTGTGTTAAAATCAACATGAAGGATGAATTTACATCTCAAAAATATCAGTTGATACACGTTATCTTTAGTGTTTGTAATCCTTTATATGACAGGACAATGTTATATTAAAAATAGGATTAGTAGCTGCATGTGGTGATTCATGCCTGTAATCCTAGTACTCTGGGAGCCTGAGGTGGGTGGATCACTTAAGCTCAGGAGTTCCAGACCAGCCTGAGCAACAGTGAGACTCCATCTGTACTAAAAATAGAAAAAAACTAGCTGGGTGTGATGGCATATGCCTATAGTACCAGCTACGCTGGAGGCTGAGGCAGGAGGATCACTTGAGCGCAAGAGTTTGAGGTTAATGTGAGCCATGCTGATGCCATGGTACTCTACCCAGGGTGACTGAGACTTTGTCTCAAAAACAAAAAAATAGGAATTAGGTTGAGAATGGTGGCTTATACCTGTAATTCTAGTACTCTGGGAGGCTAAGGTGAGAGAATTGTTTGAGCTCAAGAGTTCAAAACCAGCCTGAGCAAGAGAAAGATCTCTTCTCTACCAAAAATATACTAAGCCTTAGGGTTCTGTCACCCTGGGTAGAGTGCCATGGTGTCACAGCTCACAGCAACTGCAACCTCAGGCTCAAGCGATCCTCTTGCCTCAGCCTCCCGTGTAGCTGGGATTACAGGCACCTGCCACAAAGGTTGGCTAATTTTCCATTTTTAGTAGAAACGGGTTTCACTCTTGTTCAGGCTGGTTTTGACTCCTGAGCTAAAGCAATCCACCTAACTTAGCTTCCTAGAGTGCTAGGATTATAGGCATGAGCCACTGTGCCTGAAAGCCTTAGGGTTCTTTATGAACATTTCAAGCTGAGACCTTCTTTTTTTTAAAAAAAAAAAAAAAAAAAAGAATTCATAACTCAATGTTTTTTATTCTTGTTAAGCTGAAACCTTCTTAAACATTCCTTACACTGTCTACAAACTGGATTGTAATCAGATGTGCTGTTTATACCATCTAAACAGCCTTCAAAAGTAGAGGTG
Source organism: Nycticebus coucang (assembly GCF_027406575.1). Classification (NCBI taxonomy): domain Eukaryota; kingdom Metazoa; phylum Chordata; class Mammalia; order Primates; family Lorisidae; genus Nycticebus; species Nycticebus coucang. Next base: position 89,040,963 of record NC_069804.1, read on the forward strand.
AGAAGTTTTTTTTAATTTTTAAAAATTTTTTTGAGACAGAGCCTCAAGCGAGTCTCCTGCCCCTGCCTCACAAGTAGCTGGGACTACAGGCGCCCGCCATAATACCTGGCTATTTTTTGGTTGCAGCTGTCGTTGTTTGGCGGGCCAGGGCTGGATTCAAACCCACCAGCTCAGGTGTATGTGGCGGGTGCCTTAGCTGCTTGAGCCATAGGCGCCGAGCCAGAGGTGAGAAGTTTTTAAGAAAATTAAAAAAAATTATTTTTTTCCTCAGGAGATATTATGCAGATAAGGAAACTATACAAATAGATATGGTATAAAATATTCTATCATGTTTATAGATTTCTAGATTAAATTAGCTGATGACATAATAAACCTGATACATGTTCCTGAAAAATCACATACTAATATGACCCATTATACCATAATTATCTTAATTTTATATACACTATATCTAAATTAATCCTATCTCTTTCCTTTAGAAGCTAGAATAATTTTGAATCAAAGCAAAGAACAAGAAAATATTATAAAACATCAACTCTAATCATTATAAGTTAGGTAACTGCTATATAAATAAAAAATTAAGAATCATACCTGTATGGGTATCCATGATATTTAGATCTGAAAATAGAGAGCATCCAACTGAAGAATAGTAATGACAAGATCCAATACCAGCCACACACATTACTATAGAAAAACAAAAGGAGAGTAAAATGAGCATGCTGGATATAAAAAAAATAACTAGGACATAAATGTTAGTCTACCCTGTCTAGAGTGAAAAGGAAGGGCTACAAATTACTGAAATCTCAACTCTCCAACAATTCTCATTCCCATTTTGTAATCTTCAGGAATTTTTTCTTCCTCTTTAATTTGCTCTACTATAACTGACTTCATTTACCTATTTATGCAATTCAATTGTATGAAATAATGATTCCTTTAAAGTCATCACACTCAAAAATTTAGTGTTAGAAACAATGTCTTCCAAGAAAATCACTCATTTATTAAATCTTTAGACCCTTAATAGTGGCCTTATTTTGATAAACACTGACTTAGACATCCAATAACATTACTGTAATAGCCTCACTTGAAAGTACTTCATGCACAGGTAACTATACAGCCTTGTATGAAGAACTCATTCAACATGGTTTCCTCATTCAAATAATGAGGAAAAAATCTGATTCCTAGCCCTAAGTTCATAGCTCTCTCCACTAACTTCACATGCTCTGGATTAGCATAGCAATTACTGATCTCAATCACAATATACTGACCACACAATGTTCAAGTATGGATTCCCATAACTTGAAGCTCTTTGTGTCCCTGAACTAATACTGGCTAAGAAATACCAAAACAGGGGCTGGGCATGGTGGCTCATGCCTACAATACTTTGGGAGGCCAAGTCTGGAGGATGGCTTAAGGAAAGGAGTTTCAGATCAGCCACAGCAACATATTGAGACCACTGAATCTCTAAAAAGTAAAAAAAAAAAAAACAAAAAGAAAAGTTAGCTGGAGCTCGGTCAGGTAGCTCACACCTATAATCTGAGCACTCTGTGAGGCTCAGGCAGGAGGATTACTTGAGCTCAGAGTTTGACACCACCCTGAGCAAGAGTGAGACCTCTTCTCCAAAATAGAAAAACCTTAGCTGGGTGTGGTGGCATAGGCACATAGTCCCATCTGCTCGGGAGTCTGAGGCAGGAGGATACTTGAGCTTAGCACTTTGAGGCTATAGTGAATTATAATCATGCTATTGTATACTAGCCAGGGCAACAGAGGGAGATTCTGTTTCATAAAAAAAGTTGGGTGGGCATGGTGGCATGTGCCTCTGGTCCCAGCTACCTGGGAGGCTTCAGCAGAAGGACTGCTTGAGCCCAGGAGTTTAAGGCTGCAGTGAGACTGCAGTAAGCTGTGATCATGACACTGAAATCCAGAAGAAGACCCTGCTCAAAACCAAACAAGTAACATAAAAAACCAGAGATGGGGATAATGGAAAGCATGTGTACTACAGCAGTGGAAGGTCTAAGGAAATATACTTAGTGACCGATATTAAAAACAAATTTTAGTTTTGTTATACTTAGGGAACAATTCTTTTTTTTCTTTTCTAATTTCCATGTGATATGATTAGGGGCTAGAACGTAAATATAAAATGTAAATGTTAGAAAAACGTATAGAGAAGTTAGTGGTTTTTTTCTCTAAGAAAACATATACATGTATGTATATATAGCATCACCCTGCATATCTTTGGATACTACTTTTTCCACATTATCTCAAAGTGCTTAGTGCAGTTCCTGGTATGTGCTAAAGAAATGTTTATTATTATTATCATCACTTTTTTTTATCATTTCATTGGGTTAGACACTTTTGCTATAGATAAAATTGTGACTATTTTAATATATGTCACAAAAATGTTTTGCAATTCATGCCAGCAGTGTACTTAGATGGCCTTTTCCCAATAAAGAATATAGAAATGGGCAACTTTTAAAAAGCCAGGCAGTGGTAGGATGTATACTGGCTGGATAAATAAATGTATATACTAGTTATTTTCTTCTACTATGCAAAGGTTCATTTTAATTCAGCAAAGTAAGTATTTTTCAAATTCGAAATCCAGTATCTTCATCATTCTTCTAGAAGATAAAGTAAATATTACACTTTATTTAGGTGGGTTAATTTTGATGACACTGAAATTTTTAACTATAAAAGGAAAACCTCAACTTATAAAACATCTGTGCTAACCCGCTGGGCACAGAGGTTTATGCCTGTAATCCTAGCACTCTGGGAGGCTGAGGCTGGTGGACTGCCTGAGCTCACAGGTTTGAGACAAGCCTGAGCAAGAATGAGACCCCGTCTCTAAAAATAGCCAGGTGTTGTGGCAGGCACCTGTAGTCCCAGCTACTCAGGAGGCTGAGGTAAGAGAATTGCTTGAGTCCAAGAGTTTGAGGTTGCTGTGAGGTATGACACCACGGCACTCTACCGAGGGTGACAAACTGACGCTTTATCTCAAAAAGAAAAAAAAGTCTGTGTTAACCAATAAGAGAAGAATTCAGACTCTAAGTTAATAACAAAAGACAAAAAAAGATGGAAAGGAAAATACAAACACAAGTGACTAAAAACCCATTTAGAAAAATATCCAACCTTATAATAATAATAAAAGAATACAAAAAAAATAACATGATATTTCTCCCTTATCCAATTAGGTATATATACACGTGTGTACATATATACATTTGAGATTATCTAATGTTGATAAAGTTACAGTGGAAAATGCATTCTTAAATACTACTAATAGGAATCTAAATTATCATAAATTTTGTGGAAAGAATTTGGGATGATTACTTTTTTTTAATTTTTACATATACATGTGTTTATTAGGTTTCCATTTTGTGCCTTCACAAAATTAAAAAGGCTTAAAATTTAATAACAATAACAATGTGTAAGATAAGGACTAGAAACAAAAACCTTGTAAAGAATGAACGAACATAAATACATTCAGAAAAGAAATCAGACAATTGCTGCATTGAAATATTAAGCAATAATAATAATAATGCAAAGAAGGTAACATTCACATTGTCAAATAAGAGTATGTCTATTATAGAATGCTTTGACTCTGAGATTTAGTGTAGTCATCAGTTAACTTCTTATTATTTTTTAAGTCTCAAAAAATAGACAACTAATATTTATAAATAAAAGATAATTTCAAAAAACAGATCATGCCAAATCTTACAGACAATAGAAAAAGAAGAAATACTTCAAAATCATTCTACTTGATCTGATTAATTTTTTTTTTTTGAGACAGAGTCTTATTTTGTCGCCCTCGGTAGAGTGCCATGGTGATACACATCACGGCAACCTCCAGCTCTTGGGCTTAGGCAATTCTCTTGCCTCAGCCTCCCGAGTAGCTGGGATTACAGGCGCCTACCACAGCATCCGGCTATTTTTTGTTGCAGTTTGGCCAGGGCGGGGTTCAAACCCACCACCATCGATACATGGGGCTGGCGCCCTACTCACTGAGTCACAGGTACCACCGGAATGATTAATTTAAAACGTCGGGAGAACTGAAAATATGCAGACATAGGACCATACAGTTATTCTACTTCTAGGAAGCTACCTTAAGGAAATAATACAAAAAGAAGATGAAGCTTAACGTATCATGATAGTCAGTGAAGAAGTGTTTATTATAATGAAAGAATAAACCTAAACATTTAACAAAATCAGAATGGTTAGATTAGAATATAGGATATACATTTAAAAAATATAGAAAAATATTACTTAACTCTAGTTAAAAAGGTATTATAAACATTCAAAATCTTACATATATACTTAAAAAAATTATTTACCTATCACACTTGAATCATCTTTATTTTTAAAAACTTTTAGTTTTAGGCTTGGAGCCTGTAGCTCAGTAGCTAGGACGTCAGCCATATACACTGGAGCTGGTAGGTTCAAATACAGCCTGGGCCTGCCAAACAACAATGACAACTACAACCAAAAAAGAGCAGGGCATTGTGGTGGGGGCCTGTAGTCCCAGTTACTTGCGCCACTGAGGCAAGAGAATCGCTTAAGCCCAAGAGTTTGAGGTTGCTGTGAGCTGTGATGCCACGGCATTCTACCAAGGGTGACATAGTCAGGGAGGTCTCAAAAAAACATTTTTTTTTAGTTTAAAAAATGTTGTTACAAATGGAAGGAAATATAAAATTATTAGTTTTTTTAGTGGTGGAATAAGGGGTTAATCTTCCCCTAAATGTTTCATACTTCTATTTTTTCCACATTTTCTATAATGAGCATACGTTGCTTTTATAATAGCAAAGTGGTAAAATAACATACTTAGCCTATAACTAAGGGAAAACATGACTAAGGGATCATTATTTTTTCTATATTTAAGGCAGAACTGTAATATTTTGAAATATGACATAACTTACTCTTTCGTTTTCCAATATCCATGTCAGAGGTAGCCGCTTCACATAAAAGTACCATCCCTAAGGTAACTCCGCCATCTTAGAAAAATTAGTTAAGGAGAAATTCACACAGACACAAAAGACATACTACCTTATTATTCCTAGTTTCTCATGAAGAAAATAAAAATGAATATATAAATCTTCAACTCAGGCTCGGCGCCTATAGCTCAAGTGGCTAAGGCACCAGCCGTATACACCAGAGCTGGCAGGTTCGAATCTAGCCCAGGCCTGCCAAACAACAATGACAACTACAACCAAAAAACAGCTGGGCATTGTGGTGGGTGCCTGTAGTCCCAGCTACTTGGGAGGCTAAGGCAAAAGAATCACTTAAGCCCAGGAGTGGGAGGTTGCTGTGGGCTGTGATGCCACAGCACTCTATCCAGGGTGACAGCTTGAGGCTTCATCTCAACAACAGCAAAAATCTTCAACTCAATTATAAAATAGTAACTAAAATAAGAAATCTTGTACCTATACAGCATAATTACTTACTATGAAGATATAATTTAAAAATTAAGGTTAGAAGATTAATTTGTACAAAGAAAAACTTATATTTTAAGCAAATGCCCCATTATAACTTACAGACAAAATATGAGTTTTCCTGAAATTGTACTTTGAGGTAGGGAACAGTGGCTTATGCCTGTAATCCCAGCCCTTTGGAAGGAGGAACACTTGAAGCCTGGAGCTTAAGACCAGCTTGGGCAACACAGCAAGACCCTGTCTGTAAAAATAAACATTAATTAAAAAGTTAGCTGTGTGTGGTGGCAAATGCTTGTAGTCCCAGCTACTCTGGAGAATGAGGTGGAAGATCACATGAGTTCAGAAGTTGGAGGCTATAGTGAGCCAGGATCACCCCCACTGTACTCTAGCATGGGCAATAGATATCCTGTTTAAAAAAAATTGTACTGGACATTCAGGAATTACCCTGACCCCATATACATTTAAAATATCAAGTAGCCATTCTGAATAATATTTCACTCCCTTGAACTATGCACCATTTTAGAGAGACTAATAATGACTTTTTTTTTTTTTTTTGAAAATAACTTCTCAAAAATTTTAGCAGGGACCAGGCATGGTGGCTCATGCCTGTAATCCTAGCACTCTAGGAGGCTTACGCAGGAGGTTAGTTTGAACCCAGGAGTTTGAGGTTGCTGTGAGCTAGGCTGACACCATGGCACTCTAGCCTGGGGCAAGAGAGTGAGACTCTGTCACAAAAAAAAAATATATTTTTAAAACAAGATTTCAACTTTTATTTTTATTTTTTTATTTTTTATTTATTTATTTTTATTGTTGGGGATTCATTGAGGGTACAATAAGCCAGTTACACTGATTGCAATTGTTAGGTAAAGTCCCTCTTGCAATCATGTCTTGCCCCAATAAAGTGTGATCAACTTTTTTTTTTTCTTGAGACAGAGTTTCACTATGTTGTCCTCAGTAGAGTGCCATAGAATCACAGCTCACAGCAACCTCAAACTCCTGGGCTTAAGCGATTCTTTTGCCTCAGCCTCCCAAGTAGCTGGGGCTACGGGTGCCTGCCACAGCGACTGGCTATTTTGTTGTTGTTGTTGTTGTTGTAGTTGTCATTGTTGTTTGGCAGGCCCTGAACGGGTTTAAACCCACCAGCCCCGGTTTATGTGGCTGGTGCCCTAGCTGCTGGGCATAGGTACTAAGCCAACAAGTAACCTTTAAAGCACAAAGTACTACTGAGCTGCCTAATTTTATCCTATTCTAATAAAAAAGAAAAATCCTACATGTGCCACATGTAGCTACATAAATGCAAAGCCCAGCTTATAGCAACCTCGAGCTCTTGGGTTATAGTGATCCTTCTGCCTCAGCCTCTTGAGTAGCTGGGACTACATGCATCCACCACAACACTCAGCTAATTTTTCCATTTTTAGTAGAGACCAGGTCTTGCTCTTACTCAGGCTGGTCTACAACTCCTGAACTCAAGGGATCCTCTGCTTTGGCCTGTAAGAGGGCTAGGATTGATGATAGGAGTAAGCCACTGCATCTGGCCAAATAAGCAAATTGAATTTTAAAGCAAACTGATTATGTTTTAATAGAAAAGAGATTCACTCTGCACCTTAGTGAATACTAATAGCCGTAAAAAAATTCTCTAATTATGCACACACATAGGTACATTGTATGCTAACACATGTGGTTATAATTAAGCAGAAAGGAAAAAATAGGTGTTCAGATGAATCCTGAATTTGTTTTATTTTATTTTATTTTTTAGAGACAGAGTCTCGCTTTGTCACCCTTGGTAGAGTGCGTGGCATCACAGCTTACAGCAACCCCCAACTTCTGGGCTTAGGTGATTCTCTTGCCTCAGCCTCCTGAGTAGCTGGGACTACAAGCGCCCACCACAATGCCCAGCTATTTTTTTGGTTGCAGTATGGCCAGGGGCCGGGTTTGAACCTACCACCCTTGGTATATGGGGCCGGCGCCCTACTCACTGAGCCACAGGCACCGCCTAGTCCTGAATTTATAATTGGCTTTGTATTTTGACTATTAATCTTTTTTTTTTTTGAGACAGAGCCTCAAGCTGTCACCCTGGGTAGAGCGCCGTGGCATCACAGCTCACAGCAACCTCCAACTCCTGGGCTCAAGCGAGTCTCCTGCCTCTACCTCACAAGTAGCTGGGACTATAGGCACCCACCACAACGCCTGCCTATTTTTTGGTTGCAGCTGTCATTGTTGTTTGGCAGGCCTGGGCTGGATTTGAATCTGCCAGCTCTACTGTATGTGGTTGGCACCTTAGCCACTTGAGCTACAGGCACCGAGCCACTATCATCCTTTCATCATCATCTTACACCCTCTTTTCAACAGCCTCTTGTTAGGGATGATGCCCATTCTTTATATTTTTAGTTGCTCAGCCAACTCCCTTCTTCTGTAGTTTTTTTCTTACTGAGATTCTTTTTTTTTTTTTTTTTTTTTTATTGAGACAGAGTCTTACTTTGTCACCCTCGGTAGAGTGTCATGGTGTTATAGCTCACAGCAACCTCAAACTCTTGGGCTTAAGTGATTCTCTTGCCTCAGACTCCCCAGTAGCTAGGACTACCGGCGCCTAACCACAACACCCGGCCATTTTTTCGTTTAGCAGGCCTGGGCGAGGCTTGAACTCACCAGCCCTAGAGCATGTGGCCAGCACCCTAACCACTGAGCTACGGACACGCAGCCCTGAGGTTCTTTGTAACTGGGTTCATGCAGAGTCATCATTTCTATAGGTTTAAGTTATTGGATACTCTCTGATAATGTTTAAGACTTGTTCTGGGGGGTGGTACCTGTAGCTTGATGGGTAGGGTGCCGGCCACATACACTGGGCTGGGGGGTTGGAACCCAGCCCAGGTCAGCTGAGACAACAATGACAACTGCAACAAAAAAATAGCCGGGTGTTGTGGCGGTCACCTGTAGTCCCAGCTACTAGGGGAGCTGAGGCAAGAGAATCACTTAAGCCCAAGAGTTTGAAGTTGCTGTGAGCTGTGACACCACAGCACTCTACCAAGGGTGACACAGTGAGACTCTGTCTCACAAAACAAAAACAAACAAACAAACAAAAAAAAAACAAAAGACTTGTTCTGGGGACTGTTTGCCTTTGTATCATAGTCTGTATGCTTTGGCTTTTTTTTTAATGTTACATATACTAATCTCAAGGCACATCTGATGATATATTTTAGAACACAGTAGGTGTCAAAGTATGTTTAACATATGATTTGTTTAGGATCCCTCCCCTTTTTGAATTCCAAATGGAGGAACTGAAAGTGCGATGTAAACACTGGTGATCCATATTCTATCTGGCAAGCTTGTACAAGCGCTATTGTAAATGTAATGTAAAAGAACTGTAAACTAGGAACTTCTTCAGCTTATAAAACACCATTCAGGACTGCTGCTTCTTGAGTGTTTTCTTCTTTTAACGTATTAATCTTTTCTTCTCCTGGAGTATGCTGTAGCTTAGCAATTTCATTGCCAGAAGCACTAGTTGGCCATTTATTGCCTTTTCTGAAGGACCATGCTCTTCAACCACATCTTTTGCCCAGCCCATTTTCATTAACTAAAGCAGTATCAGATTCAGTCACTCCATCAGAACAGCATCTTCATCAGTCCTTCGTGTACAAGACTGCCTACGACGGTTAGTACTGTGATGAGATTCACTGGCAACAGTATCTTGGGGTCTGATCTGATTCTGTATTATCAAGTAAGCTGTATGAATTGCTGTCTGGATCTTTGAGCACAGAACTGATGGAGGATTTGCCATCACGTGGTCTACCATGACCTCGACCCCCTGAAACATTTCTGCCTCTTCCTCCTGGGTGTCTCCTGCTGTCACACTGATGTCAGCTGTCTGGATCATCTTCTCCTGCCAATGACCACTCAGCTAATCTTTACACTCGGATTCTGTTTCAGAGGGGTTAGACAGCTCAGAATTTGTACCATAACCGGAGGTGTAATTAGGGCTCCGACGACCTCTGTCTCTTCCATTATAAGACCTAGAACCGATCTGTTGTAGCTGTTCATCAATCTGTAGTTCTATTCTTAGCTGCTCTACTTCCTTTAGATAAGCAATATGGTATTCTAAAAGAACTTGCTTATTTCCGATGCTTTCTTTAGTGCCAACGAATGCAAATGGAACCATCCCATCTTCTCTAGGTAGTTTAGTCTCACTGTCCCCTTCGATTCTCACCCAAACCACACCAGATTTGTCCACGATTTCTTGAATAACTTTGCCATTTTCCCCAATAACTTTTCCAACAAGATTCCTAGGAACCTGAATAAAATCCTCCACAAATTCCAAAAATCCTCTAGCCTTTTTTTACAGCATCAGCACTCTCTCCATAAATTCTAAATGTTCCAGTATATTCATCTATCTCAATAGTGGTAACTCCAGGAACTTTCCTAGCTTGCTGTATATTACTACCATGAATTCCTATTGCCAGACCCATTAAATCTTTTCTCACAACAAATTCCTCCTGAAAAGCTGCTGCAAGTTATTTTGTGCATTCTAAATGCTTAGTGGCCTCTTTATTTCTGGACATTAGCATCAACTTTGTACGAATACTTCACAAATACATGTCACTTAAAATATTTACTCTCTTCACTGGTGCTTCACTGGCAGATGGTATCATTAGCTGTGTAGTTTCCGGATGGTAAAAAATTCTGTATGTTCCTACTGCTTTCTTAAAATCTTTATGAGCATTTTCATTAGCACACGCCTCTCTCAAACCCTCTGGAACATCCACTGTGCACTTAAAGAAGGTATTGTTTTTTGACAGTTTTATTTTGATTGATAGGCCGAAGTCGTTCAAATGTGACTATTTCATTGTAAGTAGCATCAAAAGCAGCATATTCAAAGACATAAAAATTTCCTTTCATCACCAGCCAACCACTATCCACATGGTTCTTGGTCATTTGCTCTTGAATATACCTCGACTTCATCTCCTTCACTGATTTCTTTTTTCATATCAGGTGATGGTGGTAATCTAACTTCATTAAATGGAACCTGACATTCTGGCTGCCAATTATTTTCACAAACAACTGTGAGGGAGTCTTTATGAACATTTTTAATAAATCCCTTGTAGAAAGCCCAGTTGATACAAAAAAATAAATAAATAAAATAAAATAAATTAAAGAAAGCCCAGTTGGAGCTGCGAACCTCCACTGTCAGCTCCGCCATGTTGGAACTGCAAAGGCCACTGGGAAGAGATTCTAGAAACTTTCCAACCAGAGGGGAGGAGGGGGAAGGAGGTAAAGGAGGCGGGGGAAGGGTGGGGAAAACAGGGCAGGGATTGGGTTCCTCTGCCTTGCACCCCTGGGATCTCAGCATGTTGCCCCGACTCTCAGGGTGGGCTCCCTCCGCTCCTTACATCACTTGCTGTGGGCTATGCTTTGGCTTTCAATGAGCATTCCATCTTGCTATAGAGCCCCAAGTGTACCATTCTCAGCTGCCAATAGCTATAATGAACTTCATATATATATTTCATTTCATTACTGATTCCTTAAATTTTACTAACACTGCCTACTATATTGCAGGCACTATTAATTTTTGAAGTTACAAAGTTCAACGAAATATAGACCCTTCCATGGACAAGTTTACCCTCTAGTGTAAATATAAACAATGAAATGAATAAACAATCACATAATTTTGATTAAATGTAACTCCGGGAGAACCGAATAGAAAATAGAGGCAGGCGCGCCTGTGCCTTTGGCTCAGTGAGTAGGGTGTCGGCCCCATATAATGAGGGTGGTGGGCTCGAACCTGGCCCCGGGTTTGAGCCCACCACCCTTGGTATATGGGGCCAGTGCCCTACTGCAACAACAAAAAAATAGCCGGGCACATGTAGTCCCAGCTACTTGGGAGGCTGAGACAAGAGAATCGCCAAAACCGAAGAGCTGGAGGTTGCTGTGAGCTGTAATGCCACAGCACTCTACTGAGGGCGCCAAAGTAAGACTCTGTCTCTAAAAAAGGAAAGAAAAAAGGAAAGGAAAGGAAATAGAGGCAATATTTCATGACACACAAGAACTAGGCTGGATACTAAAAGCTAGTAGAATTAAAGTACATTATATATGATAAAGGCAAAGACATTTTTGCATAAAATGAAGCCTAAGTGGCGGGCGCCTGTAGTCCCAGCTACTCGGGAGGCTGAGACAAGAGAATCGCTTAAGCCCAGGAGTTGGAGGTTGCTGTAAGCTGTGTGAGGCCACGGCACTCTACCGAGGGCCATAAAGTGAGACTCAGTCTCTACAAAAAAAAAAAAAAATGAAGCCTAATACAAAACTATAATGACAGACGATCTCTTTGCTTGTTGAATTAGCAATTAAAAAAAAAAAGAGAGAATACATAATGATGGTTAGGACTTACCAGAGATACCAGTGTGTACACATACATTTTTGGCAGCAAAAAATTTTTTGAAAAACAATTTAGACATCACATCAAGAGCAACAGATATACTTGTACTTGTACACTCTGTGATGAACTTTTGAGGAATTTGGAGATATGCCAAATTATTTCTTATCTTCCAGAAAACATTCTTTGTAATATTCAATAATAGGAAAATAATTGAATTATAACATATCCATTATATACACACTAAGAATAATGACTTTTTTTCTTGGCTGTATTTTTGGATTTCTCCATAATTCTCATATTCTTTTCCTTAATTTTTTGCAGTGAAACATTTCACTGTCAATACTTAATCCTCATGTATTTTTTTTTTTTTTTTGTGGAGACAGACTCTCACTTTATTGTCCACAGTAGAGTGCTGTGGCATCACACAGCTCACAGCAACCTCCAACTCCTGGGCTTAGGCAATTCTTGCCTCCGCCTCCTGAGTAGCTGGGACTACAGGCTCCCACCACAACATCCGGTTATTTTTTTGTTGCAGTTTAGCCGGGGCTGGGTTTGAACCCACCATCCTCGGTATATGGGGTTGGCACCCTACCCACCGAGCCACAGGCACTGCCCAATCCTCATGTATTTTATAACTATAAAAGTCAGGCAACAATAGAGAAAATGTTGATAATATATGAAGATACCAAACTCCATGCAAACGATGTCTATAAACTACAAAAAAAGGACCCCCCAATAAAACATGCATAAAAGTCAGATGTGGTGTCTCATGCCTTTATTCTTAGCACTTTGGGAGGCCAAGGTCAGGAGTTTGAGACTAGCCTGAGCAACATAGCAAGACCCTATATCTCTATAAAAAAATAAAAAATTGGGGTGGTGCCTGTGGCTCAATAAGTAGGGCGCTGCCCCCATATACCAAGGGTGGTGGGTTCGAACCCGGCCCCAGCCAAAATGCAACAGAAAAATAGCTGGGCACTGTGGCGGGCGCCTGTAGTCCCAGCTTCTCGGGAGGCTGAGGCAAGAGAATCGCCTAAGTCCAGGAGTTGGAGGTTGCTGTGAGCTGTGATGTCACAGCACTCTACTGAGGGCAGTAATGTGAGATTCTGTCTCAAAAATAAATAAATAAATAAATAAATAATAAATAACAATAAAAAATTGGCCAGGTGTGGTAGTGTCCCAACTTCTTGGGAGGCTGATGGAGGAGCGTCACTTGAGCCCAAGAGTTTGAGGTTGGAGTGAGCTATGATACACAACCACAGTCTAGCCCTGGCAATAGAGCAAGACCCTATCTCCAAAAACCCAAACAAAACCATATACATAGGCAAGGAAATGCAAGAGAATATATAATAATAAACATAGTTTTTAATATTAAGGGTTTAGATTAATGGGTAAAACTTTTAAATACTGCTACCGTATTTTAAAAATTCAACTATATTTATTGTAGGATTTCGTTTGTATAAAGTAAAGAAATAGGTAAAACCAATCCATGGCATAAGAAGTCAAGATATTACTTATCTTTGGGAAGAAAGGTAGCAATCAGGAAGGGTGGTGAGGGGAGGATGCTCTGGGATGTGGCTAATGTTTTATTTCTTGATCTGGGTGCTGGTTACACAGGTGTGTTCATTTTGTGAAAATTCAAACTATACAGTTAGAATTTGCAAACTTTCCTGCATGAATGCAATACTTCAAATTAAAAAGTTTAAAATGTAGACACATTGGCTCACGCCAACACCTGTAATCCTAGCACTCTGGGAGGCTGAGGCGGGTGGATTGCCTGAACTCACAGGTCTGAGACCAGCCTGAGCCAGAGCGAGACCTCATCTCCAAAACAGATGGGTGCTGTGGTGGGCACCTGTAGTCCCAGCTACTCAGGAGGCTGAGGCAAGAGAATCGCTTGAGCCCAAGAGTTTGAGCTTACTGTGAGTTATGACACCACGGTACTCTACCAAGGTCAACAAAGTGATAGTCTGTGTCAAAAAAAAAAAATAAAAAGTTTCAAATGTAATTTAAAAGTTAGTATATCAGACAACTCATTATATAGTTTGCTTTATTAATCATACAGTAAATTACATAATATTAAACTAATGATAAATGTGTAGATATTTTCCAAAGTCATAACTAATAGTCAGTGGTACTCTCATTCTATTAATTCTCATGAAAATGGAAACTGCTAACTAAGTTTTTGGTCTTTAGGCAGCATATCTACTTAAAAAAAGGGAGGAGGAGGGGTTAAGCCTTCCCTAATATTCCTCATCTCTGATAAAATTATCCACTGTCTAGAAGGTGAAGTGGTTCCCACCTATAATCCTAGCACTCTGAGAGGCTGAGGCCAGAGAATTGCTTGAACTCAGGACATGTAGATCAGTCTGAGAAAGAATGAGACCCTGTTTTTACTAAAAATAGAAAAATGAGTTGGGGGTCATGGTAGGCGCCTATAGTCCCGGCTACATGGGAGGCTGAGGCAAGAGGATAGCTTTAGTCCAGGAGCTTGAGGTTGCTCTGAGCTAGGCTAAGGACAAGGCATTCTAGCCTGAGGCAACTGAGACTCTGTCTCAAAAAAAAAAATTTCATTGTCTCACCATTACATGTAGTACACAGCACTTAAGGCAGTATTGTACTATTTATTCTGTATCTTAATAACCAAATTTACAGAAAATTCTATGTCCTAACAGGTTGGCAATCTGTTACAAATGTATATGAAAACTTAGGCTAATGTTTAATCTTTAGGCAGAAGTAAAAAAAAAAAATTCTAATTTCTTTTTTTTTTTGTTTTGAGACAGAGTCTCACTATGTTGCCCTTGGAAAAGTGTCATGATGTCACAGCTCACAGCAACTTCCAACTCTTGGGCTTAAGCGATTCTCTTGCCTCAGCCTCCCAAGTAGCTGGAACTACAGGTACTCGCTACAATGCCTGGCTATTTTGTTGTTGTAGTTGTCATTGTTGTTTTGCAGGCCCAGGCCGGGTTCGAACCTGCCACCTCAGGTTTCTGGTGCATGTGGCTGGAGCTCTAGCTGCTGAGCTACAGGCACTGAGCCGTAATTTCTTAAACTAATTATGTAACACCATTTTAAAAATTAGTATAAAGCTAAAAGACCATCAAGCCCAAATCAATTAATATTTTATAATTTTAACTGCTCTTTTACTTCATTGTTCAATTTCAATATACTATTAACTAAGACTATTTCTAGACACCGAAAATTTTCCAAGGCGTAACAATTTGTTCATCCAACAAACCACAAATGAACATTTTCAACTTACATTTTAGGATTTAAAAATATAAACCATGGGGGCAGTGCCCTGAGGCTTAGTGGATAGGGCGCCAGCCCCATTTACAGAGAGTGGTGGGTTGGAACCCGGCCAGCTAAAACAGCAGTTGCAACTGTAACAAAAAATAGCCGGTAGCGGGTGTTGTGGCAGACTTCTGTAGTCCCAGCTACTTGGGAGGCTGAGGCAAGAGAATTGCTTAAGCCCAAGAGTTGGAGGTTGCTGTGAGCTGTGATGCCACAGAACTCTACAAGGGGCAACAGAGTAAGATTCTGTCTCAAAAAAATAAATGATATAAACCATGAAGTTAAGCAATATTTTTCTTTTCTTTCTTTTTTTGTTGCAGTTTGGCCGGGGCTGGGTTCAAACCTACCACCTTCAGTATATGGGGCCAGAGCCCTACTAACTGAGCCACAGGTGCCACCCCGGCAATATTTTTCTTGAAATCTTCTTTCTTCTCATAGAGATGAAGTGATTATTATATCTTTTAACCCACCATTTTGTGGCTGAATAGATTAAGTCTCCTGGCTTAGGGCTTGACTTTAAGGAGTAAATATATTTTCTGTATTAGATATGAACATTGCTTTGAAAAACATCATTTTCCCAAATGTCCTTCAAATAAAACTAAAGGCTTAATTTTTTTTCAGAATGTTTCTTGTAAAATATCTCTTATCATTGACATAGTAAAATAAAACTGGGAAAGATACAAACATTTACTAAAGATGACAGTTCCAGTGGTTTTGAATTTTTTCTTATACTTACTTGTAATTTCTGCATTTTTTCTTTTTTTTTTTTGTAGTTTTTGGCCAGGGATGGGTTTGAACCTGCCACCTCCGAGATATGGGGCCGGCACCCTTCTCCTTTGATCCACAGGCGCTGCCCATTTCTGTATTTTCTTTAGTTACTACTTTTATAGTCAGAAAAATAATTAAGTTCTTTTTCTTAACAGATCCAATTACTCATATATATATTGAAATAGGGTCTTGCTTTGTTGCACAAGCTGTAGTACAGAGGCACAATGATAGTTCACTGCAGCCTCAAACTCCTGGGCTCAGGCCAGGTGTGGTGGCTTATGCCTATAATACTAGCACTCTGGGAGGCCAAGGTGGGTGCAATGCCTGAGCTCAGCTTGAACAAGAGGAAGACCTCAACCCCATCTCTAAAAAATGGGGCATTGTGGCATTGGGCATTGGGCATTGTGGTGGGACCTTGTAGTCCCAGCTACTTGGGAGGCTGAGGCAAGAGAATCACTTGAGCCTAAGAGTTTGTGGTTGCTGTGAGGTATCACGCTACAATACTCAACTGAGGGCAACAAAGTCAGATTCTGTCTCAAAAAAGCCAAAACAACCTCCTGAGCTCAAGGAATCCTCCCACCTCAGCCTCTGGAGTAGACAGGACTACAGGCATGCATCACCACACCAAGCCAATCACTTACATTGATTATAACAACTTTCAAAATTCTTAGTTTTTCCTATTACAATCCATCATCAATAGAATAGAGGTTGAATCAGATGAATTTTAAGTTGCCTAGTGCTGAGATAAGAAGGCAAGGCATATGGGTAGGCTTTCCAATAGCATGGGATAAAACTGATTCTAGTATATCAATGTTAGGACACCACAGCTAAGAAACACAACTCTAGAAACATTACACTTGTTCACTTTGTTGATTTGTCCCACAATGTCACCGCTTACATATTAAGGAGAATAAAATGTTTTTAGTAATACTGTGAAATTTGGAGTCCTGTTTATCTCATGTCACTCTTACCTTTTCCTGCAGTTTACAGAGACATCCAGTTTTAGATGATAGAAAGTAAAAATTAGCTCAGGCTCAGAAAGTAAAAACCTGCCCTGTCACTCAAGAGGATGGAACAACACACATAGAAAGCAACTGCAAAGTCCACAGGAAATAATGTTTCTCCTTAGGACATTAGCTGTAAAATATCAAAATACTCCCTGTCTTTGAGTAACCATTGTTTCCTTAACTCACTGATGAATAATGTTCTCTAAAATGAGAGAATGTTTGAAACTATACCAGTAAGAATGAAACATTCCATTCTTGCTTGGGGATTAAAGTCATGTAATTAAGTAGTACAATTTCTAAATAGCCTCAATTTACAACCAGATACAGAGCTTCAAAGGAATTTTTGTAGACAAAAATCTGATATTAATCTTTATAGTTTCCAAGAAAACAGAACCCTGGGTCCACTTAACTTTTCAGACCTGATGTTGATTCCTTTGATTTGCTTTTAGCCTATAAAAACAATGTTTCATTTACATTTCACCTAAATTCTACCATTTCTCAAATCCTATAACACTCCATTTTCTTTGGTAAGATGTCTCATGGTTCTTCTGATATAGAGTCTTCCTTGTCTCGACAAGACAATAAACCTGGCTTTGTTGAACTGCAGGTTTGTTCCTGGTGGTCTTTAGTTGATTAGGCCACGATAGATGACATATTAATGATTTCCAAAGAATATTATGACCTGTATTAAGAGAGCAGCCCCAACCAAACGTATAGAGAATAACAGACTGTAAGAAAATCAGCAAATTAAAATACAGCAACAGAGACTTATTGTAAAAAGGATACTAAACAGAAGTACAATGTGTGTTTCAGCTACAAACTGGGCCTGGCTGCTTCCATGGATATAATTCTAGGTGGGGAAAAAGAAAAAGTGGAATCTTTAAATATATATTAAATTTTGGTATCCTAAACCTAAAATGGGATATTTAAACTCTGTGAAATTCCTATTTCACCTGATGTACGTAAGCATGTAATATACTTTGAGTCAATGGCATTCATCAGCAAATAACTTTGATTACTATAAAAGATATTTCTGGGCGGCACCTGTGGCTCAAAGGAATAGGGCACCAGCCCCCTATACTGGAGGTGACGGGTTCAAACCCAGCCCTGGCCAAAAACTGAAAACAAAAAAAGTTATTTCTATATTATTTATTTTCAATTTGTCTTTTGATACTTGTACTATATTTTCAACAACAGAATACATTAAAAAAATACAAAAACTAGAATTCCTCTTTTTTTTTTTTGAGACAGAGTCTCGCTCTGTCACCTTGGGTAGAGTGCCATGGCATCATAGCTCACAGAAACCTCAAACTCTTAGGCTCAAGAGATCCTCTTGCCTTAGCTTCCTGAGTAGCTGGGATCACAGGCGTTTGTCACAATGTCTGGCTAATCTTTCTATTTTTAGTAGAAATGGGGTCTCGCTCTTGCTCAGGCTGGTCTTGAACTGTTGAGCTCTGACGATCCACCTGCTTCCCAGAGTGCTAGGCTTACAAGCGTGAGCCACCATGCCTGGGTGAGAATTTCTATTTTTTTTTTCCAAAAGATCCAATTTACTCATATATATGTTGAAATACGGTCTTGCTATGTTGTCCAAGCTGTTCTGGAACTCCTGGGCTCAAGAAATCCTCCTGCCTCAGATTCATATGCCTCTGCAAACAGCTGAGAAAACTAGTGCATAAGGCATGAGGTACAATAATGTAGACCCTATTAAGACAAGGATCAGTTTTTCCTGTTTATTACTATATCTAATAATAACCCAGTATGGTGTTTAGAAAAAGTAGATACCCAAACACTTGATTAATTATTCTATTCACTTACAGGCTGACTTTCATTCTTAGCCAGCTTAGTCAAAAGCACTCACCAAATGGGATAAGGAACTTCCCATTTTTTATTATTAGATCATAACTGTGTACATTACTGCTTTTATGGGGTACAAAGTACTGATTTTATATACAATTTGGAATGCTTACATAAAACTGGTTAACATAGCTTTCATCTCAGTTATTTAATTGTTGTTAAGACATTGATACTCTACTCTTAATATATCTGACATGTACCCTTGCACAATAGGTGAGGTCCCACCGATTACCCTTCCTCCATCCGACCAACCCCTTCTCCTCTCCTCACCCTCTTCTCTCCTTTCTGGGCTATAATTGTGTTTTATCATTCATATGAAAGTGTGGGTGATGGCTCGGCAACCATAGAACAGTGGTTATGGTATCAGCCACATACACCAGGGGTGGCGGGTTCGAACCCAGCCTGGGCCAGCTAAACAACAAGGACAACTGCAACCAAAAATAGCCAGGTGGTGTGGTGGGTGCCTGTAGTCCCAGCTACTCGGGAGGCTGAGACAAGAGAATCACTTGAGCCCAAGAGTTTGAGGTTGCTGTGAGCTATGATGCCACAGCACTCTCCCAAGGATGACATAGTGAGACTCTGTCTCAAAAACAAAAAGAAAAGAAAAGAAAGTGTGGGTGATTACATATTGTTTTCATAATAGTTCTGAGTACATTGGATACATTTTCTTTCATTCTTGAGATACTTTACTAAGAAGAATTTGATCCAGTTCCATCCACATAAACATAAAAGAGGTAGTCTCCATCATTTTTATGGCTGCATAATATCATAATATTCCATGGTATACACATACCACAATTTGTTAATCCATTCATGGGTCGATGGGCACTTAGGCTGCTTCCATGACTTGGGGATTATGAACTGGGCTGCAATAAACATTCTGGTGCAAATGTCTTTGTTGTAAAATGATTTTTGGTCATCTGGATATATACTTAGTAGAGGAATTGCAGGATCGAATGGCAGGTCTACTTTTATTTCCTCAAGTGTTCTCCAACCTTCTTTCCAGAAGAGATTAATATTAGTTTGCATTCCCACCAGCATTGCAGAAGTGTTCCCTTCTTGCCACATCCATGCCAAGATCTGTAGTTTTGGGATTTTGTTATGTGAGCTAATCTTACTGGAGTTAGATGATATCTCAAAGTGGTTTTGATTTGCATTTCTCTGATGATTAAAGATGATGAGCATTAGCTTGATGCCTGTAGCTCACCGGGCACATACGCCAAAGCTGGTGGGTTTGAGCCTGGCCTGGGCCTGCTAAATGACAATGATAACTGCAACAAAAAAATAGCCAGGCATTGTGGCAGGTTCCTGTAGTCCCGGCTACTTGGGAGGCTGAGGCAAGAGAATTGCTTAAGCCCAAGAGTTTGAGGTTGCTGTGAGCTGTGATTCCATGACACTATACTGAGGGCAACATAGTGAGACTCTGTCTCAAAAAAAAAAAAAAAAAAAAAAAGATGATGAGCATATTTTCATGTGTTTGTAGGCCATGTGCCTGTCTACTTGAGAGAAGCTTCTGTGCAAGTCTCTTTACCACAATGTAATGGGATCACTTGTTTGTTTCTTATTAATTAGTTTGAGTTCTCTGTGGATTCTAGTTATCAGACCTTTGTCAGAAACATAACCTGCAAATATCTTCTATTCTGAGAGCTGTCTGTGTACTTTACTTACTGTGTTCTTGGCTGTGCAGAAGCTTTTTAGATTGATCAGATACCAATAATATATTTTTGGTGTTACTTCAATTGCCCAAGGGGGTCCTCCTCATAAAATAATCTCCCAGGCCAATTTTGTCAAATGATTTCCCTGCACTCTCTTCTAGTATCTTTATAGGTTCATGTCTTAAGTTTAAATCTTTTATCCAGTAAGAATCAATTTTTGTTAATGGTGAAAGGTGAGGGTCCAGTTGCAGTCTTCTACACATCGCCAGCCAATTCACCCAGCACCAGTTGTTAAATAGGGAATCTATCTCCCAATTTATGTTTTTGATAGGCTTATAGGATCAAATGATGATAAGTAGCTGGGTTTATCTCTTGGTTCTCTATTCCGTTCCATACATCTACCTCTGTTTCTGTGCCAATTCATGCTGTTTTGATCATGACAGATTTATAGTACAGTCTGAAGTCTGGTAGCATGATTCCTCCTGTTTCTGAGTAATGCCTTGGCTATTTGAAGGTTTTTCTGATTCCATATAAAACGAAGTACTATTTTTTCTGATCTTTGAAGTACGACAGTGTTGCTTTAATAGGGATTGCATTAAATCTGTAGATTGCTTTGGGAAGTATGGACATTTTATTTTATTTTCTTAGAGACAGAGTATTATTTTATCACCCTCGGTAGAGTACCATGGTATCACAGCTCACAGCAATTTCCAACTCCTGAGCTTAGGCGATTCTCTTGCCTCAGCCTCCCTAGTAGCTGGGACTACAGGTGCCTGCCACTGCGCCCAGCTACTTTTTGTTGCAGTTTGGCAGGGGCCGGCGCCCTACCCACTGAGCCACAGGCACTGCCATGGACATGTTAACAATGTTGATTCTTCCCAGCCACGAGCATGGTATGTTTTTTCTTTTTTTTTGGCCGGGGCTGGGTTTGAACCTGCCACCTCTGGCATTTGGGACTGGCGCCCTACTCCTTGAGCCACAGGCGCCGCCCCCATGGTATGTTTTTTCATTTGTTAACATTTTCAGCTATTTCCTTTCTCAGAGTTTCATAGTTCTTTTTATAAAGATCTTTCACGTCCCTTGTCAGGTAAATTCTCAAGTATTTCATCTTCTTTGGTACTACTGTAACAGAAATAGAGTCCTTCAATAATTTTTCAGCTTGACTATGTTTGGTATATATAAAAGCTACTGATTTGTAAGTATTGACTTTGTATCCTGAGACGCTGCTGTATTCCTTGATCACTTCTAAGAGTTTTGTAGTTGAGCCCCTGGGGTTTTCCAGGTATAAGATCATATTATCTGTGAAGAGTTAGAGTTTGATGTCTTCTGAACCCATTTGGATACCCTTGATTGCCTTCTCTTGCCTGATTGTGATGGCTAAGACTTCCATTACTATGTTGAATAGCAGTGGAGACAATGGCCATCCTTGTCTAGTTCTACATCTGAGTGGAAATGTTTTCAATTTTATTCTATTCAATATGATATTGGCTGTGGGTTTGCTGTAGATGGCCTCAATCAGTTTAAGAAATGACCTGTCTAAACCTATTTTCTTAAGTGTTCCTACCAAGAAATGATGCTGCAAATTATTGAAAGCTTTTTCTACATCAATTGAGAGAATCATATGGTTTTTGTTTTTAATTTTGTTTATACGAACTACACATTTTTTTTTTTTCTTTTTTTTTTTTATTGTTGGGGATTCATTGAGGGTACAATAAGCCAGTTACACTGATTACAATTGTTAGGTAAAGTCCCTCTTGCAATCATGTCCTGCCCCCATAAAGTGTGACACACACTAAGGCCCCACCCCCCTCCCTCCCTCTCTCTTTCTGCTTCCCCCCCCATAACCTTAATTGTCATTAATTGTCCTCATATCAAGATTGAGTACATAGGATTCATGCTTCTCCATTCTTGTGATGCTTTACTAAGAATAATGTCTTCCACGTCCATCCAGGTTAATACGAAGGATGTAAAGTCTCCATTTTTTTTAATGGCTGAATAGTATTCCATGGTATACATATACCACAGCTTGTTAATCCATTCCTGGGTTGGTGGGCATTTAGGCTGTTTCCACATTTTGGCGATTGTAAATTGAGCTGCAATAAACAGTCTAGTACAAGTGTCCTTATGATAAAAGGATTTTTTTCCTTCTGGGTAGATGCCCAGTAATGGGATTGCAGGATCGAATGGGAGGTCTAGCTTGAGTGCTTTGAGGTTTCTCCATACTTCCTTCCAGAAAGGTTGTACTAGTTTGCAGTCCCACCAGCAGTGTAAAAGTGTTCCCTTCTCTCCACATCCACGCCAGCATCTGCAGTTTTGAGATTTTGTGATGTGGGCCATTCTCTCTGGGGTTAGATGATATCTCAGGGATGTTTTGATTTGCATTTCTCTAATATATAGAGATGATGAACATTTTTTCATGTGTTTGTTAGCCATTCGTCTGTCGTCTTTAGAGAAAGTTCTATTCATGTCTCTTGCCCATTGATATAAGGGATTGTTGGCTTTTTTCATGTGGATTAATTTGAGTTCTCTATAGATCCTGGTTATCAAGCTTTTGTCTGATTGAAAATATGCAAATATCCTTTCCCATTGTGTGGGTTGTCTCTTTGCTTTGGTTATCGTCACCTTAGCTGTACAGAAGCTTTTCAGTTTAATGAAGTCCCATTTGTTTATTTTTGTTGTTGTTGCAATTGCCATGGCAGTCTTCTTCATGAAGTCTTTCCCCAGGCCAATATCTTCCAGTGTTTTTCCTATGCTTTCTTTGAGGATTTTTATTGTTTCGTGCCTTAAATTTAAGTCCTTTATCCATCTTGAATCAATTTTTGTGAGTGGGGAAAGGTGTGGGTCCAGTTTCAGTCTTTTACACGCAGACATCCAATTCTCCCAACACCATTTATTGAATAGGGAGTCTTTCCCCCAAGGTAAGTTCTTGTTTGGTTTATCGAAGATTAGGTGGTTGTAAGATGTTAGTTTCATTTCTTGGTGTTCAATTCGATTCCAAGTGTCTATGTCTCTGTTTTTGTGCCAGTACCAAGCTGTCTTGAGCACTATGGCTCGAACTACACATTTTTAAGAGTACTGGGTGGGGTGGCGCCTGTGGCTCAGTGAGTAGGGGGATGGCCCCATATACAGAGGGTGGTAGGTTCAAACCCAGTCCTGGCCAAATTGCAACAAAAAAATAGCTGGGTATGTGGCAGGCGCCTGTAGTCCCAGCTACTCAGGACACTGAGGCAAGAGAATCACCTAACCTCAAGAGCTGGAGGTTGCTGTGAGCTGTGACACCATGGTATTCTACCGAGGGTGACAAAGTGAGACACTGTCTCTAAAAAAAAAAAAAAGAGTACTGTGTGATGGGGAGGAACAAGATGGTGGCCAATTAACAGCTTCCTTGCAACGGGCATGGTGAGGTCAGGGAGAGAAGACTCTAGGTATCTCTGGCTGGTGGGCTCTGCCCAGAAACATCCCTTTAGGGGCACAAGAAGACAGCAAGAGACTTCTAGACCCCATGAGGAGGACAAAAGTGGTGGAGAACTGGCAAGTGGTGGTGTATGTTCGGTTGGTTGGACACCGCCTGCCACTATAACTACAGCAGCAATGAGCCTGCAAATAGGAAAGACCTTACTTGTGGGCTGTTACGTTTTTTTGGAATTGGGCACTCAGTTGAACTACCCTGGGAGAACTTGGGCAAGAGTGCAGATGACGTTAAGCATTGTCTAAGGCCCCAGATTGAGCTGCTGAGCCAGAACGGAGCTAATATTGTTTGGCTGTGGGCCGCCAGCGCAGCCACTATGGGAGAACTGCCACTGCAGGCTCTGCCCTCAGGGTCCTAGAATGAGGATTGGCCAGGAGACCTTGGGAGAGTAATCTAGTGACTGAACAGGCCAAAGGTGGGGACCGAGATCCTGGAGCCAAGCAGAGATTTCAGTGTTTGGCAGTAACTGGGCTGCCTTACAGCCTTGGACCTCAGGGGCATTGAGTGAGACTGGTTTTGGTGCACTGGATAAGCGTGCAGCCACTTTAGGAGAGAGTCCAGCGACAAGTGCTTTCCTGGGAAAGCTTCTGATTAGCCAAGGTTAACAGTTTAAAGTGTCTTTTAAGCGGGCTGAGGAGAGATTAAGGTTCTCAACCCTGCAGGGTTTGAGAAATCAGCAGAAGCCTCCAGTGGCCATCCTGTACAGCTATATCAGCATCGTGATTAACATCTCAAACCCCAGAAGATCACCTGCTGCCCAGACAACATTCTGCAACATATATATACTGCTATGTCTTGGGTTTTGTTTTTTGTCTTGTTTTTTTTTTTTTTGTGATTTTTGGCCGGGGCTGTGTTTGAACCCGCCACCTCCGGCATATGGGACCGGCACCCTACTCCTTGAGCCACAGGCGCCGCCCGTCTTATTTTGTTTTTTATTTCAACATTTTCACTTTTGATTTTTCTTTTTTTCTTAATTCATTTTTCTAGTTTTTTTGTTTTTTTTTTTTTAGTTTAGCACCATTTATTAAGTGATCTCAGCTGATGTTGTAGCTGCTGTGTGTCAGCCTGTTATTAAAACATAAAATGCTCTTCCAATTCCTCTTGTCCAGGACAGAAGGATCTTCCAGGTAGCACGCCAACAGAACAAGAGACTCCGATGACATCAGCTTCAAAGATGGTGCCATCCAGAGAGAGAGGGTCATGGCACATTCAACCACGGCTTCCAGAGGTTTTGAAAAAGGAGCCTTTGGGGGTCCAGCCTGCCTGGCATTTTGATGCTGTCAGTGTGAGTTTTGTATTCCATAATGGTGTTGGGAGATAGGGTAAGCACTCGCCGAAGCGTATGCCGGATTCGGGCTGTGGTTGCTGGGTCACTGGCAGTCTTATTCCATATTGAAATAATGTCCTCCTGAAAGTGGACAGAGACCACAGCCCCACAGATCTCCTTTCCCACCATGAACTGTTCCCCCAACATGGCCAGGATGAGATTCCCCCAGCAATGGGAGGCCAAGCCCTTTCGCAACTGAATAATCCACTTGCCACCATTTTTATTTGCATCATCCTCCCACATGAGTTTAATTCCTTCTTTGAAGTGATGGAAGTCACTGTGGCCTGTCAGGTCCCCAGGACGTACCATGTGGCTATAAAAACTCCAGAACTGCTCCACAGAGGCAAAGGTGCCAATATGTTTGATATTCTGTTCTTAGCTTTGTAAGCTGGTAGGACGGCCGGGGGTTATCCTGGAATACCAATATGTGTAGTTGTACTGCAGCGGGTGCTCTCCTGGTCCAGGGACAATAGCCTTCCTTTTGCTGCTGTTCTGATTCTTGTCTCGTTCCGTTTTTTCCTTCTCACCATCTCTGTGTGCTGTTTTCTTCATTCTGATCATGGTCCCCACTGTTATCATCTTTCAAGGCGTTGAACTTGTTCATCCTCTCGCTGCCGCTGTCGTCACTGCCACACTGAGTCCACTTTTCTAGTTTAATTACAATTTTCCATTGCCTTCTTTAACAATTAGAACTTCATTTTTGCTAGTGTTTCTGCCCCAATTGCTTGGTTTTCCCCCCAATTTTATCCCGTAAGATTTTTTTGTTTGTTTTGGTTTGATTTATAGTTTATTATTTTTCCTCTCTACTTGGTGGAGGTGGGGTACTGTGTCAGAACAGGCTGGAAAAGAGCTGCTGACCTCAAGGGAACCACCCAACCCAGTGCTCCCAGAGGTTGAGGGTTTTTAAAGACGGGTCAAAGTATCTACTGCACACCTTTATTACTCCTGTCTCCTTCTTTCTGTGCCTCTCTTTTTTGGTCAATATTCCTTTTGACTCACCCCCTCTCCTTTCTCTTTTTTCTTTCTTTCTTTCTTTAATGTTTTTTCCCTCTTGCTCTTCAATCTTCTCATCCTTCTGGTACTGTACCAAAAGGACTCATCAAAACCTTAGGCCAGAGGCACAGTAACTTAAAGAGCAAGAGGAAGTGAAAGGAAAATTAGGGTGAGGAAACAGGTAAATAAAAACACTCATGGAGGAAAAATCCTGGCAACATGAAATACCAGCCCAGAGCAACCCCTCCAAGAGACCATGAGGTAGTTACCGCAGAGGATTCCCCCTATAAAGAAATGTTAGAGGGTGACGCCTGTGGCTCAGTCGGTAAGGCACCAGCCCCATATACCGAGGGTGGCGGGTTCAAACCCGGCCTTGGCTGAACTACAACCAAAAAATAGCTGGGCGTTGTGGCGGGCGCCTGTAGTCCCAGCTACTTGGGAGGCTGAGGCAAGAGAATCGCTTAAGCCCAGGAGTTGGAGGTTGCTGTGAGCTGTGTGATGCCATGGCACTCTACCAAGGGCCATAAAGTGAGACTCTGTCTCTACAAAAAAAAAAAAAAGAAAAAAAAGAAAAAAGAAATGTTAGAAATGAAAGAAGGGGAATTTAAAACGCTGATGATGAAAACAATGAAGGAAATGAAGGAAACAATGAAGGAAATAGCTGATAAAGTGGAAAATAACCAAAAGGAAATCCAAAAACAGAATCAAATAAGAGATGAACAATACGATGAATAAAGAAAGAATATAGCAGAGCTGAAGGAATTGAAGCACTCAATTAGGGAACTTAAAGATGTGATGGAAAGTATCAACAACAGATTACACAATGTAGAAGAAATAATCTCAGAGGTAGAGGATAAAGCTCTTGATATCTCAGATAGTTAGAGGCAGAAAAGAAGAGAGAGAAGGCAGAATGTTCACTGACAGAATTATGGGACTTTATGAAGCATTCAAACATACGAGTTACAGGTATCACAGAGGGGGAAGAAGAATGCCCCAGAGGAATGGAAGCCATACTAGAGAATATTAGAAATGAAAATTTCCCAAATATCACCAAAGATTCTGACACACTCCTTTCAGGGGGCTATCAGATCCCAGGTCACCTCAACTCAAATAAGGCTTCTCCAAGACACATTGTGATGAATGTGTCCAAAGTCAAGACAAAAGAAAAGATTTCTCAAGCTTCCAGGAGTAAACGCCAATTGACCTACAGGGGCAAATCCATCAGGGTGACCACACACTTCTCTAATGAAACTTTACAAGCCAGAAGACAATGGTCATCTACCTTTAATCTACTTAAACAGAACAATTTCCAGCCCAGAATTCTATATCCTGCTAAGCTAAGTTTTAAAATTGATGGAGAAATCAAATCATTAAGTGATATGCAAACATTGAGGAAATTTGCCACAAGACTACTCTACAGCAAATACTTCAGCCTGTTCTACACACTGACCACCAGAATGGACCACCAGCAAAGTAAGCACCTAGAAATTAAAGGACAGAACCTAGCTTCCACAGTGATGCAAAAGACAAAACTAAGCAATGGACTGCCACAAAATAAGATGAACAGAATGCTACCACACTTACCAATTACCTCAATAAATGTTAATGGCTTGAATTCCCCACTGAAGAGGCACAGATTGGATGATTGGATTAAAAAACACAAGCCATTCCTTTGCTGTTTGCAGGAAACACACCTAGCCTAAAAAGACAAATTGAAACTCAAGGTTAAGGGTTGAAAGGCAATATTTCAGGCAGAAGAAAAGAGGGATTGCAATCTTCTTTTCAGATACATGTGGATTCAAAGCAACTAAAGTCAAAAAAGACAAAGATGGTCACTTCACATTGGTCAAGAAAAAAATACAACAAGAAGACATTTCAATTCTAAATATTTATACACCAAACTTAAATGCTCCCAGATTCTTAAAACAGACCTTCTTAGTCTGAGTAATGTGATATCCTATAACACCATGATAACAGGAGACTTTAACACTCTTCTCACAGAGCTGGACAGATCCTCTAAACAGAAATTAAACAAAGATATAAGAGACGTAAATGAGACCCAAGAACAACTGTGCCTGGTAGACATATACAGAACAATCTATTCCAAGATAAAGAATATACATTCTTCTCATTGCCCAATGGAACATTCTCCAAAATTGATCATATATCCTAGGACACAAAACAAACTTCAACAGAATCAAAAGAATTCATTCAACCCCACACAAAGACATGGAAATTAAACAACCTTATGCTAAATGACAGTTGGGTGAAGGAAAAATAAAAAAGGAAATCATTAACTTCCTTGAGAATAACAAAAGTGAAGATACAAGCTACCAAACCCTGTGGGATACAGCAAAAGCAGTCCTGAGAAGAAAATTTATTGCTTTAGATGTCTGTATTCGAAAAACAGAAAGAGAGCACATCAACAAACTCACGAGCCATCCTATAGAATTGGAAAAAGAACAACCTAAACCTAAAACCAGCAGAAGAAAGGGAATATCCAAAATTAAATCAGAGATTAATGAAACTGAAAACAGAAGAATCATTCAGAAAATTAATAAAACAAGGAACAAAAATAAATAAAAAAATAAAAAATAAATAAAGTAGATAAACCTTTGGCCAGACTAACTAGAAATACAAAAGTAAAATCTCAGTAGCTTCAAACAGATATGATAAAGGCGAAATAACAACTGATGCCACAGAGATATAAGAGATTATCTTTGAATATTACCAGAAACTCTATGCCCAGAAATTTGACAATGTGAAGGAAATGGATCAATAGTTGGAATCACATCCTCTCCCTAGACTTACCCAGGAAGAAATAAATCTCCTGAATAGACCAATTTCAAGCCCTTAGATCAAAGAAACAATAAAAAATCTCCCACGAAAAAAATAGCCTGGTCTGGGCAGCGCCTGTAGCTCAGTGGGTAGGGTGCCAGCCCCAAATACCGAGGGTGGTGGGTTCAAGCCCAGCCCCGGCCAAAATGCAACAAAAAAATAGCCAGGTGTTGTGGCAGACACCTGTAGTCCCAGCTATGCGGGAGGCTGAGGCAAGAGAATCGCCTAAGCCCAGGAGTTGGAGGTTGCTGTGAGCTGTGTGATGCCACGGCACTCTACCGAGGGAGATAAAGTGAGACTCTGCCTCTACAACAAAAAAAAAGAAAGAAAAGAAAAAAATGCCCTGGTCCGGATGGCTTCACACCAGAATTCTATCAAACCTTCAAAGAACAGCTTGTTCCCACACTGCAGAAATTATTCCAAAAAATTGAGGAGGTGGGGGGTAGAGACAAGATGGCTGACTCAAGCCAGCTTTTCATAGAGACTCCCATCCAGAAGGAGAGTTAAAGGACAGAAATTTAGCAAGTAATCTGGCAGATTAGAGCTGCGCCAAGAGAGAAGGTTGAAGAATGCACATCAACCCTGCTGAGGCGAGCTGCAACCTCAAGGATACAAAGAAAAGATACAAAATCCATCGCCAAGAGGAGTCCCCTCCCCCAGGAGAATGGCTCACAGTACTCCATAAACAAATGAACAGAGTTCAAAAGTCCTCCCATTATACTCCACGAGATACACCCTCTAAAAACTGGACTTACTTCCCCTACTAGGGAGCCATGGCGCTCTCCTGCTAGGCGTAAAACTGTATATATTCTCTACCTGCAATTCTGAACTCCCAGCACTCCCCTCCACTCTCACTCTGAGGTCTGGAGGCCTGTCCCCCAGGAGTCCAGATTCTTGGCTATTTTCTTGAGAGGTGTGGACAGGGCATGCACTGCCGCTGGTCAGTGCCAATTCTGAGGCATGGGAGTGAGGAGAGGACAGTCGGCTGAGAGGGAACCACACAGGAGCAGCAGTGCCCCGAGGCACATAGCAGCAGCCGTTTATGGCAACAATAGGGCTCACCTCTGGATATCCCAGAGTCACACCCCCTGTCTCTCTGGGAAACCAGAGGAGGCCAGGCATCTTCTCTGGTGGCAGCCACTGGTGGAACAGATCTGGAACGGAAACGCAGGCCCCATGAGTAAAGGGTTTGCATGAGGTGGTATCGGTCTGGGTGGAGCGTGGGTGGGGACTAGAAAACGCACGTGCAGAGCCAGAAGAATCCCAGGTTGAGGCTGACCCAGAGGACCACTTTACTGAGCCTGGGACGTACCCAGCCCTCAGGAGACCATTATCCCAGACAAAGAAAGGCAGGCAGAGGCTGGAACTGACAGGTAACCGTGCTGCAAATACAAACTACAGCTGAGACCAGGCAGCAGCACAGACAGAACCTGAGGCACAGGTTCTGTGAACTCAAAACAGCTTCTCTTCTGCAGAGGAATTTAGCTGGACAGAAAGAAAATTCCATAAAGTTGTTCTGTTCTGTCAGTAACATCAATCAGGGGCAGGGCTGGAACTGAGTGAACAGGCCCAGCCTCCATGAAGCACGCGAGGTTGTCAGGCCTCACCTCCCTCTGCTAGATAGTGGCAGAGAGCAGCAGCCTGGCTGACGGGACATAAATCTCCCTGTGATTCAGAGGTGCAAGCCCCTGGAGTATCTACTCATTGGAGGCAACTGGGTCACAGACCTGCGGGGTTATCAGTGACTGGGTGTGACAGAGGTGCAAGGCAGGGAAGGAGGCATCGACCTTCCCAGACAAATCTATTTGCTAGGTGTTTCCTCTGGACCTCACGGAGCACCGGAGGAAGTCATATTTGAGTTGTCAGCAGAACCCTCCAACCTAATTTCCAGAGCCCTTTTAAACTCTCCCACCTGAGACAGGTGCAGACTGAGACAATTGATTTGGACCTCTTGAACTGAGCTAATCACCTGAAGACTATCCAAGTGGTACCTGGGTGTGTGGTTGTAGTAAGGCTTGATTTTCCTTTTCCAATTGTTGCCTGTGGGGGGTGGGGTGACTTAATTGCTGCTATTTCTCCACAGCCGAGACTTCAACCCAGAGTAACTTTTCACTAGGGTCGGACAGAGACCAGCTGAAAACAAGACAGAGACACTTAGCCCCACCACACCAAATAGGTCCCCAGTTTCTAAGGCCGTAGCACTGTATGGGTCCTCGGCAAAGCTCCAGGGAAAAAGGTACAGATACCATTCTCAGCTTTTGGGCAAAGGGCTGGTTATCATTACTCCTGGTGAACTGAATCCAACTTTTCTTTATCCACTCATCTAGTCAAACGGTGTAAAATAATCATGGGGCAGAATCAGCGGAAAAACTCTGGTAACATGAACAACCAGAGCAGATCAACCTCCCCAAGGAAAGATATGGCAGATGTAACTGAAGATCCCATTCATAAAGAGTTGGCCGAGATGTCAGAAATTGAATTCAGAATATGGATTGCAAACAAGATAAACAGAATGGAGGAAAAGTGGGGATTAAAAATTTGAGGAGCAATTCAAAAGGTGTCTCAAGAATTTGAAGAATTTAATCACAAAACCACCAAAGATTTTGACACATTGAAGCAAGAATTTACACCCTCAAAGATCTGAAAAATACAGTAGAATCCCTTAGTAACAGAGTGGAATAAGCAGAAGAAAGGACTTCTGACATTGAAGACAAAGCTTTTGAATGCTCTCAAACTCTCAGAGGAAGAGAAATGGGAGAGCAAAAATGGATCATTCTCACAGAGAGCTCTGGGATAATTCGAAGAAGGCTAATATCCGCCTCATAGGAATCCCTGAAAGCAATGAAGTGGCTTTGTAAGGCATAGAGGCTCTTCTCCATGAAATTATGAAAGAGAATTTTCCAGACACGCCAAGAGATTCTGAAATTCAGAAAGCAGACAGTTTCAGAACACCAGCATGACTCAACCAGAATAAGACAACCCCCAAGCACATCATAATTAACTTCACGAAAGTTAATGTGAAGGAGAAAATTCTGAAAGCAGCCAGACGTAAGAAAACCATAACCTACAAAGTGAAGAATATAAGAATGACTGCAGATCTCTGCTGAAACCTTTCAAGCCAGAAGAGGGTGGTCATCGACTTTTAATCTCCTAAAACAAGGTAACTTTCAACCCTGGATCCTGTATCCAGCTAAACTGAGTTTCATTTATGATGGAGAAATTAAATACTTTAATGACACTCACATGTTGAAGAAATTTGGCATAACCAAACCAGCTCCTCAGGATATTCTCAGACCTATCATCCATAATGACCAGCACAATCCTCTACCAGAAAAGTAAGCTCACTCAGAAAATTTTGAGCAAACTCCAACTTCCACAGTGGTGAAAGGATTCAAAATGTTCACTGGACATTCAAAAAACTCGATATCCAAAATTTCACCAGGCTTACCAATATTCTCCATTAATGTGAATGGCTTAAACTGTCCTCTAAAGAGGCACAGGTTGGCTAAATGGATACAAAAACTCAGGACAGATATCTGCTGCATACAAGAATCTCATCTTACCTTAAAAGATACATATAGCCACACCTACAGTGCATCTTAGACTGGGTACAGGCGAAACTTACTAAATGCAAAATACAAATGTCTATATACAATAAAAAAAAAATGCCATGAAGGCTATGTTGAACAGTTTCATGAGAATATTTCAGATTTTTTTTTTTTGTAGAGACAGAGTCTCACTGTACCACCCTCGGGTAGGGTGCCGTGGCGTCACACGGCTCATAGCAACCTGTAACTCTTGGGCTTATGCGATTCTCTTGCCTCAGCCTCCCGAGCAGCTGGGACTACAGGTGTGCCCCACAACGCCTGGCTATTTTTCTGTTGCAGTTTGGCCAGGGCTGGGTCCGAACCCGCCACCCTCGGCATATGGGGCCAGCACCCTACTCACTGAAGCACAAGCGCTGCCCAATATTTCAGATTTTATATGAAACCAGCACACTGTACCCCTTGATTGCACTAATGTACACATCTATGATTTAACAATAATTTTTAAAAAATAAATAAAAATAATATCATTCAAAAAAAAAACAGATAAATATAGACACAGGGTGAAATGATGGTCGTCCATATTTTAGGAAAATGGAAATCAGAGAAAAGCAGGTGTTGCAATTCTATTTGCAGATACAATAGGCTTTAAACCAACAAAAGTAAGGAAGGATAAGAATGGTCACTTCATATTAGTTAAGGGTAATACTCAATATCATGAGATTTCAATTATTAATATTTATGCACCCAACCAAAATGCTCCTCAATGTATAAGAGAAACATGATTTCCTACAGCTCCATAATAATCGGAGAATTTAACACTCCTTTGGCAGTGTTGGATAGATCCTTCAATAAGAAGCTGAGGAAAGAAATTTTAGAGTTAAACCTAACCATCCAACATTTGGAAATAACACAGATCTACAGAACATTTCATCCCAACAAAACTGAATACACGTATTTCTCATCAGTCCATAGAACATACTCCAAATTTGATCACATTTTAGGTCACAAGTCTAATCTCAGTAAATTTAAAGGAATATAAATTATTCCTTGCATCTTCTCAGACCACCATGGAACAAAAGTTGATCTCAGTAACAACAGAAGTCTGCATACTCATACAAAAACATGGAAGTTAAACAGCCTTCTGCTGAATGATAGCTGGGTCAGAGATGAGATTAAGAAGGAAATTGCCAAATTTTTTGGAACAAAACGGCAATGAAGACACAAATTATCAGAACCACTGGGATACCCCAAAGGCAGTCCTAAGAGGGAAATTTAAAGCACTGCAAGCCTTCCTCAAGAGAACGGAAAGAGAGGAAGTTAACAACTTAATGGGACATCTCAAGCAACTGGAAAAGGAAGAACATTCCAACCCCAAACCCAGCAGAAGAAAAGAAATAGTCAAAATTACAGCAGAATTAAATGAAATTGAAAACAAAGAATTATATAACAGATCAATAAATCAAAAAGTTGGTTTTTTGAAAAGGTCAATAAAACAGATAAACTTTTGGCTAACCTAACCAGGAGAAAAGGAGTAAAATCTCTAATTTCATGAATCAGAAATGACAAAAACGAAATAACAACAGACTCCTCAGAAATTCAAAAATTCCTTATTGAATAAGGAACTTTATTCTCAGAAATATGAAAATCTGAAGGAAATTGACCAATACTTGGATGCACGTCACCTTCCAAGACTTAGCCAGAATCAAGTGGAAATGTTGAACAGGCCTATATTACGTTCTGAAATAGCATCAAGCATACAAAAACTCCCTAAAAAAAAAAGCCTGGTACTAGATGGCTTCACATCATAATTCTACCAAATCTTTAAATAGGAACTAGTATCTATATTACTCAACCTGTTCCAAAGTATAGAAAAAGAAGGAATACTACCCAACATGTTGTATGAAGCAAACATCACCCTGATCCCCAAACCAGGAAAAGACCCAACAAGAAAAGAAAATTATAGATCAATATCACTAATGAATATAGATGCAAAAATATTCAACAAGGTCCTAACAAACAAAATCCACTAACACATCAAACAAATTATACATCATGACCAAGTCAGTTTTATCCCAGGGTCTCAAGGCTGGTTTAATATATGTAAATCTACAAATATAATTTAGCACATAAACAAATTAAAAAACAAAGACCATATGATTCTCTCAATTGATGCAGAAAAAGCTTTTGATAATATCCAGCATCCCTTCATGATCAGAACACTTAAGAAAATTGGTACAGAAGGGACATTTCTTAAACTGATAGAGGCCATCTACAGCAAACCCACAGCCAATATTGTATTAAATGGAGTTAAATTGAAATCATTTCCACTCAGATCAGGAACTAGGCAAGGTTGCCCCCCATTGTCTCCACTGGTCTTTAACACTGTAATGAAAGTTTTAGCCATTGCAATTAGGGAAGAAAAGGCGATCAAGGGTATCCATATATGGTCAGAAGAGATTATACTTTTGCTCTTCTCAGATGATATGATTCTATATCTGGAAAACACCAGGGATTCTACTACAAAACTCGTAGAAGTGATCAAGGAATACAGAAGCATCTCAGGTTACAAAATGAACATTCATAAATCGGTAGCCTTTATATATACCAACAATAGTCAAGCTGAAAAAACAGTTAAGAACTCTATTCCATTCACAGTAGTGCCAAAGAAGATGAAATATTTGGGAGTTTATCTAACAAAGGACGTGAAAGATCTCTATAAAGAGAACTATGAAACTCTAAGAAAAGAAATAGCTAAAAATGTTAACAAATGGAAAAACTTACCATGCTCATGGCTGGGAAGAATCAACACTGTTAAAATGGCCATTCTACCCAAAGCAATATACAATTTTAATGCAATCCCTATTAAAACTCCACTGTCAACACTTTAAAGATCTTGAAAAAATATTTTGTTTTATATGGAATCAGAAAAAAACTCAAATAGCCATGACATTACTCAGAAATAAAAACAAAGCAGGAGAAATCACGCTACCAGACCTGAGACTGTACTATAAATCGATAGTTATCAAAACAGCATGGTACTGGCAAAAAAACTAAGAGGTAGATGCATGGAACAGAATAGAGAACCAAGAGATGAACCCAGCTACTTACCGTTATTTGATCTTTGACAAGCCAACGAAAAACATTCAGTGGGGAAAAGATTCCCTATTTAACAAATGGTTCTGGGTGAACTGGCTGGCAACCTGTAGAAGACTGAAACTGGACCGACACCTTTCACCATTAACTAAGATAGACTCTCACTGGATTAAAGATTTAAACTTAAGACATGAAACTATAAAAATACTAGAAGAAAGTGCAGGGAAAATTCTTGAAGAAATCGGTCTGGACGAATATTTTATGAGGAAGACCCCCCGGGCAATTGAAGCAGCTTCAAACATACACTACTGGGACCTGATCAAACTAAAAAGCTTCTCCACAGCCAAGAACACAGTAAGAAAATCAAGCAGACAGTCCTCAGAATGGGAGAAGATATTTGCAGGTTATGTCTCTGACAAAGGTTTAATAACCAGAATCCACAGAGAACTCAAACGTATAAGCAAGAAAATAATAAGTGATCCCATCGCAGGCTGGGTAAGGGACTTGAAGAGAAACTTCTCTGAGGAAGACAGGCGCATGGCCTACAGACATATGAAAAAATGCTCGTCATCCTTAATCATCAGAGAAATGCAAATCAAAACTACTTTGATATATCATCTAACTCCAGTAAGACTAGCCCATATCACAAAATCCCAAGACCAGAGATGTTGGCGTCGATGTGCAGAAAAGGGAACACTTCTACACTGCTGGTGGGAATGCAAATTAATACATTCCTTTTGGAAAGATGTTTGGAGAACACTTAGAAATCTAAAAATAGATCTGCCATTAATCCTATAATTCCTCTACGAGGTATATACATAGAAGACCACAAATCACATTATAACAAAGATATTTGTACCAGAATGTTTAATGCAGCCCAATTCATAATTGCTAAGTCATGGAAAAAGTCGAAGTACCCATCGATCCACAAATGGATTAATAAATTGTGGTATATGTACACCATGGAATATTATGCAGCCTTAAAGAAAGATGGAGACTTTACCTCTTTCATGTTTACATGGATGAAGCTAGAACACATTCTTCTTAGTAAAGTATCTCAAGAATGGAGGAAAAAGTATCCAATGTACTCAGCCCTACTATGAAACTAATTTATGGCTTTCATATGAAAGCCATAACCCAGTTATAATCTAAGAATATGGGGAAGAGGCAGAGGGAGGGGAGGGAAGGTAGGAGGATTGGCAGAGGGTGGATGATTGGTGGGATCACACCTACGGTGCATCTTAACAAGAGTACATGTGAAACTTAAAACGTAGAATATAAATGTGTTAACACAGTACCTAGGAAAATGCCAGGAAGGCTATGTTAACCAGTGTGATGAAAATATGTCACATGGCATATAAAACCAGTGTATGGTGCCCCATGATTGCATTAATGTACACAGCTATGATTTAATAATAAATTTTTAAAAAATTGAGGAGGAAGGAATCTTCTCCAACATATTCTATGAAGCAAACACCACCGTGATACCAAAACAAGGAAAAGACCCAACTAAAAAGGAGAATTTCAGATGAATTTTACTAATGAATATAGATGCAACAATTCTCAACAGAATCCTAGCCAACAGATTACAGCTTATCATCAAAATAGTCATACATCATGATCAAGTAGGTTTCATCTTAGGGATGCAAGGCTGGTTTAACATACGCAAGTACATAAATGTTATTCACCATGTAACAGAAGCAAAAACAAAGACCATATAATCCTCTCAATAGATGCAGAAAAAGCATTTGATAAAATCCAGCATCCTTTTTTAATTAGAACATTGCAAAGTATAGGCATAAGTGGCACATTTCTTAAACTGACTGAAGCTATCTATGAGAAACCCATAACTAGTATTTTACTGAATGGAGGAAAACTGAAAGCTTTTCCACTTAGAACTGGAACCAGACAAGGTTTTCCTTTGTTGCCATTACTATTCAACATAGTGCTGGAATTCCTAGCCAATACAATTATGCAAGACAAAGAAATAAAGGGCATCCAAATGGGAGCAGAGGAGTTCAAACTCTCCCTTTTTGCTGACGATAGGATCTTATACTTAGAGAACCGCAAAGACTCAACCACAAGACTCCTGCAAGTCATCAAAAAATACAGTAATGCCTCAAGATACAAAATCAATGTCCACAAAGTAACCTCTGTATACGCCAATAACAGGAAAGATGACAGGCTAATTAAGGACACAACTCCTTTCACCATAGCTTCAAAGAAAATGAAATACCTAGGAATGTACCTAACAACAGAAGTGAAGGACTTCTATAAAGAAAATTATGGAACCCTAAGAAAGGAAATAGCAGAGGACTTTAACAAATGGAAGAACATTCCATACTCATGGCTGGGAAAAATCAACATTATTAAAATGTCTATACTTCCTAAAGCAATCTACCAATTCAATGCCATCCCTATTAAAATGCCAACATCGTACTTTCAAGACTTGGAAAAAATGATTCTGTGTTTTGTATGGAACCGAAAAAACCCTGTATAGCTAAGGCAGTTCTTAGTAATAAAAATAAAGCTAGAGGCATCAGCACACCAGATTTTAGGCTGTACTACAAGGCCATAGTGGTCAAGACAGCATGGTACTGGCACAAAAATAGAGACATAGACATTTGGAATTGAATAAAAAACCAGGAAATGAAACTAACATCTTACAACCATCTAATCTTCAATATATGAAACAAGAACATACACTGGGGGAAAGACTCCCTATTCAATAAATGGTGCTGGGAGAACTGGATGTCCAAATGTAAAAGACTGAAACTGGACCCACACCTTTCTCCACTCATAAAAATTGATTCAAGATGGATAAAGGACTTAAATTTAAGGCATGAAACAATAAAAATCCTCAAAGAAAGCATAGGAAAAACACTGGAAGTTATCAGCCTGGGGAAAGACTTTATGAAGAAGACTGCCGTGGCAATTGCATCAACAACAAAAATAAACAAATGGGACTTAAATTAAACTAAAAAGCTCTTGTACAGCTAAGGAGACAACAATCAACCTACACAATGGGAAAGGATATTTGCATATTTTGAATCAGACACAAGTTTAATAACTAGGATCTATAGAGAACTGAAATTAATGAACGTGAAAAAAGCCAACAATCCAATATATCTATCAATGGGCAAGAGACATGAAAAGTACCCTCTCTAAAGAAGACAGATGAATGGCTAGCAAACATATGAAAAAACTGCTCATCATCTCTAATTATTAGAGAAATGCAAATCAAAACCACCCTGACATATCATCTAACCCAGTGAGAATGCTCCACATCACAAAATCTCAGGATTGCAGATGCTGGTGTGGATGTGGAAAGAAAGGAAAACTTTTACACTGCTGGTGGGACTGCAAACAAATATAACCTTTTTGGAAGGAAGTATGGAGAAACCTCAAAGAACTCAAGCTACACCTCCTATTTGATCCTGCAATCCCATTACTGGGCATCTGCCCAGCAGGAAAAAAATCCTTTTATCATAAGAACACTTGCACTAGGCTGTTTATCGCAGCTCAATTTACAATCGCCAAAATGTGGAAACAGCCTAAATGCCTCCAACCCAGGAATGGATTAACCAGCTGTGGTATATGTATTATCATGGAATACTATTCAGCCATTAAAAAAGTGCAGACTTTATAACCTTTGCATTAACCTTGATGGAATTGGGACATATTATTCTTAGTAAAGCATCACAAGAATGGAGAAGCATGAATTCTATGTATTCAATTTTCATATGAGGACAATTAATGACAATTAATGACATGGTGGAGGTGGAGGAAGGGGAGAGCAGAGAGAGAGGGAAGGAGAAGTGTGTTGGGGGAAAGGAAGAACAGAGAGAGGGAAAGAGGGAGGGGAGTGGGGTCTCAGTGTGTGATGCACCTTTTGGGGGCAAGGCACAATTGTAAGAGGGACTATACCTAACAAATGCAATCAGTGTAACCTGTTTTTTTAATTTTTTAATTAAGTCTTTTATACATAGATCATAAATACATTTATGCCATTTTCTTTTTTTTTTTTACCAATTTCATCAGATTTATTTATTTAGCAATTGAAGCATTAAACGGTGACAATTTTTACTCTCACTCCTTGATAATAATATATTTGTTACATTTCAGACGTTGAGCTTTCTCACGGAGAAAAAGAAACCCAGGCATAAACCTTTAAACTATCCACCTGCTAGTCCTGCAACACAATTTTAATAGCGATACTGACATTTGGACAATTTCTATGATGTTGGCAAAAAGATATCAACACTCAGAGTGATTCTAAAGTGGCTACTCTGATCAGTCAAGAATTATGAACTTTGACCCACTGCTCAATCCATTTTAAGATGTAATCTATATTACTTTCTAGCTCTCCTGGGTTGTTGCTGGGCAGCTGATGCACGGTTTCTTCCTTGTAGGATGCTGTGGCTTCTTCATAAAGAACTTGAAAAATCTCACACTCAATATTGTCTTTTAATTTCTTCTCATTATAACCCCTGCTAGGCATTGGCACTGGTGCATAGCTTCCCAAGGGAAGTACATCAAAGGTGACCACAGTGATATTCAGCAATAAGGCATGCAGCACTTTTTCTAGTATGAGTCTGCAAATGTCATTGTCTTGTTTCAAGCCTTTTGTACAATTCACTGGTATTTGTTCGCAGGACAAAAACTACATGAAACCAGCGTTCAGGGAAGAAATCACAACCATGGTAATCAACAATAACTCCACCTTCTGTCATTTGGTTATCTAACTCATCAACCACTCTATCTTCATCTAACATGGGACATTCATATTCTTCATCATAGCCATCATACAACTGCCCTGTAGTCGCAGCTACTTGGGAGGCTGAGGCAAGAGAATCGCTTAAGCCCAGGAGTTGGAGGTTGCTGTGAGCTGTGTGATGCCATGGCACTCTACCGAGGGTGACAAAGTGAGACTCTGCCTCTTCTTTAGCTAAATCACCCACATTAATGTATTTCAGTCCTGATCTTGATGCAAGTTCTTTGCCTTGTGTGGTTTTTCCAACCCCAGGTGTACCTGACCCGCCGTCAAGCCCCACTCGGCCGCGCGCCCTGACCCATGAGCAGGATGTTCGGAAGCAACATGGTCCTCGCTGCGATGGCTCCGAGCGCCTCGGCTCCTGCGTCCTACGCACTACCCATTTATGCCATTTTCAATGTGTGAATTATTTGTACAAATTGGAGTGCTTACATCATACTAATTACAACATAGCTTTCACCTCATTTACCCAATTATAGCATTAGGACATTTGTGTTCTACACGATAGATCCAATTTGTATTTGCAATGTACTCAAACCTGGTTTCTTGTACCCTCAATGAATCTCCAACAATAAAAAAGAAAAGAGTAGTGTGTGATCTTATCAACAACTAAATCTTGTTAACACATAGACAGATTGAAAAGTCAAAGACTAAGCCTAGTTCCTTCATATGTTGGCACTGGTCTCATAAGGTAAATGATCATTGCATTAACTTTGGTCTACAATGGAAATAAATCCATGGTTTCCCTTACCACATGTCCTGTGTGGGGATTCTTATGAGCATATGGTGGTCCTCTTATATGGTTCCACATCTGGCCAGATGTCATAGCAAGCACAAAACACTAGGAAACAAAAGCATAATAAAATATTCCTGGTCCAGCTG
Organism: Nycticebus coucang; assembly: GCF_027406575.1. Taxonomy (NCBI): domain Eukaryota; kingdom Metazoa; phylum Chordata; class Mammalia; order Primates; family Lorisidae; genus Nycticebus; species Nycticebus coucang. The sequence goes on from NC_069804.1 coordinate 89,082,249, forward strand.
TTCTCATCTTGATTGTATTACAGCATATGAACATATGCATCTGTTTAGGTAATAAATAGAATCTTTTTCAGATAAATGATTTATTAAGACTTTATATTTTACCACAAGGACTATAATTCATTAATACTTTAAAAGGAAGGGTGGGGCTTGTGGCTCAGTGAGTAGGGCACCAGCCCCACATATGGAGGGTGACGGGTTCAAACCTGACCCCGGCCAAACTGCAACAAAAAAATAGACGGGTGTTGTGGTGGGTGCCTGTAGTCTCAGGGGAGGCTGAGGTAAGAGAATCGCCTAAGCCCAAGAGCCAGAGGTTGCTGTGAGCTGTGACATCACAGCACTCTACCACGGGTGGCAAAGTGAGACTCTGTCTCTTAAAAAAAAAAAAAAAAAGGCAGTGCCTGTGACTCAGTGGGTGGGGCACTGGTCCCATATACCAAGGGTGGCGGGTTCGAACGCAGCCCTGGCCAGCTAAAAATAGCAGTGGTAACTGTAACAAAAAAATAGCTGGGCATTGTGGCAGGCACCTGCAGTCCCAGCTACTCAGGAGGCTGAGGCAAGAGAATTGCCTAAGCCCAGGAGTTGGATATTGCTGTGAGCTGTGATGCCACAGCACACTACGGAGGGTGACAAAGTGAAACGCTGTCTCAAAAAAAAAATAATAATTTAAAAGGAAAACACGGGCAGCGCCTGTGGCTCAGTGAGGAGGGCGCCGGCCCCATATACCGAGGGTGGCGGGTTCAAACCTGGCCCCAGCCAAACTGCAACCAAAAAATAGCTGAGCGTTGTGGTGGGCGCCTGTAGTCCCAGCTGCTCGGGAGGCTGAGGCAAGAGAATCGCGTAAGCCCAAGAGTTAGAGGTTGCTGTGAGCCGTGTGATGCAACAACACTCTACCCGAGGGCGGTTCAGTGAGACTCTGTCTCTACAAAAAAAAAAAAAAAAAAAAACAAAGGAAAACACAGTTGAAAAATTGGAACTAAACAGATAAAAGTTTCAAAATTGAATATTAAAAAAGATTTTTAGAAGAACAGTTTCTTTCTTCTTTCATCTGTCTCTCTCTCTTTGTTGTTTGTTTGTTTTTGAGACAGGGTCTCACTCTATAGCCAAGGCTAGACTGTAGTGGCATTATCATAGTTTACTACAACTTCCAAGTCCTGGGCTCAAGTGAATCTTCTATCTTAGTCTTCCAAGTAGGCTGGGAATACAGGTATGTGGTAACATACCCAGCTCCTTATTTTTTTTTAATCTTTTTTTTTTTTTCTCTTATAGAGACAGAGTCTCACTTTATGGCCCTCGGTAGAGTGCCACGGCCTCACACAGCTCACAGCAACCTCTAACTCCTGGGCTTAAGCGATTCTCTTGCCTCAGCCTCCCAGAGTAGCTGGGACTACAGGCGCTGGCCACAACGCCCGGCTATTTTTTGGTTGCAGTTTGGCTGGGGCCGGATTTGAACCCACCACCCTCGGTATATGGGGCCGGCGCCTTACTGACTGAGCCACAGGCGCCGCCCTATTTTTTTTTTTTAATCTTTTGTACAGATGGAGTCATGCTATGTTGCTCAGGTTGGTCTTGAACTCCTAGCTTTCAGTAATCCTCCTGCCTCAGCCTTCCAAAGAGCTAGGATTATAAGCATGAGCCACTGTACCTGGCCTAGAAGAAGATTTTCATAAGAAATACAGGCTCGGCACCTGTGGCACAGTGGTTAGGATGCTTCCCAACAATCAGCCACCCAGAATCAGGAAGTAGACCTGTACTGAAGCTAGAGCATATCCATCAGACTGAGAGCTCCTGATGGTAAATTCTGGTTCAGAGATTTCACAGTGTCTGGAAGAAGAGTGTGATCCCCTGTCTCCAGGAGAGTGAGGGTGGTGGGTTCAAACCCAGCTCAGGCCAGCTAAACAACAATAACCACCTCAACAAAAAAATAGGCGGGTATTGTGGTGAGCGCCTGTAGTCCCAGCTACTTGGGATGCTGAAGCAAGAGACTCCTTTAAGCCCATGAGTTTGAGATTGCTATGAGCTGTAACACCATATCACTCTAGCGAGGGTGACAATAAGACTCTGTCTCAAAAAAAAAAAAAAAAAAAAAGAACTATAGATTTACATAGAGATAACAGTCTTATCATTTAGACTGAATAAAAGCAAGTATATTTAGAACCTTGAAGCTCTGGCCATCCTAATGAGATAATGAGGAAATAAACTGATTTTAAAGAAGAAAATTAAAAAAAAAAGAAGAAAATTAAAACTATAAAATTCTGGGCCCAGTACAGTGGCTCATACCTGTAATTCCAGCACTTGGGAGGCCAAGGCGGGTGGATTGCCTTAATTCAAAGGTTTGAGACCAGCCTGAGCCAGAGCCAAGACCTCAGCTGTAAAAATAGCTGGGCATTGTAGCAGGCACTATAGTCCCAGCTACTTGAGAGGCCGAGGCAAGAGAATGGCTTAAGCCCAGGAGTTTGAGGTTGCTGTGAGCTATGATACCATAGCACTCTACTAAGGGTGACAAAGCGAGAATCTGTCTCAAAATAAAAAAATTATATATATATATGTATATAATTAAAAAAAAATATATATATATATAAAATTTCCCTTATGTAAGAAACAAAATGCTACTTTTCTTTTTTTTTTTTTATTGTGGTTTTTGGCCAGGGCTGGGTTTGAACACACCACCCCCAGCATATGGGACCAGTGCCCCACTCCTAGAGCCATAGGCGCCACCCCAAAATGCTACTTTTCATATAAATGAACGATTACCTAAAACTACATTATTAGGAGTTTTCAAATATTTTTTCTTCTAAAATTCACTTACCAAAGCTGCAAAAGCCCATCCAGTTTTATTAAAGAGAAATTCCATATTACTTCTTCGAAGATACACAAGTCCACCAATAACAGCCAAAAGCAATCCCAACATAAGGGGACCAGCATAATTTGGAGGTCTAATTACTCTAATCTAATGGAAAGAAAAATATTTTAAAATATAAAAATTATTTACTTCTTATATGCATCAAAATAATTTGAAATGAAAGTATTCAAAATTAATTGGTTACTCTCAGAAAAAATGATACTTTTTTAAATCTCATCCCAATCAAAATAGTTTATACTGTATCCTAAAAAGGGATAGAATAGGTTTGACCATAGTATCTTTTCGATTAAGAAAGATTTCTCTGTATAGATTTCCCTGTAGCTCAGCAGCTAGGGCACCAGCCACATATACCAGAGCTGGCGGGTTCAAATCCAGCCTAGGTCTGCCAAACAACAATGAGAACTAGAACCAAAAAATAGACAGGTGTTGTGGCGGGCGCCTGCAGTGCCAGCTACTTAGGAGGCTGAGGCAAGAGAATGGCTAAAGCCCAAGAGTTTGAGGTTGCTGTGAGCTGTGATGCTATAGCACTCTATCCGGGGTGACAGAGTGAGACCCTGCCTCAAAAAAAAAAAAAAAAAAAAAAGGCTCAGCACCTGCAGCTCAAGCAGCTAAGGCACCAGCCACATACACCAGAACTGGCGGGTTCAAATCCAGCCTGGGCTTGCCAAACAACGATAACAACTACAACCAAAAAAAAAACAAAAAAAACCCAGCCGGTGTTGTGGTGGGCACCTGTGGTCCCAGCTACTTGGGAGGCTGAGGCAAGAGAATCGCTCAAGCCCAGGAGTGGAGGTTGCTGTAAGCTGTGATACCACAGCACTCTACCCAGGGTGACAGCTTGAGGTTCTGTCTCCAGAAAAAAACAGAAAGGAGGATTTGTCAACTACAGCTAACCCGTTTCCCCGAAAATAAGACATCCTCCGAAAATAAGACCTAGCACATCTTTGGGAGCACACCTTAAAATAAGACACTGTCTTAAAATAAGCACACCTTAAAATAAGACACTGTCTTATTTTTGGGGAAACAGGGTAGATAGCCCATGGATTAAGAAAGTCTAAAGAGTGGTTTCTGTTGAATTCAATAACGTAATACAGGGTGTTTTATTAATTTCATCATTCTTCACAATGATTCTGTTAAATTCTTCTTAAGAAGGGATTGCCAAACTATTACCACCTCACCAACAGGGGAGAAGACCAGTTAGGGACTCTTAGTAAGATTTAAAGACGATAATGGCAAGATAACTTTCTACAAAGTAGAGAGACTTACATTGACATCAGTTCTGTCTGCAATCCATCGGGCAATCTGCTCTGCTGAAAAACCCCGCACTTGCAACTCATACGTATCACCCCGTTTGGGTTTCCCTTTTGCAGGAAAGTTGATGAAAGTTGGAGCTGAATTCATGTTTAGCTGAATAAAAAGTAGCACACAAAAATACGTTATCAAGAAAATAACCTTAATGGCAAACACTTTAAGCATTTTACAAAGATGAGGAAGCCCATATTAGGTTATGTAATTTACCTAAGAAAAGTGGTAAGTGGTATAGCCAGGGTTAAAAAAAGGCTGTCTCTGACTTTAATATTATACTTTACTGACCAAACTGAAATCCCTAGCTAAGAAACCTGTATTTTAACTTCACTAGAATGGAAAATTTGCCATACAGTAGACATTTTAACCTTTTCATAGATTGGGCAAAAAGAATACATGAGCACTAAAATAATCTTATGTAGTTGAGGGCATGTTCCAAATAGAGCACATTCTCAATTTGAAGGAAACAAGTAATGCTTTAAAATGGCAGTGAGAAACCAATACCAAAAGGTAGCCAAATGCAGAAATAGTCCATTTTAAATGGGTTTATAAATATTTACCGATGAGCATAGCATTTCTCTATTCTACATCACAAGACCATTACATACCCAAAAAGACAGTGCTGGAAATACTAAGGTAAATAAACCATGACCCTCTCATCTGCATTTTATCTTTCTTGACATGGTATAACTATACTTGTGGAAAGGAGAAATTCTGACAAGTCAGATCTGAGAAAGATCCTGACCAAAAGACACAAGTGTTCAGGTCCTCACAGTAGGTAAACCTATAATGGAGATTGGCTTATACAAAACAATTACAACTTAAAAACATCAGCCAATAAAATACTCCAACTCCCTTGCTTTGATTTTATACTCACAAACCCCCCTTATAACAGTAATGTTTTAGGTCTTCCCATAAGATGAGAGGGTGTACGTACCACTGGATATGATTAGTTTAGTATATTTGGCTGCATAATACAGGGAATTAATAGGTTAGCCCTTTGTACCAAAGTGTATGAATTTTTACGGTTTGGTCAGGGTGCACAAAATCTCCAGGAGTAAATAAATTCTGGTTACACTACTAAAATTCAATTTCTGTGTTTGCAAAGCTAAGAACCGGACACTGGACAGTGTTCACTCCATCAACTGCTGCCCAAATTTTAGACCAAACATGTTTGATATTTGTTTAATTATACTACCTTTGAATTAAAAAAAAAAGTGCCTGGAGAATGAAAACTTAGCAACATATGAATACATTTCCCTTGTAAAAAGTATTTTTTAGGACAGTGCCTGTGGCTCAGTGGGTAGGGCGCCGGCCCCATATACCAAGGGTGGTAGGTTCACATCTGGCCCTGGCCAACTGCAACAAAAACAAATAGCCAGGTAATCCTGGCGCCTGTAATCCAAGCTACTGGGGAGGCCAAGGCAAGAGAATCGCCTAAGCCCAGCAGTTGGAGGTTGCTGTGAGCTGTGTGATGCCATGGCACTCTACCAAGGGCGATAAGAGTGAGACTCTGTCTCTACAAAATAAATAAATAAATACAATAAAATAAAATGAATTAAAAAAATAAATAAAGTATTTTTTAAAGCACTGCATGGATATAAGGATGAATTCCAGCATACTCTGGCAGCCACAGCTACCATTTCCAAATCTTTTTGAATTTATTCATATACCACCAGAAAATATAATATTGCTTTGTTTTAACATAAATGTTATATTAACTGCATCATTCTGCAATTTGTTTTATTTAATTTAACCAAGTTTGAGAAATCTATCCATGAAATATATATCTCAACTTCACTCTTATAGTTATTTAATAATTATGTTATTGTTGGGACTTGTTAGGTTTTTTCCACATTTTTCCAATTAAAAATAATATTGCAAGGAACTTCCTCCTTCTTCTCATACCCATGTAAAAGTGTTTCCTTAAAATGAAATTGTTTTGTAAGTCATTAGACAGAGACACTTTTAAATTAAAATGGATATAGCTAAATTGCCTTCCAGAGTGATTGTACCAAATTTTTGTTCTACCCATTGATGTACGAATGTATCTATTTCCCTACATCCTTGCCAAAAATTGATCTAATGGGTGAAAATTATATAGTTTCATTATTGTAATTAGTATGTCCCTGATCACTAGCAAAACATCATTATAACAAATCATTTAACTTAAGAATATCTTGATGGGAGGCGGCAAGATGGCTGACTGGAGCCAGCTTTCCACAGAGGCTCCCGTCCAGAAATAATGTTAAAGGACAGAAGTTTATCAATTAAGCTGATGGTTTGGAGCTGAGCCAAGAGAGAAGACTGAAGAGCGCATATCACCACTGATGAGGTGAGCTACGACCCCAAGGAAACAAACAATAGGTACAAAACCCACTGCTAAGCAGACGGGAGTCCACTCCCCCATGAGAACAGCTTGCAGTGTACTTTCTACAAACAAGCGAGCAGAGTTCAGATCTCTTCTTTTTCTATTCAATGGGAAAGAGCCGCTAAAAACCAGATCACCTTCCCCAGACAGGACCCACTAGTGTGCCACGGCACTCTTCTGCTAGGCATAAAAATGGTCATATATGCTACCTGTAATTCTGAACTCCCAGCACTCCCCTCCACTCTCACCCTGAGGTCTGGAAGCCTGTTTCCTGCAGAGTCCACACTCTTGGGTATTTTCTCGAAACCTATGGACAAGGTGTGGGCTGTTAGAAGTCTGTGATGAATCAGCAGCACGGATGTAAAGCAGGGACTATGGAGTGAGGGAGCCAAGCGGGAGACAGAGAAACGGTGCCTCATGGCACAGTGCAGCAGCAGTGGCTGGGACGGCAGGAACAATAGAGTTCACACCCCTGGTGATATTTTGGAGAAACACTTCCCATCTCTCTTAGCAACCAGAGGGAGCTGGGCCACTACTCCAGTGGCAGCCACGGAAATGCAAGCCCTGTAAACAAAGGGTATGCTTGAGGTGCTACCTGCCCGGGTGGGGCACTGCAGGTACGGAGACTAGAATACACACACACAGAGGCAGCATACTCCCAGGGGGGTGCTGAGTCATAATTGCTGCTTTTTTTAAATTTATGAATAGTTTATTTATCACTCATATTCATAGCTCAGGAACACAGGTCAGTGACAAACGCCTATGGTAATCAGCCCAAAGAAATTCTTTATATTCCAAAATTACTTTATGCTCTGAAAGACACCAGCCTTCCTCATCTCCTCAAAATATTTCACAGAATCATAATTTCTGTAGAAATCTGCATATGCCTTCTTTCTTGGTTCAGCCACAGCATACTTATAGAAAGCTGCAACCCCCAGGGATACAACAAATGCTCCAACAACGTGAATCTGCAGGCGCCTGGTCAAGAGGCCATGCATCTGAGGTTTGGCCAAAGCACTGGAAGCCATGGTAGTCACTGTCCTTGATGGGTATGCCAACCTGAATGCGTCCTTCCCGGGTGAGGGACGTACGACCTGCCAAATTGCTGCTTTTTTGAGCCCAAGTTGCACCTGGCCCCCAGCAGAGCATAGCTGGGACAAAAGCAGGTATGGAAGGGGCATCAGCTCCAGGAGGGGTAGAAACTGAGAGCCTTTTGTGAGCTCCAACCACACCTGCCCCAACACAGAGTGCAGCAGAGACAGAGATGCCAGCTCTGTGAGAATTGGCACAGCAGCAGCAGCAGCAGCACAGGGCAGTGCTGAGTCACAGTTTCTGTGAACTCAAACTGTGCCTGGCCCACAGTGGAATATAGCCAGGACAGAAACGCAAATTCTGTGAGAATATAAATGGTAGCAACATCAATCTGGGGCAGGGCTGGAACTCAGTGATGCTCCCCAGTTTCCATTAAGCACCCGAGGTAATTAGGCTTCAGCTCCCACTGCCAGCTGATGGCAGAGTGTGGCAGCCTGGCCAAGGAGACATAGATCTCCCTCTGACTCAGGCAGGTGTAAAATCTTGGCTCATCTGCTCATTGGAGGTAACTGGGCCACAGCCCTGTGGAGCTACAAGTGACTGGGTGTGACAGAGGTGGAAGGTGGGGAAAGAGGTATCAACCTCCCTGGGCTAACTCATTTGCTGGGTGGGCCCTTCTGACTCCACGGAGCACCAGAGTGAGCCACACTCGAGCTGCCAGCAGACCCCTGAGATCTAGTTGCTGGAGACCTTTTAAACTCTCCCACTTGGTGCTGACTGGGACAACTGATTTGGAACTCTTGACCTGGTCCAATCACCTGAAGACCATCCAAAATGGTACCCTGGTTGTGTTGTGGGAAGGTTTGATTTTCCTTTTCCAGTTGTTGCCTATGGAAGGCAGGGTGTCTTAGCAGCTTGTATTTCTCTACAGCTGAGACTTCAAGCCAGAGTTAATGATTCACTATGATTGGACAGAGACCAGGTGAATACAACATGGAGCCACCTAGCCCCACCACACCAAGCAGGTCCCCAGTGTCTCAGGCTATAGTACTGTACGGGTCCTTTGCAATCCTGTAGGGGAAAAGCTGGTCACCAGTCCCAGCTCTTGGGCAAAGGATGGTTAATCACTACTCCAGGAGCCCCCAGTCCAATTTCACCTTACCTGCTCACCTAAACAAATGGTGAAAAAAAATCATAGGGCAGAATCAGCGGAAAACCTCTAGCAACATGATTAATCAGAGTAGATCAACTCCCAAAAGGAACGACAAGGAGGAAACACCAGAAGATCCCATACATAAACAAATGGCTGAGATGTCAGAAATTGAGTTCAGAATTTGGATAGCAAATAAGATTAATAGAATGGAAGTAAAGTTTGAATTAGAAATTCTAGGAATAATTCCAAAGTTGTCTCAAGAATTCAATGAATCCAAAGAAAAAATCACCAAAGATTTTGACACATTGAGAAAAGAACTTGCAGCCCTCAAAGATATGAGAAATACAGTAGAATCCTGCAGTAACAGAATGGAGCAAGCAGAAGAAAGGATTTCTGACATTGAAGACAAAGCTTTTGAACGCTCCCAAACACTCAAAGAAGAAGAGAAGTGGAGAGCAAAAACAGATCATTCTCTCAGAGAGCTGTGGAATAATTCCAAAAAAACTAATATTAGCCAGCGCAGAGCAGTTTAGTCGGTCATTGGGAAAGCATCATTTCTTTGCTGGGCAACTGCGGCTCTTCATTGGGCACCAGAAGCAGAGGCATTGGGTAAAAGAAAATGGCTCGAACCAAGCAGACCACTCATAAATCCACTGATGGGAAAGCCCCCCACTAACAGCTGGCCACCAAAGCTGCCAAGAAAAGCACTCCCTCTACCAACGACATGAAGAAACCTCATCGCTACAGGCCCAGCACTATGGCGCTCAGAGAGATTCATCATTATCAGAAATCGACTGAGGTGCTCATTCAGAAGCTACCTTTCCAGAGGTTGGTGAGGGAGATCACCCAGGATTTCAAAACCAACTTGAGGTTTCAGAGTGTGGCCATTGGTGCGCTTCAGGAGGCCAGTGAAGCGTACCTTGTGGGTTTGTTTGAAGATACGAATCTGTGTGCCATCCACGCTAAGGGAGTCACCATCATGCCCAAAGACATCCAGTTGGCTCGCTGGATACTGGGAGAGAGAGCTTAAGTGAAGGCAGTTTTTATGGTGTTTTGTAGTAAATTCTATAAAATACTTTGGTTTCATTTTTGATTTTTTTTGTAAGAAATTGTTTATAATATGTTGCATTTGTAAGTCATTTGATCTTTCACTCAGGATGAATGCGAAAAGTGACTGTTCACAGACCTCAGTGATGTGAGCATTGTTGCTCAGGAGTGACAAGTTGCTAATATGCAGAAGGGATTGGTGATATTTCTTGCTTCTCATGATGCATGTTTCTGTATGTTAATGACTTGTTGGATAGCTATTAAGGTACTAGAATTGATAAATGTGTACAGGGTCCTTTTGCAATAAAACTGGTTATGACTTGATCCAAGTGTTTAACAACTGGGGCTGTTAAGTTTGACCATACATCACTGTGATGGAATGTGGGCTTTTTCAAGGGTGAAGATACAAATCTTAACCACAGTGTAAACTTACAGTTTCTGTAAAAAAAAAAAAAAAGTAAACCTGGCAGCTACAGGATACACTATGTGCATTTATAATAGCTATTTTACATATTGTAGTGTCAACGTTTCTAAATTAAATGTTTTACATTCAAAAGTGGTGGGAAGTCTGTCATTAAAGGTGTGTGTAATTTAGAGTCCAGTTCATTTTCTCCTAACTAGACTGCACTTGTTTTAATAATAGTAAAGTGCTAGGTGCATTATACCTTGCATAAGTCCTCATTCTACCACGTATTAACTAATCCTCTAGCTAATGATGCAAACACTAATTGGGGGATTTTATTTATAAGGGCTCTAGAATAAAATACAAGTTATTCACACCAGCATCATCTGTTAATAGTCTGAAGAACTAGTTAGTGCATCATTTCATTGTGTTGTGGTTGGTCTCATAACTAGGTTGAGTTTTGTTCATCTGCATGAGGAGATGATTCCTAAGTTATTTTCCTTGTGGAGTTTGTATTATAACCCTTAGTGTAAATTTGCTGTGGGGGAGGAGCAACCAGCTCCAGCTCATTCAACCTCTGCTGGTTAAGATGGTGTTGGGTTAGGTTACATCTGGTTACTGTCCTGGGAAAATCACTTAGCAGAGATGGTCTTCCAAATGGTTTTAAAATTTTATCCTTCTATTAAAGTTTTTAGGTCAATTATGTACGTTGACTAAATTTATGAATAAACATGTTTATCCAAAAAAAAATCCCAAAACTAATATTAGCCTTATAGGAATTCCTGAAGGCCACAAGGTTGCTTCAAAAGGCCCAGATGCTCTACTCCAAGAGATAATTGAGAACTCCCCAAACATGGCAAGAGATCCTGAAATTCAGATAGAAGACAGTTTCAATTTCAGAACCCTAGCATGACTCAATCCAAATAAAGCATCTCCCAGACACATTATAATTAACTTCGCCAAAGTTAATATGAAGGAGAAAATTCTGCAAGAAGCCAGATGTAAGAAAACCATAAGGGGAAAAATATTCTTACAAGGGGAAGAATATTAGAATGACTGCAGTTTCCTCTGCTGAAACTTTTTTTTTTTTTTTTGCAGTTTTTGCCGGGGGGTGGGTTTGAACCCACCACCTCTGGCATATGGGGCCAGTGGCCTACTCCTTTGAGCCACAGGCACCACTCTCTCTGCTGAAACATTTCAAATGAGAAGAGGATGGTCATCGATATTTAATCTCCTAAAACAAAGTAACATTAGTTTCATTTATGATCAAGAAATTAAATACATTAATGACATTCACATGTTGAAGATATTTGCCATAACTACACCAGCTCTCCAAGAAATTCTCAGACCCATTATCCACAATGACCAGCATAATGCTCCACCACATTGATACATCCAATCAGAATGTGCCTCAATTTATAAGAGAGGATCTAACAGACATGAGCAACATGATTTCCTCCAGCTCCATAATAGTCAGAGATTTTAACACTCTCTTGGCAGTGTTGGATAGATCCTCCAATAAGAAACTAAGGAAAGAAATTTTAGACTTAAACTTAACCATGCAACAATTGCATTTAATAGACATCTATAGAACATTTAATCCTAGCAAACCTGAACACACATTCTTCTCATCAGCCCATGGAATATCCTCCAAAATTGATCACATCTTAGGTCACAAGTCTAACCTCAACAAATTTAAAAGAATAGAAATTATTCTTTGCATCTTCTCAGACCATCGTGGAATAAAAGTTGAACTAAGTAACAACAGGAATCTGCATACTCATACAAACATATGGAAACTAAATAACCTTATGCTGAATGATAGCTGAGTCATAGATGAGATTAAGAAGGAAATTACCGAGTTTTTGGAACAAAATGATAATGAAGACACGAATTAACAGAACCTCTGGGATATCGCAAAGGCAGTCCTAAGAGGGAAAGTTATAACACTGCAAGCCTTCCTCAAGAGAATGGAAAGAGAAGATGTTAACAACTTAATGGGACATCTCAAGCAACTGGATAAGGAAGGACATTCCAACCCCAAACCCAGCAGAAGAAAAGAAATAACCAAATTAGAGCAGAATTAAATGAACTTGAAAACAAAAGAATTATACAACTGATCAATAAAATAAAAAAGTTAGTTTTTTGAAAAGGTCAATAAAATGGATAAACCTTTGGCTAAACTAAACAAGAATAAAAGAATAAAATCTCTAATTTCCTCAATCAGAAATGACAACAACAAAATAACAGACTCCACACAAATTCAAAAAATCCTCAATGAATATTACAAGAATGTCTATTCTCACAAATATGAAAATCTGAAGAAAATAGACCAATTTGGAAGCACGCCATTTTCCTAGACTTAGCCAGTATGAAGTGGAAATGTTGAACAGGCCTATATCAAGTACAGAAATAGCATCAAGTATACAAAATCTCCCCAAAAAGAAAAGTCCAGGACCAGATGGCTTAACATCAGAATTCTAGCAAACCTTCAAAGAGGAACTAATACCTATATTACTTAACCTTTTTGAAAATATAGAAAAAAGGGCGGCGCCTATGGCTCAGTCAGTGGGCGCCAGCCCCATATACCGAGGGTGGTGGGTTCAAACCCAGCCCCGGCCAAAACTGCAACCAAAAAATAGCCGGGCGTTGTGGTGGGCGCCTGTAGTCCCAGCTACTCGGGAGGCTGAGGCAAGAGAATCGCTTGAGCCCAGGAGTTGGAGGTTGCTGTGAGCTGTGTGAGGCCACGGCACTCTACCAAGGGCCATAAAGTGAGACTCTGTCTCTACAAAAAAAAAAAAAAAAAAAAAAAAAGAAAATATAGAAAAAAAAGGAATACTACCCAACACATTCTATGAAGCAAACATCGCCTTGATCCCCAAACCAGGAAATGACCCAACAAGATAGACCAATATCTCTAACGAATATTGATGCAAAAATATTCAATAAGATCCCAGAAAACAGAATCCAACAACACATCAAACAAATTATATACCATCACCAAGTGGGTATTATCCCAGGGTCTCAAGGCTGGTTCAATATACATAAATCTATAAATATAATTCATTACATAAACAAAATAAAAAACAAAGACCATATGATTCTCTCAATTGATGCAGAAAAAGCTTTTGATAATATCCAGCATCCTTTCACAATCAGAACACTTAAGGAAATAGGTATAGAAGGGACATTCCTTAAAATGATAGAGGTCATCTACAGCAAATCCACAGCCAGTATCATATTGAATGGAGTTAAATTGAAATCATTTCCACTCAGAACATGAACCAGGCAAGGTTGCCCATTGTCTCCACTACTTTTTAGCACTGTAATGGAAGTCTTAGCCATCACAATCAGGCAAGAAAAGGTGATTAAGTATATCCATATAGGGTCAGAGGAGAAACTTACACTCTTCGTAGATGATATGATTGTATATCTAGAAAACCCCAGGGACTTAACTACAAAACTCTTAGAAGTAATCAAGGAATACAGCAGCGTCTCAGGTTACAGAATCAATACTCAACAGATCTGTAGCCTTTATATATACCAACAATAGTTAAGCTGAAAAAACAGTCAAAGACTCTATTCCTTCTACAGTAGTGCCAAAGAAGATGAAATATTTTGGAGTTTACCTAACAAAGGACATGAAAGATCTCTTTAAAGAGAACTATGAAACTCTATGAAAAGAAATAGTGGAAGATGTTAACAAATAGAAAAACATACCATGCTCATGGCTGGGAAGAATCAACATTGTTAAAATGTCCATACTACCCAAAGAAACATAATTTTTTTTGTTTGGTAGAAACAGTCTCATTTTATTGCCCTCAGTAGAGTGTCATGGTGTCACAGCTCACAGCAACTTCCAACTCTTGGGCTTAGGCGATTCTCCTGCCTCAGCCTCTGGAGTAACTGGAAATACAGGTGCTTGCCACAACACCCGGCTATTTAATTTTAATGTGATCCCTATTAAAGCACAACTGTCATACTTTAAAGACCTGGAAAAAATAATACTTCGTTTTATATGGAATCAGAAAAAAACCTTGAATAGCCAAGACATTACTCAGAAAAAAAAAAAAAAATCAGAAGGAATCACGCTACCATACCTCAGGCTATAATACAAATTAATAGTGATCAAAACAGCATGGTACAGGCATAAAAACAGAGGCAGAGGTATGGAACAGAATAGAGAACCAAGAGATGAACTCAGCAACTTACCGCTATTTGATCTTTGATAAGCCAATCAAAAACATCCCTATTTAACAAATGGTGCCGGGTGAACTGGCTGGCGACCTGTAGAAGACTGAAACTGGGGGGCGGTGCCTGTGGCTCAGTGAGTAGTAGGGCGCCGGCCCCATATGCCGAGGGTGGCGGGTTCAAACCCAGCCCCGGCCAAACTGCAAGAAAAAAAAAAAAAGCCGGTTGTTGTGGCAGACACCTGTAGTCCCAGCTGCTTGGGTGGCTGAGGCAAGAGAATAGCATAAGCCCAAGAGTTAGAGGTTGCTGTGAGCCGTGTGAAGTCATGGCACTCTACCTGAGGGCGGTACAGTGAGACTCTGTCTCCACAAAAAAAAAAAAAAAAAAAGACTGAAACTGGACCCACACCTTTCACAATTAACTAAGATAGACTCTCACTGAGTAAAAGATTTAAACTTAAGACATGAAACTATAAAAATACTAGAAGAAAGTGTAGGGAAAACACTTCAAGAAATCGGGCTGGGAGAATACTTTATGAGGAGGAGCCCCTGAGCAATTGAAGCAACATCAAAAATACATTACTAGGATCTGATCAAAATAAAAAGCTTCTGCACAGCCACGAACACAGTATGTAAAACACACAGACAGCCCTTAGAATGGGGGAAGTTAGGGTGGCACCTGTGGCTCAGTGAGTAAGGCGCTAGCCCCATATACTGAGGGTGGCATGTTCAAACCTGGCCCCAGCCAACTGCAACAAAAAATAGCCAGGCATTGTGGTGGGCGCCCACAGTCCAAACTATTTGGGAGGCTGAGGCAAGAGAATCGCCTAAGCCCAAGACCTGGAGGTTGCTATGAGCTGTGATGCCACGGCACTCTAATGAGGGTGGTAAAGTGAGACTGTCTCTGGAAAAAAAAAAAAAAAGAATGGGGGAAGATATTTGCAGGTTATGTCTGTGACAAAGGTTTAATAACCAGAATCCACAGAGAACTCAAACGTATTTGCAAGAAAAGAACAAATGATCCTATCTCAGGGTGGGCAATAGACTTGAAGAGAAACTTTTCTGAAGAATACAGGTGCACAGCCAACTGACACATGAAAAAATGCTCATCATCCTTAATCATCAGAGAAATGCAAATCAAAACCACTTTGAGATATCTTCTAATTCTAGTAAGACTAGCCCACATCACAATATCGCAAAACCATAGATGTTGGGGTGGATGTGGATAAAAGGGAACACTTCTACACTGCTGGTGGGAATGGAAACTAATACATTCCTTTTGGAAAGATGTTCAGAGGTTTGGATTGGAGCAAGATGGTGTCCGAGTAACAGCTTCCCCGCAACTGGGAACAGTGAGTCTGGGGAGATAAGACGCCAGGCATCTCTGACTGGTGGAATCTGCCTATAATCATCCATTCGTGGATACAGGGAGTCAGCAAGGGACTTCTGGACCCCAAGAGGAGGACAAAAACAGTGGAAAACTGGCAAGTGGTTGCATGTGTTCGATTGACCTAATCCTGCCGGCAACCGTAAGTACAAGCAGCAGTGAGACTGCAAACAGGAAAAGTCTTACCTGTGAACTGTTTCAGTGTATTTCGAATTGGCACTCAGTTGAACTGCCTTGGGGAGAGCTTGAGCAAGAGTGCGGAGAACTTTGGGCACTGTCTAGGGCCCCAGACTGAGCCGCTGAGCTGGGCCGCAGGGAACCATTGTGAAAGAACTGCCCCAGCAAGCTCTGCCCTCAGGGTCCCAGAGCAAGGATTGGGCGGGAGCTAGTAACCTAGTGACTGAGCAGCCTAAAGCTGGGGACTGAGCTACCTTACAGTCTTAAACTTAGGGGCAGTGCCAAAGTCACTGAGCGCCAGGCACTCCTAGAACCATGCGCACTACCTCCCGCCCTGTTCTGGATACGTGTGTGTCACACGCCGGAGCTGCTTCCACAACCAGAACTCCCTAGCTGAGTCAGCCCTGGAGGAAATACACAGGGTCACTCCCTACAAAGATCCAGCAAAAATAGAGTGATCCTGCTGTGGTCTAATCTTGGAGAGACACCTCCCCAACTCTGAGGACAGCCAGAGGCAACGGTAAAAAACAATTATGAGGAAAAATCAACAGAAAAACTCTGGCAATATGAATAATCAGAGTAGATCAACTCCCCCAAGGATCAATGGGGCAGACACTGCACAAGATCCCATGCACAAACAAATAGCTGAGATGTCAGAAATCAAATTCAGAATCTGGATAGCAAATAAGATCTAATTAGAATTCCAAGCAGTAAACCAAAGGATATCTCAAGAATTCAATGAATTCAAAGACCAAATGACCAAAGATTTTGACACATTGAGACAAGAAGTTGCAGCCCTCAAAGATCTGAGAAACACAGTAGAATCCCTCAGTAACAGAATGGAGGAAGCAGAAGAAAGGATTTCTGACATTGAAGACAAAGCTTTCGAACGCTCCCAAACTCTCAAAGAGGAAGAGAAATGGAGGGCAAAAACAGATCACTTGCTCAGAGAGCTCTGAGATAATTAGAAGAAAACCAATATTCGTCTTATAGGGATCCCTGAAAGCAACAAAGTGGTTTCACAAGGCACAGAATCTCTTCTCCATGAGATTATGAAGGAGAACATTCCAGACATGCCAAGAAATTCAGATAGCAGACAGTTTCAGAACTCCAGCACGACTCAACCCGAATAAGACATCCCCCAGACACATCATAATCAATTTCACTAAAGTTAATATGAAGGAGAAAATTCTGAAAGCTGCCAGATGAAAGAAAACCATTACCTACAAGGGGAAGAATATTAGAATAACTGCAGATATCTCTGCTGAAACCGTTCCAGCTAGAAGAGGATGGTCATCGACTTTTAATCTCCTAAAACAAAATAACTTTCAAACCAGGATCCTGTACCCAGCTAAACTGAACTTCATTTATGATGGAGAAATTAAATACTTCAATGACATTCACATGTTGAAGAAATTTGCCATAACAAAACCAGCTCTCCAAGATATTCTCAGACCTATCCTCCATAAAGACCAGCGTAATCTTCCACCACAAAAGTAAACCCGCCCAGAAAATTTTGATCAAATTCCAACTTCCACAGTCACGAAAGGATTAAAAATGTCCACAGGACTCTAGAAAGGCTTATAAATATTCTCAATTAATGTGAATGGTTTAAACTGTCCTCTAAAGAGGCACAGATTGGCTGACTGGATTCAAAAACTCAAGCCAGATATCTGCTGCATACAAGAATCGCATCTTACATTAAAAGACAAATACAGACTCAAGGTGAAGGGATGGTCATCTATATTCCAGGCAAATAGAAAGCAGAAAAAAGCAGGTGTTGCAATCCTGTTCACAGACGCAATAGGCTTTAAACCAACCAAAATAAGGACGGATAAGGATGGACACTTCATATTTGTTAAAGGTAATACTCAATATGATGAGATCTCAATTATTAATATTTATCCTCCCAGCCAGAACGCCCCTCAATTTATAAGAGAAACTCTAACAGATGTGAGCAACTTGATTTCCTCCAGTTCCACAGTAGTTAGAGATTTTAACACCCCTTTAGCAATGCTGGCTAGATCCTCCAAAAAGAGGCTAAGCAAAGAAATTTTAGATTTAAACTCAACCATTCAACATCTGGACTTAACAGACATCTACAGAACATTTCATCCCAACAAAACTGAATACACATTCTTCTCATCAGCCCACGGAACATACTCCAAAATCGACCACATCCTAGGCCACAAATCTAACCTCAGCAAATTAAAAAAATTACCAGAACCTCTGGGATACTGCAAAGGCAGTCCTAAGTGGGAAATTTATAGCACTTACAAGCCATCCTCAAGAAAACGGAAAGAGAGGAAGTTAATAACTTAATGGGACATCTCAAGCAACTGGAGAAGGAAGAACACTCCAACCCCAAACCCAACAGAAGAGAAGAAATAACCAAAATCAGAGCAGAACTAAACAAAATTGAAAACAAAAGAATTATACAACAGATCAATCCAAAAGTTGGTTTTTTGAAAAGATCGATAAAATAGATAAACCTTTGGCGAACCTAATCAGGAAAAAAAGAGTAAAATCTCTAATTTCATCAATCAGAAATGGTAAAGATGAAATAACAAGACCCTTCAGAAATTCAAAAAATCCTTAACGAATACGGCAAGAAACTCTACTCTCAGAAATATGAAAATCTGAAAGAAATCGACCAATACATGGAAGTACGCCACCTACCAAGACTTAGCCAGAATGAAGTGGAAAAGTTGACCAAGCCTATGTCAAGTTCTGAAATAGCATCAACTATACAAAAATCTCCTTAAAAGAAAAGTCCAGGACCAGATGGCTTTACGTCAGAATTCTACCAAACCTTTAAAGAAGAACTAGTACCTATACTACTAAACCTCTTCCAAAATATAGAAAAAGAAGGAATATTACCCAACACATTCTACAAAGCAAACATCACCTTGACCCCCAAACCAGGGAAAGACCCAACAAGAAAAGAAAATTATAGACCAATATCACTAATGAATATTGATGCTAAAATACTCAACAAGATCCTAACAAACAGAATCCAACAACACATCAAAAGAATTATACACCATGATCCAGTGGGATTTATCCCAGGGTCTCAAGGCTGGTTCAATATACGTAAATCTATAAATGTAATATAACACATAAACAAACTAAAAAATTAGGACCATATGATTTTTACAATTGATGCAGAAAAAGCTTTTGATAATATCCAGCATCCCTTCATGATCAGAACACTTAAAAAATTCCCATAGAACAGACATTTCTTAAGTTAATAGAGGCCATCTACAGCAAACCCAAGGCCAATATTGTATTGAATGGAGTTAAATTGAAATCACTTCCACTTAGATCAGGAACCAGGAAAGGTTGCCCATTGTCTCCATTGCTCTTTAACATTGTAATGGACCTTTTAGCCATTGCAATTAGGGAAGAAAAGGTGATCAAGGATATACACATAGGGTCAGAAGAAGATCAAACTTTCACTCTTCGCAGATGATATGATCGTATATCTGGAAAACACTAGGGATTCTACTACAAAACTTTAGAAGTGATCAAGGAATACAGCAATGTCTCATGCTACAAAATCAACACCCATAAATCTGTAGCCTTTACATATATCAAAAATAACCAAGCTGAAAAAAACAGTCAAGGACTCTATTCCTTTTACAGTCGTGCCAAAGAAGATGAAATATTTGGGAGTATACCTAACAAAGGACGTGAAAGAGCTCTATAAAGAGAACTATGAAATTTGAAGAAAAGAAATAGCTGAAGATGTTAACAAATGGAAAAACATACCATGCTCATGGCAGGGAACAATCAACACTGTTAAAATATCTATACTACCCAAAGCAATATATTATTTTAATGCAATTCCTATTAAAGCTCCACTGTCATATTTTAAAGATCTTGAAAAAATAATACTTTGTTTTATATGGAATCAGAAAAAACCTCAAATAGCCAAAACATTACTCAGCAATAAAAACAAAGCTGGAGGAATCATGCTACCAGACCTGAGACTGTACTATAAATTGATAGTGATCAAAACATCATGGTACTGGTACAAAAACAGAGAAGTTGATGTCTGGAACAGAATAGAGAACCAAGAGATGAATCCAGCTACTTACCGTTATTTGATCTTTGACAAGCCAATTAAAAACATTCGGTGGGGAAAAGATTCCCTACTTAACAAATGGTTTTGGGTAAACCGGCTGGCAACCTGTAGAAGATTGAAACTAGACCCACACCTTTCACCATAACTAAGATAGACTCTCACTGGATAAAAGATTTAAACTTAAGACATGAAACTGTAAAAATGCTTGAAGAAAGTGCAGGGAAAAGTCTTGAAGGAATCGGTCTGGGTGAATATTTTACGAGAAGGATCCCCAGACAATTGAAGCAGTATCAAAAATACACTACTGGAACCTGGTCAAACTAAAAAGCTTCTGCACAGCCAAGAACATATTAAGTAAAGCAATCAGACAGCCCTCAAAATGGGAGAAAACATTTGCAGGTTATACCTCAGATAAAGGTCCAATAACCAGAATCCACAGAGAACTCAAACGTATTAGCAAGAAAAGAACACGTGACCCCATCTCAGGGTGGGCAAGGGACTTGAAGAGAAACTTCTCTAAAGAAGACAGATGCGGCCGGGCGTGGTGGCTCACGCCTGTAGTCCCAGCGCTGTGGGAGGCCGAGGCGGGTGGATTGCCTGAGCTCACAGGTTCGAGACCTGTATGTAACAGCAGTGAGCCAGAGTAAGATCCCGTCTCTACTAACATCAAAACTAGCCAGACGTTGCGGTGGGCGTCTGTAATCCCAGCTACTGGGGAGACAACGGGACAGAGCATCGCCAGAGGAATCATTGAAAAAAAAAAGAAAAAAAGAAAATGAACAAAAAAAAAAGAGTACTTCAAACGAAGAAGAATGATGACCAAGCAAGCTGAAAATAAAAAAAAAAAAATTAAAAAAATTCTAAAAAAAAAAATAAAGAAGACAGATGCACGATCTACAAACACATGAAAAAAAGCTCATCATCCTTAATCATCAGAGAAATGCAAATCAAAACTACTTTGAGATATCACCTAACCCCAGTAAGAGTAGCCCACATAACAAAATTCCAAAACCAGAGATGTTGGCGTGGATGTGGAGAAAAGGGCACACTTCTACACTGCTGGTGGGAATGCACACTAATACATTCCTTCTGGAAGGAAGTTTGGAGGATACTTAGTGACCTAAAAATAGACCTGTCATTCGATCCTGTAATTCCTTTACTAGGTTTGTACCCAGAAGACCAAAAATCACAATATAACCAAGACATCTGTACCAGAATGTGTATTGCAGCCCAATTCATAATTGCTAAGTCATGGAAGAAGCCCAAGTGCCCATCGACCCACGAATGGACTAGCAAATAGTGGTACATGTATACCATGGAATATTATGCAGCCTTAAAGAAAGATGGAGACTTTCATGTTTACATGGATGGAACTGGAACATATTCTTCTTAGCAAAGTATCTCAGGAATGGAAGAAAAAGTATCTAATGCACTCAGCTCTACTATGAAGCTAAAGTATAGCTTTCACACGAAGGCTGTAACCCAACTATAGTACAAGACTATGGGGAAAGGGCCAAGGAAGGGGAAGGGAGGGGGGAGGTTAGAGTGGAGGGAGGGTAATGAATGGGACCACACCTACGGTGCATCTTAGAATGGGTACAGGCGAAACTTACTAAACGTAGAATACAAATGCCTACATACAGCAACTAAGAAAATGCCATGAAGGCTACGTTTAACAGTTTGATGAGAATATTTCAGATTGCATACGAAACTAGCATATTTTACCCCTTGATTGCACTAATGTACACAGTTATGATTTAACAATAAAAATAAATAAATTAAAAAAATTAACAAATAAAATAAAATAAAACATTTTTATTATGAAAAAATTGTCTTTTGTTTGACCATAAAAAAAAAAAAGAATGATGTTCATAGATCACTTAGGGATCTAAAAATAGACCTGCCATTCAATTCTTCAATTCCTCTACTAGGTATATATCCAGAAGACCAAAAATCATTTTATAAAAAAGATATCTGCACCAGAATGTTTATTGAAGCCAAATTCATAATTGCTAAGTCACAGAAGAAGCCCAAGTGCCTATCGACCCATGAATGGATTAATAAATTATGGTATATGTACACCAAGGAATACTATGCAGCCTTAAAAAAGATGGGAGACTTTACCTCCTTTATGTTTACATGGATGGAGCTGGAACATATTCTTCTTAGCAAAGTATCTCAAGAGTGGAAGAAAAAAGTATCCAATGTACTCAGCCCTACTATTACACCAATTTGTAAACACCCACAGTTCCATATGAATGGTATAACCCAACTGCAGCCCAAGATGAAGGGGAAAGAAGAAAGGGAGGGGAAGGGAGGGCGGAGGATGTGTGGAGGTAAGGTAATTGGTGGGACCACACCTATGGTGCATTTTACAAGGGTACATGTTAAATCTACTAAGTGTAAAATATAAACGTCTTAACAAAAAAAATAAGAAAATGTGGTGAAGGCTATGTTAACCAGTTTTATGAAAGTAATTCAAATTGTATATAAAACCAGCACATTGCACCCCATAATTGCATTAATGTACACAGCTATGATTTAATAAACAAAATTAAAAATAAATTTTTTTATAAAACAAAAAAAAATATCTTGTAGCCTAAGGACACAATCAATAGAGTAAAAAAGACACCTGTGGAATAAGAGAAATTATCTGTGAACCATTTATTTGATAAGTAGTTAATATCCAGAATATATAAAGAACTCCTACAAATAGTCATAACAACAAAAAATTGATTAAAAAAATGGGCAAAGGACTGCAATAATTATTTTTCCAAAGAAGATAAACAAATGGCAGGGCATGGTAACTCATACCTGTAATCCTAGTACTCTGGGAAGCTGAGATAGGTGTATTGCTTTAGCTCAGGGGTTTGAGAGCAGCCTGAGCCAGAGTGAAACCCCATCTCTAAAAACAAAAAATAAATAATAGCTGGGTGTCTGGCAGGTGTCTGTAGTCCTAGCTGTTGGGGAGACAGAGGCAAGAGAATCACTTGAGCCCAAGAGTTTGAGGTTGCTTCTGTGAGCTATGATGCCACAGTACTCTACCAAGGGCAACAAAGTAAGACTCAGTCTCAAAAAAAAAAAAAAAGATATGGCGGCATCTGTGGCTCAAAGGGGTAGGGCGCTGGCCCCATATGCCGGACGTGGTGGGTTCAAACCCAGCCCCAGCCAAAAACCGCCAAAAAAAAAAAAAAAAAGATATATAAATGGCAAAAAAACACATGAAAAGACATTGAATATTATTAATCATTGTGGATACAAAAACCAACACCACAATAAGATACTACCTCATAACCATTAAGATGGCTATTATCAACAACAACAAAAAAAATAAAAAACCTAAATAAGAAGTATCTGCAAAGATGTGGAGAAATTAGAACCCTTGTATATTATTGGTAGGAATGTAAAAGGGTGCAGCGACTATAGAAAACAGCAGGGAGGTTCTTCAAAAACTTAAAAATTGAATTATATTATTCAGCAATTCCACTTTTGGGTATATATCCAAAATAATTGAAAGGAAGGTCTCAAAGAGATATTTGTGCTCCCATGTTCATAGCACCATGTTTCATAATATCCAAAAGGTAGAAGTATCCATCCAGATGAATGGGTAAACAACATATGGTAGATACATATAATACAAGGTAACATTATTCAGCCTTAAATGGAAGGAACTGCTAACACATGCTACAACATGGATGAACTTTGAAGATACGATGTTAAGTGAAAAAGCTAGTACAGAAAGACAAATACTGTCTGATTTCATTTATATGAGGTATCTAGAGTAGTAGAGTTCATAGAGACAGAAATAGAATGGGAGATACCAGAGGCTGGAAGAGGGGGCAACTGAAGTTGATGGGTACAGTTTTAGTTTTGCAAGATGAAAATAGTACTAGAGACCGGCTATATGACAGTGTGAATATACCTAATACCACTGACCAGTACATTAAAAAATGGTTAAGATGAGAACTTATATATATATATATTTTACCACTATTAAAAATTAACAAAATAACCTTACAGGCTTTAGAAATCCTTAGAGGTTAATAACCAACCTAAGATACACTATTTTTGTTAGGTACCACTTTTCATCCATGTTTAGCTTTTGTACTCATATATTGTAGCATATGACACTGTTATGTGGAGAATGATTTGAATTTTTGCCACAGGTGGACACAATATCACCATTTTATCTCTAACTCTAAAATGTCACTCTAAAATGGACTAATGGACATTAATATTAAAAATTATTTCAGGTACAAAAGCACAGGCAACAAAAACAGACAAATGAACCTATATTAAACTAAAAGGCTTTTGCACAGGAAAGAAAATAATCAATAGAGAAAAAAGACAACCTATTAAATGGGAGAAAATATTTGCCAACTATTTATCCAACAAGGAACTAATATCTAGAATATATAAGGAACTTAACAATTCAACAGTAAAATAAACTTAATTCCATTGAAAAGTGGGCAAAGAATATAAATAAGACATTTATCACAAGAAGACATACAATAGACAACGAGTGTATGAAAAAATGTTCAACATCACTAATAATCAGGGACATGCAATTCAAAACCACACTGATGTATCATCTTACCCCAGTTAGAATGGCTATTATTAAAAAGATAAAAAAAATAACATATGCTGGAGAAAATGCAGAGAAAAGGGAACTCTTATGAACCACTGGTGGGAATGTAAATTAGTATAACCACTGTAATCTTTTTTTTTTTTTTTTTTTTTTTTTGTAGAGACAGGGTCTCACTTTATGGCCCTCGGTAGAGTGCCGTGGCCTCACACAGCTCACAGCAACCTCCAACTCCTGGGCCTAAGCGATTCTCTTGCCTCAGCCTCCCGAGTAGCCAGGACTACAGGCGCCCGCCACAACGCCCGGCTATTTTTTGGTTGCAGTTTGGCTGGGGCCGGGTTTGAACCCGTCACCCTCCGTATATGGGGCCGGTGCCTTACTGACTGAGCCACAGGCGCCGCCCAACCACTGTAATCTTAACACGCTGGGAGGCCGAGGCCGGTGGATCGCCTGAGCTCAGGACTTTGAGGCCAGCTTGAAGAAGAGTGAGACCCTGTTCCTACTAAACTAGAAAAACTAGCTAGGCGTTGTGGCAGGCTCCTGTGGCCCCAGGTATGTATAGACAGATAGATAGATAATCTTGTCAAAATGAATGAAATTAAATTTTTTAATTTCCAAACAATCCCAGCCTGAACAGCTTAGAATGCGAAAGCAATTTCTTAAACTCTAGAAATCGTATCCTTTGGTCTAATAATTGCAGAATACACTAACATTCATAGGTTATATTATCTTAAATAAAGGTACTAATTTTGATTTATGGAGATGTCTGTGTGAGACTAGAATGTGAGTTGCACAATGATATACTGTAAAATGGGAATATTAAGCCATTTTTAAACATTTATTAAACATCTGTTATGTACTAAGCACTGATAGCTATCTACAGTATACTGGCTCTGTCATTAAGTAAGTCTATATTAACTATGTTGTATAGATTAAAAGGCTCTTACTAACTATATTGTAAGAGATACTATCCAGACAACAATAGAGTTAATTCTAGTATAAGACAGAATGTGGATAAGTATATAATTGAAATATAAGGAATGTAGTGTAACAGACTTTCCTTTTTTTTTTTGAGACAGAGTCTCACTATGTTGTCCTTGGTAGAGTTCTGTGGCATCACAGCTCACAGCAACCTCAAACTCTTGGGTTTAAGCAATTCTCTTGCCTCAGCCTCCCAAGCACCTGGGACTATAGGCACCTGACAAAATGCCCAGCTATTTCTATTTTTTTTTTTTTTTTTAGACAGAGTCTCACTTTATTGCCCTCAGTAGAGTGCCATGGCATCACAGTTCACAGCAACCTCCAACTCCTGGGCTTAGGTGATCCTCTTGCCTCAGCCTCCCAAGTAGCTGGGACTACAGGCACCTGCCACGACGCCCGGCTATTTTTTTGTTGCAGTTTGGCTGGGGCCAGGTTCGAACCCACCACCCCCAGTATATGGGGCCAGCACCCTACCCAGTGAGCCACAGGCTCCACCCAGCTATTTCTTTTTTAATTGTAGTTGTCATTGCTGTTTAGAATGCCCAGCCGGGATTGAACCCGCCAGCCCTGGTATATGTGGCTGGCACTGTTATCACTGAGCTATGGGCGCCAAGCTGTGAGTGACTTTTCATCTAGATTTAAAAAGGCTTAAAGGAAGCACCTGATATAAGGCTTAAAGGGTAAGCCTTAATTTGATAGTGGAAAGAAAGGGGCAGGAAAGTAAATATACTTCATGTTGTTTGTTTTATTTTATTTTACTTTTTTTGAGACAGAATCTTGCTCTGTTGCTCTGGCTAGAGTGCCATGTGTCATCAAAGCTCACTGCAGCCTCAAACTCCTGGGCTCAAGTGATCCTCCTGCCTCAGCCTCCTGAGTAGCTGGGACTATAGGTACATACCACAATGCCTAGCTAATTTTGCTATTTTCAGTGGAAACTATGTCTTGCTCTTTCTTTCTTGCTCAGGCTGGCCTTAAACTTCTGAGCTGCAATAATCCTTTTGCCTCAGCCTCCCAGAGTGCTAGGATTACAGGAGTGAGCCACTGCGCAGGGCCATACTTCATGTTTTTTGGAAATGAACAATCAATAGTGCTGAAATAAGACAGTGTATAGAAGAATATGATTATGAGAAATGTGGTCTTGTGTTCTTGTGTAATCAGAGTAGAGTACATGAGGTGAAAAGTACTAAGGAATTCTGGCTTCAGTCAAATGCCACTATTTTCAAAAGTGTGTTTTAGGAAATCTAGCCAAAAACATTCCATCAAGTGGTCCAATAATTTGGGAAACTGTATTAGAGTCCCTTACTGGAAAGGAAAGGATAACATATATATCAGCATGTGAAAGTTCCTGAAAAGTTCAGTGTTTGGAGACAATTCTCCATGAGTTTCTCTTATTTCTACATGAATTGTGGGCAAAGGCACTAACTTCTTTTGTTCTGGATGATCTTTTTTTCCTTTTCTTTCTTTCTTTCTTTTTTTTTTTTTTGAGAAACAGAGTCTTACTCTGTTGCCCAGGCTAGAGTGTCATGGCATCCTAGCTCACAGCAACCTCAAACTCCTAGGCTCAAGCAATCCTCCTGCCTCAGCCTCCCAAGTAGCTAGGCCTATGGTCACCCATCACGACACTAGGATAAATTTTCTATTTTTAGTAGAGACAGTGTCTAGCTCTTGCTGAGACTGGTTTCAAACTCCTAAGCTCAAGCAATCCTCCTGCCTCAGCCCCCCAGAATGCTAGGACTACAGGCATGAACCATCACAAACAGCCCCTTCTAGATGATCTTATCAAGGGCATTTGTGTATCTTTGGAAGCTAGAGAGAAGTTTCCCTCCAAAACAAAGAGCAAACATGCTTACCATCCATTGTAGATGATTTTGGTTCCTACAGCTTAGCATTCCTCTCCCATAATGCAACCAATTGGCTCTCTCTGCATTGCCCTATGGGAGTGGGACTTGGGGAACAAGAAAACGCTAATAACTTTGGTTACTTATTAGTATTAAAGTCCTTTGACTCTCTCCAAGGAGTGTCATATCTTCTTCCAGCAACCAAGAAAATGTAGCAGGCTAACTTGTTACTTTGCAAGCAGGCTAAGAACTCAGATCCTTCAGAGCTCTTGAACCCTAAAGTAAAAAAATCAGTTTAATTTTGTTTAAAGTAGGGTTTCACAAATTTAATTTTTTCAAAGTATTCTTATTAATACCCTACAGAAAAAAAACTCTGGGAAATATTAGTGCAGGCAACATGGAGAAAGAACTATATGGAAGTTAAGTGGACCAGTTAAAAGGCTACTGCATTAGCTCAAATGAGAGATGATGAGGGCTTTGGAATGTAACATGGGAATGGCTATGACACATGTACAAGAAGATGAAGATGACAAACAATTGTCATTAATGCTATGGAACACATGAAGACCTTGTTTGGATAGAAATGGAGGAGAAACAGGAGTTTAATTTGGAATACAATGAAATTTTGGATTGTGAAGTCATTTATGTAAAGATGTATAGTAAGGTGTCATATGCAGATTTTTCTGTTTATGTTTTAAACAATTATTATAGAGTAAAAAAGTGTTCAAATATATGAATTAGGAACATTTATAAAGAAAGATAAAATTAAATCTGTGTCCTTGAGTGTTTATATGCAAGGGGAAAGAACTAGAAGAGAGGCCGAATTTAAAAGTACACACGAGGTCAGCTGTGGTGGCTCATGCCTGTAATCCAAGAATGTTGAGAGGCTGAGGCAGGAG
Organism: Nycticebus coucang; assembly: GCF_027406575.1. Lineage (NCBI taxonomy): Eukaryota > Metazoa > Chordata > Mammalia > Primates > Lorisidae > Nycticebus > Nycticebus coucang. The sequence goes on from NC_069804.1 coordinate 89,110,564, forward strand.
CATTGCCTGAGCTCGGGAGTTCAAGACCAGCCTTGGCAACACAATGAGACTCCCCCATCTCTAAAAAAATTTTTAAAAATTAGCCGGGCTTGGTGGTGTGCTTATAGACCTAGTTACTCAGAAGACTGAAGAGGGAGAATCACTTGAGCCCAGGAGTTTAAGGCTGCAGTGAGCTTTGATGGCACCACTATACTCCAGCCTGGACAACAGAGTGAGATCCTGTCTCTTAAAAAAGAAACGAACAAAGGGTGGTGCCTGTGGCTCAAAAGAGTAGGGCGCCGGCCCCATATGCCGGAGGTGGCAGGTTCAAGCACAACCCCAGCCAAAAACTGCAAAAAAAAAAAAAAAAGAAGAAACGAACAAAATCCCCACAAATGTAAGAGGTGGTAACTGACAGAGCAGGTGTGATAGAAAAGGGTTCAGCTGTGAACAAAAACAGGCTCTTTCCCACTAAGACAAAAGGCAAGGGGGAAAGACAGCCTGGTTTACTAAGGACTTTAGTATTACATAATGGTGGGATTCATACTATGATTTTAAAAATTACTTGCTAAACTATACACTCGAAAATGGTTAAAATGGTAAATTTTATATTTTCTCTATTTTAATACAACAAAAATATATGTTACTTGATTACTACCCAATTTCCACATTTCAATAGGTTAGCAATCATCACTACATTTTATGGTTAGCTCGAGTTTAGCTTTTTGCTCATTACTCCAGATCAGTGTTTTTCAATTTCTTTTTCTATCTCATGGCACACTTGAACCTATAAACTTCTGTGGCACACTTAAATTATGTTGATCAAAAAACAAAAAAAGAATATACTTACCGTGTTTTGAACTTCTTTCAAAAAATAATTTAACGATCTTTAAAAATGTTTATGGCACAGGCCACACCTGTGTGTTGTACCACACCAGTTGAAAATCACTGCTCTAGATTCCACATAACAGCTATCCTATTTAACTTCTTGTAGCCCCTGATAAAAAATGTATTCCACTATATCCATATTTTATCTAATCCTACACAGGCGAATAAAGCAAAGATCTTACCATCTGAAATACATCAGAGCCTTCATCAAAATCCACCATGGCAAAAAAAATCCTGTTGGTAAATGCACTGGAGTATCGCCATGAGTTTGCCAGGATCTGGAATTCTTCATCAGCTTGCCTGGATGCAATAAGATTTGTGAAGATAATAATAGAAAACAAAATTAAAAATCAATCTAGTTTATCAGCAGTAAAAGAGATCCAACCAAGCAATAGTAGTTTTTCCAATGGGGGCAATAGTAGAAAACATTGAGTAAGTCAGGCTTTGCTGATAGGGTTAGGGCAAACCTTGTTTTGGCATAAAAGAAGCCTTATCCTAACTCAGTGATTTTCAACTGGTGTGTCATGAGAGGGTCTTAGGTGTACCATGATATTTTTTAAAAGATCATTAATTAAATTATTTTCAAAAGGATTTCAAAGCAAAGTAAATATATTCTTTTTACTCTTTTTTTTTTTTGATCAACATAATATAAGTGTGCCATGGAAGTTTACAGTTCAAGTGTGTCACAAGATTAAAAAGGTTAAAAAACAGGGTGGCGCCTGTGGCTCAGTGAGTAGGGCGCTGGCCCCATATGCCGAGGGTGGCGGGTTCAAACCCAGCCCCAGCCAAACTGCAACAAAAAAATAGCCGGGCGTTGTGGCGAGCGCCTATAGTCCCAGTTGCTCAGGAGGCTGAGGCAAGAGAATCACGTAAGCCCAAGAGTTAGAGGTTGCTGTGAGCCGTGTGACGCCACGACACTCTACCCGAGGTCGGTACAGTGAGACTCTGTCTCTACAAAAAAAAAAGGTTAAAAAACAATGTCCTAAGTGTTGAGGCTGTCACCAGAAAATAATAATCACCTGGCTCCACTTTATATTTCATGCCTGTTTCTTATCCCAAAGCTCTTTCTGTGGTCATTGGACAAATACAGCTAATAGTCTTTGCAATTTCTTTTCTTTTCTTTGAGACAGAGTCTCAAGCTGTTGCCCTGGGTAGAGTGCTGTGGCGTCACAGCTTCACAGCAACCTCAAACTCTTGGGCTTAAGCGATTCTCTTCCCTCAGCCTTCCAAGTAGCTGCAACTACAGGTGCTGCCACAATGCCTGGCTATTTTTGTTGTTGTTGCAGTTGTCTTTGTTGTTTTAGTTGGCCCGGGCAGGTTCGAATCCACCAGCCTTAGTGTATGTGGCCAGCACCCTACCCACTGAACTATGGGCACCACCAGTCTCTGCAATTTCTAATTCCCTAAATTACTTCTAACAGTTCAAAGATAAGGTAGAAATAGTTTGCCTAGAGGAAGCAGATGTACAATATTAATTCATTTTAAAAAATGGCTCAATAGGGTGGCACCTGTGGCTCAGTGGGCAGGGCTCCAGCCCCATATACTGAGGATTGCCGGTTCGAACCCAGCCCCGGCAAAACTGCAACAAAAAAATAGCTGCATGTTGTGGCAGGCACCTGTAGTCCCGGCCACTTGGGAGGCTGAGGCAAGGGAATCACCTAAGCCCAGGAGTTGGAGGTTGCTGTGAGCTGTGATACCATAGCACTTTACCAAGGACAATAAAGCGAGACTCTGTCTCTAAAAAAAAAAAAATGCATTAATGTACACAGCTATGATTTAATAAAAAAGAAAAAGGGTTCAGCACCTATTGCTCAGTGGTTAGGGCACTGGCCACATGCATGGGGGCTGGTCGGTTTGAACCCAGCCAGGGCCTGCTAAACAACAACAATAACAACAAATAGCCTGGTGTTGTGGCAGGTGCCTATAGTCCCAGCTACTTGGGAGGCTGAGGCAAGAGAATCACTTGAGCCCAGAAGTTTGAGGTTGCTGTCATCTGTGACAGCATGGCACGCTACCGTGGGTGATATAGTGAAACTTTGTCTCAAAAATAATAATAATAAAATAAACTAAAGCACAAATGCTACTTGGGAAATAAAAATCAGATGACATATTAGAAAGGTAAGAAGGGTTCAGGGAACTGAAATTAATTGAAACCTCAAGTCATCTGTGACTTTTCCTGTATCTCCCATATGATTTCACTTACCAAGATCTGCCAATTTTGATTTGTTATTAACATTTTTATTTAAGACAGAGTCTCATTCTGTGCCCTCGGTAGAGTACTGTGGTGTCATAGCTCACAGCAACCTCAAACTCTTGCACTCCAGCAACCTTCTTGTTTTGGCCTCCCAAGTAGCTAGGACTACAGGCTCCCACCACAACACCTGGCTTGTTATCAACTTTTAACTCCATCTCTACTATTTATTTATTTATTGTGGAGACAGAGAGTCTCACTTAGTCACCCTTGGTAGAGTGCTGTAGTGTCACAGCTCACAGCAACCTCAAACTCTTGGGCTCCAGTGATTCTCTTCCCTCAGCCTCCCGAGTAGTGTGAATACAGGTACCCACTACAATGCTTGGCTATTTTTTTAGAGAGGGGTTCTTGCTCTTGATCAGGCAGGTCTTGAACTCCTGAGTTCAAACAGTCTACCCGCCTCAGCCCCTAAGAGTGCTAGGATTACAGGCATGAGCCTCCATGCCTGGGTTTCTCCTGTTTATTTTCATTGCTATAATCTAAGGCAGTATTTTTCAACCTTTTATTTCATGGCAAACTTGAACCTACAGTAAAACTTCTGTGGCACACCTAAATTATATTGATTAAAAAAAAAGAAGAAGAAGAACATACTTACTGTGCTTTGAACTTTTTTTTTAAGATAGCGTGTGACTCTGTCATCATGGGTAGAGTGCCATGGCATCATTATAGCTCACAGCAACCTGAAACTCCTAGGCTCAAGTGATCCTCTTGCCTCACCTTCCCCAGTAGTTGGGTCTATAGGCTCCTGCCACAGCCCCCAGCTAATTTTTCTATTTTTAGTAGAGCCAGGGTCTCACTCTTGCTCAGGCTGGTCTTAAACTCGTGAACTCAATCTTCCTGCTTCTGCCTCCCAGAATGCTAGGATAACAAGCATAACCCACCTGGCCTGGCCTTGTGCTTTGAACTTCTTTTGAAAATAATTTCATTAAAGATCTTTAAAAATTTTTGCGGCACACCTAAGATTTTCTCATGGTACAGCAGTGTGCCACTGCACACCAGTTGAAAATCACTGATCTAAGGTAAGATTCTTTTTTTTTTTGCAGTTTTTGGCCGGGGTTGGGTTTGAACCCGCCATCTCCAGCATATGGGGCCAAAGCCTGACTCCTTTGAGCCACAGGTGCCGCCCTAAGGTAAGATATCTACCAGTAGGATATTAAAATACTGACTAGTTTCTCCTCCTCCAATCCTTCTTATACTGCAATAAACATCAGTCTTCCTAAATTACTACTTTCCTAAAATCCCTCCTCTTCTCAGAAATAATTATTGCTTTTCTATTACCTTCAGAATATATTATCTAAGCCCTTTCAATGGTTATTCATTTTTTTGTAGAGATATGGTCTTGCTATTTGCATAGGCTCAAGGGCACTGGCTATTGACAGACTCAATCACAGCACACTGTAGCCTTGACCTCCCGGCCTCAAAGGATCCTCCTTCTTCATCCTCTTGAGTTGCTGGGACTACAGGTATGTACCACTGCACTGGCTTTACTGGTTATTCAAGGTTCTTTATCACCTAATTCCATATAATGCATCTAGTTTTATCTAGCCTTATTACTAATCAATATCAAATAGGATCCTTAATCCCAGCATATGATTTACTCCTCTCTCTACACCCTTTGGCAAATAATTGCTTCTAACTGGATATCTTACTTCAATCTAAATTTGCTAACTGTGTAGCCCTAGTAAAATCCTGTCTCCTCCATTAGGCCAACTCTAACCTCACCTATTATCTGTCCAACTCTAACCTCACCTATTATCTGTCCTTCGTGAAATGCTATAGTATTTATTATGTATACAATTCATCTCTTATTTATTCTCAAATTTATTTATATTACCAGCTATATTTCCATGTGTGTAATTTATTTCCCTAACCAGATTTTAAGTGTAGGGTACCTTTTTTACACTTCTCAATTCAACAGCACCAAAATATAGTATTATTCACATTGCTATTGCTTAATTTTTATTTGTTGAATATTTAAAAAATGTGAGTCAATTTTAAATTTGGTCTCACAGAAAGTAAGATACCAGTAAAAACTTAGGTAAGAATTCCACTAATTTGCATCTAACTGAATTATGAAAGAGTGTATGTTCTATGCCATTTTTGTATACTCTCTTTTTTTTTTCTTTTGAGACATACTCTTACTTTGTTGCCCCCTGGTAGAGTGCTCTGGCATCATAGCTCACAGAAACCTCTAACTCTTGGGCTCAAGCAATTCTCTTGCCTCATCCGCCTTAGTAGCTGTGACTACAGGTGCCCACCATAACACCCGGCTATTTCTTTAGAGATGGGGTCTTGCTCTAGGTCAGGCTGGTCTGGAACTCGTGAGCTCAGAAGATCCGCCCACCTTGGCCTCCCAAAGTGCTGGGATTACAGGCATGAGCCACCACACCTGGCTTAAAATTCTAGATTTTAAGTTTATTTGTAATTAAAACTTACTATTCTGTTTCCTTCTTTTATTTAATTTTAATTTATATTTAGCATATACCCCTTAAAATAAGCACTATGGAACCCAATAACTTGACTATCCCTTACCTCTAGGAAGAAAATCCTGAAAGAAAAGTTATCAACCCAGACATGGTGGCTCATGCCTGTAATCTTAGCATTCTGGGAGACCAAGGTGGGTAGACTGCCTGAGCTCACCAGTTTGAGACCAGCCTGAGCCAGAGCGAGACCTTGTCTCTAAAAATAGCCGGGCATTGTGGCAGGTGCTTATAGTCCCAGCTACTTGGGAGGCTGAGGCAAGAAAATTGCTAAGCCTAAGAGTTTGAGGTTGCTGTGAGCTTGACACCATGCACTCTACCGAGGGTGACAAAGTGAGACTCTGTCTCAAAAAAAAATAATAATAATTTATTTTTGGCCTTGAGCGAGATGGCTCACACCTGTAATCCTAGCACTCTGGGAGGCCAAGGCTGGTGAATTGTTTGAGATCAGGAGTTCAAGACCAGCCTGAGCAAGAGCAAGAGCAAGAGCAAGACCTCATGTCTAAAAATAGCCAGGCATAATGGCGAGCACCTGTAGTCCCAGGTACTTAGGAGGCTAAGGCAAGAGAATCATTTGAGGCTAAGAGTTTATGGGTGTGGTGGTTCATGCCTGTAATCCACCACTTTGGGAGGCTGAGGCAGGTGGATTGCCTAAGGTCAGGAGTTTGAGACCAGCCTGAGCAAGAGCAAGACTCTGTCTTTAAAAATAGTCAAGCATTGAGGTGGGTGCCTATAGTCCCACCTACTTGGGAGGCTGAAGCAAGAGAATCACTTGAGCCAAAGAGTTTGAGGGTGCTGTGAGCTATGACCACCATAGCACTCTACCAAGGGTGACAAAGTGAGACTCTGTCTCAAAAATAAAATCAATTTATTTTTAACAGAGATATAATTGTATATATTTGTGGAACACAATGATGTTTTGACATATGTATACACTATGGAATGATTAAATCAAGAATTAAGATAGTTATCATATCATCTACTTATTTTTTTTGTTGATAACATTTAAAATCTATTTTATTTATTTATTTTTTTGGAGACAGAGTCTCACTATGTTACCCTTGGTAGAGTGCTGTGGCATCACAGCTCACAGCAACCTCAGATTCTTGGGCTTAAGCGATTCTCTTGCCTCAGCCTCCCAAGTAGCTGGGACTACAGGTGCCCATCACAATGCCCAGCTATTTTTTTGTTGCTGTTGTTGTAGTTGTCGTTGTTTAGCAGGCCTGGGCTGGGTTCGAACCTGATAACCCCAGTGTATGTGGCTGGCACCCTAATCACTGAGGTAGGTACAGGTGCTGAGCCTAAAATCTATCTTTAGTAATTTCAAATTTTATAATACATTATTATTGTTAACTGTGGTCACCATGCTGTGCAATATATGACCATCACTTATTCCTCCCATCTAACTGAAACTTTGTGCCTTTTAATCAGCATCTCTCCTTTCCCCATTCTTTCCCACAAGCCTCTGATAACCATTCCATTCTCTGCTTCTATGAGTTTGACTTATTTAGACTTCACATCAGATGACATGCACCTTTGTTTTTTTTTTTTTTTTTAATGTTCTGTTCTCTCATATTCCAAACTTAGATGAAGCCACCATTATTGCATTAATAAATATCTTAAGCTTTGGGTAGACCAGTTAAAATTTTATAGCCTGTTTCTTCCCAAAATAGGAGAATATTTGTTACCTTTACCTTCTGAGATTATTGTGATAAAACAAGAGTATAAAGTTGAAAACACTAATAAATAATGAAACACAACATCAATGTTATCAGCAAACATTGATGGCTACTACAGTAATTTATCCATGTTCTCTCCTACCTCGATAATACAGACAACTAAGAATTGACTATAAAAAAAGAACAATAGTATTATATGTTACTACAGACTTCTTAAGTAAGGTAAACACATTAATTATTTATGTATCCACTGAAGTCGTTTGGTTCTTCTGGATTTAATAAATGGCTAAAATCTTATGAGTTACTTAATTTTAAAGTATAGTTGAAAGTTCATACTTGCAAACGACACACTGTCTATGAAGTTGTAGAGCAGTGAACATGACAATCACAGAGTAATTTCTTGGTGGGGCCTTAACAAGGCGACGGAACTTGTCTCCATTCATTCTTATTACAGGCCTTTTACTGGTCCATTCCATCAGTTGACTAACCTTTTCAGATAACACCATCTAAAAAAGACAAAGTGAGCATACTGTTAAAATACTCAACTTGGCATTTAAAGTTCTTTTAAGCTGGGCACAGTGGCACATGCCTGTAGTCTCAGCTATTCAGGAGACTGAGGTGGGAGAATCATGTGAGCCCAGGAATTTGAGATCAGCAAAGTTCTGTAAAAAATTAGAAAAAGAACTTTTATTTTGACACAGAATCTCACTTTGTTGCCCTCAGTAGAGTGCCATGGTGTCACAGCTCACAGCAACCTCAAACTGTTGGGCTTAAGTGGTTCTCTTGCCTCAGTCTCCCATGTAGCTGGGATTACAGGTGGCCACCACAATGCCCAGCTATTTCTAGAGACAGGTATTGCTCTGGCTCAGGCTGATCTCTAACCTGTGAGCTCAGGCAATCCACCGCCTTGGCCTCCCAGAGTGCCAGGATTATAGGCGTGAGCCACAAGGCCATCCAAAAAAAATTGTTTTTGAGACAGAGTCTCTCTATTGCTCTAGGCTACAGTGCCACAGCACCAGCCTAGCTCACAGAAACCTCAAACTCCTGGACTCAAGCAGTCTTCCTGCCTTAGCATCCACCTCCAGAGTAGCTAGGACAATAGGTGTCTAAAAATATTTTTAATTAAAAAATTGAAGTTCCAGGCTTGGCGCCTAGAGTTCAGTGAGTAGGGCACTGGCCACATACACTGAAGCTGGCCCGTTCGAGCGTGGCCCCAGGCCTGCTAAACAACGACAACTGCAACCAAAAAATAGTTGGGCTTCGGCAGCGCCTGTGGCTCAGTGAGTAGGAAGCCATCCTCATATACTGAGGGTAGCAGGTTCAACCCAGCCCCAGCCAAACTGCAACAAAAAAATAGCCGGGCATTGTGGTGGGTACTTGTAGTCCCAGCTACTCAGGAGGCTGAGGCAAGAGAATCACCTATGCCCAAGAGTTGGAGGTTGCTGTGAGCTGTGATGCCACAGTACTCTACTGAGGGCAACAAGGTGAGACTCTGTCTCTAAAAAAAAAAAAAAAAATAGTTGGGCATTGTGGTGGGTGCCTGTAGACCCAGCTGCTTGGGAGGCTGAGGTAAGAGAATTGCTTAAGCCCAAGAGTTTGAGGTTGCTGTGATCTATGACACCACAGCACTCTATTGAGAGTGGAAAGTGAGACTCTGTCTCAAAAAAAAAAAAGTTGGGCAGCACCTATGGCTCAGTGAGTAAGGTGCCAGCCCTATATACCAAGGGCACCTGTAGTCCCAGCTACTCGTGAGGCTGAGGCAAGATTATTGCTTAAGCCCAGGAGTTGGAGGTTTCTGTGAGCTGTGACAGCACGGCGCTCTGCCAAGGGCGATAAAATGAGACTGTCTCTAAAAAAAAAAAAATAAAGTTCTAGGTAGGTGTGGTGGCTCATCCCTGTAATCCAAGCCCTCTGGGAGCTCTGCTGGAGGCCAGGAGTTCCAGACTAGTCTGGGCAACACAGCAAGATACTGTCTTTATCATTATTAAAAGATTATTAAAAAATTATGTTTATTTAATTAAGTAACTTTCTTAAAACCAAGACAGGCAAGCACAGATACACATAAAATGGAGTGAGAGACCTAAAAACATAATCTGGTAGGCACAGCGCCTATAGCTCAAGCAGCTAAGGCACCAGCCACATACACCAGAGCTGGCAGGTTCGAATCCAGCCTGGGACTGCCAAACAACAATGATAACTACAACCAAAAAATGGTGAGGCGTTGTGGTGGGTATCTGTGGTCCCAGCTACTTGGGAGGCTGAGGCAAGAGAATCGCTTAAACCCAGGAGTTGGAGGTTGCTGTCAGCTGTGATGCCATAGCACTCTACCCAGGGCGACTACTTGAGGTTCTATCTCAACAAACAAACAAACAAACAAAAAAACCAATCTGGTAGTTGGGCTGGATGATAATTATTCTTAAAATACATTAATTCATAATACTTAATCAGACATTATACTTTTGATGTGAATTACTTATTTACTAAAAATAAAGTAAGAGAAAATCACAAAATATTTCATTTGCCAAAGATTCCAAAGAATATTGAATTACACGAACTGGAAAATTTTATAACAATTTTTACCTGTCTTACAAAAAGCACAAAGAAAATCTTGAAAGTGAAAAGTAAAGAGGGAGGAATCACTCTACCCAATTACTACATAACTATAGTAACCAAGACAGTGTGGTACTGATGAAGGGATAGATGCATAAATAGATAAACAACCCAGAAATAATAGACCCACAGAAGTATAGCTAAATTATTTTGCCCAAAGGTGCAAAAGCAACTAACTCATTGGAGGAAGAGAAGCCTTTTTTTTTTTTTTATTTTTATTTTTTTTTTTTTATTTTTGGCCGGGGCTGGGCTTGAACCCACCACCTCCGGCATATGGGACCGGCGCCCTACCCGTTGAGCCACAGGCGCCGCCCAAAGAGAAGCCTTTTCAACAATTGGTGCAGATGCAATTGATCATGCATAGCCAAAAATATGAAGCTTTAACTAAACTCCACACTTTATATAAGAATTAATTCAAAATGGAGTTAATTACAAAACTTTAAGGGAAGAAAAAGAGGATAAAATATTGAGACACGAGGGGTAGGCAGTTTTCAGACCTGACACCAAAAGCAACATCTATAAGAAGAAAAAAAAAAAAAAAGGAGAAATCGGACCAAATCAAAATTAAAAACTTTTACTCTGTGAAAGACCCTATTAAAAAGATGAAAAGACGGGCAGCACCTGTGGCTCAGTGGGTAGGGCACTGGCCCCATATACCGAGGGTGGCAGGTTCAAACCCGGCCCCGGCCAAACTGCAACAAAAAAATAGCTGGGCGTTGTGGCAGGCGCCTGTAGTCCCAGCTACTCAGGAGGCTGAGGCAAGGGAATTGCCTAAGCCCAGGAGTTGGAGGTTGCTGTGAGCTGTGTGACACCACGACACTCTACCGAGGGCAATAAAGTGAGACTCTGTCTCAACCAAAAAAAAAAAAAAAAAGAAAAAGACCAACTACAGAGTAGGTGAAAATATTTTCAAACCACATATCTGACGAAGGATTGGTAGCAAGAAAGTGTGTGTTGATTCAGCACCCGGATTGGCAGCAAGAAAGTATGTGTTGATTTAGCTCAGTGGTTAGGGTGCCAGACACATACATGGAGGCTGGCAGGTTCGAATCTAGCCTGGGCCTGCTAAACAACAATGACAACTGCAACAAAAAAATAGCCAGCACCATGGAATATTATGCAGCCTTAAAGAAAGATGGAGACTTTACCTCTTTTTTTTTTTTTTTTTTGTAGAGACAGAGTCTTACTTTACCGCCCTCAGTAGAGTGCCATGGTGTCACACGGCTCATAGCAACCTCCAGCTCTTGGGCTTACATGATTCTCTTGCTTCAGCCTCCCGAGTAGCTGGGACTACAGGCGCCCGCCACAACGCCCAGCTAGACTTTACCTCTTTCATGTTTACATAGATGGAGCTGGAACATATTCTTCTTAGTAAAGTATCTCAAGAATGGGAGAAAAAGTATCCAATGTACTCAGCCCTACTATGAAACTAATTTATGGCTTTCACATGAAAGCTATAACCGAGTTATAACCTAAGAATAGGGGGAAGGGAGAGGGGGGGAGGATGGGCAGAGGGAGGGTGATTGGTGGGATTATACCTGCAGTGCATCTTACAAGGGTACATGTGAAACTTAGTAAATGTAGAATATAAATGTCTTAACACAATAACTAAGAAAATGCCAGGAAGGCTATGTTAACCAGTGTAATGAAAATGTGTCAAACGGTCTATAAAAACTAGTGTATGGTGCCCCATGATCGCATTAATGTACACAGCTATGATTTAATAATAATAATAAAAAAGAAAGCTATAACCCAATTATAACCTAAGAATATGAGCAAGGGGGAGAAGGAGGGGAGGTGAGAGGGAGGATGGGCGGAGGGAGGGTGATTGGTGGGATCACACCTATGGTGCATCTTACAAGGGTACATGTGAAACTTACTAAATATAGAATGTAAATGTCTCAGCGGCGCCTGTGGCTCAAGGAGTAGGGTGCCGGTCCCATATGCCGGAGGTGGCGGGTTCAAACCCAGCCCCGGCCAAAAAAAAAAAAAAAAAACACACACAAAAAAGGAAATGCCAGAAGACTATGTTAACCAGTGTGATGAAAATATGTCAAATGGTATATAAAACCAGTGTATGGTACCCCATGATTGCATTAATGTACACAGCTATGATTTAATAATAAATAAATAAATATAGCCAGGCATTGTGGCAGACACCTGTAGTCCCAGCTACTTGAGAGGCTGCAGCAAGAGAATTGCTTAAACCCAAGAGTTTGATGTTGCTGTGAGCTGTGACGCCATGACACTCTTATCAGGGGTAACGTAATGAGACTCTGTCTCAAAAAAATAAAAGAAAGAGTGTATATGTGTGCATATATAAACATATATACATACTATATGTTGGAGATACAGTCTGGCTCTGTATGTCACCCAGGCTTTGGTGCAGTAAGTGATTATAGCTCACTATAACTTCAGATGCCTGGCCTCAAGTGATCCTCCTGATTCAGCCTCCCAAAGTGCTGGGATTACAGACATAAGCCACTATGGCTGACATTAGAATATATTTTATAAAACTATCAGAACTCGACAGTAAAGGCAGGGGGTGGTGGCTCATGCCTGTAATCCTAGCACTCCGGGAGGCTAAAGCAGATGGACTGTCTGAACTCAAGAGTTGGAGACCAGCTTGAGCAAGAGTGAGACTCCATCTCTACTAAAAACAGAAAAAGTAGCCAGTCGCTGTGGCAGGCACCTATAGTCCCAGCTATTTGAACAAGGTCAAAAGCCATGAAGAAACATTTCACTGAAGAACTACAGATGGCAAATTAATACACAAAAACATGTTTGACATCATTAGCCATTATGAAAATGCAAATTAAGAGTGCTATGGGATACTACTACACATGTGTTACTAAAATAAAATACAGTGACAATACCAAATACTAGGTATAAAAAGGTGGAAAAACTGGATTTCTTATACATTCCTGGTGGAAATGTACAATGGCAGGGGAGTCCAACCTGTGGCCTACAGGATGCATACAGCCCAACACAAAACTGGAAATTTACTTAAAACATTGAGATTTTGGGGAGATTTTTTTTAGTGGAATTCAATTGTGTTGTTCTCAAGTGTGAACTGTGTAGATGACAACACTGTGTGGTAATATCATATAAAATAAATATATATACGCTCTTGCTATCTGTATGCATATATGGCTTCAGTTTTATGGCTTGTGTAAAGGCTTCCAGCATATTATCTTCCAAGTGCAGTCAAATCGACACCATCAGATGTGCTTGCGGTGACTTAATGAAGCAGCAATTATTTCAATGTATTCAATATTTCAATGGCTGTGTGCGATGGCTCATGCCTGTAATCCTAGCACTCAGGGAGGCTGAGGCGGGTGGATTGCTTGAGCTCACCAGTTCAAGACCAGCCTGAGCAAAAGCAAGATCTTGTCTCTACTAAAAAGAGAAAAACTGAGGCAAGATGATCACTTGAGCCCAAGAGTTGGAGATTGCTGTGCCATGACACTCTACATAGGGTGACAGCTTGAGACTTTCTCTTAAAAAAAAATTCAACCTACCATTGCAACTGTTCTAATGGTATTTAGAAGTCAGGTAAGCATTCTTATTTGATTATTAAGGGTGCTTCCACACCTCAGCGGCACCTCACAGATCACCTGCCATACTTTACAATAGGCATCAGCAGCCATGATGTAGAAGGGCTCAAACCTTACTTTCTATTTTACTGTCAATTAATTTTCATAATAAAAGTAAATATAGTCCTCTAACTATTACTATTATTTTTAATCCCAGCAATATCTCAAAAGAAAACAGAACCCCCCCAAAAAAGAAAAATTATACATGAAGGAAGATTGTTCAATTATAAGTGGATAGATGACTCCTTTTTTTTTTTTTTTGAGACAGAGTCTCACTTGGTTGCCTTTGGTAGAGTGCTATAACATCATAGCTCACAGCAACTTCAAACTCTTGGGCTCAAGTGATCCTCTTGTCTCAGCCTCTAGAGTAGTTGGTACTACAGGTGCCCACAACGACTGGCTATTTATAGAGACAGGGGTCTCACTTTTGTTCAGGCTGTTCTCCAAACTCCTGAGCTCAGGCAATCAATCCACCTGCCTTGGCTCCCAGAGTGCTAGGATTATAGGAGTGAGCCATCACACCTGGCCTTAGATGACAACTTTTTTGTTGAGGCAAATAGGCAACTTGCTTAATTTGTAGGTAATTTGTGTAAATTTTCAAAGAATTTAATTTGAAAAGGCATTATATGCAAAAAACATGTTGCCAAATTCGATGCATATGAGGTATTGTATCTTAAGGACAAAATAGCAGAACTAAAAAAAAGTCTACTCTTCTCAACAAAATTTTTTTTAAAAAAGTAACAACTCAGATTCCATCATAAAAGCTAGTTATGTATTAGCATATTTAATAGCAAAAGAAAGTCAAAACCATTTACTGATGTTGAGTTCGTGAAACAATATTATGGAAAGTATGGTAGATATAATTTGCCTAGAGAAAAAGAAAGATATTTCTAAAATCAGTCTCTCTCACCAGACTATAGCTAGGTTAATTGAAGAAACTGGAAAATCTATCAAAGGAAGTTTGGAGAGTAAACTTGCTAATTTTAAAGTTTGTGCTTTGGCAATGGATGACACCACTGACACTACAAATATGGCTCAACTTGCTGTTTTTATTAGAGATATTGATGACAAATACAGGGTGCCCACAAAGTTCATGTGGAATTTACTATGTTAAACTATTTTAAATTGCCACGAACTTTATGTCCACCCTGTATAATGTCATTGTAGAAAGGACTTCTTTAGTGCCATTAAAAGACACAACTAAATGAAGAAATTTATCCAAAGCAATAAAAAATGTTAAAGCACTTTCTTTGTTTTTATTGTGACAGAGTCTCAGTTTGTTACCCCTGGTACAGTGCTGGGGTGTCATAGTTCACAGCAATCTCAAATTCTTGGACTTAAGTGATCCTCCTGCCTCAGCCTCCCAAGTAGCTCAGACAACAGCTTTTTTTTTTTAGAGATGAGGTCTTGTTGCTTAGGCTGGTCTCCAATTCCTAAGCTCAAGCAATCTACCTGCCTTGGCCTCTCATAGTGCTAGGATTATGGGTGTGAGCTACTGCACCTGGCCTATTAAAGCAATTATTTTTTTGTCCATTGTCAACATACTGGTGGTGCCCCAGAAATGGTAGGTAAAAGAGATAGACTTGTAAAATTAATAGAAGATGAGGCAATTGCTGCCTGAAATTCACAGTTGATGAAGAATCATTGCATAGTACATCAAAAAAAATTTATGCATGGGTGGCACCTGTGGCTCAGTCGGTAAGGCACCGGCCCCATATACAGAGGGTGACAGGTTCAAACCCGGCTCCGGCCGAACTGCAACAAAAAAATAGCCGGGTGTTGTGGCGGGCGCCTGTAGTCCCAGCTACCTGGGAGGCTGAGGCAAGAGAATCGCTTAAGCCCAGGAGTTAGAGGTTGCTGTGAGCTGTGTGATGCCATGGCACTCTACCGAGGGCCATAAAGTGAAACTCTGTCTCTACAAAATAAATAAATAAATTTATGCACAAAAGCTTTATAAGTAAGCCGGGCATGGTGGCTCACGCCTATAACCCCAGCACTCTGAGGCCGAGGTTGAGGCTAGTGGATTGCCCGAACTCAGGAGTTCAAGACCAGCCTGGGCAAGAACAAGATCCTTTTTTTGCTTAAAAAAAAAAAAAATAGCTGGGCGTGTGGTGGGTGCTGATAGTCCCAGCTACTGGAGAGGATAAGGCAAGAGGATCACTTGAGCCCAGAAGTTTGAGGTTGCTGTGAGCTATGATGCCATGACATTCCACCCAGGATAACAGAATGAGACTTTGTCTAAAAAGAAAAAAAAAAAAAAAAACCTTAAAAGCAGATAGTGCCATGCAAATCATCACCAAGACTATAAATTTCATAAGGGCAAGAGATTGAATCTTTGCCAATTCCAGGAATTCCTTAAAAGTATTGATGCTAACTAACTATGGCAACATTAGTTACTCTTTGGAAGTAAGATGGCTAAGTTGAGGCTAAATGTTGAAAAGATCTTATTATTTGTGACATGTTATCAAGTCTTTTATGGTATCAAAAACCAAATTTGTGCTAGAACATGACAATGAAAACTGGCTAACAGAAGATTTAGCATTTTTTAGTGAATTTAACCACTAATTTAAATGAGTTAAACATGCATCTTCAAGGTGTAAACCAATTTACCAATACAATGTTTCGAAGTATAACAACATTCCGAATGAAACTGAAATTATGGCAAGCTCAAATTAAGGCAAACAATTTTATGCATTTCAACATGTTGGTTAAACACAGTCCTATGAATAATGAAAAATATGTAGCCTTGCTTTTTGATTTGATACAAGAATTTGAAAACAGATTTTAAGATTTCCAGGACAATAATCAGTATTTTGGTGCATTTGCGACTCCACTGTCAGTTGACATAAATATACTACCTGCCAATTTTCAAATGGAATGCATAGAACTACAATCTGATGTTCAAGTTAAAGAAAAATTTTATCATGTCTGTTTACTGAACTTTTACAGGTCCTATTTTCCCAGACACAAATATCCCTCACCCCATTATCATCATGCCTTATTCATGTCATTGCTTTTTTGGCAGCACGTACATTTCTGAGCAACTATTTTCAAGAATAAAGCACATTAAGAGTAAAACTAGAACCCAAATATGTGATTAGCAACTTCAGAACTCACTGAGACTTTCAACTACACTTCCATCAAACTACACATTGATGCATTAAGTTTCGCAAATACAATGTCAAATATCCAACTAGTTTTATTTTGTCCAATTTTCTTTTACTTCTAATATCAAAAAAATCCAAAGATTTTTATTACTTAATTATGTACATTTTCTATATAAGTGAACACAAACTTGGGACCTGCTTGATGATTTTAAAAAACTCTCTGGAGGCACGGCCTACAGATATTATGAAAAAATGTTCATCATCTTTAATCATTAGAGAAATGCAAATCAAAACTACTTTGAGATATTATCTAACTCCAGTAAGATTAGCCCATATCACAAAATCCCAAGACCAGAGATGTTGGCGTGGATGTACAGAAAAGGGAACACTTCTACACTGCTGATGGGAATGCAAACTAATATGTTCCTTTTGGAAAGATGTTTGGAGAACACTTAAGAGATCTAAAAATAGATCTGCCATTGGATCCTACATTTCTTCCACTAGGCATATACCCAGAAGACCAAAAATCACATTATAACAAAGATATTTGTACCAGAAAGTTCATTGCAGCCCAATTCATAATTTCTAAGTCATGGAAAAAGTCCAAGTGCCCATCGATCCATGAAAGGATTAATAAATTGTGGTATATGTACACCATGGAATATTATGCAGCCTTAAAGAAAGATGGAGACTTTACCTCTTTCATGTTTACATGGATGGAGCTGGAACATATTCTTCTTAGTAAATCTCAAGAATGGAAGAAAAAGTATCCAATATACTCAGCCCTACTATGAAACTAATTTATGGCTTTCATATGAAAGCTATAATCCAATTATAACCTAAGAATATGAGGGGAGGGGAGGGGGAGAATGGGCAGAGGGAGGGTGATTGGTGGGATCACACCTACGGTGCATCTTACAAGGGTACATGTGAAACTTACTGGATATAGAGTGTAAATGTCTCAACACAGTAACTAAGAAAATGCCAGGAAGGCTATGTTAACTAGTATGATGAAAATATGTCAAATGGTATATAAAACCAGTGTATGGTGCCCCATGATTGCATTAATGTACACAGCTATGATTTAATAATAAATAAATAAAACTTCTAAATTAAAAAAAAAAAAACCTCTCTGAACAGGCCACTGCATACTTAGGATTATTTTATTTTATTTTTTTCATTTTCTTTCTTCTTTTTTTTTTTTTTAGATGTTCTTTCTCTGGCGATGCTCTGTCCCCTTGCCTCCCCAGTGGGGGGATTACAGACGCCCAGCACAACGTCTGGCCAGTTTTGATGTTAGTAGAGACGGGGTCTTACTCTGGCTCACATGCTGTTACATAGAGGTCTCGAACCTCTGAGCTCAGGCAATCCACCCGCCTCGGCCTCCCACAGTGCTGGGACTACAGGCGTGAGCCACCACGCCCGGCCCATACTTAGGTTTATTAATACAAGGACTCTTTTGCTTTTCTGTGGTGGTGGTATCATGAAAATTATGCATGGGCCTTTTTTGGTTTGTTTGTTTATTTATTTTTGAGACAGAGTGTCTCTTGATAGAGTGCCCTGGCATCATAGCTCACAGCAACCTCAAACCCTTGGGCTCCAGCAATCCTCTTTCCTCAGCCTCCTGAGTAGCTGGGACTACAAGGGCCCACAACACCCGACTATTTTTAGAGACAGGGTCTTACTCTTGCTCAGGCTGGTCTTAAACTTGCAAGCTCAGGCAATCCACTTGACTTGGCCTCCCAGAGTGCTAGGATTACAGGTGTGAACCACCACACCTGGCCCGTGTTTGTGTATTTAATGTGTAGACCAAGACAACTAACTCTTTTACCATTGTGGCCCAGAAAAGCAAAAGGTTGGACACCCCTGTACTATGGTATGGCCACTCTGGAAAGCAATTTAGTCGTTTCTTAAAAAATTAAGCAACTTAGGGGCGGCGCCTATGGCTCAGTGAATAGGGGGCCGGCCCCATATACCGAGGGTAGTGGGTTCAAACCTAGCCCCAGCCAAACTGCAACAAAAAAATAGCCGGGCGTTGTGGTAGGCGCCTGTAGTCCCAGCTACTCGGGAGGCTGAGGCAAGAGAATCGCCTAAAACCCAGGAGTTGGAGGTTGCTGTGAGCTGTGATGCCACAGCACTCTACCGAGGGTGATAAAGTGAGACTCTGTCTCAAAAAAAAAAAAATTAAGCAACTAACTTTATAATCTAGCAATTGTACATCCTGGGCATTTATGCTAGAGAAATGAAAACTTATGTCTATACACAAAAAGAGCAATATTTTGTTTGTTCCTTTTTCGTAGCTAATTATCATGAAGCAGTGGAAGAGAAGCACAGTTAGTCAACAGAATCCTACTTTGAAATTAAATGCCATCATATTTATATTTCCCCTTATCTCCACCCTCAATATTTAAACTTTTTAAGAGTAGTAACAAGACAGAAAAGGATAACAAAGAACTACATTAGGTGGCGCCTGTGGCTCAAGGAGTAGGGCGCTGGTCCCATATGCCGCAGGTGGCAGGTTCAAACCTAGCCCCGGCCAAAAAATAAATAAATAAATAATAAAAAGTTTAAAAAAAAAAAGAAGTACATTAGACAAGAATTTAAATATGCAGTTAATGCTAATTCATGATTTTGTTCTTCTTTATAGAGATATGTCCATAAAGAGCTGGGGCATTATAGAGTGGTAGCACTTACCATTTTAAGACACTATGACAAATTTGATCCTTCTCTAGACTATTAACTACTGGAAAGCAGACACACAAGAGTACTTTAAAATACAGTGGGCACTCAAAAAGTATATAATAAATTTCTATTTAATGGAACCCCACTGTGAATGGACTTTTATGTGGTAAATGAGAATTGTACACATAAACACATATAGAAATAGAACTTTGTTTTTTCATTTCAGAAAGGTAATAGTAACATGAATTCTTTTTTTTTTCCCCCTTCCTCCTCCAGCCTTATTGGAATAGTTTAAAATTACATTTCTATTTTCTAGGACTTCAGTTGCTTTTTCCATCTGACTTTTAAAAACTGATTACAGCAAATGAAACACAGTTGTCTAAGTGATACAGTATACAAAAATAACATCTTGATTTCTGTGAAAATGCATTTCTCTGCAATTCCTGAATAGCTCCAAATTATGCTAACTCTGAGCATTGATGTTTACTCTGGGTTTTAGATTTAGTCTTTGAAAAAATGTGTTCTAAACCTTTGTCAACACCATCTATACGTACAGCATCAACGCTGCGATGAAGTGTAGGCTATTACCTCGATTTCTCTCGTATAGCCATTAACACATATGTTTGTCTTTTTATTTTGTTTACTCCCACTCAACTGTATGTTCGATATAGGGCCTGATACAGATGTTACTTGGTGTTATTTAACAGCTACTGAGGTCAGACAATCCAAGGCCACCATTACGCTAAAATTAAAGTTATTTATGGAAGTTCATAGACACTTCCAGAATTGGTTTTACCTCCTACATGGGAACATGTTAAAGAAACCCAGGACAGGCTTACTGGTCTGACTTAACTCTTTCCATTTCATCCATCCCTATTCACCAGTGGCGTGGAAAGGAGGTTCTTTAACAAAGCATTATACATAGCACCTCTACCAAACTAAACATAAACTTTTTTTGGTAGTTAAATGCAGAAAGTCAGTTTTTTCCACCCCTTTCCTCCTTTTACATAGCAAGTAAAGCTCACTGGCCTGGGATTTGCCTCTATCTGCCAACCTTTGGCTAGTGAAGAGGATTCAGAGAAAATAATACAACCATCAGAAAAAGGAGGGGCGACAAAGGAAAATAATTAGGCCGTAGCCTCAATTGTGCATTCCCATGCAAGGTGTCCTGACTCCCACAGCGGTAACAGTTGACTTCACTTGTCTTGCTGCAGTAGATGGCTACATGACCCTTTTCATCACACCTATAGCATTTCACTTTGGTGTAGTCTTTTTGAATATGTCCAAATTCTCCACAAGAATAGCACTTCTGCTCATCTGCGTGGTCGCAGTCACAAGCCCGATGGCCTGGCTTGCGCAGTTGTAGCAGCATTGCTCTAGCTCTCTCTTAGGCTCCTTGCAGTCCTTGGCAATGTGACCACCTCTACTGCAATTATAGCAGGCTTCATCCTCCTGGAGATCACAATCCTTGGCAAGATGACCAGACTCACCACAGCGATAACAAATGTCTGGAAGAGGGCGGCGCCTGTGGCTCAGTGAGTAGGGTGGTGGGTTCAAACCCAGCCCCAGCCAAACTGCAACAACAAAAAAATAGCCGGGCGTTGTGGCTAAGATGAGGAAACAAACTGGAAACCTCTATCTGAGGTAAAACCACCTCTGTCACGGCTTCTCATTCCACGGCCACGGCCTCCACCAGTAGTGCATTCCCGGGTCCAATGGCCAGATCATCCACACTTGAAGCACTCATTGCTGCTCATGACTGCAGTTAGATCTTTGGCATCTGAGTGGGCCCGCAACAGCGGAGACTCAGACGCAGGCCCGAGGAAGCGGCTCGCAAGGCAGCGGGTGTTTATTTTCCAGTAACATGAATTCTAAAAATGCATGTGTCTTTTTTTTTTTTTGTAGAGACAGAGTGTCACTTTACCGCCTTCAGTAGAGTGCCAGGATGTCACAGGACTCACAACAACCTCTAGCTCTTGGGCTTCCGCGATTCTCCTGCCTCAGCCTCCGGAGCAGCTGGGATTACAGGCGCCTGCCACAACGCCCGGCTATTTTTTGGTTGCAGTTCAGCCGGGGCTGGGTTTGAACCTGCCACCCTTGGTATATGGGGCCGGCGCCCTACTCACTGAGCCACAGGCGCATTTTTAAGACAGAGTTTCACTTTATCACTCCTGGCAGAGTGCCATGGCATCATAGCTCACAGTAACTTTACACTCTTGGGATCAAGTGATTCTCTTGCCTCAGCCTCCCAAGTAGCCAGGACTACAGGCACCCACCAAAATGCAAGGCTATTTTTTTTTTTTTTTTTTAGAGACAGAGTCTCACTTTACCGCCCTCCGTAGCGTGATCACATGGCTCACAGAAACCTCCAGCTCTTGGGCTTACTCAATTCTCTTGCTTCAGCCTCCCAAGCAGCTGGGACTACAGGTGCCCACCACAACGCCCGGCTATTTTTTTGTTGCAGTTTGGCCAGGGCTGGGTTTGAACCCACCACCCTCGGTATATGGGGCCGGCGCCCTACTCACTGAGCCATAGGCACGGCCCGGCCTGGCTATTTTTAGAGATGGGGTCTTACTCTAGCTCAGGCTGGTCTTGAACTGGTGAGTCAGCCGTTCTGTCTGCCTCAGCCTCTCAGAGTGCCAAGATTACAGGTGTGAGCCACTGCACCGGCCCATAATGTGTCTTTAAAGCATATCTGAAAACAGGTAATACTGTTTCCAAGTATACATCTAAGAATCAAGAAAAATGCATAAAAATTAGTTCTATAACAGATACATAGTAATTTTTGTTAAGAGCCAAAAGGCTGAACATGGTTGATCACACCTATAATCCTAGAACTTTGGGAGGCAGAGGCTTGAGGACTGCTTTAGGTCAGGAGTTTGAGACTAGCCTGAACAAAAGAGTGAGACTCCATCTCTACGAAAAAAAATCAGCTAAGCATAGTGGTGTGCACCTGTACTCCCAGCTACCTGAGAGGCTGAAGCAAGAGAATCGCTTGAGCCCAAGAGTTTGAGGTTACTGTGAACTGTGACACGACAGTACTCTACAGAGGGTGACAAAGTGAGACTCTGTCTCTCAATTAAATAAATTAAAAAATAAAAATAACGAGGGTGGCGCCTGTGGCTCAAAGGAATAGGGCGCTAGCCCCATATGCCAGAGGTGGCAGGTTCAAACCCAGCCTGGGCTAAAAACTGCAAAAAATAAATAAATAAATAAAATGAATATGCCACACACAGAGAAACAAACTCTAAACCTATACTCTCTTGAAAGATGGGCATAACAAATTATTAATGAGACTGTGGAACAAGAAACAGGTAATTAGAAAAGGGTACAGGAGAGAGTGAACCAGGGAATGGATAGAATAAGGGGCAAGCAGTAATCAAGACAGCCTTAGGAGACTTCTAGTTCATCAATCCAACAGTAGAATTAGTTAACAATAATTGTCAAGAGTGGGTTTATATTTGATTTAAATTAAGGCTGTATAGAATAGATCAAATTTATTCCATTTTCCAATAAAATGAATTGTTACTACTTGATACTGTTTTAATGATCCTCACAGTTCACACCACAACACTGGTTCACGTTTTTTAAAATATGCATTCTATATATTTATTATTATTATTATTTTTTTTTTTTGCAGTTTTTGGCCAGGGCTGGGTTTGAACCTGCCACCTCTGGCATATGGGGCTAGCACCCTACTCCTTTGAGCCACAGGTGCCACCCCTGCATTCTATATTTTAAAGCAGTCACTAGTTTTGCTATACTTTCAAATTAAATTTGACAGTTACCAGTAAATTAAAAAAAAAAAAAATTTTTTTTGAGACAGAGTCTCAATTGGTCACTCACCCTCAGTAGAGTGTCATGGCGTCTAAGCTCACAGCAACCTTAAACTCTTGGGTTCAAGCGATCCTCTTGCCTCAGCCTCCCAAGTAGATGGGACTATAGGCAACCGCCACAATGCCTGGCTATTTTTTAGAGACCGGTCTTGCTCTTGCTCAGGCTGGTCTTGAATTCATGTGCTCAAGCAATCCATCCACCTCTGCCTCCCATGTGCTGAGATTATAGGCATGAGTCACCGCGCCGGACCTCAAAATCTTTTTAAAATTTCAAAGGGTTTTCTTTTTTCTGAGACAGAGTCTCACTCTGCTGCCCTGGTTAAAGTGCCATTGTATCATAGCTCACAGCAACTTAAAACTCCTGGCTCAGGTTTGCTACAGCTTCCCGAGTAGCTCAGACTACAGGTGTGCACCATTACATTTGGCTAGCTTTTCTATTTTAATAAGACGGAGTCTTATTCTTGCTCATACTGGTCTTGAACTCCTGAGCTCAAGCAATCCATCTGCCTTGGCCTCCCAGAGTGCTGGGTTTATAGTCATGAGCCACTGCACCCAGCCTTAAATTCAAAAGTTTTATGAGATACAAATATTTTTGGCTACATGGATCACTTCTATAATGCTTGAGTCATGGTTTTAAGTGTGCCTGTCACTCAGATAGTGTTCATTGTACTTGTTAGGTTTTGCCCATCCCCTTCCCCTCCCTTGTTAACGTCCATTAATTTTTACATCCCTGTATATGCATGTGTGTTCATTGGTTAGTTCCAATTTCATAGTGAGTCCATGTAGTGTTATTCCATTTTTTAGTTAGATACTTCTCTTAGGATAATGGTCTCCATCCATCCAAATTGTTGTAAAAGGCATTAGGGCACTCTTCTTCATGTCTGAGTAGTATTCCATGGTATTCAAATATGATTTGACTGTTTTATTCACCATGACTACAAATTCTATTTGGGGCTATTGAGAAAATAAAAAGTGTAAAGCAGCAACAGGTATTTATTTACATTGTTTTATGTATTCCTACATTTATTCAATCATATAGACATACATCTTGCCAACAAAATAAATACATGTGCTTTGAATTAGTTATAAATATGGGGAGTTTCTTACACAACATTTGTTCTATTGAGACAGGACTTAATTTGTCACAAAGGCTGGACTACAGTGGTGCCGTCAAAGGTTACAGCGGCCTCAAACTCCTCCTATCTCAGCCTCCTGAGAAGCAGAGACTATGGAACAGGTGTCCTCAAACTTTTTAAACAGGGGGCCAATTCACTGTCCCTCAGACCGTTGAAGGGCTGGACTAGTTTAAAAAACAAACAAACTATGAACAAATTCCTATGCACACTGCACATATCTTATTTTGAAGTAAAAAAACAAAATGGAAACAAACACAATCACACCGCCTCATGTGGCCCGCGGGCTGCAGTTTAAGGACCCCTGCTATAGAACCACGACAAGACAGCTGGCTGGCTGGCTTGTTTATTATACATTTATGAAACAGAGTCTCACTATATTACCCAGCCTAGTCTGGAACTCCTGGACTTAAGTGATTCTCCCACTTTGGCCTGCCAAAGTACTGGGATTACTATAGGCATGAGCCACTACATCTGGCCTTACAAAAATTATTATTTTTTTGAGACAGAGTCTCACTTTCTTGCCCTTGGTAGAGTGCTGTGCCATCATAGCTGACAGCAACCTCAAACTCTTGGGCTCAAGTGATTCTCTTGCCTCAGTCTCCAAAGTAGCTGGGACTATAGACACTCACCACCAAGCCCAGCTATTTTTTAAGAGATAGGGTCTCGCTCTTGCTCAGGCTTGTCTTGAACTGGTGAGCTCTAGCAATCCACTTGCCTCGGCCTCCCAGAGTGCTGGGATTAATTATAGGCATCAGCCACTGTACCTGGCCCAAAAGATTCTTGAATTAACTTTTTTTTTTTTTGAGACAGAGTCTCACTGCGTTGCCAAGGCTAGAGTGTTGTCATGTCAGCCTAGCTCAGTGACCTCAAACTCCTGGGTTCAAGTGATCTTCTACCTTTGCCTCCTAAGTAGCTGAGACTACAAGCACCTGCCACCACACCTGCCTAATTTTTTTCCCCCTATTTTTAGTAGAGACAAGGTCTCACTTTGTTCAGACTGGTCTCAACCTCCTGAGCTCAAGAAATCTGCCTGCCTTGGCCTCCCAGAGTGCTGTGATTACAGGAGTGAGCCAGACATGAATTAACTTTTTTAATACAATCTATGTAAAAATTTTACAATATTCCTCTGTTTATTAACAGACTGGAAAGACTAGATTTCTGGTTATTCTTTTGCTAAATGATTGATCAAGTAGATAAAATTCGTTCAAAGGAATTACATATTTTTTCAGGCTTTTATAAATGTAATAATCATTTCAAAAGACTGCTAATGAGGATACTCACCAAGTTTATTTTCTTTAGAATAAACTGAAAAAGCCTGGGCCTTGAGGCTCAGGCCTGTAATCCTAGCACTCTGGGAGGCCAAGGCAGGCAGATTGCCTGAGCTCAGGAATTTTTTTTTTTTTTTTTTGTAGAGACAGGGTCTCACTTTATGGCCCTCGATAGAGTGCCGTGGCCTCAGACAGCTCACAGCAACCTCCAACTCCTGGGCTGAAGCGATTCTCTTGCCTCAGCCTCCCAAGCAGCTGGGACTACAGGCGCCCGCCACAACGCCCGGCTATGAGCTCAGGAATTTAAGACCAGCCTGAGCAAGATGGAGATCCCATCTCTACTAAAAATACAAAAAAACAGCCAGGCATGGTGACATGTGCCTGTGGGCTGAGCTACTCAGGAGGCCGAGGCAAGAGGATCTCTTAAGTCCAAGAGTTTGAGGTTGCTGTAAACTATAACGATGCCACGGCACTCTACCCTGGGTGACAAAGTGAGACTCTGTCTCAAAAAATTTTAAAGTAAAATAAATAAAAACTTTAATAAACAAAATACAATGAACTAAAGACAGGTCACAACAAATGAACTAGGTTTAAACTTCTACAATAAAATTTAATAAACACAGCTATTCACAATGACCTAATATTTTATTATATCTTAAAGCAAACCTATCCTTTTCTTTTTTTTTTTTTTTTGGCCGGGGCTGGGTTTGAACCTGCCACCTCTGGCATATGGGGCCAGCACCCTACCCCTTTGAGCCACAGGTGCCGCCCAAGCAAACCTATCTTGAATTGGTCTCATGGAGAAAAGAGCAGCTATATTCAGAATGCTTACCATGTGTCAGGTAGCTACTTCACATTTTATAAAGCATAAATTTAGTTCAATTCTCAAAATGACATTATGAAGTAGGTACTCAATTTTCAAACTCACTTAACTGCTGAGTAAACAGAATTGGAGAGGTGAAGTAACTTGTCTAAGGTGCCACACAATAAGACAGATCTAGGATTCAAACAGCCCATGATGAGTCAATTTTTTTTTTTTTTTTTTTTTTGAGACAGAGTGTCAGGCTGGGCATGGTGGCTCACGCCTGTAATCCTAGCACTCTGGGAGGCTGAGGCAGGTGGATTGCCTGAGTCACGAATTCAAGAGCAGTCTGAGCAACAGCGAGACCTCGTTACTAAAAATAGCTGGGAGTTGTGGCAGGCACCTGTAGCTACTTGGGAGGCTGAAGAAAGAGACTCACTTAAGCCCAAGAGTTTGAGGTTGCTGTGAGTTACGACGTAATAGCACTCTACCAAGAGTCACAAAGGGTGGCGCCTGTAGCTCAAAGGGGTGGAGCGCCAGTCCCATATGCTGGAGGTGGCAGGTTCATACCCAGCCCCGGCCAAAAAAAAAAACTGCACAAATAAATAAATAAATAGCAGTGAACTCTTTAAAAAAAAAAAATCCTTTAAAAGAAAAGAAAAAAAAAAAAAAAGAAACAAGAGTGTCACCCTGTTGCCCAGGATAGAGTGCCATGGCTTCAGCCTAGTTCATGGCAATCTCAAACACCTTGGTTCAAGCAATCCTCCTGCCTCAGCCTCCCAAGTTGCTGGTACTTTCCATGAGGTCTGGCTAATTTTTCTATTTTTTTTTTTTTTTTTAGTAGAGATGAGAGCTCACTCTTGGTCAGGATGGTCTCGAACTACTGAGCTCAAGTGATCTTCCTGCCTCAGCCTTCCAGAGTGCTGGGATTATAGGCAATGGGCCACCTCCCTTGTTTTTTTTTTTAGTTTATTTACTTTTTTTTTGAGACATAATCGCACTTTTGTCACCCAAGCTGGAGTGCAGTCACACACCATCATAGCCTCACTGCAAAACTCAAACTCCTGGGCTAAAGGAGTAATCCTCCCACCCAGCCTCCCGAGCAACTAGGACTACAGATGCATGCTATGACATCTAAGTTTTATTTTTTGTAGAGATAGGGTCTCATATGTTTGTTGTCCAGGCTAGTTTCAAACTCCCAGTTTCAAGTGATCCTCCCCAGCTTGACCTCCCAAAGTGCTGGGATTACAGGTATTCAGGTGTGAGCCACCCCACCTGGCTGTGATCTTTCTAAACAGTTTCTCAACAGCAGCACTACTGATGTCTTGGCCCAAGTAATTGTTGTGGTTTGTGTACTGCAGGATGTTGAGTAACATCCCTGATTTCAACCCACCAGATGCTAATAGCACCCCTACCCACTGCTGCAACAACCAAAAATATCTCTAGACATTGCCAAATAGCTCCTGGGGAGCAAAATTCATCCTCCCTCCAATGTGGAGAACAACCAGTCTCAAATCACTACTGTTCAGAATACAACACAAAAGAAACATTTGGTGATAAAGGAAGTAAACCAAAACTTCCTAGAAGAAGCCCTTTGTATAACGGATAATAAACTTCCCAGACCCATGTTTCTCAAGGTGCGGCTTGCTGGGGTCTGACCCTAGGGCCAGGGTCTGTTAAGACCTGTGGATCTGGCAGTGACCGAATGAAGAAACATAAAGTCAGAAAGAAACGACAAGAAAGAAAGAGACAAGACATACAGAATAGAATTTTCAAAGGTGGGAACTGAGGGGAGCACTGCCGGCCTGAGCAGTTCTGATGGTGGTCACAAGTATCAGTTCTACTCAGGTTTTATTGAAGGCTATTTGCTCTTCAGCCCAAAAGGTAAGCTAAGAAAGGAAAACAAAGAAGCCAGCAGTTTCTCTGAGTGAGCATATCAGCTCTTATTGTTTCTATAATCATTGACTTTAAGGGTCTGAGCAGCCTTGAGAAATCAGGAACCTGAGCCTTGTATGGGGGCAGCCTCCCGTCTGTGGTCACACACAGATTCTTAGGGAGGTGTTAATCTCTGCTAGTTTACTGTGGATTAAAATGCCACTGGTGCCCATCTCCTCTCAAGAATAGGTGAGAGAGAGGAATTTTCCTCTCATCACCACCACAGAGGGACTTCCTCTGCAATGAGAGACATAAGCCCCCATCCATATTTCGGGGTTCAAGCTATTCCCTTGATCTCTGCCCCAGCCAAATATAAATCTCCACAATGGGTATTTGCTTTGACTGTTCACTGGGCAGGGAATGGCTTAATGTATCTTTCCAGACCTTGTCACAGCATCTTCTGTGGCCATTATTTCTTCAGAGTGTTCACAGACCCAGCAAAGGTATTAATTAGTAAGCTATATCCCCAACAGGCCAGAGCTCTAGGAAAAGCAGGAAACTTGCTCAGACAAAAAATTTAGCAGCAGCTGATGTAAAGGTAAACTAGTTGACTTTTCTTTGTTCTGTCTCACTCAGCTTACTTTTTTCCCTTTTTTTTGGGGGGGGGTTCCCTTGCCAAGAATGGGATCTTCTTTCCTCATTCTGCCTGCAATGGCTGGTATAAAAGAGCTTTTTTTTTGAGACAGAGTCTGACTTTGTGTCCTCGGTAGAGTGTTGTGGGTAGTAACTCACAGCAACCTCAAACTCTTGGGCTCAAGTGATTCTCTTGCCTCAGCCTCCTGGGTAGCTGGGACTACAGGTGCCTGCCATAGCATCCAACAATTTTTAGAGACGGGGTCTCACTCTTGCTCAGGCTGGTCTCAAAACCATGAGTTTAGGCAATCCACACGCCTTGGCCTTCCAGAGTGCTAGGATTACATGCATTAGTCACTGCTCCCAGTCCATAAAGGAGCTTGTCAAAAATGCAGACTTCTGAGCAGCTTTCTCCCTTCCCCTATCCCATCTTTTCCTCTATCTCTTTCTCCCTTCCTCTTCTTTTTCCCCTTTCCCTCCCCATCTGTTTCTCTTTTTTCATCCCTCCATTCTTTCCTCTTACTCCCCCTATCATAGCAAGATGTCATGTTGGGAAGGGCCCTATGGACACTTGATCTGAGCCAAAAGGGCAAGAAGTGATTGGGAAAAGCCCTATGGAAAGGCCACATGACAAAGAACTGAGATTGCCAGGCAACAGCAGTGAAGCCTACGAGTTTTGCCTCCAGCCACATGAGTGAGCTTGGAGGAAGCTTGTTCCCCAGCTGAGGCCACATAGGACCCAGCCTGTGACTTGACTGCAACTTTGTGAGACCCTGCAGAGGCCTCCAGTAGAGGCATGACCACCCCAGACAGCACATCAAAGGCTCCCAGTTCAGGCTACAGGATAGGAACCTGGCCCAGGGGAAAGCAGCCACTGCTAGATGAAGGAGAAGCTACTGGAATCCCACCCCTCACACCACTTCTCCCTGCTTGCTGACACCTTCTTCAGGTGGCCAAGTGCCTGCAGCAGAGGAACTAACAAGCCCTGGGCTGGGTGCCCAGAACTGGGGGAAGGTGGCAGCTGCTGGCAGTGGCCCCACTGGCTTCTCCCTCTTTGCAGCCTCTTACTGCAGCCCCTTCCAGCCCTAGGGCTAAGCAGAGTGGATGCTGCAGATACCATGTGGCACAGGCTAAATTCTCTGACCTTATATATAAAGTATGGCAACTCCTGCTCTAGAACAATGGAGTATTTTTAACACAGTATGTCCAGTGAGGTGCTGCCTGTAGCTCAAGCAGCTAAGGTGCCAGCCACACACCAAAGCTGGTGGGTTTGAATCTGGCCCTGGCCTGCCAAACAATGACAACTATAACCAAAAAACAGCTGGGTGTTGTGGTAGGTGCCTGTAGTCCCAGCTACTTGGGAGGCTGAGGCAAGAGGATTACTTGAGCCCAGGAGTTTGAGATTGCTGTGAGCTGTGATGCCAGAGCACTCAACCCAGGGTGATAGCTTGAGGCTGTCTCAAAAAAAAAAAATAATACGCCCAGTGAATCAAGTAGTATACATCTACGTAAGTCATGAATTCAGAACCTCTTCAACTAAGAAGTCTACTTATGTACAAACACTGCCAGTAAAGCGAAGATATCTTAAGGTAACCTACAGACACAGTTAAGCAAACTGGCCAGCATAATTTCTCCCTGATTGTAGTCACTCATCCTAGATATATTGGTGGCATTGCCCAGATCCTATCCTGGAACTTGTTCCCTGAAGTCAGTTCCCAAGGAGAGTCAACACATTCTAATGTATTCTAAAAATTTGAATAGCATATATTGAAGGCAGGAGGATTTCACAAAATAATGAAAACATTTAATCTTCAATGTGAAAACCTCATAAGCACATCCTGTGGATGGCTGTTCTACAAGGGGCTACACACTGTCATATTGAAGAAGCAACCACAGCAGATGAGAATTTTATGTCCATATGAACTAATAATAGCCTTTAAAGGGGCCACCTTGCTGTATTCTCTGATGACATGAATGTGGTTTCAGTTCCTTCCTTAATGGCTTTGGTCAAAGAACCCTGTTGCTGGGAGGCAGTTCCTGTGAAATTGAAATAGCATCTTTGCGTATGTACCCTAAGAAGGTGAAACAGTTCATTATTTCCCAAGGGAGGTATTTTATGCCCTTAAGTTTCACATTAGTGAAAAATAAATGTGGTGAGTTTATTTTCAGAACCATTTTTGTTTCTTTAACTCTGGTTAAGGAGTAGTCATGTCTACGTACACAGACATCAGGCATGCTGCTGCCGTTTAAAAAAAATTTTATTTGGTGGCGCCTGTGGCTCAAGGAGTAGGGCGCTTGTCCCATATGCCGGAGGTGGTGGGTTCAAACCCAGCCCCGGCCAAAAAAAAAAAAAAAAAAAAAAATTTTATTTGATTTCTAACTTTTTTTTTTGAAACAGAGCCTCAAGCTGTCACCCTGGGTACAGTGCTGTGGCATCACAGCTCACAGCAACCTCCAACTCCAGGGCTCAAGCAAGTCTCCTACCTCTGCCTCCCAAGTAGCTGGGACTACATGCACTTGCCACAACGCCCGGCTATTTTTTGATTGTAGCCGTCATTGCTGTTTGGCAGGCCTGGACTGGATTCGAACCCTCCAGTTCAGGTGTATGTGGCTGGCGCCTTAGACGCTTCAGCCACAGGTGCCGAGCCGATTTCTAACTTTTTACATGTATTTATTAATGAGACAGAGTGTTGGTAGAGTGCTATGGCATAGCTTATAGCCACCTCAAACTCTTGGGCTCAAGCAATATTCTCTCAAGTAGCTGGGACTACAGGTGCCCACCTCAACGCCTGCCTAGTTTTCTTTTTAGAAGAGACAGGGTTTCACTCTTGCCCAGGATGGTCTCAAACTCCTGAGCTCAAGCAATCCACTAGCCTCGGACCCCCTAAAGTGCTATGATTATAGGCATGAGCCAACATACCTGGCCTAATTTTTAAAATTTTAATTGATAAATAATTGTGTATGTTGGGCGGCGCCTGTGGCTCAGTGAGTAGGGCGCCGGCCCCATATGCCGAGGGTGGCGGGTTCAAACCCAGCCCCGGCCAAACTGCAACAAAAAAAAATAGCTGGGCGTTGTGGCAGGCGCCTGTAGTCCCAGCTGCTCGGGAGGCTGAGGCAAGAGAATCGCGTAAGCCCAAGAGTTAGAGGTTGCTGTGAGCCGTCTGACGCCATGGCACTCTACCTGAGGGCGGTACAGTGAGACTCTGTCTCTACAAAAAAAAAAAAATAATAATAATTGTGTATGTTTATGGTATATGATATTTGGTTATCTGTATATATCATGTTACTTTTTTTTTTTTTTTCAGTTTTTTGGCCAGGGCTGGGTTTGAACCCACCACCTCTGGCATTTGGGGCCGGCGCCCTACTCCTTTGAGCCACAGGCGCCACCCTGTATACATCATGTTAAAAAACCCACAAACTTCTATAATAGCTTGGCCAAATAGCATGGGCCTGTACTTCTCAGCTATTGTAGAGGTTGAGGCAGGAGGATTGTACATGCCTAACAGTTGAAGGTTGTCGATATGATCATGCCTGTGAACAGCCACTGCTTTCCAACTTGGACAACAAGCTAGATTCCCATGTCTTAAAAAAATGCATCTAAGCTAGGCGTGATGGTTCATGCCTGTAACTCTAGCACTCTGGGAGGCCAAGGTGGGTGGATTGCTTGAGCTCAGGAGTTCCAGACCAGCCTGAGCAAGAGAGAGGCCCCATGTCTAAAAAATTAGCCAGGCATAGTGGCAGGCGCCAGTATTCCCAGATACTCAGGAGGCTAAGGCAAGAGGACTGCTTAAGCCCAAGAGTTAGGTTGCTGTGAGCTATGAGGCCATAGCACTCTACCGAGGGTGACAAAATACGACTCTGTCTCAAAAAAAATTGCATATAGATTTCATCCTCCAACAAATTTGATTCAGTAGATCTAGGATAGGTTCCAGGAGGTGGAATTTTTACATGTACCTAAGTAATTCTTTATATACACTGAAGCTACAACTACAGCTCTACATTTTAATTTTTATGAGCAGGGACTCTGTTATATGAATTTCTACATATAACACAGGGGAATTAAATAACATTAAGTGATTCAAATGATAAACAGGAAAAAACCACTACAATAATAACTTAATAGTTCTTAGATATTTCTTTAGTTGTCTTCTTTTGTGATCTCTGATATATGGTTTTATAAAGGAATTTCTCTTCAAACTTTAGTTGAAAGTTTTCCTGACCAGGGTAAATATCACCCCTTATTCATTGGGGTGTCTCTCATGCTTTGGCAAAAACCTACTAGAACTTTTTTTTTTTTTTTTGAGGCAGTCTTACTCTGTTGCCCTCAGCTAGAGTGCCATGGTATCATAGGTCACAGCAACCTCAAACTTTTGGGCTCAAGCGTCCCAAGAAGCTGGGACTACAGGCGCCTGCCACAACACCCAGATAGTTTTCCTACTTTTAGTAGAAATGGGGTCTCACTCTTGAGCAGGCTGATCTTGAACTCCTGAGCTCAAGCAATCCACCAGCCTCAGCCTTCCAGAGCTCATTAAAACTTCTGTTCCTGTATCACCTCCACACTCAGTCACACTACTCACTTTCCAGATAGATATTCCTTTATCTTCCAAAGTCCTAACTCTCAAATGGAAAAGATAAAAAATTTGGTATGTGTCCTTCAGATCTATTTACTATTTATTAGAAAGAAATACATTTTCTAAGGACTATAGTACTTAAAGTAAGAGGTTTATCAAGTGCACTACTCAGCAACCTCTCCAAAAGGCAACTGATTTGGAAGCAACTACTGCAAATACTTTTGTCCACTAAGTTTTAAACATTTAAGAAAACATATTGATTTGCAATCCCACCAGCAGTGTGGAAGTGTTCCCTCCTCTCCACATCCACACCAGCCTCTGGTGTTTTGGCACTTTGTGATGTGGGCTAATCTTCCTAGGGTTGGGTGATATCATAAATGTTTTTGATTTGCATTTCTCTGATGACTAAAGATGAAGAGCATTTTCTCATGTGTTTGTTGTCCATTCACCTGTCATCCTAGGAGAAGTTTCTGTTCAAGTCTCTTGCCCACTTATAGAGGGATTTTATTTTTTGCTCTTACTATTTATATTCAGTTCTCTGTAGATTCTAGTTATCAGGCTTTTTTTAGATTCATAACATGCAAAAACCTTCTCCCATTCCAAAGACTGTCTGCTTTGTTTGTGGTACCCGTAGTTGTGCAAAAGCTTTTTAGCTTAATCAAGTCCCAATTATTTATGTTTGGTGTTTCTGCAATTGGCAAGGGGGTCTTCCTCATCAAGTTTTTTTCCCAGGCAAGTATCTTCAAGTGTTTTCCCCACACTCTCTTCTAGAATTTTTATTGTTTTGTGTCTTAAGTTTAAATCTTTTATCCAGCCAAAATCAATTTTTATCAGTGGTGAGATGTGTGGCTCCAGTTTTAGTCTTCTGCATGTGGATAACCAGTTCTGCCAGCACAATTTATTAAATAAAGATTCTTCTTTTCCCCAGTGTATGCTTCTGTTAGGCTTATCGAAATTCAAGTGATGATATGTGTGGCTGGGTTCATCACTAGATTCTCTATCCTAGTCCATAGATCTATGTCTCTATTTTTGTGCCAGTGCCATGTTGTTTTGATCTCTATAGACTTGTAGTATAACCTGAAATCTGGCAACATGATGACTCCAGATTTGTTTTTATCTCCAAGAACTGTATTTGCTAGCTATTCATATTTTTTTTTTTTCTGGTTTAAAATGAATTAGAGGACGGGTGGCACCTGTGGCTCAAGGAGTAGGGTGCCGGTCCCATATGCCGGAGGTGGCGGGTTCAAACCTAGCCCCGGCCAAAAAAAAACAAGAAAAAAAGATCTCTCTTTGGGCGGCGCCTGTGGCTCAGTCGGTAAGGCACCAGCCCCATATACTGAGGGTGGCGGGTTCAAACCGCCACCATTCTTGTGATACTTTTTGGTTGCAGTTTTGGCCCGGCCCCGGCCAAAACTGCAACCAAAAAATAGCCGGCGTTGTGGCGGGCGCCTGCAGTCCCAGCTACTCGGGAGGCTGAGGCAAGAGAATCGCTTAAGCCCAGGAGTTGGAGGTTGCTGTGAGCTGTGTGATGCCACAGCACTCCACCAAGGGCGATAAAGTGAGACTCTGTCTCTACAAAAAAAAAAAAAAAAAAAGAATTAGAGGACTATTTGTTCAAGTTCTTTAAAGTATGACATTGGTGCTTTGTTGGGGATTGCATTAAATGTATAGATTGCTTCGGGCAGTATGGATATTTTAACAATGTTGATTCTTTCCAGCCATGAGCATGGTATGTTGTTCCATTTGTTAACATCTTCTGCAATTTCCTTTCTCAAAGTTTCATAATTCTTTTTATAGATAGCCTTTTTGGAGAAAAGTGTGGAGAATCCTCAAAGATGTAAAAATAGACTTTTCATTTGATCCTGCAATCCCATTACTAGGTATTTACTCATAAGAACAAAAATCATTTTATCACAAAGACATTTGCACCAGAATGTTTATTATGGTTCAATTCATAATTGCCAAGTTGTGGAAGAAACCTAAGTGTCCATCAACCCATGAATGGATCAACAAACTGGTATATGTATACCATGGAATACTATTTAGCCATTTAAAAAGATGGACACTTTACAACTTTTATATTTACCTGGATGGAGGTAAAATACCTCCTTCTTAGTAAAGTATCACAAGAATGGAAAAATAAATATCCAATGTACTCCATACTAATATGAAACCAATGTAAAAACAATTACATACTCATATGAACCATAAAACACAAATACAGTTTAATATAGGTGTAGGGGAGGATAACTGGCAGAAAAAAAGAGCATGAGACGAATCTCACCTAATATGCACATAGTGAGGGTGTATTGCCGGGAGCCAAAACATATCACAAAAATGCCCCTTGCTATCTTGATTTTACAGGCAAACTATTCTCAGGAATTCAACCGTAAACAGCAACAGTACTTTCCCCTTGCATATCTCCTCAAAAATGCACCCCCGCCTTAGGGTCCTTCTCCTAGTAATTTTCCAGAAACTAGCCCCCTCCCCGCCCTGCTAGGAACAGCCCTTAGTTACTTCCTCCTTTGTGTGCTTATAAGCCCAGCTGAAAAATAAACTCTTCGGAGCTTGATCAGACTCTTAACTTGCTCTCATTCTTTCATATCTCTTGTCCCCTCATTCGACTGACCCCTTTGTTTCCCAGGTCCCCGTTGAATTCCCCGCGGGCCGGGGCAGTGTATAATATGACCCCTAGGTGAGGGGCTCTTTTATAACTGGAACTTTACCTTGGAAATGAGAATAATATAACCTAAAAATTTGTACCCTCATATTCATTTGAAATAAAATTAAAAAAATTGAAAGCAATATTACCACTTTGCTTGCTTGCTAAATATACACAAAATATTGAAAAAGAAAAGAAAATATATTTATCCAAAGTTTTGAACTTGCATTGGATATATTTGTTTGAAACAAATTACAGTTTCATTATGGAAAAACACATATAATTGATAAGCAAAGACATTCACAATCAACTGATTTCCCTCTCTCTCTGTGGTATACATTAGACTATTTTTCTACTATTAAAAAAAAAGCGATAATTTTCACAATTAAAATATAATACTAACGAACAAAGTAAAGTATGTATAAAGTCTTTCTCTTCTCTTTAAACATTTTAATCAGCATGACTACAAAATCAACCCCATTACTACAAAGTCAATTAATATCTCTAATCCTGTTAGTAAGAATCAAGTGTTAGGTAAATCAAGGACTAGAAAGAAATAAGAAGACCAAGAAAGGGCAGTGAGATAGCAGTTTAATTTCAGTCTACCTGCTTGTATAAAATTTATCCTGATCAACTGCAACAAAAAAAATAGCCGGGCGTTGTGGCGGGCGCCTGTAGTCCCAGCTGCTTGGGAGGCTGAGGCAAGAGAATCGCGTAAGCCCAAGAGTCAGAGGTTGCTGTGAGCCGTGTGACGCCACGGCACTCTACCAAGGGCGGTACAGTGAGACTCTGTCTCTACAAAAAAAAAAAAAATTATCCTGATCTGCTATATAACAAAATAGCTTAAGCTTTTTTTCCTGCTAGTTTTTCTATTTGTATTTTAATTTTTTTATTAAATCCTAAATGCATAGATCATGTATACATTAATGCATGTATGGGGTACAATGTGCTGATCAAGATGAGGTTTATATTAGCTTAAGCTTTAATCACAAATTCTCATACTGTTGCCAGGCGCAGTGGTTCACGCCTGTAATCCTAGCACTCTGAGGGGTCAAGGTGGGTGGATTGCTTGAACTCACAGATTTGTGACTAGCCTGAGCCAGAGTGAGACTTCATCTCTAAAAATAGCCAGGTGTTGTGGCAGGCGCCTGTAGTACCAGCTACTTGGGTGGCTGATGCAAGAGAATTGCTTGAGCCCAAGAGTTTGAGGTTACTGTGAGCTATGATGCCACAGCACTCTACTGAGGGAGACAAAGTGATATTCTGTCTCAAATAAAACCCCCCACAAATTCTCCTACTGTCATTGAATATCACTCATCAAAAATAGAGTATGAGAATCCATTAATTAACACTTAAATCTAAAATGTGACCCTGCCACTCAGATTTCTTTTGAATTTCAGAGGTAAGAAAGTGAAGCATAATCAGTCTGAATTCCTCTAAATGTACCTCCCTTTGCCCCAAACTTTATTGATTGTATCTTTGTTCTAACCATCAGGGTTTATTCAAAATTCTTCATAGTTTTAGCTTTCCTAATCATCTAGCAGTCCTCAGATGTTAGCAAAATAAAATTAAATTCCTAGTCAAACCATACATTTACAATTCCATTTTTTTTTGAGACAGAGTCTCATTATGTCACCCCCGATAGAGTACTCTGGCATCAGAGCTCACAGCAACCTCAAACTCTTGGGCTTAAATGATTCTCTTGCCTCAGCTTCCCAAGTAGCTGGGACCACAGGTGCCTGCCACAATGCCCGGTTTCCAATTCTATTCTTAAATTAAGAGTGAGACTGGTTAGATATAGTGGCTTATGACTATAATCCTAGCACTATAGGAGACCAAGGTGTGTAGATTGCCTGAGCTCAGGATTTCGAAACCAGACTGAGTAACAGCGAGACCCTGTCTTTAAAAATACCCAGGCATGGGCGGCGCCTGTGGCTCAGTGAGTAGGGCGCCGGCCCCATATGCCGAGGGTGGCGGGTTCAAACCCAGCCCCGGCCAAACTGCAACAAAAAAAAAATAGCCGGGTGCTGTGGCGGGCACCTGTAGTCCCAGCTACTCGGGAGGCTGAGGCAAGAGAATCGCTTAAGCCCAGGTGCTGGAGGTTGCTGTGAGCTGTGTGATGCCACGGCACTCTACCAAGGGCCATAAAGTGAGACTCTGTCTCTACAAAAAAAAAAAAAAACAAAACAAAAAATACCCAGGCATTGTGGCGTGCTGAGGAGGCTCAGGCAAGAGGACTGGTTAAGGCCAGGAGTTTGAGGTTGCTTTGAGCTATGACACTATAATACCACAGAACTCTACCCAGGGTGACAGAGTGGGACTCTGTTTAAAACAAATAAATAAAAAATTAAAAAAGACAAATCTGCCTCGGTGCCTGTAGCTCGAGTGGCTAGGGTGCCAGCTACATACACCAGAACTAGCAGGTTCGAATCCAGCCCAGGCCTGCCAAACGACAATGACCACTACAACCAAAAAATAGCCAAGTGTTGTGGCGAGTGCCTATAGTCCCAGCTACTTGGGAGGCTGAAGCAAGAAAATCACCTAAGCCCAAGAGCCGGAGGTTGCTGTGAGCTGTGATGTCATAGCACTCTACCAAGGGTGACAAAATGAGACTCTGTCTCTAAAAAAAAAAAAGTGGTTAAGCTGGGTGCAGTGGCTCATCCCTGTCACCCTAACATTCTGGGAGGCAGAGACGGGAGAATCACCTGAGGTCAAGAGTATGAGACTAGCCTGAGCAAATCGAGCCCCCCCCATTTCTATTAAAAATAGAAAAATTAGCCAGGTGTGGTGGCAAATACCCATGGTCTCAGCTACTTTGGAGGCTGAGGCAGAAGGACTGCTTGACCCCAGGAGTTTGAGGCTGCTGTGAGCTAGGCTAGGCTACAGCACTCTCAAAAGACTTGGTCTCAAAAAAAAAAAAAGAAGTGGTCATTGTGCCAACTCAGACAATACTAGTAGTGCATAAGGTAAAAAGTAAAAGTGCTACCCTCATCAACAATCCCAAATGCCTAGGTAGCCACTATTACGGATTTTCATGCATCTTTACAAAGATTTCTCTATACGTATACACATACTTACATATAGGGTTTGTTGTTTTTAACATAAAAGGCTTCTAGGATGTAAAATTATGCGTCTTTTTTCCCTTATAACAATGGCTTCGGACTCTCCCCAGAAAGTACATCTCTATTTAGTTCCAATATATGCACTCGTTCACTTTACCATACGTTTGATAATTATATATTTTTTCCTTATCTTACTTCTTGCCAATCTAACAAATAACTCACTGCTTTAATTTGTAGCTTATTTCTTTTTCTTATGGAATAGTTCAAATATTCAGAAACATAAAGATAGCTTAACTCAGCTCAAGTTGACAAGCATCCGAAATGTTTAACTGGTATTTTAGAAGTGTGTGTATAGGTTTTGTGTGCTAGACGAAGCACAGCATGTACAGGAAATAGCATTAGAATGATTGACCAAGGGCTTCAGTCCCTGCTTTCCAACAGTTAACTGTGTAAATTTAGGACTCCATTTTTCGCATCTATAAAATTGAAAGGTACAGATACTTGCTAATAATCTTTTAAAACTCTAAGGGTATATGGCTCTACCCAGGAGTTTGAGGTTGCAGTAAGCTATGATGGAGCCACTGCAGTTTAGCCTGAGGGACGGAGTGAAAACCCGAGTCTCTATATGTTTCAAAAGGCAATGTTAAAATTCCCCTTCCTGGTTTGTTTAATGGCGAGTAAGAATACCATGTCTCCTTCACTTCCTAAAGCCTATAAATTCCACACAGAGAGCTTAGTTTTGTCCGTTCGCCTAGCACGCTTGATATTTATTTGATGACTGAAAATGGTTAGGAGCTTTCATTTTGGTAAGTTGCTTTGAAACAATTATTTAGACAGTGTAATAAACCAGCCATAATTTCACTCTTTGATCTAATTCTCATACTCCAGAAGTTAAAATGTTACAAAATAGATAGCTCTTACACATTATTCAGGGAGTTACATCTGCCGATAGTAAAAAGAATCTCGGATATTTATTCGACCCTCTGAACCTGAAAAGTCGACCTCCCCATCCCTATCACCGGAAGGGGCCCATTCTCAAAAAAGTGTCAAAACTCATAGCTGTGTCCCTCCACAGGTCTAAAGAAGTCAGGTTGTTACCTAACCCATTCCATCTCAGACTGTATATCCCCAGAAGTCAAGGAGTTGCAGTTCCCTTTCTCACGAATACCACAACGCCGAAAAGGTGGAATTGAAGCCAGCAAATGCACAGAACTAGAAGGGGGGAAAAAGGCGAGAACGAGCAAACAGATCCTCTCAAGTTCCACTCATTGGGAACAGCCCGTGTTGCTGGAAACCGCATCCTCACCTCCTTTTTTCTTTGGGCAGAGGCCGAGGGAACCTCGTAAACGAGCAGCAGGACCGCCGCCATAGTCGCGGAGACACACCAAAACCACCAACGCGCTGCCATGTTCACTCCTCGCCCTCCTACAGGCAAAACTTTCCTCCGCCTGGATATGAGGGCTGGGCGTGAGAACAGGCAAACCAGCCCCTTCCCTTTCCTCATTGGTCCAGCTTAGTCCTCCTGGGCAACCCGTCATTTTACATCACCGTACCCTGCAGCTAGACGCCCGCTAAAAGACAGGTCATTTCTAATTGGTCCCCGTTAGCCAATAAAAAAGGGATAATCTGGAGGTTTTTCATTGGCCCACTAGTGACGCGACGCCCCTTTAGACACAAAGAGCTCGCGGTTATCGAACACGCATGTGCAGTTATAAAATGGTGCGGATTTTTCGGAGTCCAAAATGGCTTGAAGTGGTAGAACTGGGTCTTCTTCCCGAAGACTCAGAACTCCTTGAAATCCACCTCTTTCTTGTAATAGTCTAGAAAAATGGGACCAGTTGAGTGAGAAGGGCTGTATTCATCCCTCGTCCTACCTCTAAAGTACTTCAAATCAAAATAAAAAAAAGTAAAAATAGAAAAACAAAAATACATCTAATATCACTGAAGGAGTTTTTTTTTTTTTTTTTGTAGAGACAAGAGTCTCGCTCTATGGCCCTCGGTAGAGTGCCATGGCGTCACACAGCTCACAGCAACCTCCAACTCCTGGGCCTAAGCGATTCTCCTGCCTCAGCCTCCCGAGTAGCTGGGACTACAGGCGCCCGCCACAACGCCCGGCTATTTTTTGGTTGCAGTTTGGCCAGGGCTGGGCTCGAACCCGCCACCCACGGTACATGGGGCCGGCGCCCCACCGACTGAGCCCCAGGTGCCGCCCGAAGGAGATTTTTTAAAGTAAACATGGACAAGAGATTGTTTAGTGCCTTTTGTGTCCTAAAAACTGTGTCAGGAGCACTTGAGGGGAAATGACATCAAATTATATTTTCAAGTTTTTGTTTTGCATTTTTTAAGTTAAATTCTTTGACTTTAAAGCACCAAGAACTTGGGCGGCGCCTGTGGCTCAGTCGGTAAGGCGCAGGCCCCATATACCGAGGGTGGCGGGTTCAGACCCAGCCCCGGCCAAACTGCAACCAAAAAATAGCCGGGCGTTGTGGCGGGCGCCTGTAGTCCCAGCTACTCGGGAGGCTGAGGCAAGAGAATCGCTTAAGCCCAGGAGTTGGAGGTTGCTGTGAGCTGTGTGATGCCACGGCACTCTACCGAGGGCCATAAAGTGAGACTCTGTCTCTACAAAAAAAAAAAGCACCAAGAACTTATATTGCAGGTTATAGCAGCAAATGCCTTCTTTTAGAGGAAATGGAGTGGAATAGTTAGGGGGAGGGAATGCCACTTTTCTAAGTACACCATTTTGTATAGTTTTTACTTTTGGAATAATGTAAACATTTTAAATAATCAAAATGTAAAGGGCGGCCCCTGTGGCTCAAAGGGGTAGGGCGCTGGCCCCATATGCTGGAGGTGGCGGGTTCAAACCCATCCCCGGCCAAAAACTGCAAAAAGAAAAAAAAATGTAAAATCAAGTTATCTAGTTATTGTTTTTTTTTTTTTTTTTGTAGAGACAGAGTCTCACTCTATGGCCCTCGGTAGAATGCCGTGGCCTCACATAGCTCACAGCAACCTCCAACTCCTGGGCTTAAGCGATTCCGTTGCCTCAGCCTCCCAAGTACCTGGGACTACAGGCGCCCGCCACAACGCCTGGCTATTTTTTGGTTGCAGTTTGGCCGGGGCCGGGTTTGAACCCGCCACCCTCCGTATATGGGGCCGGCCCCTTACCGACTGAGCCACAGACACCGCCGCAAGTTATCTAGTTTTACAAGATGAAAACAGTCCTGGAGATGGACGGTTGTGATGTTTGCACAATAATGTGAATGTACTTAATGCTACTGAACTGTACCCTTTAAAAAGGTAAATGTTATGTATATTTAACCACAATTATAAAATAA
This sequence comes from Nycticebus coucang, assembly GCF_027406575.1. Classification (NCBI taxonomy): domain Eukaryota; kingdom Metazoa; phylum Chordata; class Mammalia; order Primates; family Lorisidae; genus Nycticebus; species Nycticebus coucang. The sequence goes on from NC_069804.1 coordinate 89,153,013, forward strand.
ATTTAAAGGGCGGCACCTGTGGCTCAGTGAGTAGGGCGCCAGCCCCATATACCGAGAGTGGCGGGTTCGAACCCAGCCCTGGCCAGCTAAAACAGCAGTGGCAACTGCAACAAAAAATAGGCGGTGCCTGTGGCTCAGTGGGTAGAGAACCGACACCATATACAGAGGGTAGCAGGTTCAAACCCGGCCCCGGCCAAACTGCAACAAAAACTAGCCGGGCGTTGTGGCGGGCGCCTGTAGTCCCACCTACTCGGGTGGCTGAGGCAAGAGAATCACCTAAGCCCAAAAGCTGGAGGTTACTGTGAGTTGTGATGCCCCAGCACTCAACCAAGGGCAACATAGTGAGACTCTGTCTCTAAAAAAAAAATAATCAATAATAAAATAAAATAAATTTAAAGATTAAAATCTGTAAGAATGAGAGAAAAATGAAAATTGAGTACAAACAATAAAGGGAACCCAATTCTATTTCAAATGAAACATGTAATTACACAGAACAAAAAAGCCCTAATGTAATTACATTATGAACACACCACTTTGATTATATACTGTTATTCCAAAGAAAAATAACTTCAAGCAAATCCTGAACTCTACTTTGCAGGTTTGCATTCATAATGATATGGGCATAAAAATTATGAAAATATATATTGTGTATCATGTAAAATGTAAAACTACTGATGTTGCTGAGAGCCAGGGTTATCACTGTGAAGAAGAGAGATACAAATGTGAAATGAGGAAGAGTAAAGACCTTTTGGGGGTTGGACAGGAGCTGGAGGTATAAACTTACCATTCATAATTTATATTCCTAATTCTATTTACTGAAAAGGACTAAAAGCAATCACACCCCATTTGTTTGAGTGTCTGAATCTAAGTTGCTAATTGCCATTCCTACTAGAATAAATTGGAGCTCTGTAGAGAAATGGCTTATTCCAGTGGTGAGGCAGGGGAAGTATGAGTCTTGAAAATCTTGTGTCAGAAAATAAAGAGCCTAAAAAAATGATGGAGATATGTCAACAAAGACATAGAAGCCAGATTGAAGAGAATACTATTGACCACACCGGGGACTACTGATCCATTAAAATAAATCATGACAGCAGCGGTTTATAACTTATTGAATCCATGAGTCCATACTGATAATAGAGGAGAAGATAAAATTCTTACAATAGAATACCCGTTATTAAATATAGAAGGAATGATGGAATTTGAAAACCATTCTTTTCTTACCAATAATTGATTCTGGCAAAAATCAAATGTAGTGGGTAAATGTTTCATGAAGAATGAAACATTCATATAGTCTTCATGTATTCTTTACAAGTTGCACATTAAATATAAAAGGAAAAATAGTAGGGCGGCACCTGTAGCTCAAAGGAGTAGGGTGCCGGCCCCATATACTGGAGGTGGTGGGTTCAAACCCGGCCAAAAAAAGGAAAAATAGCAACTTTGTAGTGTAGAAACCTAGAGGGTATTATGTCCAAATGATTAAAGTTGGCATTACCAATAAATGGGACAAGATAAGATCGTATGACTTTTTTTTTTTTTTTTGTAGAGACAGAGTCCCACTTTATGGCCTTCAGTAGAGTGCCGTGGCCTCACACAGCTCACAGCAACCTCCAACTCCTGGGCTTAAGCGGTTCTTTTGCCTCAGCCTCCCGAGTAGCTGGGACTACAGGCGTCCTCCACAACGCCCGGCTATTTTTTGGTTGCAGTTTGGCAGGGGCCGGGTTTGAACCCGCCACCCTCGGTATATGGGGCTGGCGCCCTACCGACTGAGCCACAGGCGCCGCCCCAAGATCATATGACTTTTGATAAGATGCCCTGAGACACATCAGTTATGTAATCTTCCTGACAGAACTGCATAAACTGAATGTACAAGGTGATATCAAAGAAACACAGACTGAGATAATTTTCACCAAATAACTGGCTGGTACTCTTCAAAAAATTACAGAGCAGGGACCTATGGAGTCCATTACCAGTTCTGACACTTAGAAGTATGAGATCTTTAACTTGATCAAAGCTCAATCTTGATCACTTTAAGGATACTGTGCCTCACTTCCTTCATATGTAAAATTGAGAGAATAAAACTTACCTGTAATGAGAAAAAAAATGCCCTGAAAGACAAAGAAAAGCTGAGGAACTATTCAATTTCTAAGGCAGGAAGATGGCTTGAGGCCAGCAGTTTGAGTTTGCAGTGAGGTATTACGATGTCACTGCACTCCTGCGCTCTAACCCAGAATAGATCTAGATTCTGTCTCAAAAAACAAACGAAAAAACACAACCAACCAAACAAAAAAACTAAAGACACATGACAACTAAATTAAATGCAGGCACCTGGACTGGATTTGGACAGAGAGACCTTGGAACAATTGGAGTATGAACTGTGTTGTATCAATAATAAGTTTTCTTTTCCTTTCCTTCCTTCCTTCCTTCCTCCCTTCCCTTCCCTTCCCCTTCCCCTTCCCCTTCTTTCCTTTCTTTTTTTCTTTCTACAGTCTCAGTATGTTGCCCTCTATAGAGTGCTGTAATGTCACAGCTCACAGCAACCTTGAACTCTTGGGCTTAAGAAATTCTCTTGCCGCAGCCTCCCAAGTATCTGGGACTACAATGTCTGGGTATTTTTTTTTCTTGTTGTTGTTTGTTTTGTCATTGTTGTTTAACAGGCTTGGGCCGGTTTGAATCCATCAGCCCTGGTGTATGTAGCCCACACCCTAACCACTGAGCAATGGGCTCTGAGCCTCAATATTAAGTTTTCTGAATTTGATAATTGTACAGTGGTCATGTAAGAGAAATGAACCATGAACTATTAACAGGTAAAGGCGCATGATGTATGTAAGTTATTCTCAAATGATTCAGAAAAAACCCACCCAAATATATATATACATGTAAGGAGAGAGAGAGACAGAGAAAACACACGTAGCAAAATATTAATTGGTGTACCTAGGTAATGATTATACAGGAGTTCTAACTCCATTTTTTTTTTTTTTTTGATACAGGGTCTCTGTTGCAAAGACTGGTCCCCAACTCCTGGACTCAAGAAATCCTCTCACTTCAGCCTCCCAAAGTATTCATAACAGGTGTGAGCCACCATACTTGGGCCTCCTCCCATCTTTTATTATGAAAATGTCCAAAGTACAGAAATATTGAAAGGATTATACCGTGAACACCACCACCAAGGTTCTAAAATAAACAACTTAATAAATTTGCTATATCATATATTTCAGGGATTCTTTTTAACTATGCTTGCAACTTTTCTCTGAATTTGAAATGATTTCAAAATTAAAAGTTAAGCCAATTAGTATATAGTAACAGAAGACAAAAAAAAAAAAAAAAAGAAGTAGGGCGGCGCCTGTGGCTCAGTGAGTAGGACGCCAGCCCCATATGCCGAGGGTGGCGGGTTCAAACCCAGCCCCGGCCAAACTGCAACCAAAAAATAGCCGGGCGTTGTGGCGGGCGCCTGTAGTCCCAGCTGCTCGGGAGGCTGAGGCAGGAGAATCGCGTAAGCCCAAGAGTTAAGAGGTTGCTGTGAGCCGTGTGACGCCACGGCACTCTACCCGAGAGCGGTACAGTGAGACTGTCTCTACAAAAAAAAAAAAAAAGTAGTAAAGTAAGTGTGTGTGTGTGAGGACAGAAAGAGTGAGACAGCAAAACCAACCCTCTGAAACTTGAACACTATTTTGAAGCTGATGCCTACAATTCTTAAACCTGATTCTTCTTTAAAGACAAGCATATGTAATTTGTAAAGACTGAAACTACATTTCCCACAGGCCCCTATTTTTCCTTGTGGTAAAGGTTTACAGATCCTCGCGAGATTTCGTCAAATCTCATTAAGGATCTCTGCAGAAAGCCATTTTGTTCTTCGGTGGTTTTTGCGAGGGGATCTGAAGTCAATTTGCACCGAACTATCACCTGGAATTGCTGCAGTTCCATTTTCAATTTCACGATGTTTTTCTTGGCCAAGAACGCACTAACTCGTCTCCAAGGTGAGCAAAAATTATGAATAAATTACTTAGAACAGTCACATATTCACATTTGTCCTCATGTCCTTTCCCTATACCAACATCCTGGTCTTCTAATTCTAAATGCTGTCTCCCATCTCGTCCCAAGTCATTGGGAAGTTGTCCTTAGCATTGGCTTTATCGCTCAGTGTTTCTGTTTCGGTTCTCACCTTTCTTTCTGTTATTGGAGTCAAATCCTAGCCCTGCTTTTTAATTCTTAACCTCTGATTTCAGGGAAGGACACTCTCGGTGAATACGTCTTGTTCCTTAAGTGATGTCTTGAAATCTAGCTTTTAGGGTCCATTTACTAGTAACATCATGTAGAAGAACCTGCTGTCCAGTTCCTAGTAGCCTTAGCGGAAGGAAACTGTAAATCTTCTTCACCTATTTTCATTGCAGTAAGACAAATGGTAGCCATGCAGCTTTGAAGTTATTTGTGGGTTGTTAACTGAATATTAGCTGCCTTGAAAGCAACTGCATTCTTTTTTTGCTCATCTAAAAATTGAGCAAATATAGGGAAATTTTGAGACCAGCATTGTGTATTGAGAATTGACTAGATTGGAGAGGAGAAAAAATGTATTTCCATACTTGATTTGCACTGAAGGTGACCTTGAGTAATGTGATCAGTTGTTTTACATTGAAGGTAACCTGAATTACCATTTAGCTTCTCTGCTGGGTATCTTTTTATTTACACTTAACATCGTCATTGGGACTATTACTAGATTGTGTTCTAAACACTCAAGAAACTTTGAAAATAACCACAAAATAGCAGCCCGACTGGTTTTTCATATTACAGAAGCTGCATTTATTAGCTCTTTCACTTTGGGCAAATGAATTAACCTCTCTGAACCATGCTTTCCTCCTTTATAAAATAAGGGGTTACAAATAATACCTACCTCAGAAGGTTGTTAAAGATTATATGAGATTACCAATGTGTGGTAACTAAACCATTTCCTGTTACAGAGGAGAGGTCTAAAGAAATCAACTTGGGTAGCGTGAGTGTGAAAGTCTTTAGGTTTTGCAAAATTGTTTGCTGATCTTAATTTCTTTGCCCTTTGAGCAAGTTGGGCCTTCTTGTACCTCAGGAAAGTTTTTTTTTTTTCCAATATGGAATTCATATGCAAATTTTTAAACTTTTCTGGAGAAGATTATATTGTAAAATGTTTGTAAATTTGCTCATCCAGGTGTAACTATTTAAAGGTGGAGAGGAAGGCTATGTAAGGCAGTTAGGAGAAGATCCAATAATGGTCAAATAATTATCGTGAAATAACTCATTGTACCACATAGACGCCATTTTATATATATATATATATATATTTTTGAGACAGTCTCACTTTGGCATCCTGGGTGGTGTTGTGGCGTCATCATATAGCTGAAATTGTTGGGCTGAAGCGATTTTCCTGCCTCAGTCTCCCAAATACCTGGGACTACAGGCACCTGCTATGATGCCTGGCTAATTTTTCTGTTTTTAGTAGACATGGGTTGTCACTTTACCCAGGCTGGTCTCGGACTCCTGACGTCAAGGGATCCTCCAGAGTGCTAGGCCTCCTGGAGTGCTAGGATTACAGGCATGAATCACCACACTCACTTTTTTATTATATGTAAGTACCTTTGAGGCACTTTAAAATAGTAAGGACCTACTGCTTAAATTGGCTCTTTCCCAAGTCCTCCCTAGTTCCTCCACGGGTAGGTTTTTTTTTTTTTTTTTGAAACACAGTCCCCCTATATCGCCCTCTGTAGAGTTATTGTAACGTCACAGCTCACAGCAACCTCCAACTCTTGGGCTTAAGATAGTCTCTTGCCTCAGCCTCCCAGGTAGCTGGGACTACTGGCACCCGCCACAACGCCTGGCTGTTTTTGTCGTTTAGCAGGCCCAGCGTATGTGGCTGGCACTGTAACCACTGAGCTATGGGCGCCAAGTCCCTCCATGGGTAGTTTGAAAACATAATCATTTTACTATTTCTGCTAGAATAAGAGTGAAAAGTTTTAATGTTGTCATTATGCTCAAAAACTTGTACCAGCTTCCCCTGCCTACAGAAAAAGTTGTCTGGGTAGACGCGGTGGCTAGTGCATGTAATCCTAGCACTCTGGGAGGTGGAGGCCAGCGGATTACTTGAGGTCAGGAGTTCTAGACTACATCTCTAAAAATAGCCAGATGTGGTGGCCTGCACCTGTAGTCCCAGCTACTGGGGGAGGGGGAGCTGAGGCAAGAGGCTCACTTGAGCCCAAGAGTTTGAGGTTGCTGTGAGCTATGATGCCCGGATATTCTATTCTATCGAGGGCCACAAAGTGAGACTTTGTCTCAAAAACAACAGAAACAACAACAACAACAAAAAAAACAAGTGGCCTTCTGTGGTCCTTCTAATTTTCTTTTTTTTTTTTTTTTATTGAGACAGAGTCTCACTATGTCACCTTGGGTAGAGTGCTGTGGCGTCACAGCTCACAGCAACCTCCAACTCTTGGGCTTAAGCGATTCTCTTGCCTCAGCTCCCTGAGTACCTGAGACTACAGGTGCCTGCCACAATGCCTTTCTATTTTTCTATTGTAATTGTCATTGTTGCTTAGCTGGCCCGGGCTGGGTTTGAACCTGCCAGCCTCGGTGTATGTGGCTGGCACCATAATCACTGTGCTATGGGCGACAAGCCTGATCCTTCTAATTTTATCCCCCATTACTTGCCTACACAACTTTCCTTTCAACTAAACTTAATTGGTTTTTCACTACGCTGGGCTTTTCTGTTTGTTTTCAGATTCACCTTTCCCACATCTTTATAACCAAACTCTATCTGCCATTCAAAGTGCTTAGCTAATTCTACTTCCTTGCAGTACAGTAATTTATGTCTATATGTGTAGTATTTTCTTCTAGACTGGAAGTTAACTGAAGACAGGATCTGTGTCTTAAACATTTTTATATATCCCAGTTCTTTGGTGTCGTATTCATTAATTAAAAAAAAATCAAAGGGCGGCGCCTGTGGCTCAGTGGGTGGGGCACCGGCCTCATATACCGAGGGTGGCGGGTTCAAACCCAGCCTCAGCCAAACTGCAACAAAAAAATAGCTGGGTGTTGTGGCGGTTGCCTGTAGTCCCAGCTACTCGGGAGGCTGAGGCAAGAGAATCACCTAAGCCCAAGAATTGAAGGTTGCTGTGAGCTGTGTGATGCCACAGCACTCTACCAAGGGCGACAAAGTGAGACTGTGTCTCTACAAAAAAAAAAAAAAAAATCAAGGCCGAGTGAAGTGGCTCACATCTGTAATCCTAGAACTCTGGGAGGTCAAGACAGGTGGATTGCTTGAGCTCAGGAGTTTGAGACCAGCCTGAGCAAGAGTGACTCCCCATCTCTATTAAAAATAGAAAAACTAGCTGGGCATTGTGGCAGTCACCTGTAGTTTCAGCTACTCAGAGGCTGAGGTGAAAGGATTGCTTGAGTCCAGGAGTTGAGGTTGTTGTCAGCTATGATGATGTCATAGCACTCCACTCACAGGGACAAAGTGAGACGGTCTCAAAAAAAAGATTACCCAATTTTTCAGAGGTTATTTGTTGTAGTAATTTTAAGCATTTAGTGTACTTTTATTTGAAGTTCATTTTGAGTTTATTCGCCCTTGTATGCTGTAAGTTGGGGAGCACTATAGAGTAAACTTTAGTGAAAAGTTAAACGTATTCAAATTAATGAATAGGAGCCACGTTCCAGAAGCTGCATAAATGTCACTTTGTAGTGAATGTAACTGATAGCACCCATTCTTCACCCCCACCCCAATATTTTATTGTGAGAACTCTCAGGCATGCAGAGAAGTTGGAAGAATTGTATGAACATCCACATACTCACTACATAGATAGTTGTTAAAATTTTGCTATATTTGTTTTATCACGTATCTGTCCATCTGTCGATTTATTTTTGCAGTTTTTGGCCAGGGCTGGGTTTGAACCCACCACCTGCAGCATATGGGGCCAGCACCCTACTCCGTTGAGCCACAGGCACCGCCCTGTCGATTTATTTTTGATGCATTTTCAAAGTATGCTACTTTGCTTGTAACTACAATATGATTTGACATTTTATTAAATTGCATAATACTGTGAAGTTAACTTCCTTGGCTTACTGATTTGGCAATATCAATTAGATGTATTCTCTTTTCCTGGTAATTGATAGATATGTTCTGTATTTTTTTTCCCCATAAGTTCGATACATTCAGCAAACAATGGCAAGGGCGAGCCACCAGAAACGAACACCTGATTTTCATGATAAATATGGTAATGCTGTATTAGCTAGTGGAGCCACTTTCTGTATTGCTGTATGGACATATGTAAGTACTGTTGATTGATAATTTGTTTTTGATGCTTTTCATTCTCATGTACTCTGTGCATTCAAAATGTTTAACACAGTAGGACACATATCTAGTTAGGAGGGACTTTAGAGATATCTGATCACCCAACCAGTGCAAGAATTTCTTCCTTGAAATTCAGCATTCGTCCATCTTATGTTCTTGACATTTCAGATTGCTTATTGTATCACAAGGTAGCCCTTTCCGTATTACATAGCTGTTAAAAGGATCTTATGTTGAATTAAAATCTGCCTCCCTTCATATTGTACCATCATTCCACTGCAACACAGAAATTGTGAACTCACTTCCATATAACAGCCATCAGATATTAGAAAATTGCTATCATGTCTCCCAAATCTTCTTTTTCAAAATAAACATCATTAGCCCTGTTGGTCATTTTTTTGTTACATGTTTTCCAGTATTTTCCCTGTCTTGGGTCACCCTTCTGGATACGTAACAGTTTTTCTTCTGAAATTTTGCACTTATGGCTGAACACAATATTATTAATGGATGAGACATAAAGTAACTTGCTTTTCATATTTTAGTTTTCTTAAATCTTACATTTGATAATCTATTTTCTATTTTTTATATATTTTTTAAAATTATATTTATTAATTTTTTTGAGACAGAGTTTCACTCTTTCACCCTTGGTAGAATGCCATGGCATCACAGCTCACAGCAGCCTCCAACTCTCGGGTTTAAGCGATTCTCTTGCCTTAGCCTCCTGAGTAGCTGGGACTACAGGTGCACGCCATGAGGCCTGGCTGTTTTTTTGTTGCAGTTGCCACTGTTGTTTTAGCTGGCTGGGGCCAGGTTTGAACCTGCCACTCTCAGTATATGGGGCTGGTGCCCTACCCACTGAGCCATAGGTGCTGCCTGAGAATCTATTTTCTAGTTACTGAACTTACCAGATAAAGGTAGGAGTTTTGGCCAGGTGTGGTGGCTCATGCCTATAATGCTAGACCTCTGGGAGGCCAAGGAGGGTGGAGTGTTTTAGATCAGGAGTTTAAGAACAGCCTGAGCAAAAATGAGACCCCAGTCTCTACTAAAAATAGAAAAACAAGCTGGGCGTTATGGTGGGCACCTGTAGTCCCAGCTACTCCGGAGGCTAAAGCAAGAGGATTGCTTGAGCCTACGAGTTTGAGGTTGCTGTGAGCTATGATGCCATGAGACTACCCAGGGCAACTGAGTGAGACTCGGTCTCAAAAAAAAAAAAAAAGTAAGGAATACTGAATTTTATTTATTTATTTATTTAGAGACAGAGTCTCAAGTTGTCACCCTGGGTAGAGTGCTTTGGTGTCACAGCTCACAGCAACCTCAAACTCTTGGGCTTAAGTGATTCTCTTGCCTCAGCCTCCCAAGTAGCTGGGACTACAGGTACTTGCCACAGTGGTTGGCTATTTCTTTTGATTGTAGCTGTCATTGTTATTTGGCAGGCCTGGGCTGGATTTGAACCTGCCAGCTCCAGTATATGTGGCTGGTGCCCTAGCCACTGAGCTATAGATGCTGAGCCTCTTTTCTTTTTGAGACAAACTCTCACTCTATTGCTCCAGGCTAGAGTGTCATGGCATAATAGCTCACAACAAGCTTAAACTCCTGGGTTCAGGCGATTCTCCTGCCTCAGCCTCCCAAGTAGCTGCGATTATGGACACCTGCTATCATGCTCAGCTAATGAGATGGGGTTTTGCTCTTGCTTAGGCTGGTTTTGAACTCCTGAGCTCAAGCAATCAACCTGCCTCAGCTTCCCAGAGTGCTAGGATTACAGGTGTGAGCCACTGCGCCAAACCTGAAGTCCTGAAGTTTTTTTTATTTACTTATTTATTTATTTTAGACAGAGCCTCAAGCTGTCGCCCTGTGTAGAGTGCTGTGGCATCACAGCCTACAGCAACCTCCAACTCCTGGGCTTAAGCGATTCTCTTGCCTCAGCCTCCCAAGTAGCTGGGACTGCAGGCACCTGCCACAGTGCCCGGTTATTTTTTGGTTGTAGTTGTTATTCTTGTTTAGCAGGCCCAGGCTGGATTCGAACCCACCTGCTCTGGTGTATATGGCTCATGCCTTAGCCGCTTAAGCTACAGGTGCCGAGCCAAAAGTCCTGAAGTTTTAATAAATATTATCTAAGTTGAGTCAGTCCTTGCCTTAATAAATAAATTTTATTTAAATGATAGTCCTTTAACATTTTTGTTTTGATCTTCCTAAAATGGAGTATACTATTAAAGTGTGTACTTTATTAGAAGGATGAGCAAATGTGCAGTAATGTTTGATCAGAGGAAATATTGGAGTTGAAATACTCCTTAATGATAAGGTGTTGCAAATCACTCTTTGCAGTTGTTTAGGTAGTTGTGGTTGAGGGAAACAATGTTTTGAGTATTTAGTATAGAAATATGAAGTATGAATTTGAATGAAATAAAATACAAAAAGTTCATTCCTCAGTCATGCTAGCCAAATTCCAAGTGCTCAGTAGCTACATGTGGCTACTGTCTCCTGTTTTAGACAACGTGGATGTAGAACATTTCCTTTATCTTGGGAAGTTCTATTGAATAGCACTGATCTAGAGCAACCTTTTTGGTACCAGGAACTGGTTTCATGGAAGATGATTTTTCCATGTACCCGGATGGGAGGGGAGGAGGCCCAGTTCCTAACAGGCCATGGACCAGTACCAGTTTGTGGCCCAAGGGGTGGGGACTGCAGCTCTAGAGAATTAGGCCAGCAGTTGGGTTTGGCCTACATGGAAGGCACTATATTATACGTGAGTTTGTATATTTAGCCTATGGGACTGAATATTTTTGTCATTTTTAAAAAATAGGCTGCAACACAGAGTGGACTGTGGTTTCAATATGTATAAATGATAGCATTTTAACTTTTACAGGCAGTGACACAAATTGGAATAGAATGGAACCTGTCCCCTGTTGGCAGAGTCACCCCAAAGGAATGGAGAGATCAGTAATCATCCCAGCTGGTGGAATACTGAATTGTGTCAGAACCAACTCATAATTGATGCCAAGTAAAAGCACTGTGTACCCATTAAAATATGGCATTATTGAAATAAAGTACATTTGAAACCTTCATTATGGGTTTTGTTTGTTTCCTTTGAAAATGAAAACAAGCTTCCTTACTTTTTATTTAACCCTTGTGTTATAACTACAGTCAAAATGCTATACAATATATTATATGGCTTCTCTCTATTAGGTGATGGGAAAGGAAAATTTGGCTATCATATGGAAGTTGACTTTAAGCTGAAATTCTAGTTTATTAAAACCTTAATCATAATCACAGAGCTACTTTAGATTATCTTTGAGCCAAAAATTTCATCCGGATCTTGGGTATGTCTACTACTTCTACTTTATGTTTATACTTGGAATTGGCATTATTACCTCCTTTTTAGACAGAGTCTCAGTCACCCTCAGTAGAGTACTCTGGCATCATAGCTCACAGCAATCTTAAACTCCTTAGCTCAAAGTGATCCACTTGCCTTAGCTTCCTGAGTAGCTGGGACTCCAGGTGCCCACCATAATGCCTGGCTAGTTCTATGTTTATTTTATTTTATTTATTTTTTTTGAGACAGTCTCACTATGTTGCCCTTGGTGGAGTGCTGTAGCATCACAGCTCACAGCAACCTCAAACTCTTGGGCTTAAGTGAGTCTCTTGCCTCAGCCTCCCAAGTAGCTGGGTCTACAGTTGCCTGCCTCAACACCTGGGTATTTTTTCGTTGTAGTTGTCATTGTTTGTCAGGCTGGGCCAGGCTCAAACCTACCAGCGCCAAGCCGAGCCCTGGTTCTATTTTTAGTAGAGATGGGGTCTTGCTGTTCCTCAGGCTGGTTAGCTCAGTCCTTTGAGCTAAGGAGTTTAAGGTTGCAGTGACCTATGATGGCACAGCACTCTACCCACTTGCTCCTCAGCTTAAGCAATCCACTTGTCTCTGCCTCCCAGAATGCTAGGGTTACAGATGTGAGCCACTGAGCCAGCCAGCACTAAGCATTTCTTAATGATGAGGTGAATTTTAGTATGATATGTACTATTTCTGTCAGGTAAGTGACAGTTATCTATATGTATGACATTTTAGAATTTTGTTCATGTGTCCATTTGCCAGCAAAGATACTGCTATGTGTGACAAAACCTGGTGGCAGTAGTCAGCATCTTTGAACAAGCTTCTAGAAATGAATTTTGTAATTATTCTTGTCCTGATGAGTAATTCTAAAACCATAGTTTAGAATCATTAGCTCCTTATCAATGCACAAGCATAAAGGGGAATGCTTTAGTAGTAGTTCATCTTTCCTAGTGCACTCAGTCATTAAAGTTTTGTCCTGGCAGGGCCTTGTGCAAGGTGCTCACACCTGTAATCCTAGCACTCTGGGAGGTCAAAACATGTAGTTTGCTTGAGCTCAGAGGAGTTTGAGACCACCCTGAGTGAAGGCAGACCCCATCTGTACTAAAAACAGGAAAACTAGTCTGGCCGTGTAGTGGGCACCTGTAATCCCATCTACTCGGGAGGCTGAAACAGGAGGATCACTTGAGCCCAAGAGTTTGAGGTTGCTGTGACCTATGACACCATGGCACTCTACCCAGGGAGACTGAATGAGACTCTTGTCTCAAAAAGAAGAAGAAAAAAAAAAAACCCTAAGTTTTATCCTTTAACGCAAATGAACTCAACTACAATGCTGCACTTAAGAGATTTTTAATAACACCTGAAGTTGGAAGGTCATTAAATTAGTCTCCCTATCCTCAAATATCTGTATGTCTGAAGACTTTTGGTAAGCAACTTACTTTAGAAGCATTGCTGATTGTTTAAACTCCTTTTTGCATGGCTATGAAATTTTTTACTTGTTACTTTGAGAAAGAGTCAGTATGTCGCCCTTGTAGAGTGCTTTGGCATTACAGCTACAGCAACCTCAAGCTCTTGGGCTTAAGCAATTCTCTTGCCTCAGCCTCCTAAGTAGCTGTGACTACAGGCACCCATGACAACGCCCAGCTATTTTCTTGTTGCATTTGTTGTTTACCTGGTCCGGACTGGGCTCGAACCCGCCATGTTTGGTGCTTGTGGCTGGTGCTATAACCATTGTACTACAGGCGCTGAGCCTAAAATTCTTTTTAATTGGGATGAATTTCATAAATCCCATTCTTTTTTTTTTTTTCTTCCTAACTACTAGACAACCAGGGATGTAAATCACATTCTTAATTTCACTCTAAAATTGAATTATTTTAGCATCTGTGTTTTTAAAAACTCATTTAACTTATGTAGCTAGAAGTAAGTATTGTGGTAGTTGTAGAGGCACAGATGTTCTCACCCTTGTGACTGTTAATGTCATTGGAGGAGGTCAGACAAATTTTCCAACTTATCCTAGAAAAAGTACTACATCTTTTATTGCTGAGTATCACTATGGTCACTGCACTTACCACCTTATAAGCATTTTTGGGGCAATTGCTTGCATAGTCCCCAGCAAACGTAATTACTTATTGTAGACATTCCCCTTTATGCTTGTGCATTGATAGGAGGTAATGATTCAAGTACAGTTTTTTTGTGTTTTTCTTTATTTTGAGACAGAGTCAGTTACCTTGGATTGGGTGCTGTAGTGTTGAGGCTCACAGCAACTTCAAACTCTTGGGCTCAAGTGATTCCTTGTCTCAGCCTCACAAGCAGTGAGACTACAGGTACCTGCCATAACCCCAGGCTAATTTTTGTATTTTTAGTAGAGATGGGGTCTTACTCGTGCTTAGGCTGGTCTTGAACACCTCAGCTCAAGCAGTCCACCTGCCTTGGCCTCCCAGAGTGCTAGGATTACAGGTGTGAGCCACCATGTCTGTCTAATTAGGAACAGTTTGAGGGAAAGTCTGAGTGACTAAGAATGTGCATGGTTGGTAGAGGACGTTGCAACACACAGTGAAAAACGTTAATATCTATATAGAACATTTGAGAACAGGCTAGGCACAGGGGCTCAAACCTATAATCCCAGCACTTTTGGAGGCTGAGGTGAGAAGATCATTTGAAGGCAGGAGCTTGAGACCAGACTGAGCAACAGCAAGACCCATCTCTATAAAAAAACAGAAAAATAGCCGGGCGTTGTGGCAGGCACCTGTAGTCCCAGCTACTCGGGAGGCTGAGGCAGGAGAATCGCTTAAGCGCAGGAGTTGGAGGTTGCTGTGAGCTGTGTGACACCATGGCACTCTACTGAGGGCTATAAAGTGAGACTCTGTCTCTACAAAAAAAAAAAAAAACAAAAACAGAAAAATAAGACAGATATGTGGTGGCCTGCACCTGTAGTCCCAGATGCTTAACAGGCTGAGGCAGGATGATCACTTGAGTGCAAGAGTTTGAGGTTACAGTGATCTATGATGATGCCAATGCACTATAGACTTGGTGACAGTGTGACCCTATCTCCAAAAAAAAGAAAAAGTGTATTTTATAGTTCCAATAAAGCTGTATTTATGGTTTCTGCCTTGTAGTGAATTTCTTTAGAAGCAACAGAATTTTAATGTAGTTACAAACCAACTTGCTAATATTTGGAAACCCACTTAAAAACTGTCTTAATTTCCTATTTTGTTTTTTTTAGACAGAATCTCACCTGGTCACCCTTGGTAGAGTGCTGTGGCATCTTTGCTCAAAGCAACCTCAACTCTTGGGCTCAAGTGATCCTCTTGCCTCAGCCTCCCAAGTAGCTGGGACTACAGGTGCCTGCCATAATGCTGGCTATTTTTTAGAGACAGGGTTTTGCTCTGACTCAGGCTGGTCTTGAATCTGAGCTGAGGCAATCCACCCGCGATGGCCTCCCAAGTGCTGGGATTACAGGCATGAGCCACCGTGCTGGCCTTATGATGTGGTCTTTAATATTTTAAATTTGGGCCTGGATTTGTATCTTAATAGTATGCACACAGAATTTAATGACAGTTAGAATTTAATGTCTGAGAAGACAGAGAGTCCTGAGGCTAATTTTATATTTACATGGATGGATAGATGGAGGGAGAGAGTAATTCTTTCTGAAATAATTTTAGGCCTAAAATTTAGATCTCTGGGCAATTTTAAATGTTGACTGTCAAGACTTAATAGGAGTTGAAGTGGGAGGATGAAAATTATTTAACACTTTATGTGCCTACTGTGTATCATACTCTGTTCTAAGTCTTTTACAAATATTTGCTACTTGTACTTTGTGTACTGTTTTGAGTTCTGCAACATTATTTTAGACTTTTACTTTTCTATGGGAACTGGGTTCAAATGGCTCCAGTTGAAATACAAAGAGTCCTGTGATTAGTTTTCTCCTACATCTTCTTGCAAATACTTCATGTAATGAAATATGAAAAGGTCACAGCTTGGTCTGAAATAAGTGAGATGGAATCTCTCTTTTACTGTTAATGCTTACGCTTTTATTTTATTTTATTTTTCTGAGTTAGAGTCTCATTCAGTCGGCCTGGAGTTGAGTGCAGTGGCGTTATAGCTCACAGCAACCTCAAACTCTTTGGCTCAAGCAGTCCTCTTGCCTCAGGCTCCTGAGTTTCCGGTATGCCCACCACAACGCCCAGCTAATTTTAGAAAAGGGGTCTTGCCCTTGGTCAGGCTGATCCTAAACTTCTGATCTCAAGCAATGCATTGGCCTCGGCCTTGCACAGTGCTAGGATTACAGGAGTGAGCCACCTTGCCCAGTCAGACATAGTTTTAAAGATCCTAGAATTTTTCTGATTTTTAATGTCAAATTGGAAAACAAAAGAATACACTTTTCTCAAATGTTTTTTATAACACTGTATTGTGTTGTATTATTACATTTCACCCATACATCTCATTTCTATATGAAGTCATGGTGATAATTTTAAGATTTTTTCCTTCCCTCAACTCCTAGTTGTTTAAAGTGAATAAATGAATGGAGAAGTGGTTTAGAGCTTGGACTGGCGATATGAAGGTAATGAGGTGACATTTCTGTGCCCCAACACACATAAAGATTATGAATTTATACATATTTTCCCCTTGATGTCATTTTGAAATGGAGGGATGAGGGCAAGTTCACAATTCTGGTATTTACATCTTTAATTAGGCTACACAGTCTACCTGGAGCGAGTTAACACAGTTCAAAAGATGCATGCTAATTTCATGCTGGGCAAAGACGGTATATGTGAAGATGAATTTCGTCTTGGCCTGTGGTTAGGGAACTACAGATGACAAAGGCATTGCTCTGGTAGAGATTTTTTGGGTTTGGGGGACTGCAGGAAGCAGGGATTCGCACCCTAATGAAGATCCGCCCGAGGCTGCGTGTCCGTCTGGGAGCAGCAGGGGGCGAGAGAAGCTTGACTCTAGACACTGCATTTTCTTTCACGTGACACGTGGCTCTCTTCCCTAGGCGGCTCTGCTTCCGGCGGGCAATCACCCGGAAGTGAGGGTAGTTGAGGTAGGGAGGGAGGGGCAAAGGCTGCTGGCCGCAGCGGCAGGGGGTGGAAAAAGAGAAGCAGAGGGAGGAGTTGCTGCTGCTGTCTCCACTTCTCCCGCCGCTGCTAATGTAACTTCTTTCAGTATCTGAGCTTGGAGCCTGCGTGCGTGGATTTATTGCTGCCACGGTCAGTGTAGCTCCAGAGATTTAATCATAGGACAGAAAAAACAGGTAAGTCCTACATCGGCTTCCCGTCGTCCCTTTTAACTGCAGTGGGTGTTCCATGGTATCGGTGAGAAGGTCGTGTTAACCTGGGACAATCTCTAAACTCTCAATTCATAACTCATGGATTTTCCATGTTTATGTTTTACTTCTTCTAACAGTGGATAGAGGAGGGGAGAGTAGGTCCTGACCCATGTCACTTTCCTGTATTCTGGGAACGGTGTCCTGATCATCCATGGCCTACATTACCCAAAGAATTGAGGGTACAAGAAAGTTGGTGCCAGGTGTTGGAAGTCATATAGACTGAGATCTTTCCTTAATGACACCTCCTTATGTTTTGGAAACTAAGGTTACTAAGATCACCATGATTGATAAAATAATAATTTCATCAAGAGAGCATTCTTGTTTCCACTTCATTTTGTTCACTGTGCCCCCTTGCCTGTAAAGGTACCCTCCATTCTTGTCTTACCCTGTGGCATCTTACCTTCGACCCTTGTTTTGTTGTAGATGTTGAGATTACCTTAAGCACAGACAACACTCTTTTATAGTTTCACAATTCAATATTTTTCCAGGATTTGATCTTTGTTCATTCTTTGTGTGTGTGTGTGACAGAGCCTCACTGTGTTGCCCAGGCTAGAGTGCCATGGCATCAGCCTAGCTCAACATCAAAGTGGTCTCCCTGCCTCAGCCTCCTGAGCACCTGGGACTAGAGGCGCTTGCCATAATGCCTGGCTAATTTTTCTCTTTTTATTAGAGACAGGGTCTCACTTTGGTCAGGCTGGTCTGGAACTCCTGAGCTTAAGGGATCCTCCTGCCTCTGACTCCCATATTGCTAGGATTATAGGGGTGAGTCATCATGCTTGGTCCTGATCTTTGTTTTAATCACAGCCTCTTGAACTACAGTAAGTAGTAGGGCTTTGTATTGAGACTTCATGTGTGCAGAAGATTGAATGGGTGATATATGTATTGAGGTGCGGCATTGGGGAGAGGAGGATTCATAAGAAATAAAACATTCCTTGGCCTCAGAGAAGTTTGAAATCTGGTCAGTTAAGATTAGCTATGAAGGCAATGGTGTCTAGCTGCCCCATTGATGAATAAATACGTTTCTTATTGCATCCTTTAAAAGGTTATTTTGAACTGATATTTTCTTTTTCATATTTCAAATTTTCTTGTGTCTACATCCATGACATGAGAGGATTTTTTTTTTTTGACAGAGTCTCAAACTGTCACCCTGGGTAGAGTGCCATGGTGTTCCTGGCTATTTTTTGGTTGCATTTGTTTTAGCTGGCTGGTACCAGGTTTGAACCCACCAGCCTCGGTGTATGTGGCTGACGCCCTACCCACGGAGCAATGGGTGCTGCCAGGATTTTTTGTACTGAGAGTCTCACTTAAAGTAGTAGAAACATAGATACACAATCACCTAAAGATTTTTTTTTTTTTGAGACAGAGTCTTACTCTGTTGCTCCAGGCTAGAGTGCCCTGGCACCATAGCTCAAAGCAACTTCAAACTCCTGGGTTTAGGTATTTCTCCTATCTCAGCCTCTCAGACTGTATTAGAAATAGGGATGTTGAGATACATGTGCTATTAGGCGCCTACTATGAAGCCCAGCTAATTTTTCCATTTTTAGTAGACATGGGGTCTTGCTTTTCCCCAGACTGGTCTCAAACTTCTGAGCTCAAACTATTACCTCTCTTGGCCTCCCAGAGTGCTAGCATTACGAGTGTGACCCACTGTGCCTGGCTACATAAAACATTTTTCAATCTCAGTAACATTATATATTAGAAACAGGAAGTGTTATGAGAGTGCAGAGAAGGGAGTATGTGAACTGGGCCTTGAAAAATGGATGGTATTTAGCTTTGCAAAATTAGGGTAAGGGGGAGGATTATCCAGATGGGAGAAATAAGTTGAGTGAAGGTTTGGAGGGCTTGAAAGATGCAGGATATCTAATAGCACATGTATTTCAACATCCCTATTTCTAACACAGCCACATCTTCCAAGATGTCACTGATTAAGAGAAAAAAATGTAGAGCTGGGCATTGTGGCAGGCGCCTGTAGTCCCAGCTACTTGGGAGGCTGAGGCAAGAGAATTGCCTAAGCCCAAGAGCTTGAGGTTGCTGTGAGCTGTGATGCCACTGCACTCTACCAAGGGCGACATAGTGAGACTCTGTCTCAAAAAAGAAGAAAAAAAGAGAAAAAACTGTAGAATAAAGAATTGGTCATCTTACAGCCATATCTAACTATATTTTGGCCAATAAGAAAGCCTACATACAGCAGTCCCTGAGGTTACAAACATCCAACTTAAATACAACTCGCACTCACAAACAGAGGCTATTGCAGGTAATAAGTAAATGTAACTGCACCAATTTACATACAAATTCTATTTAACAAACCTATAGAACCTATCTAATTTGTAACCTGGAGACTGCCTGGTATAGAAAAAAGTACATGGAAATGACAGTGTTAATACACGAAGTTTAATTCAGGTGCAAACTCAAATCTGAAAGAGAAAAGTTAGATTTGCTATTCTTTTATTCTTTTTTTTTTATTTTTTTGAGACAGTCTCAAGCCATTGCCCTGGGTAGAGTGTCATGGCATTATAGCTCACAGAAACCTCCAACTCTTAAGCTCGAGTGATCCTCTTGCCTCAGTTTTTCTATTTTTAGTAGAGATGGGGGTCTTGCTTTTGCTTAGCCTGGTCTTGAACTGGTGAGCTCAAGCCTCCCAGAGTGCTGGGATTACAGCCTTGAGCCACTGTGCCTGGCCTGAGATTTGCTATTCTTTAATACTGACTGAGTTTGTGTCTTAAATATAATTTGGAATATTTTTTAAATTGTTTGGAATGAATAACATTGTCTAAAACCAGAAGCTGTTCCAGGTTTTCCTCAAGGAATCTCTGCTTTTTATTTTCTCTTGAAAATTGATCTCTCTCTGCTATCTTCTTAACCTGATAGAAACTATTCATGTCCAATCATACCCTTAGGAAGATCTTGATTCCTGTCTTCTAGATAGGGCTAAATACTAACCCTTCCCGAGGATAGGTTAACATCTCTGTTCTCTAATGCAAAAGGTTATTTTCTAGCTTGGCTCTTGTAGCTCAGCGGCTAGGGTGGCTGGCCACATACACCAGGGTTGGCGAGTTTGAACCTGTCCTGGACCTGCCAAAAAAACAATGACAACAACAACAGCAACAAATAAATAGGTGTTGTGGCGGGCACCTGTAGTCCCAGGTACTTGGGAGGCTGAGGCAAGAGAATTGCTTAAGCCCAAGAGTAGGAGGTTGCTTGTAGTCCCAGCTACTCGGGAGGCTGAGGCAAGAGAATCGCCTAAGCCCAGGAGTTGGAGGTTGCTGTGAGCTGTGTGAGGCCACGGCACTCTACTGAGGGCCATAAAGTAAGACTCTGTCTCTACAAAAAAAAAAAAAAGAGTAGGAGGTTGCTGTGAGGGTGACATAGTGAGACTCTGTTTCAAAAAAAAAAGTTGTTTTCTTTGAAAAATGCATGAAGAGGTCTTAAGCTTCTGAGGCAGTGAGGGGTTCTCTGTCTACTCACGGTTCTTCTCTGGACCAGCGATTTCTTTTCTTTCTTTCTTTTTTTTTGAGACAGAGTCTCACTTTGTGGCCCTGGATAGAGTGCAGTGGCATCACAGTTCACAGCAACCTCATGCTCTTGGGCTTAAGCAATTCTCTTGCCTCAGCCTCCCAAGTAGCTGGGACTACAGGTGCCCGCCACAATGCCTAGCTGTTTATTGGTTGTAGTTGTTATTGTTGTTTGGCAGGCCCAGACTGGATTTGAACCCACCAGCTCTGGTGTATGTGGCTGGCACTCTAGCCACTGAGCTATAGGCGCTGAGCCTGGACCAGCGATTTCTGTCACATTTTTGCTGCTCTGATGGTCAGTCCAGCAAAAGGGTTACAAAATTGCTTTGGAGGCTGCACTTGGTACTGGTATTAGTGCATAGCTTCCTTAATGGAGTATTTTAAAGATCACTACTGCTGAATATGAGATGATCTGTGGCACCAAGTCAGTTTCAGGGTAACTCCTTCAAGAAACTAAATTTAATACCACCAGGAAGAAGTAATTCAAGTCTGAATGAAGAGATTATAAGCCAGAATTTTGATAGAAAATTATTTGAAGGTGCTGCAAATAAAAACAGCTTTCTCCAGTCACAAAATGATCCTGGAATATGCAGTTTAAATCTTCTGCTTACTGAAGAATATACTAGAGAAATTCATCACAGGGATAATTATAGTGGAAAATGTAGTTTAGAAGCATCTGCTGTGGCAACATTAGATCCACCTCATACAGTGCAAACTTGGATGCAGAGATACAGGCTGGTACTAGTTTACTACAGGTAACATTGGATCACCATCCTGTTGCTATTATAGTGGAGGTGAACCAAGAAGACATTAAACCACCTCCTCCACTGGTTTTAAATTCTCAACAGAGTGATACTTTAGAGCAAAGAGAACATGACTTAGTACATGTTATAGAAACATCCTTATCACCTTCACTTTCTTCCGTTGATATGAGAATGACATCTTTTCCATCTTCTATTCCAAGGAGAGATGTTATTTTTTGGCATGAAAGTGGAGAATATTTTAGGTCACTGTTAGGGTATGATCCTCAGATCCTACAAATGTTGAAAGAGGAGCATCAGATAATTTTATAAAACTAAAAACACTTTGGATTATATGTGCAGGAGAAGAGGGACATATTGAAAAGAAGGCAGCAGCTAGAGGAAGAACTACTAAGAGCAAAAATAGAAGTAGAGAAGCTGAAAGCAATTTGATTATGGCATGATCTACCTGAATATAACAGTCTATAAGATTTTTTTCAGTTTTTCAATTTGATAATTTTAATTTTGGTCAAATTTCTTTAATTTGGGAATATCTGAAGCAAAATATTTATCCTTGAAAAATATTATTAATCTCTATAATGGAAAAACTTTATTGACATGATTTTCTAATTATTTTTGCTTTTGAGATATTAACATTTACTGATTAGTTGCCATGGTTATAGTTTTCATTGTTTTTTCTCATTTTTCTTCTAAGAAATTTAATTGTTGGACTTACAAAAGTTGTTTTATTTGATCATTAAACTGTATACAAATAGGTATACAAACATATGTATATGTATTCTTTCAAATTTCTGAGTCTTTAACATTTTTAATTAGACCTAAAAGCTGTAGTTAAGATCGTTAAGTCAGTTTAATTTAGAAGCTGTGCTAACCTAATAATAGGAAGCTTGTCTGTATGACATTCGTTTTTATGCTTTCATCTTTTGAAGGAATAATTCCTGGGATTTTAGAGATAGAAGGTATTTGGAGAATACGTATTTTCTATCTCTTCAATTTAGAGGTAGTTAAACTGAGGTCAGGGAGAACTCAATGACTTAAGGTAACAAAGCTATTTGTGGCAAGCAAGGATTAGTACTCAATTTTTCTTTGTGTAATTCCCCCCCCCACTAATTTGTAGAAGTGAAAATACACTCAAATATTCTCTAGAAAAACATTTATTTCATTAAAACTGCTTTTAAAGATTGTTAGGTAATTAAGGTCAGGGGAATTGTATTACTTACTCTTATCCCACCTCTCTTTTTTTGTCTGGCAAAATAAGGTGTTCTATTGAAGCTATTATATATTTTGGCTGTCCGATTTAAACCTATATCTTGATTCATTATAAATGTCTTCTTTTGAAAAAGATTTCTTTCATAGTAAAAATCAGAATGAGAAAAATTAAGGTTTTTTTTTTTTTTTTTGTAGAGTCAGAGTCTCACTTTTTCGCCCTCGGTAGAGTGCCATGGCATCACACAGCTCACAGCAACCTCCAACTCCTGGGCTGAAGCGATTCTCTTACCTCAGCCTCCCGAGTAGCTGGGACTACAGGCGCCTGCCACAACGCCCGGCTATTTTTTGGTTGCAGTTTGGCCGGGGCCGGGCTTGAACCCGCCACCCTCGGTATATGGGGCCAGCGCCTTACCGACTGAGCCACAGGCACCGCCCGAAAAATTAAGGTTTTACTTAGCTTAAAAATAGCAAAGAAATCATGTTTGTAATTTATGATATAAACTGTAGTCTTTGGTTTTTGTAAATATTATTTTAATATTTGTGGAAATAAATAAAACCTTGACTTAAAACACACACAAATAAGAAAAATGTATGAAGAAGCAGTAAAATTGATTTAAAAAGTAATGAGAAGGCATGCACAAAAAATAACCCCAGCTAACATACTGCAACCTTTACTTCTGTGAAGGCTCTTAAGAGAATACATTCTTTTTTTTTGAAAAATAGTTCTTTTATATATATATATATATATATTTATGTATTTATTTTAAGACAATGTCTCACTTTCTCACCCATGGTAGAGTGCGATGACATCATAGCTCACAGCAACTTCAAAGTCTTAGGCTCAAGTGATCCTCTTGCCTCAGCCTCCCGAGTTTCTGGGACTACAGGAACCTGCTACAAACCTGGATATTTTTGGAGATGGGATGTTGCTGTTGCTCAGACTGGTGGTCAATTCCTGAGCTCAGCTCAGGCAATCTGTAAGCCACTGCTCCCAGCCTGAAAAATAGTTCTAATTATTATTTCTTTTGTCTGTATTTAAAAGTGCTTTGCAAACTTTATTAATCAAGACTTTTGACATCTTCATTTGCCAGTTGGAAAATTAAATTATGAGGAAAGAAGATTTATATGAACTGATATAGGTACTAGTGTAGATGAGAATGATATTCTCTCTATTCATTTTTCTTAAAGGGGTGTTCATGTTTTACAGTGTTTTGTTTTTAAGTAAGTACTTCAGTTGGGTGTGGTGGCTCATGCCTGTTATCCTAGCACTCTGGGATGATTGCTTGAGCTTAGGAGTTCTAAATCAGCCTGAGTAAGAGCTAGACCCATCTCTACTAAAAATAGTAAAATACTTGCCTAGAGTTGTGGCAGATGCCTGTAGTCCGAGCTACTCAGGAGGCTGAGGCAGGAGGATCGCTTGAAACCCGGAATTTGAGGTTGCTGTGAGCTATGACGGCACTCTACTCAGGGTGACAGAGTGAGACTCTGTTTCAAAAAAAAAATAGTGGTATTTCTTAGAACATAGGTCAAAATGAGGTGGGTATAGCAGGCAGATAGATAATAGGCAAAGGTTAGACAGAGTATTTCAGTTCAATCTACCATTTCAGAAGTAATTTTTTTCACTTCTGAATCTCAGTGTTCAGGTTGATTTAATGTGATATAACTTGCTTACTTGCTGAGATAGTATATGTCTGGACAAGTATTAAGAATGTGTTGTTGGGCAGCGCCTGTGGCTCAAAGGTAGGGCACTGGCCCCATATGCCGGAGGTGGTGGGTTCAAACCCAGCCCTGGCCAAAAACTGCAAAAAAAAAAAAAAAAAAAAAAAAAAGAATGTGTTGTTAAAGTATAAGTGTACAATATTTCTGGCTTCATAAAAATTTCCCGGTTTTTCCAGCACTGTTTGCAATTGAAGTGAATTCCTCATCCTCATGAGCTCAAATATATGGGATATTTGTAGATCACATTAGTTTTCACAGATATCCTCATTTTGAGCCAATTATGTGCACTTGTTTTCTTTCCATATTTAGAATTATACAACTGTGTCTCAAGGGTTAAAAAAAAATTGTTTTACTTATCTTTATTATAAATCTCCAGTGTAGAAGTCACGTTTTTCAGACCTTTAATCAGGAGTGCATTTTAACAATTTACTAATTAAAATAAATGGGTTATTTCATGTTTTAGGGATGTTGTTTTAGTTTGGCCACTTACCTTAGTTGATTTTGTTTGTAAAATAGTAATACATGAAGTTTTACGTTTCCTATTGTAATTGCTACTGATCCTGCATGTGCATTTGATGTCCCAACCAAGGCAGGAAGGGAAAAATACATGAATTACTTCCCTTCCCAATTCTCACCTGAGAGTTTGTAGAGCACTGTATACCTCTTGGAACTATGAAGAAAATGCTTTCTGCTCTCTTTCAGTGTTCTCCTGAACTGTGCTACCTGCCACTTAGAGAGGAAAGCACTAAGAGAACTTCTGTTAAGACTTGAAAATCTGTCAACAGAGATAACACGAACAGAGAGAAAGACCTCTAAAATAGAGAGCCCTCTAAAGAAAATTCTCATGACTACTTGGAATAAATTTGTATCTGACCTCTAGTGTCATGAGGATACTTAAGAGTTATTCTTGAGCTAACAAAAGCTTACAAAGAGCTTAGTTGTTAAAGAGGTCCAAGTATAATTGCCTTTTTTTTTTGTGGTAAAAGGAGATATCTAACTTTTTGATGATGATGAAAATGTTAATATAAATTATTAAATTAATATCGAGTATATAGTAGTAATAAATACATTAATTATAAAGCAATGATATTAAATTATTTCATACAGGAATTTCATTTTGACCAATAAATGCTTTTTCCTGTTTTACTGTTAATTCTATTTTTTTTTTTTTTTTTTGAGACAGAGTCTCACTTTGTCATCCCCAGTAGAGTGCTGTGGAGTTACAGCTCACAGCAACCTCAAACTCTTGGGCTTAAGTGATTCTCTTGCCTCAGCCTCCCGAGTAGCTGGGACTATGGGTGCCCGCCACAATACCCAGCTATTTTTTGGTTGTAGTTGTTGTTGTTTGGCAGGCCCAGGCCGGGTTCAAACCCGCCATCTCTGGTGTATGTGGCTGGCGCCCTAGCCACTGAGCTATAGACGTCAAGACAATCTTCAGGTATTTTTAAAATTTTAAATTTCTTGAGTGATGATGGGGAAAAGAATAATTTATTTAGCTGAACACAGTGTGTCAGGCCTGTAATCCTAGCACTCTGGGAGGCAAAGGCAGGAGGATTGTTTGAGGTCAAGATTTCAAGACCAGCCTGAGTAAAAGGAGACTCCTGTATCTACTAAAAAGAATATAAATCATAGCTGGGTGTGGTGGCATGGGAATAGCTACTCAGGAGGCTGAGGCTGGAGGGTTGCCTGAACCCAGGAGTTTGAGGTTGCTGTGAGCTAGGCTGACAACATGGCACTCTAACCTGGGTGACAGAGTGAAATTCTTTATCAAAATGATGAAAGAATTATTTATTTAGTACAGTATTTATTATTTGATGTTGAGTGCCAAGGTATGATTAGAATTGTCTGAGTTTGTCTACTGTGCTTATTACAACCCCTGCTCCTCCTCCCCAAACTCCTGTTTCTTAACTTTAAGGCAAGTGGTAAGTCATGGGATCCTGAAGCTTTTATTATCTTTTTCTAATGTATATAAGTGAAGGTGACCAGAACTATTCCTCTGTCTGGTGTGAAAAATAACTCTGGTACCTTGTCTATTGTTTGCATTTTGGTAAGAGTAGACATATACTTTCTTTTCTTTTTTTTTTTTTTTTGAGTCAAGAGTCTCAAGCTATCACCCTGGGTAGAGTGCTGTGAGGTCACAGCTCACAGCAACCTCAGACTCTTGGGCTTAAGCGATTCTGTTGCTTCATCCTCTCAAGTAGCTGGGACCACCGGCTGTTTTGTTGTTGTATTTGTAATTATTGTTTGGCAGGCCCAGGCTGAATTTGAACCTGCCAGCTACAGTGTTTGTGGCTGGCGCCCCAGACATATACTTTCATTGGGCCAAATTTTATCCCCAGATATGTTAAGTGGCTAAATTGGGATCTAAAGCCTGGGATCTCTTGGCCTCAGAACCTATGTTTTTACCTAACATAAAGGAATTGTAGTTTTTAAAGTACATAGACATTTGAATAAAGTTGTTCTGTTGGAATTAAGTTCCTTGTTAGTCCTAAAAGGAGAAACATTCACTTAGCTTTTTTTTAATGTATGAATGAGCAAATTGATAATTAAACAAACTAAGATGTTGGTAGCTCACAATTTCCATGGCGATTTCTTTTTTCTTTTCTTTTCTTTCTTTATTTCTTTTCTTTTTTTTTGAGACTGAGTCTTACTATGTTGCCCTCGGTAGGGTGCTGTGGCATCACAACTCACAGCAACCTCAAACTCTTGGGCTTAAGCGAATCTCTTGCCTCAGCCTCCCAAGTAGCTGGGACTACAGGTGCCCACCACAATGCCAGGCTATTTTTTTTGTTGTGGTTGTCATTGTTGCTTTAGTTGGCCCAGGCCAGGTTTGAACCCAGCAGCCTCTGTGTATGTGGCTGGTGCCATAATCACTGTGCTGCAGATGTCAACCGTTTTTATTTTTTTTTCATGAGACAGAGTCTTACTTTGCTGCCCTGGTTAGAGTGCCATGGTGCGTACATAGCTCAGAGCAACCTCAAACTCTTGGGATCAAGTGATCCTCTTCTCTCAGCCTCCCAGGTGGGTGGGACTACAGGTGCTCGCCATAAGGGTTGGCTGTTTTTTTTTTTTTTTTTTTTTTAAAGACTAGGTCTCACTCTTGCTCAGGCTCATCCTGAACTCCTAATCTCAAACAGTCCACCTGCCTCGGCCTCCCAGAATGCTAGGATTACAGGTGTGAGTCACAGTGTCCAGGGTAATTATCAAAGTAATATGAAAAGTAAGGATCCATAGTTTTTTTTTTCCAGTTTTTATTTTTATTTATTTATTTATTTATTTATTTATTTTTGTAGAGACAGAGTCTCACCGTACCGCCCTCGGGTAGAGTGCCATGGCATCACACAGCTCACAGCAACCTTTAACTCTTGGGCTTACGCGATTCTCTTGCCTCAGCCTCCCAAGCAGCTGGGACTACAGGCGTCCGCCACAACGCCCAGCTATTTTTTTGTTGCAGTTTGGCCGGGGCTGGGTTTGAACCCGCCACCCTCGGCATATGGGGGTGGCGCCCTACTCACTGAGCCACAGGCGCCGCCCTATTTATTTATTTATTATTAAATCACAGCTGCGTACATTAATGCAATCGTGGGGTACCATGCGCTGCTTTTATATACAATTTGAAATGTTTTCTTTCTTTTTTTTTTTTTTTAAGGAGACAGAGTCTCACTTTATAGCCCTCGGTATTGTGCCGTGGCATCACACAGCTCACAGCAACCTCCAACTCCTGGGCTTCAGCGATTCTCTTGCCTCAGCCTCCCGAGCAGCTGGGACTACAAGCGCCCGCCACAACGCCCGGCTATTTTTTGGTTGCAGTTAAGCTGGGGCCGGGTTTGAACCTGCCACCCTCGGTATATGGGGCCGGCGCCTTATCGACTGAGCCACAGGTGCCGCCCACAATTTGAAATATTTTCATCACACTGGTTAACATAGCCTTTCTGGCTTTTTCTTAGTTATTGTGTTAAAACATTTATATTCTACATTTAGTAACTTTCACATGTACCCTTGTAAGATGCACCGTAGGTGTGGTCCCACCAATTACCCTCCTTTCACCCATCCTCCCCTTTCCCCTCCCCTCCATTTCCACTTTCCCCATATTCTTAGGCTATAAGTGGGTTATAGCTTTCGTATGAAAGCTATAAATTAATTTCATAGTAGGGCTGAGTACATTGGATACTTTTTCTTCCATTCTTGAGATACTTTGCTAAAAAGAATATGTTCCAGCTCCACCATGTAAACATGAAAGAGGTAAAGTCTTCATCTTTCTTTAAGGCTGCATAATATCCCATGGTGTAAATATACCACAATTTATTAATCCATTCATGGGTAGATGGGCACTTGGGCTTCTTCCATGCTTTAACAATTATGAATTGGGCTTCAATAAACATTCTGGTACAAATATCTTTGTTATAATGTGATTTTTGGTCTTCTGGGTATATACCTAGTAGAGGAATTATAGGATCGAATAGCAGGTCTATTTTTAGATCTCTAAGCATTCTCCAAACATCTTGCCAAAAGGAATGTATTAGTTTGCATTCCCACCAGCAGTGTAGAAGTATTCCCTTTTCTTCACATCCATGCCCACATCTCTGGTCTTGGGATTTTGTGATATGGGCTTATCTTACTGTAGTTAGATGATATCACAAAGTAGTTTTGATTTGCATTTCTCTGATGATTAAGGATGATGAGCATTTTTTCATATGTCTTTAGGCTGTGCACCTGTCTTCTTCAGAGAAGTTCTCTTCAAATCCCTTGCCCAGCCTGCGATGGGATCTCTTGTTCTTTTTTTGCTAATATGTTTGAGTTCTCTGTGGATTCTGGTGATTAAACTTTTTTCCGAAACATAACCTGCAAATATCTTCTCCCATTCTGAGGGCTAGTTTTATCAGGTCCCAGTATTGTATTTTTGATGCTGCTTCAATTGCCCGGGGGGGCTCCTATAAAATATTCTCCCAGGCCGATTTCTTCAAAAGTTTTCCCTGCACTTTCTTCTAGTATTTTTATAGTTTCGTGTCTTAAGTTTAAATCTTTAATCCAGTGAGAGTCTATCTTAGTTACTGGTGAAAGGTGTGGGTCCAGTTTCAGTCTTCTACAGGTTGCCAGCCAGTTCACCCAGCACCATTTGTTAAATAGGGAATCTTTTCCCCACTGAATGTTTATAATTGGCTTGTCAAAGATCAAGTAATGGTAAGTAGCTGGGTTCATCTCTTGGTTCTCTATTCCGTTCCAATACATCTACATGTCTGTTTTTGTGCCAGTACCATGCTGTTTTGATCACTATTGATTATAGTATAGTTGAGGTCTGGTAGCGTGATTCTCTCTGATTTGTTTTTATTTCTGAGTAATGTCTTGGCTATTCGAGGTTTGTTCTGATTCCATATAAAATGAAGTATTATTTTTTCGAGATCTTTAAAGTATAACAGTGGAGCTTTCATAGGGATTGCATTAAAATTGTATATTGCTTTGGGTAATGTGGACATTTTAACAATGTTGATTCTTCCCAGCCATGAGCATGGTATGTTTTTCCATTTTTAACATCTTCAGCTATTTCTTTTCTTAGAGTTTCATAGTTCTGTATATAGAGATCTTCCACGTCCTTTGTTAGATAAACTCCCAAATATTTCATCTTCTTTGGCACTTCTGTGAACGGAATAGAGTCCTTGACTGTTTTTTCAGCTTGACTATTGTTGGTATATATAAAGGCTACTGAGTTATGAGTGTTGATTTTGTAACTTGAGATGCTGCTGATCACATCTAAGAGTTTTGTAGTGGAATCCCTGGTGATTTCCAGATATACAATCATGTCATCTGCGAAGAGTGAAAGTTTGATTTCTTCTGACCCTATATCCATATACTTGTATATGGATACCCTTGATTGCCTTTTCTTCCCTAATTGCATTGGTAAAACTTCTATTACAATGTTGAGGAGCAGTGGAGAGAATGGGCAACCTTGCCTGATTCCTGATCTGAGTGGAAATGATTTTAATTTAACTCCAATACGATATTGGCTGTGGGTTTCCTGTAGATGGCCTCTATCAGTTTAAGAAATGTCCCTTCTATACCAATTTTCTTTTTTTATTACAAATTTAGTGTATGTTATTTATAAATTTTTCATAATTATAAGTATATAAACATGAATACATAATTGCCTAAGTACAATCACCAGCTATTGTTGTAATTGTTATAAAGTCAACAAAGGTTCTCTACTAGAAAAAAATTATTGGTTTGACTGAAGATGACTGAGGAGAATTTCCCAAGGGTGAGCTTTTCTAAATCCATGACCAGCCTGGCAAGGCTTTCATCCAGCAACCATTTTCACCCAACAGCCTGGAGAGCCTCAGTCCCCACACCCCTGAAGTCATCAGTCCCAAATGGTCAGGACGGCAGTGACAGCCTCCCTCATCTGTGGCTGCTTCCACCTTAGCATTAATGGACCAGGGACAACTAAACACACACCCTCTTGCCCATCGGGCAGGATGCCCCTTCCTAGTCAACCCATCTTCAGCTTCCACAAGCATACAGCACCCTCCCATCAGGACCCTCCTCCCTTTTCCTCCCCCACACATGTCACCTTCTATTCCCAGCTTTAAGGATCTGCCAGAGGCAAGTGGTGTTGCTGGTGATGGTAGTGGTAGAGGCAACTCTCTTGCAACACATTGGAAGCTCTTTATAAATACTGCTTGTTCTCATTGGGTGACCCACAGTTATCTCCACAGAAGTGCCTGTGGCCTCACGTTAACAACCTCTTTATGTCTGTCTCTGATTTTCTCTCTCTTTGACCTATGATTTACATACCATAAAAATTTGCCCTTTGAACAGTGTCAATTCAGTGTTTTTTTCAGTGAATTCACAAAGCTGTGCAACCATCACCCCTATCTAATTCAGAACATTTCCCTTGCCTGAGAAAGAGACATCTCAACTGTACCTATTAAATGGTTGGTTCACATAGAGGCTTTCCCTATCCCATGGGGACACCCAATCAGCGTTCTGCCTCTAGAATCTGCCTATCTGGATATTTCACAGAAATAGGATTATAAACCAGGTGGGCTTTTTTAACTGGCTTCCTTCACTGAGTGAAATGTTTCCAGGCTCATCCATGTGTTTATGTATCAGTGCTCCATTTCTCTTTCTAGCTTCCTAAGTATTCACCACAAACTGTAAAAATAAAGTTGATGATCAACTGACTTTTCCACTGTACTAAGTTCCTGTTTTAAAATTTCTAATTGTGCCTAGCACTCTGGGAGGCCGAAACAGGTGGATTTCTTTCTTTCTTTCTTTTTTTTTTTTTTTGTAGAGACAGTCTCACTTTATGGCCCTCGGTATAGTGCCGTGGCCTCACACAGCTCACAGCAACCTCCAACTCCTGGGCTTAAGTGATTCTCTTGCCTTAGCCTCCCGAGTAGCTGGGACTACAGGCGCCCGCCACAACAACCAGCTATTTTTTTTTTTGGTTGCGATTTGGCCAGGGCCGGGTTTGAACCCCGCCACCCTCGGTATTTGGGGCCGGCGCCTTACCGACTGAGCCACAGGTGCCGCCCACAGGTGGATTTCTTGAGCGGAGGAGTTCAAGACCAGCCTGAGTAAGAGCAAGACATTGTCTCTAAAAAATAGCCAGGTGTTGTGGTGCGTGTCTGTAGTCCCAGCTATTTGGGAGGCTGAGGCAAGAGGATCACTTAAGCCCAAGAGTTTGAAGTTGCTGTGAGCAATGATGACATGGTACTCTACCGAAGGGGACAAAGACTCTGTTCAATACCTGGTCATTTCCCAGGTCTCTGAGGAAAGAATGAGGAAGAGGTGGTCATTGCTTCTGAGCCATGGAGGTCCATGCCTGGAGCAGAGCAGCATCACGTTCAGTTCTGACTCCTCAGATGCATCACAAAATTTGACAGCAGGAAGTTGTTCCCATCTGGCTAGGGCTTCTTTGATTGTTGTTGCTTTTGCTGGATATTCCAAGAGACATGGCTGCCACAGTCACCTTGGTACATCCGTCCCCAGGCAGGTCTGCAAATCAGGACCATAAAAAGTCTAGAGAGTGGCTGAGGACACATCACCCGTCTCTCAGATTGCACAGTGTCCTAGTATTGCCGGAAGACGAGGCCCAACCTATACCAATTTTCTTAAGTGTTCTGATCATGAAGGGATGCTGGATATTATCAAAAGCTTTTTCTGCATCAATTGAAAGAATTATATGGTCTTTGTTTTTTAATTTGTTTATGTGCTGAATTATATTTATAGATTTACATATATTGAACCAGCCTTGAGACCCTGGGATAAAACCCACTTGGTCATGGTGTATAATTTGTTTGATGTGTTGCTGGATTCTGTTTGTTAGGATCTTGTTGAATATTTTTGCATCCATATTCATTAGTGATATATATTGGTCTATAATTTTCTTTTCTTTTTGTGTCTTTTCCTGGATTGGGGATCAAGGTGATGTTTGCTTTATAGAATGTTTTGGGTAGTATTCCTTCTTTTTTCTATATTTTGGAAAAGGTTGAGTAATATAGGTACTAGTTCCTCTTTTTTTTTTTTTTTTTTTTGTAGAGACAGAGTCTCACTTTATGGCCCTCAGTAGAGTGCCGTGACCTCACACAGCTCACAGCAACCTCCAACTCCTGGGCTTAAGCGATTCTCTTGCCTCAGCCTCCCGAGTAGCTGGGACTACAGGCGCCTGCCACAACGCCCAGCTATTTTTTGGTTGCAGTTCAGCCGGGGCTGGGTTTGAAGCCACCACCCTCGGTATATGGGGCCGGCGCCTTACCGACTGAGCCACAGGCACTGCCCAGTACTAGTTCCTCTTTAAAGGTTTGGTAGAATTCTGACCAAATTTTGGTGAAGCCATCTGGTCCTGGGCTTTTCTTTTTAGGGAGATTTTGTATAATTGATACTATTTCAGAACTTGATATAGGCCTGTTCAACATTTCTACTTTATTCTGGATAAGTCTTGGAAGGTGGTATGCTTCCAAGTATTGGTCAATTTCCTTCAGATTTTCATATTTCTGAGAATAAAGTTTCTTGTAATATTCATTAAATTTGAGTATTTGAATTTTTGAGGAATCTGTTGTTATTTCGTCTTTGTTATTTCTGATTGATGAAGTTAGAGATTTTAGTCTTTTTTTTTCCTGATTAGGTTAGCCAAAGGTTTATCTATTTTATTGACCTGTTCAAAAAACCAACTTTTTAATTTGTTGATCTGTTGTATAATCCTTTTATTTTAAATTTCATTTAATTCTGCTCTAATTTTGGTTATTTCTTTTCTTTTGCTGGGTTTGGGATTGGGTCCCATGAAGTTGTTAACTTCCTCTCTTTCCATTCTCTTGAGGAAGGCTTGCAGTGCTATAAATTTCCCTCTTAGGACTGCCTTTGGGTATCCCAACGGTTCTGATAATTAATGTCTTCATTATTATTTTGTTCCAAAAATTTGGTAATTTTCTTCTTAATCTCATCTGTGACCCAGCTATAATTCAGCATAAGGTTATTTATCTTCCATGTTTTTGTATGAGTATGCAGATTCCCGTTGTTGCTGAGTTCAACTTTTATTCCATGGTGGTCCCAGAAGATGCAAGGAATACTTTCTATTCTTTTAAATTTCTTGAGGTTAGACTTGTGACTGAAGATATGATCAATTTTGGAGTATGTTCTGTCAGCTGATGAGAAGTATGTGTATTCAGTTTTGTTGGGATGAAATGTTCTGTAGATGTCTGTTAAATCCAAATGTTGAATGGTTAAGTTTAAATCTAAAATTTCTTTGCTTAGCTTCTTATTGGAGGATCTATCCAACACTGCCAAAGGAGTGTTAAAATCTCTGACTGTTATGGAGCTGGAGGAAATCGAGTTGCTCATGTCTGTTAGAGTTTCTCTTATAAATTGAGGCACATTCTGGTTGGGTGCATAAATATTAATAATTGAAATCTCATCATATTGAGTATTACTCTTTACAAATATGAAATGATCATCCTTATCCTTATTTACTTGTATTGGTTTAAAGCCTATTGTATCTGTGAATAGAATTGCAATACCTGCTTTTTTCTGATTTCCATTTGCCTGGAATATAGATGACTGTCCTTTCACCCTGAGTCTTTTAAGGTAAGGTGAGATTCTTGTATGCAGCAGGTATCTGGCCAGAGTTTTTGTATCCAGTCAGCCAACGTGTGCTTCTTTAGAGGACAATTTAAGCCATTCACATTAACTGAGAATATTGATAAACCTGGTAGAATTTTGGGTATCAAGTTTTTCGACAGTCCAGTGGACATTTTTAATCCTTTCACCACTGTGGAAATTGGAATTTGATCAAAAGGTTCTAAGTGAGTTTACTTTTGTGGTGGAGGACTGTGCTGGTCATTATGGAGGATTGGTCTGAGAATATCCTGAAGAGCTGGTTTAGTTATGGCAAATTTCTTCAACATGTGAATGTCATTAAAGTATTTAATTTCTCCATCATAAATAAAACTCAGTTTAGCTGGACACAGGATCCTGGATTGAAAGTTACTTTGTTTTTGGTGATTAAAAGTCGATGACCACCCTCTTTTAGCTTGAACGTTTTCAGCAGAGAGATCTGCAGTCATTGTAATATTCTTCCTCTGGTAGGTTATGGTTTTCTTACATCTGACTGCTTTCAGAATTTTCACCTTTGTATTAACTTTAGTGACATTAATTATGATGTGCCTGGAGGATGTCTTATTTGGGTTGAGTCATGCTGGGGTTCTGAAACTGCCTGATATCTGAAATTCAGAATCTCTTCCACGTCTGGAAAGTTCTCTTTACTAATTTCATGCAGAAGAGCCTCTGTGCCTTGTGAAGCCACTTTGTCGCCTTCAGGGATTCCTGTGAGGCGAATATTAGTTTTCTTTGAATTATCCCGGAGCTATCTGAGAGAATGATCCATTTTTGTTCTCCATTTCTCTTCCTCTTTGAGAGTTTGGGAGTGTTCAGTAGCTTTGTATTCAATGTCAGAAATCCTTTCTTCTGCTTGCTGCACTCTGTTATTGAGGGATTCTACTGTATTTCTCAGATCTTTGAGGGCTGCAAATTCTTATCTCAATGTGTCAAAATCTTTGGTGATTTTGTCTTTGAATTTGTTAATTCTTGAGACAACTTTTGAAATGCTCCTTGAATTTCTAATTCCAACTTTGCCTCTATTCTATTAATCTTATTTGCACTCCATATTCTGAATTCTATTTCTGACATCTCAGCCATCTGTTTATGAATGGGATCTTCAATTGTGTCCACCATATCTTTCCTTGGGGGAGTTGAGCTACTCTGGGTATTCATGTTACCCGATTTTTTCCACTGATTCCACCTCATGATTATTTTACACCATTTGACTAGATGAGCAGATAAAGAGAAGTTGGGTTGGTGGCTCCAGGAGTAGTGATTAACCATCCCTTTGCCCGAAAACTGGGACTGGTGTCTGTACCTTTTCCCCTAGAACTTTGCTAAGTACCCGTACATTATTATGGCCCGAGAAATTGGGGACCTGCTTGGTGTGGTGGGGCTAAGTGGCTCTGTCTTATTTTCCGCTGGTCTGTGTCCTACCCTACTGAATCAGTTACTCTGGTTTGAAGTCTCAGCTGTGGAGAAATACCAGTCACCCCGGCCCCCACAGGCAACATTTGGAAAAGGAAAATCAAACCTTCTCACAATCAACACTATCACCTGGATAGTCCACAGGTGATTGGCCTAGTTCAAGAGGTCCAAATCAATTGTCTCAGTCACCGCCAGTCTCAGGTGGGAGAGTTCTAAAGGTCTCTGGCGGGTAGATAGCAGAGGTCTCTTGGCAGCTCAAGTATGACTTGCTCCGGTGTTCCATGAGGTCAGGAGGACTCACCCAGCAAGTAAATTAGTCTGGGGAGGTTGATGCCACTTTCCCAACCTTGCTTCTTTGTCACACTCAGTCACTGGTAACCCTGCAGGTTTGTGACCCAGTTCCCTCCAATGAGCAGATGCTCCAGGGGTTTGCGCCTGCCTTAGTCACAGGGTGATCTATGTC
This sequence comes from Nycticebus coucang, assembly GCF_027406575.1. NCBI lineage: Eukaryota > Metazoa > Chordata > Mammalia > Primates > Lorisidae > Nycticebus > Nycticebus coucang. Next base: position 89,189,150 of record NC_069804.1, read on the forward strand.
TCATCAGCTAGGCCACTGCTATTTTCCACTATCTGGCAGGGGGAGGGGAGGCCTGACAACCTCGGGTGCTTAATGGAGGCAGGGGTTGTTCACTCAGTTCCAGTGCCATCTCTGATTGATGTTGCTGACAGAATAGAACAACTTTGCAGAATTTGTTTCTGTCCCAGCTATATTCCCCTGTGGATGAGACACTGTTTGAGTTCACAGAAATTGCCACTCAGTCCTGGTCTGTGCCACTGCCTGGTTTCGGCTGCAGGTTGTATTGGGGCGGCATGGTTAGCTGTCAGGTCTAGCCTCTACCTGCCTGCCTTTGTCTTAGCTATGATTCCCTGAGGGCCGGGTGCATCTTAGGCTCAGTAAAGCTGTCCTCTTGGACAGCCCCGCCCTGGGAGTTGCCCTCTCTGCATGTGCGTATTGTAGTCCCTGTGCTCTGCTCAGGCTGGTACCTCCTCAGGCATACCCTTCATTCACAGGGCCTGCATTTCCATCCCAGATCTGCTCCGTCAGTGGGTCCCACTGGAGACGATGCCCAGCCTCCTCTGGTTGCCCAGAGAGATAGGGGGTGTGACTCTGGAACATCCAAGAGTGTGAGCCCTACTGTTGCTGCTGCAACTGCTGTTCTTTGCCTTGGGGCACCGCCGCTCCTGTATGGTTCCCTCTCAGCTGACCGTCCTCTCCTCACTCCCGTGCTACAGAATGAGCACTGACCAGCAGCAGTCCATGCCCTGTTCACAGCTCCCAAGAAGATACCCAAGAATCTGGACTCCATGGTGGACAGGCTTTCAGACCTTGGGGTGAGAGTGGAGGGGAGTGCTGGGAGTTCAGAATTGCTGGTAGAGAATATATACATTTTTATACAGTTTTATGCCTGACAGGAGAATGTCATGGCACTCTAGCTGGGAAGGAGGTCCGGTTTTTAGAGGGTCTCTCCCATGGTATAAAATGGGAGGACTTTTGAACTCTGCTCGCTTGTTTGTATGGAGTACTGCGAGCCGTTATCATGGGGGAGGGGACTCTTGTCCATTAGGCGATGGATTCTGTACTTTTTTTTGGATCCTTGGGGTCGCAGCTCGCCTCAGCAGGATTGATGTCTGTTCTTCAACCTTCTCTCTTGGCTCAGCTCCAGTCCATCGGCTTACTAGCCAAACTTCTGTCCCCTAACTCTCACCTGGATGGGAGCCTCTGTGGAAAGCTGGCTCTAGTCAGTCATCTTGCCTCTGTCCTCTTTTTTTCAGTTTTTTAATTAGATCATAACTGTGTGTATTACTGCATTTATGGGGTACAATGTGATGATTTTATATACAATTTGGAATGTTTACATCAAACTGGTTAATGTAGCATTCATCTCACTTATTTAATTGTTGTATTTGGACATTTATACCCTACTCTTAGTGTATTTGACATGTACCCTTGCAATATGCACAGTAGGTGAGATCCCACTGATTACCTTCCCTCCTCCCATCCACTCTTTCCACCTCTTTTCCCTCCCTTCACCCTCTTCTCTCTTTCTTTCTGGGATATAATTATGTTTTGTCTTTCGTATGAAAGTGTGGATGATTACATATTGGTTTCATAATAGTATTGAGTACATTGGATATTTTTTTCCATTCCTGAGATACTTTACTAAGAAGAATATGATCCATTTCCATCTATGTAAACATAAAAGAGGTAGTAAAGTCTCCATCTTTTTTATGGCTGCACAATATTCCATGGTATACATATACTACATTTGTTAATCCATTCATGGGTCGGTGGGCACTTGGGCTGTTGCCATGACTTGGCAATTATGAATAGGGCACAATAAACATTCTGGTGCAAATGCCTTGTTGTAAAGTGATTTTTGGTCTTCTGGATATATATCTAGTAGAGCAATTGCAGGATCAAATCGCAGGTCTACTTTTAGTTCCCCAAGTGTTCTTCAACATTCTTTCCAGAAAGTACGTATTAGCTTGCATTCCCAGCAACAGTGTAGAAGTGTTCCCTTCTCTCACATCCATGCCAACATCTGTAGTTTTGGGATTTTGTTATGTGGGCTACTCTTTTTTTTTTTTGTAGAGACAGAGTTTCACTTTATCGCCCTCGGTAGAGTGCCGTGGCGTCACACAGCTCACAGCAACCTCCAACTCCTGGGCTTAGGCGATTCTCCTGCCTCAGCCTCCCAAGTAGCTGGGACTACAGGCGCCCGCCACAACGCCTGGCTATTTTTTTTTATTTTATTTATTTTATTTTTTATTTTTATTTTTATTTTTTTGTAGAGACAGAGTCTCACCCTATGGCCCTTGGTAGAGTGCCGTGGCCTCACACAGCTCACAGCAACCTCCAACTCCCGGGCTTAAGCGATTCTCTTGCCTCATCCTCCTGAGTAGCTGGGACTACAGGCGCCCGCCACAACGCCTGGCTATTTTTTGGTTGCAGTTTGGCCGGGGCCGGGTTTGAACCCGCCACCCTCGGTATATGGGGCCGGTGCCTTACTGACTGAGCCACAGGCGCCGCCCTATGTGGGCTACTCTTAATAGAGTTAGATGGTATCTCAAAGTGGTTTTGATTTGCATTTCTCTGATGATGTGCCTGTCTTCTGCAGAGAATCTTCTGTTCAAGTTTCTTGCCCACAATGAAATGGGATCACTTGTTCTTTTCTCATTAAGAAGTTTGAGTTCTGGGTGGCGCCTGTGGCTCAGTGAGTAGGGTGCCGGCCCCATATGCCGAGGGTGGTGGGTTCAAACCCAGCCCCGGCCAAACTGCAACAACAAAAAAATAGCCGGGCGTTGTGGTGGGCGCCTGTAGTCCCAGCTGCTTGGGAGGCTGAGGCAAGAGAATCGCGTAAGCCCAAGAGTTAGAGGTTGCTGTGAGCCGTGTCTCTACCCAAGGGTGGTACAGTGAGACTCTGTCTCTACAAAAAAACAAAACAAAAAAAAAAGAAGTTTGAGTTTCGTGTGGGTACTGGTTATCAAACTTTTGTCAGAAACATAACCTGCAAATATTTTCTCCCGATCTGAGGGCTGTCTTCTTGTTTTATGTACTGCGTTCTTGGATGTGCAGAAGCTTTTTAGTTTGATTAGGTCCCAGTAATGTATTTCTGGTGTTTCTTCAGTTGCCCAAGGGCTCTTCCTCATAAAATCATCTCCCAGGTCAATTTCTTCAAATGTTTTCCCTGGACTCTCCTCTAGTATCTTTATAGTTTCATATCTTAAGTTTAAATCTTTAATCTGGTGAGAATCAATTTTTGTTAATGGTGAAAGGTGATGGTCCAGTTTCAGTCTTCTATAGGTTGCCAGCCAGTTCACCCAGCACCATTTGTTAAATAGGAGGTCTTAACCCCAATGAATGTTTTTGATAGGCTTATCAAAGATCAAATGACGATAAGTGCTGGGTTCATCTCTTGGTTCTCTATTCTGTTCCATACATCTACCTCTCTATTTGTGTGCCAGTGTCATGCTGTTTTGATGACTATAGACTTACAGTATAGTGTGAAGACTGGTAGCATGATTCCTCCTGATTTGGTTTTATTTCTGAGTAATGTCTTGGTTATTTGAGGTTTATTCTGATTCCATAGAAAATGAAATGCTATTTTTTTCCAGATTTTTAAAGCATGACAGTGGTACTTTAATAAGGATTGCATTAAATATATATATTGCTTTGTGTAATGTGGACATTTTAACAATACTGATTCTTTGCCACGAGCATGGTGTGTTTTTCCATATGTTAACATCTTCAGCTATTTCTTTTCTCAGAGTTTCATAGTTCCCTTTATATAGACCTTTCACATCTTTTTTTTTTTTTTTTTTTTTTTTTTTTGTAGAGACAGAGTCTCATTTTATGGCCCTCGGTAGAGTGCCGTGGCCTCACACAGCTCACAGCAACCTCCAACTCCTGGGCTTAAGCGATTCTCTTGCCTCAGCCTCCCGAGTAGCTGGGACTACAGGCGCCCGCCACAACGCCCGGCTAACCTTTCACATCTTTTGTTAGGTAAATTCCAAAATATTTCATCTTCTTTGGGACTGCTCTAAAAGGAATGGAGTCCTTGGCAGTTTTTTCAGTTTGACTATTTTTTTTTTCTTTTTTTAGAAACAGAGTCTCACTTTATTGTCCTCTGTAGAGTGCAATGGCATCACAGCTCACAGCAATCACCAGCTCTTGGACTTAGGCGATTATCTTGCCTAAGCCTCCTGACTAGCTGGGACTATAGGCGCCTGCCACAACACCTGGCTATTTTTTGTTACAGTTTGGCCGGGGCTGGGTTCGAACCTGCCACCCTTGGTATATGGGGCTGATGCCCTACTCACTGAGCCACAGGTGCTGCCCTCAGCTTGACTATTATTGGTATATATAAAAGCTACTGATTGTGAGTATTGATTTTGTATCCTGAGACACTGCTGTGGGCACATACACTGGGGCTGGTGGGTTTGAACCTAGCTCAGCACCTTACCGAGGGTGACAGCTTGAGATGTTGTCTCAAAATAAATAAATAAATAAGAGTGGGGACTCTGTTTGCCAGACTGCCTGGGTTGTAATCTCAGGTTTTCTGCTTACTACTTTTGTGACTCTGGGCAGATTTCTTCCCCCTCTGTGTCTGAGTTTCTTCAAATTTGTATAATAGGGACAATAACAGATCTTTTTTTTATTTTTATTGTTAAATCATAGCTGTGTAAATTAGTGCAATCAAGGGGTACAATGTGCTGGTTTCATATACAATCTGAAATATTCTCATCAAACTGTTCAACGTAGCCTTCATGGCATTTTCTTAGTTACTGTATGTAGGCATTTGTATTCTGCATTTAGTAAGTTTTGCCTGTACCCATTCTAAGATGCACCGTAGGTGTGGCACCACCCATTACCTTCCCTCCACCATAACCTCCCCCCTCCCTTCCCCTTCTTTGGCCCTTGCCCCATAGTCTTGTGCTATAGTTGGGTTATAGCCTTCATGTGAAAGGTATAATTTAGCTTCATAGTAGAGCTGAGTACATTGGATACTTTTTCTTCCATTCTTGAGATACTTTGCTAAGAATATGTTCCAGCTCCATCCATGTAAACATGAAAGAGGTAAAGTCTCCATCTTTCTTTAAGGCTGCATAATATTCCATGGTATACATGTACCACAGTTTGCTAGTCCATTCGTGGGTCGATGGGCACTTGGGCTTCTTCCATGACTTAGCAATTATGAATTGGGCTGCAATAAACATTCTGGTACAGATGTCTTTGTTATATTGTGATTTTTGGTCTTCTGGGTATAAACCTAGTAAAGGAATTACAGGATTGAATGGCAGGTCTATTTTTAGGTCTCTAAGTTGGCGTGGATGTGGAGAAAAGGGCACACTTCTACACTGCTGGTGGGAATGCACACTAATACTTTCCTTCTGGAAGGATGTTTGGAGAATACTTAGAGACAATAACAGTTCTTACCTCACAGTATTGTTAATGAGTTAATACATATAAAGCTCTAACAACAGTGCCTGGCAGGTAGTAAACCTATATGAAAGATTCATTACTATTATAATTTTAATATATTATTTACTGTGAAATTAATTTTAGCAACCTATGTAACAAAATTGAAAATTATAGTTTTACTGTACTATAAATTTATTATATTGCAGGAGCAATATACTAAGCAACCCATACTTGTAAGCAATATTTAATTTCTAAATTATACCATAGAAAATGGAAAATTCAGATTGGGAGGACTCAGTAGTCTACAGTACACCTATATATGCTAACTTGGCATTTCAAAACTCATTATAACAGCTAGCAAATCAAATCTCCATGATGTACTCCTTTTGCTTCCCCACCAAGAAAACTCATAACAATCTGCTGTGTAATTAGTTAGCCACAGACTCAGGGCTGTGGAGATTTTCCAGATTATTTCCCTAATTGCTAAATGCTGAACCATATTCTACTGAAGGAGTTCTGAAATAGAAAATGTACTGAGTGGAAAAGTCTTATGTATGTCTAACTTACTGTGCAGAATAGTTGTATTCTTACAAAGTTGTTTGTAAATTGAATTTTTTTTTTTTTTGCAGTTTTTGGCCAGGGCTGAGTTTGAACCCGCCATCTCCGGCATATGGGGCCAGTACCCTACTCCGTTGAGCCACAGACGCCGCCCTGTAAATTGAATTTTTATAAATCACATCAGCTCCTTCAATCAGTAAATGTTTATGGTGAGCTTATATAAGATATTCAAAGAAGCATAAGGCATATGCTCCAATGTCTACCCAGAGAAAGAAGCGTAATACCAAACTATTACAGAGAAATTAGGTAGTATTTAACTCTGAAACGGATCCCATAATATTCTGAATTAAAGAAAGAGGCTAGGACAATTTGACATGTATTTTCATGGAGGAGATGGGACTTCAATTCATTTATTTACTCAGCAGTGATTTACTGAGTACTATGTTCACTGAGGATAGGCTAGTGAACACAGCAGATACAGTTCCTACTTTTGTGGACTTTAGAGACTAGTGAGGTGATAGGATTTAAATATATGAAAGAGAGCATTCTAGGTGAAGGGCCTAGTTTAAACTAAGTCATAGAAATGGTAAGAGCATAGATTGTCCCACAATCAGTGAGGGGATTTGCCTGATTGTAGTGGATATTTTATGTTAGGGAGGAGCACTGAAGTGATAGATGTGGGCCATCTATTTTGAGATAGAGTCTTGCTCTGTCACCTGGGCTAGGGGTGTCATGGCCTCAGCCTAGCTCACAGCAACCTCAAACTCTTGGGCTCAAGAAATTCTCCTGCCTCAGCCTCCTGAGTAGCTGGGACTATAGGCACCTGCCACAATACCTGGCTAATTTTTCTATTTTTAGTAGAGATAGGTTGTCACTTTTCTCAGGCTGGCCTTGAACTCACATATATATATATTTTTTTTTTGTAGAGACAGAGTCTCACTTTATGGCCCTCGGTAGAGTGCCGTGGCCTCACACAGCTCACAGCAACCTCCAACTCCTGGGCTTAAGCGATTCTCTTGCCTCAGCCTCCCGAGTAGCTGGGACTACAGGCGCCCGCCACAACGCCTGGCTATTTTTTGGTTGCAGTTTGGCCGGGGCCGGGATTGAACCCGCCACCCTCGGTATATGGGGCCGGCGCCTTACCGACTGAGCCACAGGCGCTGCCCTGAACTCATATTTTTAAGGGATCCTCCAGAGTATTAGGCCTCCCAGAGTGCTAGGATTACAGGCTTGAGCCATTGTGCCTAGCCTGGACCATCTTTTGAATGCTTTGAAGAATTGTTTAAGTCTGTGGTAAAGTCCTTTGGATATACTGTTCTGGAGAGGTTTAGAAGCATGGGCCTTGGAATTATACTACCTCGGTTTGATCTCATTTCCACTCTAATTTATTTCTTAAGTGTAGAATTTTGTAGTAAGTCTTCTCAGTGACACAGCTCTATAAGGAATAAAGTGATATTTACACTGAATGTCTGGGGTCTGTTGTGTGAATTGGATCCACAGAGGAAGAAATCTGCACTGAAATGTCTGAAAGGGGGGAGGCTGTTGCTTGCTCTGGCATATAGCAACCACAGTTTATTTTTTATAAGCATATATACTCTTTTTTTTTTTTTTTTTGTAGAGACAGAGTCTCACTCTATGGCCCTCGGTAGAGTGCCGTGGCCTCACACAGCTCACAGCAACCTCCAACTCCTGGGCTTAAGCGATTCTCTTGCCTCAGCCTCCCGAATAGCTGGGACCACAGGCGCCCGCCACAACGCCCGGCTATTTTTTGGTTGCAGTTTGGCCGGGGCTGGGTTTGAACCCGCCACCCTCGGTATATGGGGCCGGCGCCCTACCAACTGAGCCACAGGCGCCGCCCAGCATATATACTCTTAACAACACTAAGTTCTGCACATACACATTCTAATAATAATACTAATTGGCAGCCAATGGTTTATATGATAAGAGTACAAAGAAGCCATGCAGAGCGACCACAAAAACTTACTCAGCTGTTTGTCTGAGAAAACAGGTGCATCATGTAACTGAAATGCTGACCAACTTATCTTGTTTTCCACTTCCAAGGTCCCTTCCAGGACATTCCACAGACAGCCAGACTCTGTTTGCAGAGTCTGCCTCCCGTTTGACTAGTTTGCTAATCAGCTCAGAGGGTCTTAAAGGAACATTCCTTCATATGGACTCTGAGAAAGCTTTAAACATAAGTTAATGGTACTTGAAGTTACATTGAGGCTACAGGGGTCAGTAACACTAGTAGCACCAAGTAATACTTGAGGGGTTAAGCAGTGTACACATGAAGTACCAGTGAGAAGTCCAAGAAGAGGTCAGGAGAAATAGAAGGAGGTTAGGCAAATAAAGAAAAAGAAATATGAAATACATTCATTCTCTGATGGTTGGTAGAATGCCATTAGAAATGTCTTTAGCAAAACAGAATATAGTTGTCTAGCTTTTGTTTCTAGTTCTGTTTCTATAATAGTGATGTGTTTTCCTTGTCCAAATATGAGGATGAGTAACTTAAATGCAGTTATTTGACTCAGCCATTTGAGAATTACCAGTGATTGTTTTAGATTATGTTCTTCATTTGAAGCATCTGGTCAATTTTAGATTATCTTCTATATTTGAAGCATCTAGCTAGACCAGTTGTACTGCACAGTCCCATTTTTCTGTTGCACTTAAACACAACTTGGTCAGAAGCTTATGTGGTAAGTATTATTTGTTACCTATATTGGTATTCTCTTATTTTGACTGGAGGCATGTGTGGATTGCCAAATGAATGCCCGTTTTGACCTGAATTTTCTCTTGTTACCTTTGGATTTAATGTAAATAGTATATAAATCATGCTCTAAGAAGATATGAGAGTATTATCCAGGCATTTTTTTAAGAAATTTTTTCCTACCAGAGAAGTAGAAATGATCACACAAGACCACCTTTGTCTCCTTCCGATCCTTTGTTATGGTGAACTCTAACCTTGTTACAAGGAGAATCCTTTTTTATTTTTGAAGTCTTGCAATCAGTACAGATTCTGATGATGTAGTCCCTGAGAAGTTGTTGCCGGCTATGCTGTTCTCCCCTTCACACTGGGAATCTCAGCTGGGACATGTGGCAGAAAGGGGTTATGGCAGAGAGAAGACATTACTGGGAACCAGCATTGAGTTCCATGGAGGTAGGGATTCTAGATCTACTAGTATATCCTGATATTCAGGTTTGAGTATCCTACTTTATTTCAACCAGCGCTGTTGTGTTGCACAAATCCAGGGGGAAGCAGTCACAGTTTGTAAAAATTATGACATGGAGTTATGTAATATGGCAGCCCTGAAACCTGCCTAGACCATTTTTTTTTTTTTTTGAGCAATGTCTCACTCTGTTGATCTGGATTGAGTGCCCTGGCATCATCATAGCTCACAGAAACCTCAAACTCTTGGGTTCAAGAGATCCCCTTGCCTTATCCTCCCAAGTAGCTGGGACTATAGGCGCCCACTACAACACCTGGCTAATTTTTCTATTTTTATTTATTTATTTAAATTTTTTTTTAGAGTCTCCCTTTATTGCCCTCAGTAGAGTGCCGTTGCATCACACAGCTCACAGCAACCTCCAACTCCCAGGCTTAGGCAATTCTCTTGCCCGAGTAGCTGGGACTACAGGTGTCTGCCACAATGACCAGCTATTTTTTTTTTTTTTTTTTGGAGAGACAGAGTCTCTCTTTATTGCCCTCAGTAGAGTGCCGTGGCATCACACAGCTCACAGCAACCTCTGACTCCCGGGCTTAAGGCGATTCTCTTTTCCTCAGCCTCGCGAGTAGCTGGGACTACAGGCGCCTGCCACACGCCTGGCTATTTTTTGTTGCAGTTTGGCCAGGGCCGGGTTTGAACCCACCACCCTTGGTATATAGGGCTGACGCTCTACTCACTGAGCCACAGGTGCTGCCCAATTTTTCTATTTTTAGTAGAGACAGGGTCTTGCTTTTGCTCAGGCTGGTCTAGAACTCCTCAGCTCAAGCCATCCACCAGTATTGGCCTCCCAGAGTGCTAAGATTTCAGAGTTGAGCTGTGCCCAGCTTTTTTTTTTTTTTTTTTTTTTTGGTGACAAAGCCTTGTTCTCTAGAGTATAGTGGTATCATTATAGCTCACTGCAACCTCAAACTCCTGTGCTCAAGTGATTCTTTTGCCTCAGCCTCCTGAGTAGCTGGGGCTATAGGCATGTACCACCATGCTTGGCTAAATTATTTTTGTTTTATAGATGGGGTCTTGTTATATTCCCAGGTCCTTTTGTGTTTGGCTTTCTTTCTTGTTTTTTTTTTTTTAAAGACAGAGTCTCACTTTATCACCCTTGGTAGAGTGCCATGGTGTCATAGCTCAAAGCAACCTCCAGCTCTTGAGCTTAGGGGATTCTCTTGCCTCAGCCTCCCGATGTAGCTGGGACTACAGGCGCCTGCCACAACACCCAGCTGTGTTTGGCTTATTTTAATTAGCATAATGTCTTGATGTTTTAGTATGTGTGAGAATTTCATTCCTTTTTATGGCTGAATAATATTCCATTGTTTGTTAATAACTTTTTTTGTTGTTTTTGAGACAAAGTCTCACTCTGTCACCCTGGGTAGAGTGCCATGGTGTCATAGCTCACAGCAACCTCAAACTTTTGGGATTGAATAAGTATATTGCCTCAGCCTCATGAGTAGCTGGGACTATAGGCATGCACCACTGCATCTGGCTAGTTTTGCTATTTTCAGTAGAGATGGGGTCTCGCTCTTGCTCAGACTGGTATCAAACTCCTGAGCTCAAGCAATCTGCCTGCCTTGGCCTTCCAGAGTGCTAGGATTATAGGTATGAGCCACCATGCCCAGCCTATTAATATTTTAACTGGTCTTCCTAACTCTGGTCTTATTCTTTTCAAATTTATTCGTCATGATCTGACTTTAACTTTCTAACCTCCTTGTCTTTCCCACTCACACTGTGCCCCAGCCATGCCAGCATCAATCCTTCAAATGTGCCATACTGTTTGTCAAATCTGCAACTTTATTCTCAAAATTTCTTTCCTTTTTTTTTTTTTATGAGACAGAATCTTATTCTGTTGCCCTGGGTGGAGTGTTGTGGGGTCATATCTTATAGCAACCTCAAACTCTTGGGTTTGAGCAATCCTCTTCTCTTAGCCTCCCAAGTAGCTGGGACTATAGGCTCTTTCCATTCTTATAGAGAATTCCAATCTTCAAGACCCAGTTCACCTAATAATAGTAAATGGATTAAATTATGATGTATTCATATAACAGAAATCTAGTCAGCCTTTTGAAATTATGTCATATATATTAGAAGTCAAAAATACAGACTCTGGACCAGGTGTACAAATTTCAGTTCTATTACTTAGTAGCTGTGTGACCTTGGGAACATTCTTTTGCCCTCTCTGTGTCTCAATTTCATCATCTGTAAACTGGAGACAATAGTAGTATCTATCTAATCCAGTTGCGATGATTCAGTAAGTTAGAAGTATTAGCTATGTTAATATATTAATATTTACTGACATAGGTGAGAGGTGGTGGCTCACTCCTATAATCCTAGCCCTCTGGGAGCCTGAGACCAGTGATTCATCTGAGCTCAGGAGTTCAAGACCAGCCTGAGCAAAAGACCCCCATCTGTACTAAAAATAGAAAAAATTAGTTGGCTGTTGTGGTGGGTTCCTGTCGTCCCAGCTACTCGTGAGGCTGGGGCAAGAGGATTACTTGAGCCCAAGAGTTTGAGGTTGCTGTGAGCTATGACACCATGACACTACCCAGCATGGCAGAGTGAGACTGTTTCAAAAAAAAAAAAATTACTGACATAGGAAATTGTCCATTATGTAGTATTGGAAAGAGTGTGCTATAAAATGGAATAGTATATAGTATATAATTTTTATTAAAATTATTATTATTATTTTATTGAGACAGAGTCTCACTTTGTCACCCTTGGTAGAGTGCTGTGGCATCATAGCTCACAGCAACCTCAAACTCTTGGGCTCAAGCGATTCTCTTGCCTCAGCCTCCCTATATTAAAAATTATATATTTTCTCTATCGCTCTATACCTGGGTTTAAAAAAAGGTGTGTTTTTATGCATGTACCCACATACAGAGGTCACTGTGAAAGTTTTTTTCTTTCAGATTAATATGAGGGTACAAATGATTAGGCTATGTTGCTTGCATTTCTAAGATAAAGTTCAAGTTGTAGTTGAGCCCTTCACCCAGGGGGTATGCTGTATTCCCCCTTAATTCCCCCCTCTTCTTTTTTCCTCATGGGGTGGGAAGATATAAAACTACAAAAGTTTTGAGACAGACTATGTTATGGTCCATTCTTTCATTTCCAAGAAACACAGTGGGCAGCATCCTTTCTGATTTACCCATGCAATTTCAACTTGCTCAGCTTACAGGTGTTGCTGGGGGGGGGGGGGCATCATTTGTTTTGGTCCTTGCAGATCTTATGTTTCTTTATTTTTTGTGTACCTCAATCTTTCGTGTTGACCCATGTATAATAGCCTCCTGGATTTATAAACACACACACATACACCCCTTAACATGTTGGCATTAGTTATATTTAGGTGGTGGACCACTTTTTTTGTTTATTCTTACTTTTATTTTTTTTAGAGACAGAGTCTTGCTCTGTTGCTTGGGCTGAAGTGCAGTGGTGGAATCATAGCTCACTGTAACCTCAAACTCCTGGGCTCAAGTGATCCTCCTGTCTCTGCCTTCTGAGTAACTGTGTCTATAGGCATGTGCCACCATACTTGGTGAATTTTATTTATTTATTTAAGACAGAGTCTAACTGTGTTGCACTCAGGAGAGTGCTGTGTTATCACAGCTCACAGCAACCTCCAACTCTTGGGCTTAAGTGATTCTCTTGCCTCAGCCTCCGAAGTAAGTGGGACTGCAGGCACTTGGTGAATTTTTTATTTATTTATTTTTTTAGGCATGGGGTCTTGCTATGTTGCCCAGGCTGATCTTGAACTCTTAGCCTCAAGTAATCCTCTTACTTTGACCTCCCAAAGTGAAGGGATTACAGATTTTTTTTTTACATTTGATCTCCCCCCCCCCCACTCTGGTTGATGTTTATTTCTTATTTTTATTTTTTATTTCTTTTATTGTTATTTATTTTTTTTTTGAGACAGTCTCACTATGTTGCCCACTGTAGAGTGCTGTGGTGTCACAGCAACCTCAAACTCCTGGGCTTAAGTGATTCTTCTGCCTCAGCCTCCCAAGTAGCTGGGACTACAGGCACCCGGCACAACGCCTAGCTATTTTTTGGCTGTAGTTGTCATTTCTGTTTGGCCGGCCCGTGCTGGGCTTGAATCTGCCACCTCCAGTGTATGTGGCTGGCACCCTAGCCGCTTGAGCTACAGGTGCTGAGCCTTATTCCTTATTTTTAAACAAACAAAAAGATATAATTAAATGTTCTCTTCTGTGAAAGCTTCCTTCCCTACACTCCCTTCATCTTTAGGCTACCAATATATCAGATTCCCAGAGCTCCTTCAAGCCTTTGTTACATTCATTCACCTTTGTATCCCCAGGTTGGCCTCCTGCAGAGACTAACAAATAGTAGGGACTTAGCAATATTAATGAGTTGAAGAAGAGATGGAATTACGTACAAGTACTTTACACATGTTATCTCATATACACTGCTGAATGGTTTCACAAATAAGAGGTATATGTATTTAAACTGGGTATCAGAGAGATCAAACAATTTGCTAAATGTCACACAGGTATTAAGTGGCAGAATTTGGGTTCAAATCCAAGTCTGTCTGATGCCAAATGTATTTTCTTTAATGTGTATTGAATGAATGAATTACCTAATGAATATATATATTGTTTTAGATGAATAATTTATGAAAGACTCCCTTGAAAACAGAGATGTGCTATATGAATGTAAGGATATGGTATTGTTATTTCTTTCCTGCTGTATTCCCATCTACACTCTTAATTGTGACTAGGCAAACCAGCTTTCCTGCTCCCATGCCCAATTTTTTCTATTAAACTGGTATTTTGGTTTTCCATTTGTCTTTTTATGTTGCCCATGCTCCATCCCCTCTTTAGTAGCTCAGCTTATAATTATGGTATAAAGCTTTTCTGATTAATCTAGCCATTTCCATCAAACTCACTGTTGTGTGTGTATTCTGAAGAGATGATTTGAAAGTATTTGGCCAGATATAATTTGTTTCACACCAAAATATGGCATTATTATTATTATTTAGACAGAGTTTCACTATGTCGCTCCAGGTAGAGTGCTCAGGCTTAAGCAATTCTTTTGCCTCAGCCTCCCAAGTATGTGGGACTACAGGTGCCTGCCACAACGCCCAGCTATTTTTTTTTTTGTTGTTGTAGTTGTCATTTTTGTTTAGCAGGCCCAGGCTAGGTTCCCACCTGCCAGCTCTGGTGTATCTAGCTGGTGTCGTAGCCACTGAGGTACAGGCCCCAAGCCTGGCATTATCATCTTTGAACACAGATACTTAAACTTTCCCTAGTTTGATCTGTTTACCTTTTTCTGCGCTGATTTATCCAAATTTTAATTTCCTATATTTATATCCTCACCACTTTCAAAAGGAGGTATTGCCAATGATGAAACATTAGCTAGAGTTAGTTTTTAGCTGGAAGATGTTAGTAAGTTCAGCCTATGTCTCATGTATTTGTGTGTTTGTATACTTGCATGCACAGCCTTCATCAAGAGTAGAAAAAATTAGTCAAGAAGTCTGTTAATAATTTACTTCAAAGATCCAGCAGAATATATTGAAACAAAATTTAGAACTTGATTATAGCTTGACTCTCCGGAGATTTTTCAGAATTAAAAAGATGAACCTCTTTAAAGGAAACTAACTGAAGGGAAATATCAACTCTGTGAAAATTACATGTCAAAAAAGAAGGGAGTAGCTTCCTTTGAGGTAAAGCACACCTTTATTTTTACCAGAACCAGGTTTCTAAAGATTTCAGCCTATTTTTATAGTCTTAGTTTTAACCAGGACAAAGTTCATCTTAGTGCTATCTAACTAAGCCTACTTGTATAGCCTTAGTTTTGTGAGATGACAAGGTTCATCTTAGTGCTTTCTTACTAAGAAGCATAGAACCACAGACCTGAGGAATGGATTCTGGAAAAGAAAATTTTCTTCAAAGCATGATGAATTTACACTTTAAATTCCAAAAATAGTAAATATTGCTGTTGATGGCTGTTTGTCTTGATTTATTTTAAAGAAGAGTGCATTTGAATCATCACATAATTTCTTTTATTCATGGCAATAAAGTAGATTTAAAGAAAAAAGATATAATTATTTCTTTAAAATTTAAGGTCTTAGGACATTTGAGATAGCCATCTTCATGTGGGATTCTGCTTGCTTATGATAACAAATCACTTGAAGCTTGCCAGTTGAGAACTCTAAAAGGTATGAAATGATGAAGTAGTCCTGCTTTAAGTTATTTCTTATTCATCTGCATAAACTATCTGAATAAGAAATTGTCCTTCACGATTTTGAATTGCTATTTCCTTTCTTAAAAACTCTTTTCCTGAAAGCTCTCCCACACGTTTCCAGTATATATATATATTTTTTTGATACAGAGTCTCACTATGTTGCTCTTGGTAGAGTGCTGTGGCATCACAGCTCACAGAAACCTCAAACTCTTGGGCTTAAGTGATTCTATTGCCTCAGCCTCCCAAGTAGCTGGGACTACAGGCGCCTGCCACAATGCCTGGCTATTTTTTTTTTTTTGTTGTTGTTGTTGTAGTTGTCATTGTTTAGCTGGCCAGGGCCGGGTTTGAACCCACTAGCCTGGGTGTATGGCCGGCTCCCTACCCACTGAGCTACGGGTGCCACCCCATTGCATAATTTTTTATCCTTATCTGGTTCTGATAGTGATTCAGCTTTGAGTGGGAAAGAATGTTATCAGATATCATCTTTATTAGCCCGTCTTTAAAACAGAACATTG
Source organism: Nycticebus coucang (assembly GCF_027406575.1). Taxonomy (NCBI): domain Eukaryota; kingdom Metazoa; phylum Chordata; class Mammalia; order Primates; family Lorisidae; genus Nycticebus; species Nycticebus coucang. The sequence goes on from NC_069804.1 coordinate 89,205,012, forward strand.
AAGGACTTGAGGGGTTGGGTGTGGGTTGGGATGTAGATCTGGGCTATATTTATAAAGTGTTTGCTTCCTTAATGCTGAAAATTGTTCTTTGGACCCTGGGATTAAAAAGAAACATATATACTCAACCTAATTAGATATGTTTACCTTTATCTAAGCTGATTTGTCCAAGTTTAATTTCCTACATTGATATCCACACCACTTTCTTTTTGTTATTTTATTATTTTTGAGACATAGATGAGTGTACTAAGTTATCTTGTAATCATAATGCATAAATATTTCACCTGTAAAAATTATGAAAAAATAGATTTTCTCCCAATATGTTAGCTACTTTTTACAAAAAGCAGTATTGGCAAGATAGAGTATATTCTTTACGAAGAAGAGAGTTACTTTTATTCAAGCAGCAAGATGGGTCACCAAGGTATACCATATATATTGAGTAACACAATTCTTTTCATTTCATTTTATTTTTCTTTAAACCTCAGAACATCGAGGAGAAGAGTAATACAATGTTTGCCAACCTGAGTCAAATGCTAGTGTGTATAGCGTTGGTATAAATTTGCCTGTTTCCCTTTTTAGTTTGGCTGATTACTTAGTTCTGAGGAAACGAAGGTTATAAATTTAATCTCTGTGGAAGATATTTGTCCTTTGGAGTCATCAGTTCTATCTCTAACTCTGCTCCACAATTTTCTGAATTTGGTTAGTTAGTTGAGAGGGAGACTAGTCCAGAGTAAAAATAGCTTAGCGAAAAGCTATTATCAGTACCTATGCCCTTGTCCTCCTAATGTTTTTCAAACATACATATACATTTTCACTGTATCACTTATTAGTGGAGGCTGCACTTAGAAATTTATTCCTTTGGACTTATGGAATATGATGCTCTTAAAGTGCCTCTGTGGGCCAGGTGTGGTGGCTCATGCCTATAATCCTAGCACTCTGGGAGGCCAAGGCCGGTGGATTGCTTGAGCTCACAGGTTTGAGACCAGCTTGAGCAAGAAGAGTGAGACCCCCATCTCTAAAAATAGCAGGACGTTGTAGCAGGAACCTGTAGTCTCAGTTACTTGGGAGGCTGAGGCAAGAGAATCCCTTTAGTCTAAGAGTTTGAGGTTGCTGTGAACTATGATATCACAGCATTCTACCGAGGATGACAAAGTGAGAGTCTGTCTCAAAAAAAAAAAAAAAAATGCCTCTGTGGTTTCAACCCAAGGTCCTTTTTTTGCTTTTATCTCCAGACTCTTAGTTTTGAAACTTTATGGTCTCAGAGAACTAAGGAAAGGCTTGTCTCACTGTATGTATTTGCAGAAAGTAAGGCTTTTTTTTTTCATCTCCATAAAGTGATCTTAACAAATGTCTTAAGAGTGACAAATCACAGTTTCAGAATTGAAACTAAACAATGTTTTTGGAGTTAAACAGGCACTTACTTATTGAGTAGAGAAATTTTAGGTGAGCCTCTGAGAATCCCATGAAATTGAGCTTCCAGTGTGGCTCATGGTCTTTTGTATCTCTTATTGTGCATTAAGGAATGTATTTTTCAGAAGTGAATTTCCCTTTAAATTTTTGTCATTCAGAGATCTTAGAGGGGATCTGATATAGGAATCCTCCAAAAGCATTTGTTTTATTTTATATAGGGACAGTGTTCCGCTCTGTTACCCAGCCTGGAATGCAGTAACTGTAGCTTACTGTAATCTTAAACTGCTGGGCTTAAGAGATCCTCTTGCCTTTTCTTCCTGAATGAGTAGTTAGGAGTACAGGGCACATGCTACCACATGTGGTTAATTTTGAATTTTTTTGTAGAGCTTGGGTCTTGCTGTAAACTCCTGGGCTCAGTCCATCTTCCAGACTTGGCCTCCCAAATTGCTGGGATTATAGGCATGAGACATTGTGCCCAGAACCAAAAGCTTTCTTAAAGTGTATTTACTTTTTTCACAATTAAGATACTTTTTTTGTTTGACTAGAACATTGATAAATGGTCAACTTGAAAAAAAATCCAGTAACTATTTGGATCTCTTTTCCAGGATTTATATCTTTTTCTTATAGCAGTTATTACTACTTCATTTTATATATTTGTTTATTATCCATCTCCCTCATGAGAGTGTAAGCTCCATGAGAGAAGGGACTGTGTTTATCCTCTTCACTGCTGTATCACCAGTACTTAAAATAGTATCTGAAACATAGTAGGACTTCATTAAATATTTGCTGAGTAAATGAATGAAGAACATAAAAATCACCTTTGATTTCATCATCCAAGGATTACTCACTGTTAAGATTCTTGTATAGGGTGGTGCCTGTGGCTCAACGGAGTAGGGCGCCGGCCTCATATGCCAGAGGTGGTGGGTTCAAACCCAGCCCTGGCCAAAAACTAAAAAAAAAAAAAAAAAAAAGATTCTTGTATAAATTCTTCCAAAAGTATTTTCTCTTATATATACATTCTTATGTGTGTGTATCAATGTGTATGATAGTTTTATAAAAATGTAACTATCATCTGTTTGGCTTTGTAGCCTTTTCACATAAATCATTGCAGATATCTTTTAATGTCATTTTTAATGGAGATATGACAGTTTATTTGACCAATTCCATATTGATATTTCAGTCATAAAAACAATGTTGTGATAGGTATTTTTAGCATATATCTTAGTACAGTTGTCTTTACTTTCTTCCCCTTGGATATATTCTTAGAAGTGGAGTTTCCAGGTTAAGGATATGTATATTTTGATGCTTTTGATGAATATTTCCAGATTGTCTTTTAGAAACCCTGTAGGGTTGTTTTTGTTTATGCTCTTATCTATTATGTATCAGAGTTCATTCACTCAAAACTATTTTGATATTAATAACTTTGTATAAAATATTTTATAAAGTACAGTAAATATTTTTCAGAGATGCATTGCTTTCTGAAGCAGAATACTAGTACCTGATTTAATTATAACTATTGTATATGAAATACCTGACACATGCTCTGCCTGTTATTACTGCCTGTCCTTGAGTTTAGAGTAGTGTTCTTAACCCATTACCACTGCCTCAATAGGGCAGAGAAGTATTTTCTATAGCTGGGAATGTCAGCAGGAGATATATGTTCCTTGGCATCTTGATTTCCTAATTGGAATTCACTATGTATTTTCCTATAAGAAACAATATTACAGTATTTTTTTTTTATTTTGCAGTTTTGGCTGGGCTGGGCTTGAACCCACCGTCACTGGCATATGGGGCTGGCGCCCCACCCCTTGAGCCACAGGCGCTGCCCTGGTATTTTTAATATATAGTCTAGCTTCATTATTGTCTGAATAAACTTCTTTGTTTGAGGCCAGAAGTTTGAGACCAGCATTTTGAGATCATCCTGAGCAACATAGCGAGACCCTATCTATATAAAAATAAACAAAATAAACTTCTGAAGACTGACCTGTGAACATAGCTGCCATGTATAACATTTTTTTCTGTGAGAAAACATCTTTCACTTGCAAAATTGAGAAACAACTCAGGGAAATCATATTTAAATTGAAGGCATTCATTTAATGATTATTTATTGGGGGCTTATTTTATGTGTGCAGAGAAATGTGCTTGGAACTTAATGGATAGTTCTTTTCTTGATAATGAAGTGTTAAGGTACCGTTAGCCCCATTCATTGTTTTAGTTAGGGAAGGACAACCAGTTGCAATTATAACTCAGAGAGAAAACACTATTGGAGTGTATCTGTTTATGCTAGGTTGGTGAGTAGAAGGAGTTTCTGCAGAACTTTGGTGTCCTGGATTGAAGGAATAGCTGACCAGAAGAGGTAGAAGAGAAAAACGTGGAGGAAATGATAAGGAAGTGGGAGAGTTGGAAAGTTTAATGTGTTTGTTTTAGGTTAAGGGGGGAAAGAGAGTACTGTTTGTATGTCTTCCTAGGATGAATGAAGATGTACGTTCAGTTTGAATGTGTGCCACCAAAGTGCCATGTGCAGGAATATTAGTCTTTGCATATACCTGCAAAGCTGACCTGTCAGTGTTCTGTTTATGCTTTAGGATAGCACCACATTGCTGCTACCATATACCCAAAGAGTCTCTTGAACACACTTCCTTCTTTATTCCAACTCTAATGATACTACTTTTTAGTTTAGGCTGTTATCTTTTGCCTGAACTGTACTTTCCAGACAGCATAAAGTAGTATGCTTTTTGGAATCTCAGAGATATTAGAGTTAGAGTCTACCATTCTTTCTTTTTTTTTAAAGAAGTATTTTTTTACATATATATGTGTTTATTATGTTTCCAGTTTTTGCCTTCACAAAATTAAAGAGGCTTAAAATTTAATAACAATAACAGTGTTTAAGATAAAGACTAGAAAAAAACTCGTAAAGAATGAATAAACATAAATACATTCAGAAAAGAAATCAGAGAATTGCTGCATCAAAATATTAAGCAATAATAAAAATGCAAAGAAAGTAACATTCACATTGTCAAATAAGAGTATGTCTATTATAGAATGCTTTGACTCTGAGATTCAGTATGGAGTCATCAGTTAACTTCTTATTATTTTTTTTAAAGTCTCAAGAAATAGACAACTAATATTTATAAACAAAAGTAAAAGATAATTTCAACAAAAAGATTATGCCAAATCTTACAGACAACAGAAAAAGAAGAAATACTTCAAAATCATTCTACTTGATTTGGATACACCTGGTATTAAAATTGGAGAGAGACTACCATTCTTTAGCTTCTTGGCATTAGGCAAATAAGCTCCCATTACCTCTCTGCACTTGAATTGCACCTTCTCTAGTAGGACAGTTTTAGGTGGTTATTAGGATTAAAGTATTTAAGAATACCTGGTGGGCGGCACCTGTGGCTCAAGGAGTAGGGCGCTGGTCCCATATGCCGGAGGTGGCGGGTTCAAACCCAGCCCCGGCCAAAAAACCACAAAAAAAAAAAAAAAAAAAAAAAAAAAAGAATACCTGGTATATGTAAGGAAAACAATAAATCTCGATTCTTTATATTCTCCTTCTCTCCACCCTATATTTCTACCCACTACCAGAATCATCTTCTGTTTTTTCAATCTGCAACTGAAAAAATAACATTATAAAAGTAGTATATGGGGTTAAATATGACCACCAGATAATACATGTCTAGCTCTTATCCTCAAAAATCCCTAAATCTAATGTGACAGTAAATTTTTTTATTAAATTATAACTGTGTACATTAAGGCATTTATGGGGTACAATGTGCTGATTTTATATACAATTTGGAATGCTTACATCAAACTGGTTACTACAGCCTTCACCTCACTTACTTAATTGTATTAAGACATTTATACTCTACTCTGAATAGATTTGACATGTACCATTGCAATATGCACCATAGGTGAGGTCCTACTGATTACCTTCCCTCCACCTGGCCGCCCCCCTCCCCTCCCCCTTCTTTTCCCTCCTTCATTCTGAGCTATAGTTGTGTTTTATCATTTGTATGGAAGTGTGGGTGATTATATATTGGTTTCATAATAGTACTGAATACGTTGAACACTTTTTCTTCCATTCTTTTTTTTATTATTAAATCATAGCTGTGTACATTAATGCGATCATGGGGCACCATAAACTGGTTTTATAGACCGTTAGACGTATTTTCATCACATTGGTTAACATAGCCTTCCTGGCATTTTCTTAGTTATTGTGTTAAGACATTTATATTCTACATTTACTAAGTTTCACATGTACCTTTGTAAGATGCACCGCAGGTGTAATCCCACCAATCATCCTCCCTCTGCCCGTCCTACCCCCTCCCTCCCCTCCTTCTCCCCCTTCCCCATATTTTTAGGTTATAACTGGGTTATAGCTTTCATGTGAAAGCCATAAATTAGTTTCATAGTAGGGCTGGGTACATTGGATACTTTTTCTTCCATTCTTGAGATACTTTACTAAGAAGAATATGTTTCAGCTCCATCCACGTAAACATAAAAGAGGTAAAGTCTCCATCTTTTTATGGCTGCATAATATTCCATGGTATACATGAAAGGCTTATGTCTGCAAGTACAAAGAAAACAGGAGAGGAATATTGGCAGAGGAGTGATTTTAAGACATTATTGAAAAATAGGAAGCAGATGAAGAGGGGGAACTTTACTGTAGAGGGGTATATTAATTAAAAACGAGGTATTTAATCTCACATTACCCATGAGGGGCTCAGAACTTGAAAGAAAGTGATTTTTTTTTTGAGACAGTCTCACTGTGTTGCCCTTGGCAGAGTGCCGTGGCTTCACAGCAACGTCCAACTCTTGGGCTTAAGCGATTTTCTTGCCTCAGGTTCCCAAGTAGCTGGGACTACATGCGCCCACCACAATGCCCAGCTATTTTTTTTTTTTTTTTGCAATTGTCATTGTTGTTTTAGCTGTCCTAGGTCTGGTTCCCACCTACCAACCTCGGTGTATGTGGCCAGCGCACTACTCACTAAGCTATGGGCGCCACCCTAAGTAAGTGATTTTTCCTGAAAGACAAAAGAGGAGACCCAGGGCTGAAGGTAAGGGAAATATTTTAAAAACTGAACGAAAAGGGGTTGGACTTGTCAGGTCTCTTTGCTTTCCAGCTGCAGTGAAGCTACCCCTCTCCAATCTTGCCCTAGGGGAAGGATACCAGGAGCACGCCCTGCAGTGGTTGTCAACCTTCCTAATACCACCCTTTAATACAGTTAAAAGGGGATGGTGTGGGTAGGGCGCCGGCCCCATATACCCAGGGTGGTGGGTTTGAACCTGGCCCCGGCCAAACTGCAACAAAAAATAGCTGGTTGTTGTGGCGGGCACCTGTAGACCCAGCTACTCGGGAGGCTGAGGCAAGAGAATCGCCTAAGCCCCGGAGTTGGAGGTTGCTGTGAGAGCTGTGACGCCACAGCACTGTATTTCGGGCGAAAAAGTGAGATTCCGTCTCAAAAAAAAAAAAAAAAAAATACAGTTAAAAGGGGTCGACCCACAGATTGAGAACCACTGTAAGTGAATCTGAAAGGTAGTGAGCTCTTGGACAATGGGGAAGAGTAGAGGGCACCAAAGCTCTGGGTTAAGAACAGGGAGATTCAATGGAAGTCTGCATAGAATGGTCAGCCTTTTCCCCACACCTTGTTTCCAAATATAGCAGCAAATATAGCTTGCTCCCGCAGTCAGGAGATCGGAAACTTCTCTTAGAAAATGAATGACTCTGGAGAAAGGCAGTAACATGGCAGGGATACACAATGAAAAAAAAAAAAGCTACCTGCTATTTACTCTATTCTGAAATGCATAGTGGTTAAAATCATGGGCTGTAGAATTAGACTTCCTGAGTTTGAATTCAGGCTTGGCTACTTTACTAGCTTTATTACCTGGGGCAATCTGCTTAAACTGTTTGTGCTTCAAGGTTGTTAAGGGTTAAATGAGTTAATAGTACAAAGCACCCCTGATAGTAATCTATCAGGTAGTTGAGGAAGGGGGCGGCACCTAGGAACTTAACTAGCTGCCAAGAAGTTAAATTCTGACCGCTCTAGAATTTAGTCAGGCGGTCTTAAACTACTGCCTGCAGGCCACATGAGGCGGTGTGATTGTATTTGTTTCTGTTTTGTTTTTTTACTTCAAAATAAGATATGTGTAGTGTGCATAGGAATTTGTTCATAGTTTTTTTTTTTTTTTTTTTTTAACTATAGTCTGGCCCTCCAATGGTCTGAGGGACAGTGAACTGGCCCCCTGTTTAAAAAGTTTAAGGACCCTTGATTTAGATCATGGCAAATGGGGTAGCTCATAGCTGTAATTCTAGCACTCTGGGAGGCCAAACAGGGAGGATCATTTGAGCTCAGGAGTTCAAGACCAGCCTGAGCAAGATCAAGACCGTGCCTTTACTAAAAGTAGAAAAATTAACTGGTTATCATGGCACACACCTGTAGTCTCAACTACTCAGGATATTAATATTGAGGCAGGAGTAGTGCTTGATCCCAGGAATCTGAGCTTGCTGTGAGCTAGTCTGACACCATAGCATTCTAGCCTGGGGTAACAGAGTGAGAGTCTGTCTCAAAAAAAAAAAAAAAAAAAAAAGATCATGCCCCATGGTGACCAGCAGCCTTTTCTATTTAGGGTGGTATATTGTTGTACTCAACCTGCGTGAAATTATGGAGAAAACGCCAGTGCACTGAGTTCAAATTAGGTATGGGGTCCTTTATTGGCTAGCCAACTGAGAAGGGTTCACACCTCAAATTTCTTGGCCCCTGCATGACAAAAGAAGGGAATTTTTGTACCTTTGTTTCAGTTGGGGTGGGGAGAAGAGAGAGGCTTTGCAAAGTTAGATCTACAGGGTTAGGGGTTGGTCAGTTAGTAGGGGAACCAGGGTAGGAATGATGTAACTCTGGGCTAATCCCCTGTCTCTGCAGGATATGTTTATTTAACAACCCATTTTTGCAAGGCCTATGTGCTGAGGGGAGGAGGAAAGAGAGTGCATATTGGGGTCCATTTGACCTTTCAGTATAATGTATGAACAGATTTTGACGCCAAAAAGGCACCTTTTTCAGGTTCCTCTCTCTGGTTCTTCACTATTGGGAACATTTTTGAGTTGTCAAGACTGGCTCCAATTGAAGCATTGAACTCTTACTATTAATTTGTTCACTGAACGTTTATTAGGTGCCTGCTTTCTATTGAGTACTGTATCTAGCATACAGATTTAATTTCCCTCTCCAACATTATAACACTCTTTAATTGCACCAGCAAATAAAGGGATATAGAGTAGCACACTGCTAGATTCATGAATTTTTTTTTTTACATATACACGTGTTTATTAGGTTTCTACTTTTTGCCTTCACAACATTAAAAAGACTTAAAATTTAACAACAATAACAATGTTTAAGATAAGGATTAGAAACAAAACCTTGTAAAGAACAAACGGAGATAAATACATTTTAGAAAAGAAATCAAACGATTGCTGCAACGAAGTATTAAGCAATAATAATAGTAATGCAAAGAAAGTAACATTCACATTGTCAAATAAGAGTATGTCTATCATAGAACGCTTTGACTCTGAGGGTCAGTATGGAGTCATCAATTAACTTCTTATTTTTTTTCCAAAGTCTCAAAAAATAGACAACTAATATTTATAAATAAAAATAAAAGATAATTTAAAAAAAGAGATCATGCCAAATCATAGACAATAGAAAAAGAAGAAATACTTCAAAATCAGTCTAGTTTATCTGGATACACCTGATATTAAAATTGGAAAAAATATATTATTATAAAGAGGAAATTACAAACATAATTTGCTTATAAATGAGGATGCAGTATCCTGTATCCTAAACAACTTTTTAACAAGTTGAAGTAAAAATTAATGTTTAAGTAATGTACTTTAGTCAAAATCATACTCTATTCTTAGTAGTATAGAAATGTATCATTGCATGGGGGGGTGCAGAAAGAGGGATGGAGGGAGGGGGGTGGGGCCTTAGTGTGTGTCACACTTTATGGGGGCAAGACATGATTGCAAGAGGGACTTTACCTAACAATTGCAATCAGTGTAACTGGCTTATTGTACCCTCAATGAATCCCCAACAATAAAAAAAAAAAAAAGGAAAAAAAAAAAAAAAAAAAAAAAAAAAGAAATGTATCATTGCATTATGCACATTAGTTTGGATCCCCCAAAAACCCTCTCTCCTCCCGGCCTTCTCCTCTCCCCTCCTCTCTCTTTCATCTTCCCTTCTTATTTCTGGATTATAGTTATGTTTTACCATTCCTATGAATGTGTAGGTGATTTCACAGTAGTATTGAATACATTGGATACTTTTTTTTTCCATTCTTGAGATACTTTATGAAGAGGAATATGTTTTATTTTTTAAGCCAAGTTCATGATGACATTTTTTATTTTTTATTTTTTTATTTTAAATAATTCTGTGCATGAAACAAAGTTTGTGTACATTGAACCATCGGAAAGTAAAGGTGTCACTATCTCAGCCACCCATCTGGACATTCTATGGTTGTTTTGCATCACCATCATTCTTGCCTCTGAATTTCTTTTTTTTTTATTTTTTTTAATGTAGAGACAGAGTCTCACTTTATGGCCCTTGGTAGAGTGCCATGGCCTCACACAGCTCACAGCAACCTCCAACTCCTGGGCTTAAGCGATTCTTTTGCCTCAGCCTCCCGAGTAGCTGGGACTACAGGTGCCCGCCATAACGCCTGGCTATTTTTTGGTTGCAGTTTGGCCGGGGCCGGGTTTGAACCCACCATCCTCCGTATATGGGGCCGGTGCCCTACCGACTGAGCCACAGGCGCCGCCCACCTGCCTCTGAATTTCTATGTTACCAATAAGTAATAATTTTTTACACTTATTCATGTAACTGTTAATACTACTTAACAATTAAACATATGATATGCCATTAATACAGTAAAAAAATGTATTCAGGATAACTAATCAGCATAGTAGCATCACCAGAATACCTGTGTTAGCTGTTAAGAAATAGCAACAAAGAACAGCTGGTTTTCAGTCTCTGCCTATAATGTCCTGTTTGATTAAAAGGCTACTGTACACTGTATTTTATTTTTTTAGGTTATGAGAGACATCTTATAACCTAAAAGCAGTTGAGGGACAAGAAAGCAGTTGAGGGACCAGAAAGTGGGTCCTCTAGGGATGAGGAGGTATTTTGCCGGTTGGCTTCTTAAAATGTTTCCTCCAGAGTTATCTGCCTCATTAACAATGGTTTTTATCATAGAAGTCTCTCTTTGATTTTATAAATAAACATGATTTCTTATTCTGTTATGAATGCACGCAGAAATATTGTAGCTGGAGAGGGTCAAGAAGGTCTTTCCCCCTTGAGGATACTGAATAAACTGTGCATTGCATGCCTGCATTTTGACTGATACCCATCACATATGGTCAGGTATAGAATTTTTCATTTGCTTCATGTTGGTGCTCACTCAGGACGTTTAGATTTTGGAACATTTTGGATTTAGAATTTTTGGATTACAGATCTGCTACCTGTGTGATAAAATATAAAACAAGGGATTGTGATATGGAGTGATGGGCAGCGGGTAGCTTTAGCTGGATGGTCAGCGTTTATGAGCACTAAGTGAGATAAGTTATAGTTCTCTGAGAATAATTACTTAGGGTATTGCTGTCTCTGCAGATTTATAAAATGCTCTTTCTATAAATCACACATTTTAATATTGCTAATAAAAAACAGGAATGAATCATGTGTACTGATGGCTTTCTATACTATACTAAGCCATTTGCATAGATTATCTCATTTTATGTTCACAGCAGTATTATAACTATTCTTATTTTTTAGCCATGGAAATCTGAAGTTTATAGAGACCAAGTGACAGGCAAAGAGGTTTAAAATTCAGCAAGTATTAGAAGTAACTTTTTTTTTGAGACAGAGTCTCACTCTATTGCTTGGACTATACAGTAGTGCAGTATCATCACAGCTGACTACAACCTTATATTCCTGGGCTCAAGTGATCCTCATGGCTTAGCTTCCCAAGTTGCTGGGATTATAGATGTGTGTCATTATGCTTGGCTAATTTTTATTTATTTTATTTTATTTCATTTCATTTTATTTATTTAATTATTTTTTATTAAATCATAGCTGTGTACATTAATGAAATCATGGGATACAATGTGCTGGTTTTATATACCATTTGAAATATTTTCATCAAACTGGTTAACATAACCTTCACCACATTTTCTTAGTTACTGTGTTAAGACATTTATATTCTACACTTAGTGTTCCATTTTCTCCACATCCATGCCAATGTCTCTGGTTTTGGGATTTTTTGATGTGGGCTAATCTTACTGGAGTTAGGGTGGGCAAGGGACTTGAAGAGAAATTTCTCTGAAGAAGACAGGCGCACGGCCTACAGACACATGAAAAAATCCTCATCATCCTTAATCATCAGAGAAATGCCAATCAAAACCACGTTGAGATATTTATTTATTTTTGAGACAGAGTCTCAGTCTTCCTAAAGTTGAGTGCTATGGCATCATAGCTCACAGAAACCTCAAACTTTTGGGCTCAAGCCATCTTCTTGCCTCAGCCTCTCAAGTAGCTGGGACTATAGGTGCCCACCCCAAAGTCTGGCTAGTTTTCCTATTTTTTAGTAGAGACAGGAGTCTCCCTCTTCCTCAGGCTGGTCTCAAATTCCTGAGCTCAGGCGATCCACCTGCCTTGGCCTCCCTGAGTGCTAGGATTTACAGGTATGAGCCACTGTGCCTGGCCTTCCTGTGTAATTTTTATTTTATTTTATTTTATTTTTCTTGTAGAGACAGGTCTTGCTATGTTGCCCAGGCTGATCTTGAATTCCCGGACTCAAGTTATCTTTGTGTTACTATGCCTGGCTATTTTTTAATTTTCTGTAGAAACAGAATCTTGCTGTATTGCCTAGGCTGGTCTTCAACTCCTGGGATTAAGCTGTCTTTCTGCTGCAGCTTCCCAAAGTGTTGAGATTATAGGCTCATGCCCAATTGATAGTGTTTTTATAAATAATAATTGGTATCAACTCAGGGTGAATGCAAAAAAAAAAAAGCTAACTTATCGAGATTTACAATATTCTGAGTATTGCTATGTCTTGACAACATCAGTAAAGATCACTTATATTTCTGAGGCTTCAAGATAGTATATAAGTACTACATTTTGAATAAATAAACTTCTAGTGCTATATGAATTTTATCACCCAAAGTTAGGAACTGTATTCACATGAACTAAGATGCGTAAGATTTCTCAGCACAAAGCCAGAGCCAGGATTTGACACCAAGACTTTCGATTTCAGATGGAGAGCTATTACCCACTCCACTGCAAAGTGAATAATGTGTAGCTTATCTTTTTTGTTTTCTTTTCATTTATTTATTTATTTTGAGACAGAGTCTCAAGCTGTTGCCCTGGGTAGAGTCCTATGGCATCATAGCTCACAGCAACCTCCAATTTGGGCTTAAGCGATTTTCTTGCTTTTCTTTCAGTTTTTTTTTTTTAGTAGAGACGGGGTCTTGCTTTTGCTTAGGCTGGTTTTGAACTCGTGAGTTCAAGCAGTCCACCACCTTGGCTTAGCTTCCCAGAGTGCTACGGATTTTAGTCGTGAGCCACCATACCTGGCCCATGTAGCTTATCTTTGTTCAATAAATATTCTGTGGGAAACCAGTCTGGTGAAATTACATTTTAGGGTGGCTCCTGTGGCTCAAGGGGTAGGGCCCTGGTACCATATGCTGGAGGTGGCGGGTTCAAACCTAGCCCCGGCCAAAAGAAAAAAAAAAGAAAAAAAAAGAAATTACATTTTAACAATTTCCAAGAAGTGTTTGTTAAATAATTTGTAGTTTTCTAAAACTTTTACATTTCTAGAAATAAAAGCTGAGTGAAGAGAATTTTTCTTTATGGATTTGGAGACAGTACAGAAGAGTGGTCCTGAGTGAAACTTCTGAGGTTAGATTCTCTGGAGGCTTCTTCAAATTTTTACTGATTCAAGCATTTACTGATTCAAGCATTACTTTGACTAGACAACTTTGCCCTCCAAGCCTTGGTTTCCTTAATTATGAAAAAAGCATGACAGGGTGAGCATGACGACTAAATGAAAAAATGAGACAACCTGTTTACAAAGTGCTGGGCATGATCTCTTTTGACTAGCCATCTCTTATATTAGAATTGGACCTCTCATTCATCATCCATGGATCCAGAGTGAAACTTTGGCTTCACTGCCTTGGTTTCATCACTATCTGAAATGGTCTTCTGACAAATAGTATGTATGACCTTTAGAACATAGACTTCCCTGACACATTTTTGTTGTTTAGTAGCAGGATTTTTTTATTATGGTAAAATACATAACATAAAATTTACTATTATAACCAAAATGTTCAAATGTACCAGTTCTATGCCATTAAGTACATATTGTTGTGCACCCATCTTTACTACCCATCATCAAAACCTTTCATCTTCCCAAATGGAAACTCTATACCCTTTAAATAACATTGGTGGCAATTTATGCTTATTTCTTCTCAGGAGAAATATTAGACTGTACAAAGATGTTAAAAAAGAAATGTGATTAGTAATGTATATTATCTCAAAAGCACAATCTGTAAATAAAAAAAAGTTGATACTTTGGATTTCATTGAAATGGAAAATTTTGCTCTGAACGAAAATGAAAAGATAATCCACAAAGAGAAAATATTTGCAAATCACATTTTTTTTAAGAGGCAGGGTCTTGCTGTGTTGCCTAGACTAGACTCATCACTCTTAGGCTGACATGATTTTCCCACATTACCCTCCTTGGTAGTTGAGACTACAGGCATGTGCTACTGTGCTTGGCTATAAATTGCATTTCTGATAGAGACTTGAGTTCATAGTAACTTTATTTATTTATTTATTTATTTTTTTGTAGAGACAGAGTCTCACTTTATGGCCCTCAGTAGAGTGCCATGGCATCACACAGCTCACAGCAACCTCCAACTCCTGGGCTTAAGCGATTCTCTTGCCTCATCCTCCAAAGTAGCTGGGACTACCGGCGCCTGCCACAACGCCCAGCTATTTTTTGGTTGCAGTTCAGCCGGGGCCAGGTTTGAACCCGCCACCCTCGGTGTATGGGACCGGCACCTTACCGACTGAGCCACAGGCGCCACCCCATAGTAACTTTTTAAAACTCTAAAATTTAACAGTGAGAAAGAAACCAAATAAAATGGGCAAAAGATCTGAATTGATATTTCACTTAGGAGATATAAAAACACAAATAAAAGAATGTAGAGTAGGCAGATGAAAATTAAAACTACAGGGGTGGCGCCTGTGGCTCAGTGAGTAGGGCGCCAGCCCCATATACTGAGGGTGGCGGGTTCGAACCTGTCCCCCCCTGAAGTGCAACAAAAAAATAGATGGGCATTGTGGCGGGTGCCTATAGTCCCAGCTACTACTCTAGTACAGGATGTTGCAGGTGGGGGAGGTTGTGTGTGTATGGGGTCAGGAGTATATGAGAAATCTCTGTACTTTTTACTCTATTTTACTTTGTTCCTCAAAATGCGCTAAAAACAAAGGTTTTATAAAGCCATAGTGAGCTAGGTGGGCTTGGTGGCTCATACCTGTAATCCTAGCATGCTGGGAGGCCAAGGCAGGAGGATGGCTTGAGCTCAGAAGTTTGAAACCAGCCTAAGAAGGACTAGACCCCGTCTTTACAAAATATAGAAAAATTAGCCAGGCTTTGTGTCTGGTGCCTGTAATCCTAGCTATTCAGGAGGATTTCTTGAACCCAGGAATTTGAAGTTGCTGCAAACTAGGCTTATGAGACCCCATTTCTATTAAAAATAGAAAAGTTAGCCAGGCATTTTAGCCAGTGCCTGTAGTACCAGCTACTTGGGAGGATCGTTTGAACCTAGGTCGCTGTGAACTAGGTTGACACCACAGCATTTTAGCCTAGGCAATAGAGTGAGTCTTTGCACCATGGAATACTATGCAGCCTTGAAGAAAGATGGAGACTTTACCTCTTTCATGTTTACATGGATGGAGCTGGAACATATTCTTCTCAGTAAAGTGTCTCAAGAATGGAAGAAAAAATATCCAATGTATTCACCCCTACTATGAAACTAACTTAGGACCTTCACATGAAAGCTATAACCAAGTTACAACCTAAGAATAGGGGGAAGGGGGAAAGCGTGGGGAGGGACGGGGGAGGTGGGTAGAGGAGGGGGATTGAAAGGATCACACCTGTGGTGCATCTTACAGGGGTACATGTGAGCCTTGGCAAATGTGGAATGTAAATGTCTTGGCAAAGTAACTAGGAAAATGCCAGGAGGGCTATGTCAACTGATGAGATGAAAATGTGTCAAATATTCTATGAAACAAGTGTATGGTGCCCCATGATCATATTGATGTACACAGCTATGATTTAATAAAAAAAAAAGCCTTTCTGAAATACCACTATACACGTATATTAGAATGTCTAAAAAAAAAAAAACCCTGGCAATACCAAGTGCTGACAATCCTGTTAAATTAAACCTAACTCTGTCATATGACTCAGCAATCCTACTTCTAGGTATCTATCCAAGAGAAATGAAAGCTTATGTTTATATAAAAACCTGTACATGAATGTTTCCTAATAGCATTACTCAACTTTTGTCACCCCAGATTGGAAACAACCTAGTTTTTTCAGGTGGTGAAATATATAAACATATTTTTGTATATGCATACCATGGAATATGACTCCTTGATAAAAAGGGAACTACCTTTTGATTCATGCAATAACATACGTGATTCTTAAAATTAATTTTGTTATGTGAAATACATGTGATGCAAGAAGTTACATTGGGTCTGGCATAGTGTCTCACACCTGTAATCCTAGCATTCTGTGAGGCTGAGGCAGGAGAATCCCATGATCTTAGGAGTTTGAGATGAGCCTGAGCAAGAGTGAGACACCATCTCTACTAAAAATATAAAAAACTGACTAGGACTTAGCTATTATGAATTGGGCTGCAATAAACATTCTGGTACAAATATCTTTGTTATGTTGTGATTTTTGGTCTTCTGGGTATATGCCCAGCAGAGGAATTACAGGATTGAATGGCAGATCTATTTTTAGATCTCTGAGTGTTCTCCATATATCTTTCCAAAAGGAATGAATTAATTTGCATT
This sequence comes from Nycticebus coucang, assembly GCF_027406575.1. NCBI lineage: Eukaryota > Metazoa > Chordata > Mammalia > Primates > Lorisidae > Nycticebus > Nycticebus coucang. The sequence continues at coordinate 89,221,547 of NC_069804.1, forward strand.
CCCACCAGCAGTGCAGAAGTGTTCCCTTTTCTCCGCATCCACGCCAACATCTCTGCTCTTGAGATTTTGTGATATAGGCTAGACTCATTGGAGTTAGATGATATCTCAAAGTAGTTTTGATTTGCATTTCTCTGATGATTAAAGATGATGAGCATTTTTTCATATGTCTGAAGGCCGTGCGCCTGTCTTCTTCAGAGAAGTTTCTCTTCAAATCCCTTGCCCAGCCTGCGATGGGATCCCTTGTTTTTTTCTTGCTGATGCGTTTGAGTTCTCTGTGGATTCTGGTTATTAAACCTTTGTCAGAGATATACCCTGCAAATATCTTCTCCCATTCTGAGGGCTGTCTGCTTGCTCTGCTTACTGTGTTCTTAGCTGTGCAGAAGCTTTTTAGTTTGATCAAGTCCCAATAGTGTATTTTTGAAGCTGCTTCAATTGCCCGGGGTGTTCTCCTCATGAAATACTCACCCAGACCAATTTCTTCAAGGGTTTTCCCTGCATTCTCCTCTAGTATTTTTATAGTTTCATGTCTTAAGTTTAAATCTTTAATCCAATGAGAGTCTATCTTCGTTAATGGTGAAAGGTGTGGGTCCAATTTCAGTCTTCTGCAGGTTGCCAGCCAGTTCACCCAGCACCATTTGTTAAATAGGGAATCTTTTCCCCACTGAATGTTTTTAATTGGCTTGTCAAAAATCAAATAGCGGTAAGTAGCTGGATTCATCTCTTGGTTCTCTATTCTGTTCCAGATATCTACTTCTCTGTTTTTGTGCCAATACCATGCTGTTTTGATCACTATCGATTTGTAGTAAAGTCTGAGGTCTGGTAGTGTGATTCCTCCTGTTTTGTTTTTATTTCTGAGTAATGTCTTGGCTATTCGAGGTTTTTTCTGATTCCATATAAAACGAAGTAATGTTTTTTCAAGATCTTTAAAATATGACAGTGGAGCTTTAATAGGGAGTGCGTTGAAATTATATATTGCTTTGGGTAGTATGGACATTTTGATAATGTTGATTCTTCCTAGCCATGAGCATGGTATGTTTTTCCATTTGTTAACATTTTCAGCTATTTCTTTTCTTAGAGTTTCATAGTTCTCTTTATAGAGATCTTTCACGTCTTTTGTTAGGTAAATTCCCAAATATTTCATCTTCTTTGGCGCTACTGTGAATGGGATAGAGCCCAAGTGCCCATCGATCCACGAATGGATTAATAAATTGTAGTATATGTATACCATGGAATACTATGCAGCCTTAAAGAAAAATGGAGACTTTACCTCTTTCATGTTTACATGGATGGAGCTGGAACATATTCTTCTTAGTAAAGTATCCCAAGAATGGAAGAAAAAATACCCAATGTACACAGCCCTACTATGAAACTAATTTGGGACTCTCACATGAAAGCTATAACCCAGCTACAACTTAACAATAGGGAGAAGTGGGAAAGGTGGGGGTGGGTAGAGGGAGGGGAATCGGTGGGATCACACCTGTGGTGCATATTACAGGGGTATTTGCGAAACTTGGTAAATGTAGAATGTAAATGTTTTGGCACAGTAACTGAGATAACGCCGGAAAGGCTATGTTAACCACTGTGATAAAAATGTGTCAAATGGTTTATGAAGTGAGTGTATGATGCCCCATAATCATATCATTGTATACAGTTATGATTTAATAAAAAAAATAAAAATAAAAATATAAAAAAAAATAAAATAAAATAAGATATCCCACAAAAAAAAAAAAAAACTGACTAGGCATTGTGGCGGGCGAGGCCCCCATAGTCCCAGCTACTCAGGAGGCCGAGACAGGAGGATCTCTTGAGTCCAGGAGTTTGAGGTTTCTCTGAGCTAGGCTGATGCCATGGCATTCTAGCCTGGGCAACAGAGTGAGACTCTGTCTCAGAAAACAAAACAAAACAAATCAAAACAAAACAAAATGAGAACAACCTACCTAGTACATAATTTCATTTATATGACAGTCTGAAAAAGCAAAACTATAGGGAGGAAGACAGTGGATGCCAGAGTTTGAAAGTGTAGTGAAGTGTTAGTTATAAGGGGCGACGCCTGTGGCTCAGCGGGTAGGGCGCCGGTCCCATATGCCTGAGGTGGCAGGTTCAAACCCAGCCCCGGCCAAATTAAAAAAAAAAAAAAAAAAAAGTGTTAGTTATAAAGTAAAAGGGTTAACATGAGAGAATTTTGGAGGTGATGGAATGGTATTCTCTCTAGCTCACCAGCTCTTAACAAATTGATAGATATATGGTCAGTGTCAATATTTGGCCTAGTGTACCAGCTCTCACAGGTAGAAATAAAGGCTACTATGATAATTATCCCCTCAAAATCTATATTATTAACTTGGTAGCTTGTAAAGTACAGTACAATTAAAGAAAATAAATGGGGCTTTATTAACCCAGTTACGTATCAGTACAGTAGGCCCATAAGGTACTAGGGCATGTCTAGACTATTAAAATTAGGTCAACTTAAGGAGATGGTCAGAGTAGGGAGGAGGTCAGTAATATCTACTTAAGCTCCTTGGAGTCTGTTACAGAAAAACATTTATCTTTCAGTACAGGCAGCCTGGGATAGAAGGTAAATACTTTTGTTAAGTATCTTGGAATTTTAAATGTTATAAAGAACAAGATATAACATAAATTTCACTCAAGTGTAATGCCTTTTCTCTTGTAAATTTAAATTTCTTTCTTTTTTTTTTTTGTAAATTTAAATTTCTTCATAAACATCAGGTGTTGTACCACCCTTGTGAAGCAGCTTGCTAGAACTAGACATGTCCTAGGATTCCTATAGCAGTGGGTTAACCAAAGTGGGGTTTGAACTTGTTTGAGGAATATAAATGGGTAGTGAGCTGACTCCTAATTCCTAGGATTTATGGGTTAAACCCCACATGGGTTGTCTCCTCTTTATTTATTTCAGTAAACAATGTATGTTCATTATAGAAAATTTGACAAAATACAGCAAAAGATTATAAGAGTACTTACAAGAACTACTATTCCCAAGTCTTCCAAATGTTCCTCTGCAGGTATGCATACCTGTGTCTGTCTGTGTCTCCTTTTAAAAACAAAAGAGGGCTCAGCACCTGTAGCTCAGTGGTTAAGGCACCAGCCATGTGCACTGGGGCTGCTGGGTTCCAACCTGGCCTAGACCTGCTAAAACAAAAAATAGCTGGGCGTTTTGGCGGGTTCCTGTAGTCCCAGCTACTCAGGAGGCTGAGGCAAGAGAATCACTTGAGCCGAAGTTTTAGGTTACTTTGAGCTGTGACACCATGGCATTCTGCCCAGGGCGACATAATGAGACTCTGTCTCCAAAAAAAAAAAAAAAAAAAAAGAGGATTCATTTTATTATTTAATATATTATTGAATATCTTTGTACGTCTGAAAGTTTGAAATTAATAGCCATATAGTATCCCATTGAATACGTGGAACATCATTTATTATAACAATCCCCATTTTATTATTTAAACTTATATCCACTTTTTTTTTTTTTGTTCTGATGTATATTCTTTTCTTTTCATTCTTACTTTTAAACTCAAATACTGCCACTCCTGCTGCCTTTTAAGTGGCTGTGGGGCACTTGGGACAGGCTCTTTTTTTTTGAGACAGAGTTTCACTTTGCTGCCCTGTGTAGAGTGCCATGGCATCATCATAGCTCAGAGCAACCTCAAACTCCTGGGTTCAAGCCATCCTCCTTCCTCAGCTTCCTGAGTAGCTGGGACTATAGGCACCACCATGATACCTGATTAATTGTTCTATTTTTGGTAGAGATAGGTCTCACTCTTGGTCAGCCTGGTCTCAAATTCCTGTTCTCCAGCAATCCACCTGCCTTGGCCTCCCAGAATGCTAGGATTACAGGTATGGGCCAATGAATGTTCTTTTTTTTATTATTAAATCATAGCTGTGTACATTAATGCGATCGTGGGGCACCATACACTGGTTTTATAGACCATTTGACACATTTTCTTTTCTTTTCTTTTCTTTTTTATTAAATCATAGCTGTGTACATTGATATATTCATGGGGCATCATTCACTAGCTTCACAGACCGTTTACCAAGTTTCACATATACCCTTGTAAGATGCACCGCTGGTGTAATCCCACCAATCCCCTTCCCTATACCCACCTCCCCCCTCCCTCCCCTCCCTGTCCCCCTTCCCCCTATTCTTAGGTTGTAACTGGGTTATAGCTTTCATGTGAAAACCCTAAATTAGTTTCATAGTAGGGCTGAGTACATTGGGTACTTTTTCTTCCATTCTTGAGATACTTTACTAAGAAGAATATGTTCCAGCTCTATCCATGTAAACATGAAAGAGGTAAAGTCTCCAACTTTCTTTAAGGCTGCATAATATTCCATGGTGTACATATACCACAATTTATTAATCCATTCGTGGATCGATGGGCACTTGGGCTTCTTCCATGACTTAGCAATTATGAATTGGGCTTCAATAAACATTCTGGTACAAATCTTTGTTATGATGTGATTTTTGGTCTTCTGGGTATATGCCCAGTAGAGGGATTACAAGATTGAATGGCAGATCTATTTTTAGATCTCTAAGTGTTCTCCGTATCTCTTTCCAAAAGGAATGTATTAATTTGCATTCCCACCAGCAGTGCAAAAGTGTTCCCTTTTCTCCACATCCGCGCCAACATCTCTGGTCTTGGGATTTTGTGATATAGGCTAGTCTCACTGGAGTTAGATGATATCTCAAAGTAGTTTTGATTTGCATTTCTCTGATGATTAAAGATGATGAGCATTTTTTCATATGTCTGAAGGCCACGTGCCTGTCTTCTTCAGAGAAGTTTCTCTTCAAGTCCCTTGCCCAGCCTGCGATGGGATCCCTTGTTCTATTCTTGCTAATGCGTTTGAGTTCTCTGTGGATTCTGGTTATTAAACCTTTGTCGGAGACATAACCTGCAAATATCTTCTCCCATTCTGAGGGCTGTTTGCTTGCTTTACTTACTGTGTTCTTGGCTGTGCAGAAGCTTTTTAGTTTGATCAAGTCCCAGAAGTGTATTTTTGAAGCTGCTTCAATTGCCTGGGGGGTCCTCCTCATAAAATACTCGCCCAGACTGATTTCTTCAAGGGTTTTCCCTGCACTCTCCTCTGTATCTTTATAGTTTCATGTCTTAAGTTTAAATCTTTGATCCAGTGAGAGTCTATCTTAGTTAATGGTGAAAGGTGTGGGTCCAGTTTCAGTCTTCTACAGGTTGCCAGCCAGTTCACCCAGCACCATTTGTTAAATAGGGAATCTTTTCCCCACTGAATGTTTTTCACTGGCTTGTCAAAGATTAAATAACGGTAAGTGGCTGAGTTCATCTCTTGGTTCTCTATTCTGTTCCAGACATCTACTTCTCTGTTTTTGTGCCAATACCATGCTGTTTTGATCACTATCGATTTGTAGTATAGTCTGAGGTCTGGTAGCGTAATTCCTCCTGCTTTGTTTTTATTTCTGAGTAATGTCTTGGCTATTCGAGGTTTTTTCTGATTCCATATAAAACGAAGTATTGTTTTTTTCAAGATCTTTAAAGTATAACAGTGGAGCTTTAGTAGGGATTGCGTTGAAATTATATATTGCTTTGGGTAGTATGGACATTTTAACAATGTTGATTCTTCCCAGCCATGAGCATGGTATGTTTTTCCATTTGTTAATATTTTCAGCTATTTCTTTTCTTAGATTTTCATAGTTCTCTTTATAGAGATCTTTCATGTCCTTTTTTAGATAAATTCCCAAGTATTTTATCTTCTTTGGCAGTACTGTGAATGGGATAGAGTCCTTATCTATTTTTTCAACTTGACTATTGTTGGTATGTATAAAGGCTACTGATTTATGAATGTTGATTTTGTAACCTGAGACGCTGCTGTATTCCTTGATCACTTCTAAGAGTTTTGCAGTAGAATCCCTAGTGTTTTCCAGATATACAATCATATCATCTGCGAAGAGCGAAAGTTTGATCTCTTCTGACCCTATGTGGATACCCTTGATCGCCTTTTCTTCCCTAATTGTAGTGGCTAAAACTTCCATTACAATGTTAAAGAGCAATGGAGACATTGGGCAGCCTTGTCTGGTTCCTGATCTGAGTGGAAATGATTCCAATTTAACTCCATTCAATATGATATTGGCTGTGGGTTTGCTGTAGATGGTCTCTATCAGTTTAAGAAATGTCCCTTCTATACCGATTTTCTTAAGTGTTCTGATCATGAAGGGATGCTGGATATTATCAAAAGCTTTTTCTGCATCAATTGAGAGAATCATATAGTCTTTGTTTTTTAATTTGTTTATGTGCTGGGTTACATTTATAGATGTACGTATATTGAACCAGTCTTGAGACCCTGGGATAAACCCGACTTGGTCATGATGTATAATTTGTTTGATGTGTTGCTGGATTCTGTTTGTTAGGATCTTGTTGAATATTTTTGCATCTATATTCATTAGTGATATTGGTCTATAATTTTCTTTTCTTATTGGGTTTTTTCCTGGTTGGGGATCAGGATGATGTTTGGTCATAGAACGTGTTGGGTAGTCTTTCTTCTTTTTCTACATTTTGGAACAGTTTGAGTTATATAGGTACTAATTCCTCTTTAAAGGTGTGGTAGAATTCTGACATGAAGCCATATGGTCCCGGGCTTTTCTTTTTAGGGAGATTTTGTATATTTGATGCTATTTAAGAACTTGGTATGGGCCTGTTCAACATTTTTACTTGATTCTAGCTAAGTCTTGGAAGGTTACGTGCTTCCAAGTATTTGTCAGTTTCCTTCAGATTTTCATATTTCTGAGAATAAAGTTTCTTTTAATATTAATTAAGGATTTTTTGAATTTCTGAGGAGTCTGTTGTTATTTCGTCTGTGTTGTTTCTGATTGATGAGACTAGGGATTTTATTCTTTTTTTTTTCCTGGTTAGGTTAGCCATAGGTTTATCTATTTTACTGACCTTTTCAAAAAACCAACTTTTTGATTTATTGATCTGTTGTATAATTCTTTTGTTTTCAATTTCATTTAATTCTGCTCTAATTTTGGTTATTTCTTTTCTTCTGCTTGGTTTGAGGTTGGAATGTTCTTCCTTTTCCAGTTGCTTGAGATATACCATTAAGTTGTTAACTTCCTCTGTTTCCGTTCTCTTGAGGAAGGCTTGTAGTGCTATAAATTTCACTTTTAGGACTGCCTTTGTGGTACCCAGAGGTTTTTTTTTTTTCTTTTTCTTTTTTTTTATTGTTGGGGATTCATTGAGGGTACAATAAGCCAGTTACACTGATTGCAATTGTTAGGTAAAGTCCCTCTTGCAATCATATCTTGCCCCCATAAAGTGTGACACACACTAAGGCCCCACCCCCCTCCCTCCATCCCTCTTTCTGTTTCCCCCCCATAACCTTAATTGTCATTAATTGTCCTCATATCAAGATTGAGTACATAGGATTCATGCTTCTCCATTCTTGTGAGGCTTTACTAAGAATAATGTCTTCCACTTCCATCCAGGTTAATACGAAGGATGTAAAGTCTCCATTTTTTTTTTATATATTTATTTATTTATTTATTTTTTATTGTTGGGGATTCATTGAGGGTACAATAAGCCAGTTACACTGATTACAATTGTTAGGTAAAGTCCCTCTTGGAATCATGTCTTGCCCCCATAAAGTGTGACACACACTAAGGCCCCACCCCCCTCCCTCCATCCCTCTTTCTGCTTCCCCCCCATGACCTTAATTGTCATTAATTGTCCTCATATCAAGATTGAGTACATAGGATTCATGCTTCTCCATTCTTGTGATGCTTTACTAAGAATAATGTCTTCCACTTCCATCCAGGTTAATACGAAGGATGTAAAGTCTCCATTTTTTTTAATGGCTGAATAGTATTCCCTGGTATACATATATCACAGCTTGTTAATCCATTCCTGGGTTGGTGGGCATTTAGGCTGTTTCCACATTTTGGCGATTGTAAATTGAGCTGCAGTAAACAGTCTAGTACAAGTGTCCTTATGATAAAAGGATTTCTTTCCTTCTGGGTAGATGCCCAGTAATGGGATTGCAGGATCAAATGGGAGGTCTAGCTTCAGTGCTTTGAGGTTTCTCCATACTTCCTTCCAGAAAGGTTGTACTAGTTTGCAGTCCCACCAGCAGTGCAAAAGTGTTCCCTTCTGTCCACATCCACGCCAGCATCTGCAGTTTTGAGATTTTGTGATGTGGGCCATTCTCACTGGGGTTAGATGATATCTCAGGGATGTTTTGATTTGCATTTCTCTAATATATAGAGATGATGAACATTTTTTCATGTGTTTGTTAGCCATTCGTCTGTCGTCTTTAGAGAAAGTTCTATTCATGTCTCTTGCCCATTGATATAAGGGATTGTTGGCTTTTTTCATGTGGATTAATTTGAGTTCTCTATAGATCCTGGTTATCAAGCTTTTGTCTGATTGAAAATATGCAAATATCCTTTCCCATTGTGTGGGTTGTCTCTTTGCTTTGGTTGTTGTCTCCTTAGCTGTACAGAAGCTTTTCAGTTTAATGAAGTCCCATTTGTTTATTTTTGTTGTTGTTGCAATTGCCATGGCAGTCTTCTTCATGAAGTCTTCCCCCAGGCCAATATCTTCCAGTGTTTTTCCTATGCTTTCTTTGAGGATTTTTATTGTTTCATGCCTTAAATTTAAGTCCTTTATTCATCTTGAATCAATTTTTGTGAGTGGGGAAAGGTGTGGGTCCAGTTTCAGTCTTTTACATGTAGACATCCAGTTCTCCCAGCACCATTTATTGAATAGGGAGTCTTTCCCCCAAGGTAAGTTCTTGTTTGGTTTATCGAAGATTAGGTGGTTGTAAGATGTTGGTTTCATTTCTTGGTGTTCAATTCGATTCCAAGTGTCTATGTCTCTGTTTTTGTGCCAGTACCATGCTGTCTTGAGCACTATGGCTTTGTAGTACAGACTAAAATCTGGTATGCTGGTGCCCCCAGCTTTATTTTTGTTACTAAAAACTGCCTTAGCTATACGGGGTTTTTTCCGTTTCCATACAAAACGCAGAATCATTTTTTCCAAATCTTGAAAGTACGATGTAAGTACTTTGATAGGAATGGCATTGAATAGGTAGATTGCTTTGGGAAGTATAGACATTTTAACAATGTTGATTCTTCCCATCCATGAGCATGGTATGTTCTTCCATTTGTTAATATCCTCTGCTATTTCCTTTCTGAGGATTTCATAGTTTTCTTTATAGAGGTCCTTCACCTCCTTTGTTAGGTATATTCCTAGGTATTTCATTTTCTTTGAAACTATGGTGAAGGGAGTTGTGTCGTTAATTAGGTTCTCATCTTGACTGTTATTGGTGTATACAAAGGCTACTGACTTGTGGACATTGATTTTATATCCTGAAACATTACTGTATTTTTTGATGACTTCTAGGAGTCTTGTGGTTGAGTCTTTGGGGTTCTCTAAGTATAAGATCATGTCGTCAGCAAAGAGGGAGAGTTTGACCTCCTCTGCTCCCATTTGGATTCCCTTTATTTCCTTGTCTTGCCTAATTGTATTGGCTAGAACTTCCAGCACTATGTTGAATAGTAAAGGTGACAGAGGACAACCCTGTCTGGTTCCAGTTCTAAGAGGAAAAGCTTTCAGTTTTACTCCATTTAGTAAAATATTGGCTGTGGGTTTGTCATAGATAGCTTCAATCAGTTTTTAAAATGTGCCACCTATGCCTATACTCTTCAGTGTTCTAATTAGAAAAGGATGCTGGATTTTATCAAATGCTTTTTCTGCATCTATTGAGAGGATCATGTGATCTTTATTTTTGCCTCTGTTAATATGGTGGATAACGTTTATGGACTTGCGTATGTTAAACCAGCCTTGCATCCCTGGGATGAAGCCTACTTGATCATGATGAATGACTTTTTTGATGATAAGCTGTAATCTATTGGCTAGGATTTTGTTGAGAATTTTTGCATCTATATTCATGAGTGAGATTGGTCTGAAATTCTCCTTTTTGTTTGGGTCTTTTCTTGGTTTTGGTATCCGGGTGATGTTTGCTTCATAGAATGTGTTGGGGAAGATTCCTTCTTCCTCAATTTTTTGGAATAATTTCTGCAGTACAGGAATAAGCTGTTCCTTGAAGGTTTGATAGAATTCTGGAGTGAAGCCATCTGGACCAGGGTATTTTTTGGTTGGAAGATTTTTTATTGTTTCTTTGATCTCAGTGCTTGAAATTGGTCTGTTCACGAGCTCTATTTCTTCCTGGCTGAGTCTAGGGAGAGGGGTGATTCCAAATATTTATCCATTTCCTTCACATTGTCAGATTTCTGGGCATAGAGTTTCTGGTAGAATTCAGGGATGATCTCTTGTATCTCTGTGGGATCAGTTGTTATTTCCCCTTTATCATTTCTGATTGAGGTTACTAGAGATTTTACTTTTCTATTCCTCGTTAGTCTGGCCAATGGTTTATCTATTTTATTTATTTTTTCAAAAAACCAACTCCTTGTTTCATTAATTTTCTGAATGATTCTTTTGTTTTCAATTTCATTGATCTCTGATTTGATTTTGGAGATTTCTTTTCTTCTTCTGAGTTTAGGCTTAGATTGTTCTTCTTTTTCCAAGTCCATAAGTTGGCTTGTGAGTTTGTTGATGTGCTTTCTTTCTGTTTTTCGAATGTAGGCATCTAAAGCGATGAATTTTCCTCTCAAAACTGCTTTTGCAGTATCCCACAGGTTTTGGTAGCTTGTGTCTGCATTGTTGTTATGCTCAAGGAAGTTAATGATTTCCTGTTATATTTCTTCCTGCACCCATCTGTTATTCAACAGAAGGTTTTTTAATTTCCCTGCCTTTGTGTGGGGTTGAACGTTTGTGTTAGAGTTGAGTTCCACCTTTAGTGCCTTATGGTCTGAGAAGATACAAGGTAAAATTTCAATTCTTTCTATTCTGTTGGTAATTGTTTTGTGTCCCAGGATATGATCAATTTTGGAGAATGTTCCATGGGGTGATGAGAAGAATGTATATTCTTTATCTTTGGGATGGAGTTTTCTATATGCGTCTATCAAACACAGTTGTTCTTGGGTCTCGTTTAAATCTCATATCTTTGTTTAATTTCTGTTTAGAGGATCTGTCCAGCTGTGTAAGAGGAGTGTTAAAGTGCCCTGTTATTGTGGTATTATCAGATATCATATTGCTCAGACTGAATAAGGTCTGTTTCAAGAATCTGGGAGCATTTAAATTGGGTGCATAAATATTTAGAATTGAAATGTCTTCTTGTTGTATTTTTCCCTTGACCAATTTAAAGTGACCATCTTTGTCTTTTTTGACTTTAGTTGCTTTAAATCCACATGTATCTGAAAATAAGGTCACAACATTCTCTTTTCTTCTGAATTCCATTTGCCAGAAAAACTATTTTCCAACCCTTGACTCAGAGCTTTAATTTGTCTTTTGAATCCAGGTCTGTTTCTTGCAGACAGCAAATGGATGGCTTGTGTTTTTTAATGCAGTCAGCCAATCTATGTCTCTTCAGTGGGGAATTCAAGCCATTAACTTTTACTGAGATAATTGATAAGTGTGGTAGTATTCTATTCATCTTATTTTGTGAGAGTCCATTGCTTAGTTTTATCTTTTGCATCAGTGTGGAGGTTAGGTTCTGTCCTTTAATTTCTGAGTTCTTACTTTGCTGCCGATCTATTGTGGTGGTCAGTGCGTAGAACACGTTGAAGTATTTCCTGTAGAGCTGGTCTTGTGGCGAATTTCCTCAATGTTTGTATATCCGTAAATGATTTGATTTCTCTGTCAATTTTAAAGCTTAGCTTAGCAGGGTGCAGAATTCTGGGCTGGAAATTGTTCTGTTTAAGTAGATTTAAAGTAGATAACCGTTGTCTTCTTGCTTGGAAAGTTTCATTAGCGAAGTCTGCAGTCACTCTGATGGATTTGCCCCTGTAGGTCAACTGGCGCTTACTCCTGGCAGCTTGCAGAAGCTTTTCTTTTGTCTTGACTTTGGACAGGTTCATCACAATGTGTCTTGGAGAAGCTCGGTTAGAGTTGAGGCGACCTGGGGTCCGATATCCCTCTGAAAGCAGTGTGTCGGAATCTTTGGTAATATTTGGGAAATTTTCTTTTATAATATTCTCTAGTATGGCTTCCATTCCTGTGTGGTATTCTTCTTCCCCTTCTGGGATTCCTATAACTCTTATGTTGGAATGCTTCATAAAGTCCCACAATTCTGTAAGTGAACTTTCTGCTTTCTCTCTCTTCTTTTCTGCCTCTTTTACTATCTGAGTTATCTCAAGAACTTCGTCTTCTACCTCTGAAATTCTTTCTTCTGCATGGTCTAACCTGTTGCTGAAACTTTCCATTGCATCTTTAAGTTCCCTGATTGACTGCTTCAGTTCCTTCAGCTCTGTTATATCTTTTCTATATTCTTCATATCATTCATCTCTTATTTGATTCTGTTTTTTGATTTCCTTTTGGTCATTTTCCACTTTATTAGCAGTTTTCTTCATTGTTTCCATCATTTCCTTCATTGTTTTCATCATCTATATTCTAAATTCCCTTTCTGTCATTCCTAACATTTCTTTATTGGTGGAATACTCTGCAGTAGCTACCTCATGGTCCCTTCAAGGGGTTGTTCTGGAGTGGTTCTTCATGTTGCCTGGAGTTTTCTGCTGATTCTTCCTCATGAGTGATTTCTTTTATCTGTTTTCTTGCCCTAATTTTCCTTTCACTTCCTCTTGCTCTTTAAGTTCCCATGCTTGTGGACTAAGGTTTTTATGAGTTCTTTTGGTACAGGACCAGAAGGATGAGAAAATTTAAGAGCAAGAAGGGATGAAAGAAAGAAGGAAAGAACAAAAGGAAAGTAGAGAAAGGAGAGGGGGTGGGTAAAAGGAATAGTGACAATAAGAAGTGAGGCGCAGAAAGAGGGAGACAGAGCAATATAGGTGTACAGTAGGATACTTTGACACAACCTTAAAAATACCCCTACCTCTTTTGGTGCCTGGTTGGGTGGTTCCCTTGAGGTCAGCTGCTCATTGTTAACGTGATCAGACACAGTACCCCACCTGCACCAAGTAGTCAGGATAGACAAAAATGGTATAAATCAAAACAAAAGAAGCAAACAAAACTTTACAGGAGAAAATTGGGTGAAAAACCAAATAATAGGGGTAGAAACACTGGCTAAAATGAAATTCTAGTTATTGAAAAAGGCAGCAATGGGAAATTGCATTTATACTAGAAAAATTTAGAAAGTAAAAAATCTGTATGGAAAAGGTTGAAATTAAAAAACAAAACAACAACATCAAAATAAACAAAAAACAAACAAGCAGAAAGAAAAAGCCAACCAAAAACAAAGCAGTATATATATCTTGTTGAATATTGTCTGGGCAACAGGTCATCGTCTTGGGTATGAGATATTAATCACAATGCTGATATGACTGGAGGCCTCCGCTGATTTCTTTAATTCCACAGGGTAGACACCCTAAATCTCTCTTCAGCCCTCTTAAAAGGTACTTCAAACTTCTAAACTTGCTAAGCAGAATCTTTCCCAGGAAAGTGCTTGTCGCTGGAATCATTGCTATAGTGGGTATCCACTTACCCAGTGTGCCAAAACCCGTCTCATTCTGCCCCTGAGGGTTAGGGCTGTAAGGTGGTTCAGTCACTAGGTTATTAGCTCTTGCCCGATCCTTGCTTTGCAACCCTGAGGGCGGATCTTGCTGGGGTACTTCTCTCCCAATGGCTCCCTATGGCCCACAGCCAAACACTATTAGCTCCGTTCGGTTCAGCGGCTCAGTCTGGGGCCCTAAACCATGTCCAAAGTTCTCCGCATTCTTGCTCAAGCTCTCCCCAAGGCAGTTCAACTGAGTGCCAACTCCAAAAACACCAAAACAGTTCACAGGTGAGGCCTTTTCATTTTACAGTCTCGCTGCTACTGTACTTACAGCTGTTGGGGGGATTAGGCTGATTGAACACACGTGACCACTTGCCAGTTTTCCACTGTTTTTGTCCCCCTTTTGGTTTCCAGAAGTCCCTTGCTGACTTCCTCTATCCTCAAAGGGATGATTATAGGCAGATCCCACCAGCCAGAGATGCCTGTAGTCTTATCTCCTGAGACTTACGGTGCCCAGATGCAAGGAAGCTGTTACTCGGCCGCCATCTTGCTCTCTCTCAAAACAACCTAAAATTTTTTTTTGAGGCAGAATCTCACTTTGTGGGTCTTGGGTAGAGTGTTATAGCATCATAGCCTACAGCAACCTCAAATTCTTGGGCTCAAGTGATCCTCTTGCTTCAGCCTCCCAAGTAGCTAGGACTACAGGTACCCGCCACATGCCTGGCTATTTTATAGAGATTGGGGGGGGGGTCTTGCTTTTGCTCAGCCTGAGCTCAGGCAATCCACCTGCCTCAGCCTCTCAAAGTTCTGGGATTACAGGCATGAGCCACCGTGCCCAGCAAAACAACCTTCATGTTAATCAAGAAGGAATGAATTAAACAAAATATACCATATGCACAGTGGAATATCATACAACTGTTTTATATGTTCTTTTGGAGTTAGTTCAATTTTGTTTCGTTTTCTTTTTTCCCTGATTCTGGAGGTCTGTATGTCTTGATGCAAGATGTACAAAAGTTGTTAAAGCAAAAATGCAAAGTGCAATATAGTACATATAGTAGAATTACTTGTGTGTAAGGAGAAAAAAAAAAGAGGGGACATCGGCATTACAGAGGCTTGAAAAAGTACCAAGAATAAAGTACCAAGTCTTCATTTATATTTTTATTATATTATTCAGGAACAAATTATTTTTACTTTTTCTCCCACTTGTCTTAAAACTCGTGGATCTAAGAACTAACACCGCATGTATATAATTTAAATATATAATATCTTTATATTAGATACTTTAATGGTTATAAAAATATGAGAATAAAATTACTGTATTTCTTTGCTTAGTTAACTATATGTATTGCACTAATAGAATTTGTCTCTGGGAACAATGTTCACTCATAGGCCTCAGATGGAAATTTTTTGAAAGAGTAGGTCTTTCATATTTTTTAATAGACAGAATAGTCAGAAAGATACTCTGTTGCGTGACCGGAGATGTGAGAGAACAGCAGCTTTGCTGCAGGTGCAAGCTTGCTCCTGTAATTATTACAGGGAAACAAGAAACAGACTACACAGCATGGGATGGCGTATAGCAAAACTTCTTTATTTCTGGCCACCTTATATACACTGGTGGTCACGTACACACTTAATCTATGATCTATAACTTTTACCATTACTTAACTCTTTCTATCTAAAATTAACTTGTGGGGAGACATCAAGTTTACAGATCAGCACAATTGCTTCTGCTTTTTACATTCTTCTTAGACATGTGTCAACTCTTGAGCAAGATATTTAAATAAAGATCACAAAGAGCTACAGGGGGAGAGTGGAAACAAAAATCCCTCATGCGCACACTTAGTTTACCCACAATGGAGTAAGGACTCTGTTTCTCCACAGAGCAGAGACCTTAGGCCCAGAAGACATGACGTGTGTATTTAACATACGTCAACCTCTGGCCCGTATCTTCAGGGGTGGGGTGTTATCCCCTAACCGCCTGGGCTT
This sequence comes from Nycticebus coucang, assembly GCF_027406575.1. NCBI lineage: Eukaryota > Metazoa > Chordata > Mammalia > Primates > Lorisidae > Nycticebus > Nycticebus coucang. The sequence goes on from NC_069804.1 coordinate 89,237,078, forward strand.
AACAGGAGCATGACTTCAGAGAAACTGTTCCTGGACTTTTACCTTCAAACAAACAACCTCTGTGTATACCTCAGGGGAGCCTGGGGAGCCCAGATCTCTTTTGCTTTTGTGTTAGCAAAAGCCATTTTTAAACCCATTACAGGCTTGCTTTGTGTGCCTTATGTGGGACATTTCTTTTACCCCACATAGCCTTTGGCCATTGCACCTTGGACATGCCTGATCTCATCTGATCTCAGAAGCTAAGCAGGTTTGGGCCCGATTAGTACTTAAATGAGAGAAAGGTGATGTCTCAGTTTTGGCATTCTTAGGCAGTTTTCAATGACTGTAGTACTTCAGTTATCAAGGCAGTATGACCTCTAATATTCTTCTGTTATTTTGCCCACGGTATATACATACATACATACATACATACATATATATATATATATTTTTTTTTTTTTTTTTTTGAGACAGAGTCTCACTGTGTTGCCCTCAGTAGAGTGCTATAGCATCACAGCTCACCGCAACCTCCAAATCTTGTGCTTAAGCAATTCTCTTGCCGCAGCCTCACAAGTAGCTGGGACTACAGGTGCCCACCACAACACCCAACTATTTTTTGCTTGTAGTTGTCATTGTCGTTTGGCAGGCCTGGGCTGGGTTCGAACCTGCCAACTCTGGTGTATGTGGCTGGAGCTCTATCTGCTGAACTACAGGTGCTGAGCCTGCCCAAGGTGTATTTATTGGTATTTGTTGTTGAATTGATTCTAAATGAGAATACTCTTTCATCTCCAAGCTCCATTGTGTTCTAATGTTAAAATCTTTTTTTTTTTTTTTTTGAGACAGTGTCTCTGTTACTTGGCTAGGATGCAGTGGCATCATCATAGCTTACTGCAACCTCAAACTCCTGGGCTCAATTGATTCTCCTGCCTCAGCTTCTCAAGTAACTAGGCCTAAGGGCATGAACCACCTTGCCCAGCTAAGTTTTCTGTGTTTTGTAGAGATAGGGTCTGGCTCTGTTGCTTAGGCTGGTCTCAAACTCCTTGACTCAAGTGATCCATCCTCCCACTTTTGCCTCCCAAAGTGGTAGTATTATAGAAATGAGCCACCATACCCAGCTAAAAATCTCTATTTAACATACAAACCTTTATAATTGCTCATTCATAGAGATTTAATGTAATTTGTCTGTTTCTTTTCTTTCTTTCTTTTTTTTTTGTTGCCCTCGGTAGAGTGCCGCAGTGTCACAGCTCACAGCAACCTCCAACTCTTGTGCTTAAGTATTCTCTTGCCTCAGCCTCCCAAGTAGCTGGGACTACAGGCACCTGCCACAAAGCCTGGCCATTTTTTGGTTGTAGTTGTCATTGCTGTTTAGCAGGCCCCCGCTGGGCTTGAACCTGCCAGCCTTGGTATATGTGGCTGGCGCACTACTCATTGAGTTGCAGACGCTGAGCCAATTTGTCTGTTTTTTGTTCTCAATTTGAAAGACTATATATTACTAATTTTTGAGAAGAAGACTTAATCAATTTGGTTGTAGAAATGTTAAAAATTTCTTTGTCTCAAATTCATCCCCAAAGTCAGATTATAGCTTGTTGTCTGTTTCCTTATTATCCTGAAGATTCTCAACCAGTCAGTTTTGGAACTTATTTATTCCTTTTTTTTCTGAGAATATTATTTTCTGGTCATAGTTGAGTTTTCCTGGGCTTTTAAGACTGATTACAGTGATATTTGTTGTGGCTGTTGCTTGTTTTAAATTCACATTCTGTGGCTGGACATGGTGGCTCATACCTGTTGTAATCCTAGCACTCTGGGAGGCCAAAGTGGATGGATTACTTGAGCTCAGGAGTTCAAGACCAGCCTGAGCAAGAGAGAGAACTCATCTTTACTAAAAATAGAAAAAATTAGCCAGGTGTCATGACAGGTACCTGTTGTCTTAGCTACTCAGGAGGCTGAGGCAAGAGGATTGCTGGAACCTAGGAGTTTGAGGTTGCTGTGAGCTATGATGTAATGGCACTCTACCCAGGGTGACAGAGTGAGACTCTATTTCAAAAAAATAAATAAATAAAAATAAAAATAAATTTGACTTCTGTGATTGAAGAAAACTGTATTTCTGTTTATTTCCTTATAAATTTAAAGAATCTTGCCAAGTATAAGGACAGAATCACGTTCTGTTCATTATTTTAGTGCTGAGCCCCAGAAGAATTCCTTTTCTGGTATATTTTCAATTAGCCCTCTTTCACTCTTCATTGCTTAACTTCCTTTGTTTTCTGTAATCTTTTCATTCTTTGTCACTCTTAACTTTTGCTTGTTCCTGTTTTTAAATAGCAATTGTATGTGACTGCTTCCTCTTGTGTTTGGAAGAAAAGCTATCTTCAGATGTCTAAGGCTCTAGAACAGTGGCTCTCAACCTTCCTAATTCCATGGCCCTTTAATAAGTTCCTATGGGTCGCGAATCACAGGTTGAAAACTGCTGCTCTAGAAGAAAAAAAAAAATGCATCCAATCAGTCAAAGGAAATATTTGGCCATTTCAACTTTTTCTTCATTATGTTTTTTGAATAATAAAGTAATATATCCAAAAAATACAAATAAATAGTGCACACCTATTTTAGTGAAACTGTAGTAATAACAAAGGTATATAAAGTAAAAAACAGAAACTCACCTCCTTAAAAGGGGTAATAACTATTAGTAGTTTGTATTTTATAGAACCTTTTATATTTGCAGATATGCTCCCATGTCAGAATATTTAGATTTAGCTTATTGCCCTTAACTGCTGTGCAGTACTGTAAGGTATGAATCCATCACAATTTATCTATTTCCTTCCTTACAGACATGTAGACAGTCTCCAAGTTTTAACTAGCACAGCTCACTGCAACCTCAAACTCCTGTGTTTAAGCCATCTACCTGCCTCAGCCTATGAAGTAGCTAGAACTATAGGTACACACCATGCCTGGCTGTTTTTAAAAAATATTTTGTAGAGATAGGGTCTTGCTATGATGCCTAGTCTGGTCTCAAACTTCCGGCCTCAAGCATTCTTTCCATCTTGGCTTTCTAAAGGGCTAGAATTACAGGCGTGAGCTACCATACCCAGCCAATTTTTCTAGGTTATATTAAGTAAAGTTACTGTGTCAAGTTATAAACACATCATATTGCACAATTACCCTTCAATAAAGGCCATACTTGTTTATACTTCATTAACTGTAAGATAAAATATGTTTCTTTATTTTTGACCATCCATAATGTACAGATACATTAGGCTTATGAGTTTTTGCCAACATAAGCAAAAAACATGTCATAGTTTTAGTTTTTATTTCATTTTTCCCTCAAATTTGAATTTTTTAACTACACTAGAACCTCTGTAGGTTGACACACTGGTCAACATACAGAGGCCATCTTAAAGAACTAGGCTTACTGTATTAATACATACAACTTTTGTTAGAGAATATCACATGAAATCATATATAATCAAGACCATAAAATCATAAATACAGTATCATACAAAATCAGTACATTTCTTTTTTCATGGCTTAATCATTATTTCTGAAAAAAGATTCTTTCTTCTTGTTCTTGCTCTGTTTTTTATTATTACAAATGTAAGTGGAGAAAGAACTCCCAACACTGGCTACACCACTCAGCATATCTGAGCATTTTTCCATAGCAAATGACTGCAACAACATTACTGGATGCCTGACATCCTCTTCTTTTGGAGTCATTACAAGTTCTGTGTCATCTTCACTCATTTCTTACTCTTCTTCAGCTGCTTTACACACTTTTATGCTGGTCTGTAGTTCAGTCATTGTTGCTTGGAAAGTTACTTCTGGGTCAATTCATTACAGGTGTCTACCTACTCATCCATTGGAACAAAACATTTTAAGTCTACTCCTTTGAATTCTGTCATGGAACCAAACATCATACTCTTGGGTTGCGACAAATCCACCTCTCTTGAAACACTTCTGTAATCATTTATGGCTGAACTTTATTTCAAGCAGAGCTGATTCAGAATGTTAACTAATGCAGTGGATGAAGTTGCTTCCACAGGCGGACCATGGGTTTGTGTTTTAGTAACAACCCACTACAGGAGCTGGGTTTGATAGTACATTTTAAATGTTTTTATGATGTCTTGGTTAAGAGATTGTATTTCTGAGGTCATATTTGGAAGCAGAAATTTCAGTGTCATGTTAGTGTGAGATGATTCACTTGGCAGGTGACCAGGACAGTTGTCAACTTTCAGTAGAATAGGCCATTTCTTCTTCATTTCTCAGTTGATATCCCTTACACTCCTAAAATAGGGAACCAGTCGTCTGTGTACAGTTGTTTGACCTTTATGTGACAGGGAGGTCTTCAGGCTTCATATTCTTGACTGTGCATGGCTTTGCTGCTTTACCAGTCTCTAAAGGCTTTAGTTTCTCTTCAGTTGAGCTAGCACAAAGTAGAACTGTGAAATGTTCTTCGGAAAGATGTTTGCTCTTACATATGTCACCCTTAATGATAAGGCTCCTGTCAGTCATTGCCTTGAAAAAGAGTTTGCACTTGTCATAATTAAAGTTGTCATCATCTTTGAAGCCTCTGGAAAAGTCTGGGAACTTTTTGATGAACTCTTCTGGAACTTCTTCTGGAACGTCATTGGATTCACTGCGCAAGACTTTCTGGGAGACCTTCTGTTGCAGTTTAAATTTTTTTTTTTTTTTTTTTGTAGAGACAGAGTCTCACTTTATGGCCCTCGGTAGAGTGCCATGGCCTCACACAGCTCACAGCAACCCCCAACTCCTGGGCTTAAGCGATTCTCTTGCCTCAGCCTCCCGAGCAGCTGGGACTACAGGCGCCCGCCACAACGCCCGGCTATTTTTTGGTTGCAGTTTGGCCGGGGCTGGGTTTGAACCCACCACCCTCGGTATATGGGGCCGGCGCCCTACTGACTGAGCCACAGGCGCCGCCCGCAGTTTAAATTTTTTGATCCAACCACTTCATGCGTGGAAATATGCTACCCCGAATTTCTGTGTGGATGTTTTAGCAAATTCTTGGATCATCAACCTGGAGATTCAGGCATTAATTGGCCTCATTTGCTTGAACTAGTTTAATGTGGCTTGACTTCGTCGATGGAAATTTTCCTCCTTTTCCACTGTAAGTCTCTGCTTTTCTTAACATCTGTCTCCAGGTACTCATGTTTATATTTTTGGATTTTGCTAACCATGGTCTTTCTAATACTGAAATGTTCCACTGTCTTTCTTTAGCTGCTGCTGCTTTCCAGAAAATGTAGAAGATCAACCTTTCCTTCCTTGTCAGCTCTTTTAGTTCTTTCCTTTGGGCCATGATGTCTCAATTAACTGTAATTTTTTTCAGTAATTGTAGCATTTACCTATAATTCAGACCAGTTCTTAACGTTGAAAAAAATTTCTGTAACATATGCTAAAGAATAGGATTAGGCCTAACCTAACATGTGATAATAATAAAACATGAAACAAGAACTTATGCTACAACTGAGGGTCAAAGCCTACACCTTCTACCTGTTGTTGTAGAATGGACACAACTGTTCAAGTCATAGGGGGTAAATTAATATTGCGTTTCACTGTCCTAAGTGGTCAAGATACAATTTACAGATGTGGTCATTACATATATAGAGGTCAGTCTTTCATTGAGTACATGTGGTGCATGTCTGGTCTATGAAAATTAGGTCAACTTAAGGCAGTTGTATGGCAGTTCTTCTGTAGTTTAGTTGAACATATTTACATTTACAACTAAATTATATGTCAAATTAAGATTTATAAATTAAATCATACACTATCAGCAAGAAAAAATATATACATTAGAAGAAAGGAGTCTTAACTGGTAGACTTTGGAATATATTTGGGTGATAGGCCAAGTCACTCTTTTCCAGGCTATTCTGTTACTCTTTATAGGCTCATTTTTGCCAATAAGAATGACTTCATTTTGTGGACTATTATGTCATTTCTGATAGTATGCTCATCATTTTCAACTTTATAAAGCTTTTTCCTCTTTAAAATTTCCAATTAACATGAAAATACATTTGATTGGGTTACATTGCTTGTATTTATTATGTAGTGTCTCAGTTGTAGTTGAGTCTTTCACTCAGGAGGTGTGCCATATACCCTTACATTGTACCCTTTAGGTGGGAGCTGGCCTAGCCCCCTTCCTCCCTCCCCTATTCCCCTCTCTCCCTATTTGAATTTATTTTATTTTTTTAAGACAGAGTCTCACTTTCATGCCTCTGGTAGAGTGCCGTCGCCTCATAGCTCACAGAAAGCTCAAACTCTTTGGCTCAAGGAATCCTCTTGCCTCAGCCTCCCAAGTAGCTGGGACTACAGTCACCTGCCCCAATGCTTGGCTATTTTTTAGGGATGAGATCTTGCTCTTGCTCAGGATTGTCTTGAACTTATGACCTCAAGCAATCCATCTGCCTCGGCCTCTGAGAGTGCTGGGATTATAGGAGTGAGTCACTTTGCCCGGCCTCCCCTACTTGAATTTAATTGTGTTTTTTCCCTTTTGGGGCCTAAAGTGGTTCATCTCCTAGTTTCAAATTAATATTGAGTATGTAGGTTACATGCTTTTCCATTCTTGAGACACATTGTAAGAAGAATGTTCTTTAACTCCATCCAGGTGAATACAAAAGGCGTAAAGTCACCATCATTTTTTATGTTTGAACAGTATTCCATGGTATACATATATTACAGTTTAGTAATCTATATGTTAATGCCCAGACGCGAGCGGGATTGCAGTCAGAGTGCCAGCATGCTGAGATAGAATTGGGTTTGAGTCCTTTATTGCTGGCAGTCTAGAGCAGGCTGAAGCCCAAAGAACTCTCAACCAACCCTGAGGTTAGGTTTTCTTGGGGTTTTATAGTCTCTTGTTAGCTGAGGAGAGTTCAGGGGGAGTGAAGAATTTTACAGAAGCAAAATTTTGTGCGGTTAACTGGAAGGCTTGCAGGGGAAGGGACTTCTGCTATTTCTGGGATTTTGGCCGTTTTGCAGGTGTTCTGCAGCACAGGATGCAGTGCACCAGCCAAGTGGGATGTGGGAGGGGGGAGTGTGGCGCAAGTTGGGGACCTGCATAGACCTGTCATAAAATAGTTACCAAAATGGAGTCAGTCTGGCCTTTTAGGCACCTCATATACATGGCTTGGTGGTCACTTGGGTTGTTTCCACATTTTGGCAATTGTGAATTGAGCTACTATAAACATTCAATTGCAAATGTCTTTGTCATAAAATGATTTTTTTTCTTCTGGGTAGATATCTAGTAATGGGATTGTGGGATCAAATGGAAGATTGACTTTTATCTCTTTGAGAATTGTCCACAGTTCTTTCCAAAAATGCTGGATGAGTTTTTAATCCTACCAACAGTATATATGTGTTCCCTCTGTCTGCACCCATGCCAGCATCTGCAGTTTGGGACTTTTGTGATGTGGGCTATTCTCACTGGGGTTTAGGTTTTATCTCAAGGTGGTTTTGATTTGCATTTCTCTGATGATTAGGGACAATGAGGATTTTTTCATGTGCTTGTTTGGTGATTCATCTGTCTTCTTTTTTCTTTTTTTGGAGACAGAGTCTCACTTTATGGCCCTTGGTAGAGTGCTGTAGTGTCACTGCTCACAGCAACCTCAAACTCTTGGGCTCAAGCAATGCCCTTGCCTCAGCCTCTGGAGTAGCTGGGTCTACAGGTGCCGGCCACAACGCCCAGCTATTTTTTTAGAGTAGAAGTCTCACTCTGGCTCCGGCTGGTATCGAACCTGTGAGCTCAGCCAATCCGCCTGCCTTGGCCTCCCAGAGTTCATCTGTCTTCTTCATAGAAATTTTTGTTCATGTCTCTTGATTAATTGGATTGTTTGCTCTTTTCTTGTTAATGTTCTTGAGTTGTTTGTAGATTCTGGTTATTAGCCCTTTGTTAGGTTGGTGACATCTTCTATTGTACCTATTTGCTTTGTTTCTTATGTCCTTAGCTGTGCAGAGGCTTTCATGCTTGATCCGGTCCCAATTATTTATTTTTCTTGTTGATGCTATTGTCAATGGGGTCTTCTTCAATAAAATCTTTCCCCATCACAATATCATTAAGTGTTTTTGCCACACTTTCTTCTGGAGTTTTTATAGTTTTGTGTCTTAAATTTAAATCTTTTATTCAGAGTGAGTAAATTCTGTAGGTGGTTAGAGGTGTGGATCTAGTTTCAGCCTTTTACATGTGGCTAACCAGTTCTCCCAGCACCATTTATTAAATAGAGATTCTTTTTCCCAGTGTATGCTTTTATTTGCTTTATCTAAGATCAGATGGCTATATGAGGCATATTTCATCTCTAGGTTTTCTATTCTATTCAATAAACCTGTGTTTTTATGCCAAAACCATGTTGTCATGTTGTTTTTAATCACTATAGACTTGTAGTATAACTTGAAGCCAGGTAACATGATGCCTCCTGATTTGTTATTTCTTAGAATTGCGTTGGCTATTTGAGATCTTTTCTGGTTCCATACAAAATGAAGAACTATTTTTTTTTTAAGTTCCTCAAAGTATGATGTTGGTGTTTTAGTGACCACTCCATTAAATCTGTAGATTAATTTGGGTAGTGTAGACATTGTAACAATATTGATTCTTCCCAGCCTTGGGCATGACATGTTTTTCTGCTATTTCTTTTCTCAGGGTTTCATAGTTATTTCTGTAGAGATCCCTCACATCATTTGTTAGGTATATTCCCAGATATTTCATTTTCTTTGAAGCTACTGTGAAGGATATTGTTTATTTGATTTGATTCTCAGCTTGATTTTAATTGGCATATATGAAGGCTACTGATTTGAGGACAATTTTATGAGGATTTTATATCTTGAGGTGTTACTGTATTTCTTTCTTTTAGAGACAGTCCCACTCTGTAGTCCTGGGTAGAGTGTTCTGGAGTCATAGCTCATGGCAACCTCAAACTTCTGGGCTCAAGAGATCCTCCTGCCTCAGCCTTCCAAGTAGCTGGGATTACAGCTTCCCTCTACTACATCAAGCTAGTTTTTCTATTTTTAGTAGATATGGGGTCTTGGTTGTTGGTCTCATATTCCGAAGCTCAAGGGATCCTCCCGCTGTGACCTCACAGAGAGCTAGGATTACAGGTGTGAGCTACTGTGCCTGGCCTTACTGTATTTCTTCATGACTTCCAGGAGTCTCATGGTTGAGTCCCTGGGGTTTTCTATGTCTAAGTCCATACCATCAGCAAAGAATGAAAGTTTGACCTCTCCTGTTCCCATTTGGAATCTTTATCTCGATATCTTTATCTTGCCTGATTGCATTGACTAGGACTTCTAGCACTATGCTGAATAGTAGTAGCAATAGTGAACATCCTTGTTTGGTTTCAGTTCTAAGTGGATATGTTTTCAGTTTTACTCCATTTAGTATGGTATTGGCTGTAGGGTTGTCATAGATGCCTTCTATCTGTTTAAGAAACATCCTATATGTGCCTATTTTCTTAAGTTTTCTTATCAGAAAAGGATGCTGATTTTTTTACTTATTATTATTATTATTTTTAGAGACAGAGTCTCACTTTGTTGCCCTTGGTAGAGTGCCATGGGGTAACAGCTCACAGCAACCTCCAGCTCTTGGGCTTAGGCGATTCTTTCTCCTCAGCCTCCCGAGTAGCTGGGACTATAGGTGCCTGCCACAGTGCCTGGCTATTTTTTGTTGCAGTTTGGCCGGGGCCGGGTTTGAACCCACCACCCTTGGTATATGGGGCCAGCGCCCTACTCACTGAGCCACAGGCGCCACCCATTTTTTACTTATTTTTATTAAATATAACTATATATTTATGGGGTACAGTATGATAATTTGAAATACAATGTGAAATGCTTAAATCAAACTAATTAACATAACCAGCACCTCACTTATTTTTGTGGTAAGACATTTATAATATACTCTTAATTGTTTTGAAATGTACCCTTGCATTGCGTACATTAGGCGAGATCCAGGCAAATACCCTCCCTCTACTCGCCCTCCCCCCTCCCTTTCCCTCTCTCCCCTCTCTTCTCTTTCTTTCTGGACTATCTTTGTGTTTTATCATTCGTATGAATGTGTAAGTGTTTATATATTGGTTTTATAATAATATAGAGTACATTTGATAACTTTTTTCCATTCTTGAGCTAATTTCCTAAGAATATGTTCCAGCTCCATCCAGGTAAACATAAAAGATGTAAAGTTTTCATCTTTTTATGGCTGCATAGTATTCCATGGTATATATACCACAATTTGTTTATCCAGTCATGGGAAGATGGGCATTTAGGCTGCTTCCATGACTTGGCTATTGTGAACTGGACTGCAATAAACATTCTGGTGCAAATGTCTTTGTTGTAAAATGATTTTTGTTCATTGGGGTAGATACTTGGTAATGATATTGCAGGATCAAATGGTAGATCAACTTTTAATTCATTGAGAATTATCTATACTTGTTTCCAAAAACACTGTATCACTATTCATTTCCACCAGCAGTGTGGAAGTGTTCCTTTCTCTCCACATCCATGCCAACATCTGCAGTTTTGGGATTTTATGATGTGGGATAATCTTACTGGAGTTAGGTGATCTCTCAAAGTGGTTTTGACCTGCATTTCTCTGATGATTAAAGATGATGAGCATTTTTTCATATGTTTGTAGGCCATGTGCCTTTCATCTTCAGAGAAGTTTCTGTTCAGTCTCTTGCCCGGAAAGAAATGGAGTTTTTTGTTCTTTTCTTATTGATTAGTTTGAGTTATCTGTGGAGTCTAGTTATCAGACCTTCATTGGAATCATAACCTTCAAAGATCTTCTTCCATTCTGAGGGCTGTCTGTTTGTTTTATTTATAGCGCCCTTAGCTGTGCAGAAACGTTTAGCTTGATCAGATCCCAGTAATATAGTTTTGATGTTGCTTCAATTGCCAAAGGGGTCCTCCTCATAAACTATTTTCCCACACCAATATCTTCAGGCATTTGAATTGTTTTCCCTGAACTCTCTTCTAGTATTTTTATAGTTTCATGTCTTAAGTTTAAATATTTTATCCAGTGAGAATCAATTTTTGTTAGTGGTGAAAGTTGAGAGGGTCCAGTTTCAGTCTTCTATAGGTCACTAGCCCGTTCTCCTAGCACCATTTGTTAACTAGGGAATCTTTTCCCCAGTGTATGTTTTTGTTAGGCCTATGGAAGATCAAATGATGGTATGTGCTTGGGTTCATCTCTAGGTTCTCTATTCTGTTCCATATATCTACATCTCTATTTTTGTGCCAGTACCGTGCTGATTTGATCACTGTAGATTTATAATATAATCTGAAGTCTGGTAACATGATGCCTCCTGGTTTTTTATTTCTAAGTAATGTATTTTCTTTTTTTTTTTTCGTAGAGACAGAGTCTCACTGTACCGCCCTCAGGTAGAGTGCCCTGGCGTCACACGGCTCACAGCAACCTCTAACTCCTGGGCTTACGCGATTCTCTTGCCTCAGCCTCCCGAGCAGCTGGGACTACAAGCGCCCGCCACAATGCCCAGCTACTTTTTTTTTTGTTGTTGTTGCAGTTTGGCCAAGGCTGGGTTTGAACCCGCCTCCCTCGGCATATGGGGCCGGCGCCCTACTCACTGAGCCAAAGGCGCCGCCCTAAGTAATGTATTTTCTATTTGAGATTTTTTTCTGATCCCATATAAAACAAACTACTATTTTTTTCAAGTTCTTTAAAGTATGACGTGGGTGCTTTGATAGGGATTGCATTAAATCTATAGATTGTTTTGGGTAATATGGACATTTTAACATGTTGATTCTTTCCAGCCATGAGCATGTTATGTTTTTCCATTTGTTAGCATCTTCAGCTACTTCTTTTGTCAGGATTTCATAGTTGTTATTATAGGGATCTTTTACTTCCTTTGTCAGATAAATTCCTAGGTATTTCATCTTTTTTGACACTACTGTAAAAGGAATAGAGTCCTTAACTGTATTTTCAGGTTGACTGTTGTTGGTGTATAAAAGCTACCAATTTGTAAGTATTGATTTTGTATCCGGACACACTGCTATATTCCTTGATCACTTGTGGTTGAGTCCCTGGTGTTTCTAGGTGTAAGGTCATGTTATCCTTGAAGAGTGAGAGTTTGATTTCCTCTGACCCCATTTCAATACCCTTTATCCCCTTCTCTTGCCTGATCTTGATGGCTAGGACTTCCATTACTGTGTTGAATACCCTGTTTTCCCGAAAATAAGACATCCTCCGAAAATAAGACCTGCTTACAGGAAAGATAAGACGTCCCCTGAAAATAAGACCTAGCATATCTTTGGGAGCACACCTTAAAATAAGACACTGTCTTATTTTTTGGGAAACAGGGTAGCACTGGTGACAATGGGCATCCTTGTCTAGTTCCTGATCTGAGTGGAAATGTTTTCAATTTTACTCCATTCAATATGATATTGGCTGTGGGTTTGCTGTAGGTGGCCTCTGTCAGTTTAAGAAATGTCCCATCTAAGCCTATTTTCTTAAGTGTTTTAGTCATGAATCAATGCTGGATATTATCAAAAGATTTTTCTGCATCAATTGATAGAATCATACGGTCTTTGTTTTTTATTTTATTTGTGTGATATATTATATTTATAGATATATGTATGTTGAACAAAGCTTTAATCCTGGGATAAAACCAGCTTGGTCGTGGTGTATATTTTTTTTGATGTATCCTAGAATTCTGTTTGCTAGGATCTTTATTTTTTTTCTATTTTTCTTCTTTTCTTCTTTTTCCCTTCTTTCCCTCCCTCTCTCCCTCCTTTCTTCTGTCCCTTCCTCGCTCCCTTACTTCTTTATTTCTTCATTTCTTTCTTTCTTTCTTTTTTTGAGACAGTTTCACTATGTTGTCCTTGGTAGAGTGTCATGGTGTCACAGCTCACAGCAATCTCAAACTCTTGGGCTTAAGCAATTCTCTTGCCTTAGCTTCCCAAGTAGTGCTAGGATCTTATTTAATATTTTTGCATTGATATTTATTAATGATATTGGTGTATAGTTTTCTTTCTTTGTTGCATCCTTTCCTGGTTTGGGGATTAAGGTGATATTTGCTTCATAGAACATGTTGGGGAGGATTCCTTCTTTTTCTGTGTTTTGGAAAAGGTTAGGTAGTATAGGTAGTAGTTCTTCTTCAAAGGTTTGGTAGAATTCTGATATGAAGCCATCTAGTCCCGGACTTTTCTTTTTTGGGAGATTTTTGTATAGTTGATGCTATTTCATTGTTTGATATAGGTCTATTCCAAATTTCCAATTCTTTCTCATTGAGTCTAGGAGGGTGGCAAGCTTTCAAGTATTGGTATATTTCCTCCAGATTTTCATATTTCTGAGAATATAGAGTTTTGAGGTATCTGTTGTTATTTCTTCTTTATCATTTCTGATTGATGTTACTAGAGATTTTATTTTCTGTTTCTGTTTAGGCTAGCCAAAGGTTTATCAATTTTATTATTCTTTTCAAAGAACCAACTTTTTGTTTTGTTGATCTTCTGAATGATTCTTTTATTTTCAATTTTATTTAATTCTGCTATAATTTTGGTTATTTATTTTCTTGTTTTGGTTTTGGGTTGGATTGATCTTCCTTTTCTAGGTGGTTAAGATGGCCTATTAGGTTGCTGACTTTGTTTCTGTTTTCTTGATGAAGGCTTCTAATGATATAAATTTCCCTTTTAGGGCTGCCTTTGCTGTATCTCATAGGTTTTCATAATTCGTGTTTTCATTATCATTTTGTTGCAACAATTTGATGATTTCCTTCTTAATTTTGTCTTTGACCCAGCTATCATTCAGCCTAAGGTTATTTAGTTTCCATGACTTTGTTTGAGTATGAATGTTTCTGTTGCTGTTGAGTATAACTTTTATTCTATGATGGTCCAAGAAGATACAATGAATAATTTCTATTGTTTTAAATTTGTTGAGTTAGACTTGTGTCCTAAGAAATGATTGATTTTTGAGGATGATCCGTGGGCTGTTGAGAAGAGTGTGCATTCAGTTTTATTAGGATGAAATGTTCTGTAGATGTCTGTTAAGTCCATTTGTGCTACGGTGAAGTTTAAGTGTATTATTTCTTTGTTTAGTTTCTTCTTGGAGGATCTTTTGAGAACTGCCAAAGGGGTTTAAAATCTCCAAGTATTATAGTGTAGGAAGATATCAAATTATTCATATCTGTTTGGGTTTTCTTTATAAATAAAGGAGTGTTTAGGTAGGGTCCATAAAGGTTAATTATTGAAATCTTTTCATGTTGAGTGTTTCCTGTGTAGTAACCATTCTTGTCTTTCCTTATCTTTGTTGGTTTAAAACCCATTGTATCTGCAAATAAAATTACAACCCCTCTTTTTTTTATTTCCATTTGCCTGTATTATAGATGTCCATCCCATCACCCTGACACTTCTTTTATCCTTTGAGATAGATGAATCTCTTATAGAGAACAGACACCTGGCCTGAGTTTTGGTATCCAGTCCACCAACCTGTGCCTCTTTAGAGGAGAATTTAAGCCATTCACATTAATTGAGATAATTGATAGGTATGGTAGTGTTATTATGGCTGTCTAGTTTTTCAAAGGCCCTATTGCTTATTTTTAATCCTTTCACCATTGTGAAAGTTAGGTTTTGTTTGATAAATTCTGGGTAAGTTTACTTTGGTGGTAGACAGTTGTGCTGGCCATTATAGAAAATGGGTCTGAGTATTTCCTGGAGAGCTCATCTAGTTATGGCAAATTTCCTTAACATTTGTATGTCAGTAAAGTATTTGTTTTCTCCATCACAGATGGAAACTCTGTTTAGCTAGGTACAGGATCCTGAGCTGAAAGTTGTTTTGTTTTTGAAGATTGATAACCATCTTCTGGCTTGAAAAGTTTCATCTGAAAGATCTGTAGTCATTCTAATATTTCTACCTTTGTAGGTAATGCTTTTCTTATGTTTGGCTGCTTGCAGAATTTTCTCCTTCATATTAACTTTGGCAAAATTAATTACAGTGTGTCTAGGTGATGCTTTCTTTGATTGAGTCTTGCTGGGGTTCTGAAAGTGTCTACTATCTGAATTTCTGTATCTTTTGCCATACTTGGGAAATTCTCCATAATATCTTGAAGTAGGGCATCTGTGCCTTTAGGACCATCCTTTTCTCTTTCACGAATTCCTATAAGTCGAATGTTTGATCTTTTGAACTGATCCCACAACTCTCTGAGGGAATGATCTGTCTTTGCTTTCCATTTTTCTAACTCTTTGAATCCTTGGGATAGATAAAAAGCCTTGCCTTCAATTTCAGAGATCTTTTCTTCTATCTGCTCAATTCTGTTACTGAGGGATTCTCCTGTATCTTGAAGCTCCTTGAATAACTTTTTCATTTCCTTAAGCTCTGCTGTCTCTTTTCTCATTATGTCCATATCCTTGGTGATTTTATCTTTCACTTCACTAATTTCTTTTCTTTTCTTTTTTTTTTTTTTTTTTGTAGAGACAGAGTGTCACTTTATGGCCCTCGGTAGAGTGCCGTGGCATCACACAGCTCACAGCAACCTCCAACTCCTGGGCTTAAGTGATTCTCCTGCCTCAGCCTCCCGAGTAGCTGGGACTACAGGCGCCCACCACAACGCCCAGCTATCTTTTGGTTGCAGTTCAGCCAGGGCCGGGTTTGAACCTGCCACCCTCGGTATATGGGGCCGGCGCCTTACCGACTGAGCCACAGGCGCCGCCCCACTTCATTAATTTCTTGATACAACTTTTGAATAACTCTTTGGATTTTGTATTTCCATATTTTCCTCCATTCTATTCATCTTATTGCCATCCATATTCTCAATTCTATTTCTGACATTTCAGCCATTTGTCTATGAATGGGATCTTCTGTTGTATCTCTTTTGTTAGTCCTTGGGGGAGTTTATCTTCTCTGATTATTCATGTTGCCAGAGTTCTTCTGCTGGTTCCACCACATGATTATTTTCTGCAGTTTGGTTAGTAAAAGCAGTAGGATGCAGTTGGATTCAGGGCCCCAGGAAGTAGAGTTACTAGCCAGCTCTTTAACAATCAGCTGAGGCTGGTGATTGTGGTTTTTCCCCTATAGATTTACCAAGGTCCCTTTCAGGTCTATAGCCAGAGATTCTGAGGACCTGCTTGGTGTGATAGCAAAAGCTCACTCTGTCTTGTAGACAGCCAGCCTTCATACAATTCTAATGAGTTGATGTATTAGGCTAAATCCCAGCTGGGGAAAGATGCAAGCAACTGCAGTGTCCTTCCACCTACCAGTGACAGCTGAAGGAGGAGAATCAGTTACTCCCGCTAAAAAACAACCACCAATTAACTCGAGGGTCCCCGGATAGAAAACCCAGGTCAAGAGTTCTAATCCAGGCTTGATGCCTGTAGCACGTAGTTATAGTGCTGGCCTCATGCTCCAAGGCTGGCGGGTTCAATCCTGGCCCGGGCCAGCTAAACAACAGTGACAACTGCAACAGGAAAATAGCCGGGTGTTGTAGTAGGCACCTGTAGTCCCAGCTACTGGGAGGCTGAGGGAAAAGAATCACTTAAGCCCAAGAGTTTCAGATTGCTATGAGCTGTGATGCCACGGCACTCTACTGAGGGTGACATAGTGACACTCTGTCTCAAAAAAAAAAAAAAATAAATAAATAAAAAAGAGTTCTCATCCAGTTGTCCCGGGTAGTAGACTCACACTGCTCAACAGGCAGAGTTCAAAGGATGTTCATTGACTCAATAGTAGGGATCCACAGGCATTTCCATTCTGAAAGCCTGAGGGGCTGGAGACTGGTTCCCTCTGGTGAGGAGTAGAGTCAGGGAGGTTCCAGCACCTCTGTCCTCACCTCACCCTGCCACTGGCAATCTTGAGGGGCTGGAGCCTGGCACTCTTCTGGTTATCAGTGGGATCTGGGAAGTGCACCTCCAAAGTCTGATCTGGTGCATGTGTGTCTCTGCCCACTGTGCACCATTGTTCCAGGGCATCTCCGTTTTCAGCATGTCCCTCTGTCTCCATGCCCCACAGCTTCCACTTGGGTCACTGTTTCCATGCACCTGTCCAGCAGCCCACACAATGCCCATGCCTCTCAAGGAATTGCCAAACACCGGGCTCTGCAGGGGGCAGATCTTCAGACCACCAGATGAGGGGGGAAGGGTGGATTGGGAGTTCAGAATTGAGGCGAAAATATTTGTTATATTATGCTGGGCAAAATGATGCCTAGGCTCACAAAGGGGACCTCCCTGGAGAAGGTGGCTTGGTGTATAATGACTCTCTCCTGTGGGGTAAAATAAGAGGACTTTTATTCCCTGTTCACTTGCAGAGAGCACACAGTGAGCTTCTTTCTTGGGAGGGGGGATCTCTCATCCTCTTGGTGATGGGCTTTATACCTGTAATTTGTTTTCCTGGAGTTGCAGCTTGCCTCAGCAGAGATGATGTGCACTTATCTACCTTCTTTCTTAGCTCATCTCCACACCTTCAGCTTCTTGGAATCCATACTGTCCATTATCTCTCCTGGACTGGGGCCTCTGTTGAAACCTGCCTCTGGTCAGAGATATTCCAAACTTGTATTTACTGAATATCTCTTTAAAGAAGTATAATTCACAGGCTGTAGTCTTTTTATTTATTTATTTATTATTAAATCATAGCTGTGTATATTAATGCAATCATGGGGCACCATATACTGGTTTTATGTACCATTTGACATATTTTCATCACACTGGTTAACATAGCCTTCCTGGCATTTTCTGAGTTATTATGTTGAGACATTTACATTCCACATTTACTAAGTTTCACATGTACCCTTGTAAGATGCACAATAGGTGTGGTCCCACCAATCACCCTCCCTCCACCCATCCTCCCCCTCCCCTCCTTTTCCCCCTTCCCTATATTCTTAGGTTATAATTGGGTTATAGCTTTCATATGAAAGCTATAAATTAGTTTCATAGTAGGGTTGAGTACAATGGATACTTCTTCTTCCATTCTTGAGATACTTTACTAAGAAGAATATGTTCCAGCTTCATCCATGTAAACATGAAAGAGGTAAAGTCTCTATCTTTCTTTAAGGCTGCATAATATTCCATGGTGTAAATATACCACAATTTATTAATCCATTTGTGGATTGATGGGCATTTGGGCTCTTCCCATGACTTAGCAATTATGAATTAGTCTGCAATAAACATTCTGGTACAAATATCTTTGTTATAATGTGATTTTTAGTCTTCTGGTTATATACCTAGTAGAGGAATTATAGGATTGAATGGCAGGTCTATTTTTAGATCTCTTAAGTGTTCTCCAAACATCTTTCAAAAGGAATGTATTAATTTGCATTCCAACCAGTAGTGCAGAAGTGTTCCCTTTTCTCCACATCCACGCCAACATCTCTGGTCTTGGGATTTTGTGATATGGGCTGATCTTACTGCAGTTAGATGGTATCTCAAAGTAGTTTTGATTTGAATTTCTCTGATGATTAAGGATAAGGAGCATTTTTTCATATGTCTGTAGGCCATGCGCCTGTCTTCTTCAGAGAAGTTTCTCTTCAAGTCCCTTGCCCAGCCTGCAATGGGATCAGTTGTTCTTTTCTTACTTATACGTTTGAGTTCTCTGTGGATTCTGGTTATTAAACCGTTGTCCGAGACATAACCTGCAAATATCTTCTCCCAATTCTGAGGGCTGTCTGCTTGCTTTACTTACTGTGTTCTTGGCTGTGCAGAAGCTTTTTAGTTCTATCAGGTCCCAGTAGTGTATTTTTGAGGCTGCTTCAATTGCCCGGGGGGTCCTCCTCATAATATACTCACCCAGACCGATTTCTTCAAGAGTTATCCCTGCACTTTCTTCTAGTATTTTTATAGTTTCGTATCTTAAGTTTAAATCTTTAATCCAGTGAGAGTCTATCTTAGTTAATGGTGAAAGGTGTGGGTCCAGTTTCAGTCTTCTACAGGTTGCCAGCCAGTTCACCCAGCACCATTTGTTAAATAGGGAATCTTTTCCCCACTGAATGTTTTTAATTGTAAGCCCAAGAATTTGAGGTTGCTGTGAGCTGTGATGCCACAGCACTTTACCAGGGGTGACATAGTGAGACTCTGTCTCAAAAAAAAGAACAAAAAGAGAGTAGAAGAAGATTGGGAAGAAGGAGGAATCAAGTCCAGTCAGTAGTGGAAAGGTGACAGAGCATCAGGACTCGCCAGTTTCCTTCTTTGCTGGTTACTGGGCTGAGGTCCCTTCACAGCTGAGAGGTAGCATCTCCGTTTGCTTGTCTTTTGGAGGAAGAGGCTGGGGGAAACACCTGAACATGTGGAATCCCAATGCTGGGCAACCAGGGCCAAATCCATATCCCCCTAACATCAGGTACCCTGGAGGTTGCAATCCTGCCCATCCACCACCTGTCAATCCAGCCTTTCCTCCTGGCCCCATTCCTGCTCCCCCAGGAGTTCCCCAGGGAAATCCAGCTTTCCCTCCAGCTGGGCCTCCTCATCCTGTGCCACAGCTAGGGTATCCAGGATGCCAACCCCCAAGTCCCTACCCTCCTCCATACCCACCACCTGCTCCTGGCATGCCTCCTGTGAATCCCTTGGCTCCTGGCATGTCAGGACCAGGAATGATGAATGACAAGAAGATGAGGAAGAAAATGAAGAAAGCTCATAAAAAGATGCACAAACACCACAAGCATGGCAAGCATTCCTCTTCCTCTTCCTCCTCTTCCAGCAGTGACTCTGACTGAATACAGGGCCTGGACCCTTCCCTCAAGTCTCACCAGTTCTGCTCTCCCACCAAGCTTCAGATATCACGTTGTACTGGTGGAAATTACCCCTTGCACCTCCTACCCCCATCTGAGCCTCACTCTGCTGTTCAGCCCTGACTGGCTAGGGAAAATGGGAAAAAGATTGTTATGGGCTAGCAAAGGCTGTCTCTTCTTGCTGCTTGAATAGATCTTATAGCTGATGATTTTAGCAGGGGAACTATTTCTTGAAGATGGTGAGACCTTTGAGCTAAATGCTGAAGACAAGTTTAAGATCTATAAAATGCAATTTTTTTTTTTACTTCCTTTTGTAATACTTGTGGTTGGGAGGTGTTGTGGAAATTTAACTGTGAAGAAAAAACTACCTTTTTTGTAATGTTTGGCACACTTGGGCAATTAGTGGGAAGTATACTTCCCAGCAGAACTTTTATTGGTTATACTAACTGCAGTGTTCTTGGGAGGTAGATCCATGTGGTTGATGAGCTCTGTCATATTGGAACCTAGTCTCTACTCCTTAGCTCTATATAAGATTTCATGTCCTACTTTCATTATCCAACTCTCAGTGCAAATAAAGCTATTTCTCCTGGAAAAAAAATAAAAGAGAGTAGAAACACAATCCACCGAATGAGGAATGAGTGAAAATATCTGTGAAGCATTTAACTTATAAGGGGTTAATATCCAGAATATAAACAACAACAATAAAAACAATTCAAAAATATTCAAAAGGTTTGAATAGATATTTCTCCAAAGAAGATACACAAATGGCCAATAAGTATATAAAAAGATGCTCAACATTACTAGCTATTTATTTTCAGGAGACATTTGTGAGAATAACTTTAAGGTTTTTATATAATGGAAAAATAACAAATGTTGGCAAGGATATATATAAACCAGAATCTCTCTGCAAAGTTAGTGGTAATGCTAAACACAGAATTACTGCATGATCCAGGAAGTCCATTTCTACCTCTATACCTAAAGGCATTGAAAGCAGGAACTCGGATACTTGTATACACAAGTATTCTTTTTTTCTTCTTTCTCTGTTTTATGAAACATAGTTGGCTCACACTGATACCCAAGTATTATTTCTAATCTTTAACAATGTGCAAATTAAAAATATTTCATTCTTTATGTTGTTCTTATTTTTTGTTTTTGAGACAGAGTCTCACTTTGTCACCCTTGGTAGAGTGTATGGTGTCATAGCTCACAGCAACCTCAAACTCCTGGGCTTATGTGATTCTCTTGCCTCAGCCTCCCAGTACCTGAGAATATAGGTGCCCGCCACAATGCCCAGCTATTTTTAAAGATGAGTTCTCACTCTGGCTCAGGCTGGTCTCAAAACTATGACCTCAGGCAATCTACCCGCCTTGGCCCAAATGCTGGAATTACAGATGTGAGCCACCACACTTGGCACAGTTCTTAAATTATTAATGAGATTGACCATCTTTTCTTATGTCTCATAACAAATTTTTTTTCTTGTGAATTGCCTTCTCAAATCCTTGGATTGTTTTTCTCTATCTGTAGGGGGGTGATATTCTAACTGAAAATTGAGTATTTTGAAGACTCTTGACAGATACTGACAAATTTCAATATCTAATATTTATGTTTTCATAATAAGGCTGATTCACTCAGCATTTATTAAATTCTAACTCTATGTAATTACTAAACTAGAGAATGTTGGGAAAAACGGCCCATGTCTGAAAGTAATTTATAAATCAAAAGTATTTTTTTCACAACATGCAAGTATAGGTTTGATTAGCTCATCTTCCTGACAAAATATCTATGGTTCAAATGCAAAATGTGATGGAAAAAATCTATACCACATGCAGAGATATGGGAAGATCCCAGGGAATGGAACAACTTATCACAGATCAGAAGTTAAAAGTCTATGACTCCAGTACATCTTACCCTACCTATAAATTTATTTTCAGTCACATTTTTCAAAGAACAATAAAATCCGGAATTAAACATATTTGGGGGCCTGGCACAGTGGCTCACGTCTGTAATCGTAGCACTCTGGAAGGCTGAGGAGGGTGGATCCCTGGAGCTCAGAAGTTTCAGACTAGTCTGAGTAAGAATGAGACCCCTTTCTACTAAAAGATAGAAAAACAGGCCAGGCTAGGCATTGTGGCAGGTGCTTATAAACCCAGCTACTTGGGAAGGCTAAGGCAAGAGGATCTTTTGAGTCCAAAATTTTGTTCCTGCTATGCGCAATGATGACACAGCACACTACCCAGGGTGACAGAGTGAGACTCTGTTTAAAAAAATAAATAAACAATCCCATAGATGTACTTTTGAAAAAACCTGTGACATATTTATAACAATATAGGATCTCAATATAGGTATTAATAAAACTCAGCAAACAAAATCTCATATTTGCAGGCAATATTATACTAAAACCACTGAAAAGAATCTACTTAGTATTTTCTCCAATTTTTGATTTTTTTTTGGATTAAGATGAGGGTAAATATGATAAGGTTATATTGTTTGCATTTATAAGGTAAAGCCCAAGTTCTAGTTGCCTCACCCAAGAGGTGTGACACATACCCCTACATTGTACCCTTTAAGTGGAAGCTTAGCAAACCTCCTCTCCCTTTCCCACATCCCTTCTTCTTGAATTTAATTGTGTTCTCTCCCATCCCCCGGGTGGGCCTAGATGAACCCCCGAGTGGTTCATCTCCTAGTTTCAAATTAGTATTGAATGCGTAGGTTGCTTGATTTTCCATTCCTGAGACACTTTTTAAAGCAAATGTTCTTTAACTCCATCAAGGTAAATGCAAAAGTTGTAAAGTCCCCATTATTTTTTATGGTTGAACAGTATTCCATGGTATACACATACCATGGTTTATTACTCTATACATGACTTGATAAGTACTTGCATTGATCTTAGAAACTGTGAATTGAGCTGCTATATACATTTAAGTGCAAATTTCCTTGTCATAAAATAATCTTTTGGGGGGGGTAGATACCTACAATGGGATTGTGGCATCAAATGGAAGCTTAGCTCTTTGAGGATTCTCCATACTTCTTCCCCCAAAAAGCTGTATTATTTTGCAATCCTACCAACAGTGTATAAGTATTCACTTCTTTCCACACCGATGCCAACATCTCCATTTTTGGGACATTTGTGATGTGGCTCTTCTCACTGGGGTTAGGTAATATATCAAGGAGATTTCGATTTGCATTTCTTTCATGATTAGGGATGATAAGTATTTTTTCATGTGTTTCTTGACCATTTGTCTTTTTTAATACATCCAAATTTGATATTTTCCATAAAGACAATGTATCTTAGTAACTCACAATTTATCATTTCAGTGTTTATCTACTAAGATAATTTGGCAAAACACACTTCTGTTACTACTTAGCTCTGCAATTTTATTGTGTGATTCTGATCAATATAGTACATATGCTTACAAGTGACTCTGGCCTATAAACACAAAATAAATAGTTGTCTTGGCACAGTGATATTAAATAGTAGTGAGTAAATCAGTCTAAAATACAGGTTAAGAAAGCTTTGTAATACACAAATCCATAAACGTAATTCACCACATAAATACAAGCAAAAACAAAGACCATACAATCCTCTCAATAGATGGAGAAAAATAATTCAATAAAAGTCAGCATCCTTGGCCAAGTACCACAGGAAACTCCCAATATTCCTTGTTGATGTCAGCTCTGTCTTGAAGAGAAATCTCTGATAACGACAGGGCATGACAGGGTCTTACATGGTCACACTGGCTAATGAGCAATCGTCTGAACATAGCTCACCATAGCCCGAAACTCCTGGGCCCAAGCAATCCTCCTCCAATAACCTTCCCAGTAGTTAAGAATACAGCCTATAAGGGGCGGAGGCAATATGGCTGACTGAAGCCAGCTTTCCACAGAGGCTTCCATCCAGGAGAGTTAAAGGACAGAAATTTAGCAAGTAACCTGGTGGATTAGAGCTGCATCAAGAGAGAAGGTTGAAGAACGCACATCAACCCTACTGAGGCGAGCTGCAACTCCAAGGATACAAACAAAAGGTACAAGCAAACAGGAGTCCCCTCCCCCATGAGAATGGCTCAGAGTACTCCATACAAACAAGCAGGCAGAGTTCAAAAGGCCTCCCATTATATCCCACAGGAGAGACCCTCTAAAAACTGGACCTACTTCCCCTACTAGGATGCCATGGCACTCTCCTGCCAGGTGTAAAACTGTATATATTCTCTACCTGCAATTCTGAGCTCCCAGCACTCCCTTCCACTCTCACTCTGAGGTCTGGAAGCCTGTCACCCAGGAGTCAAGATTCTTGGGTATTTTCTCGAGAGGTGTGGAAAGGGCATAGACTACTGCTAGTCAGCGCTGATTCTGCATTACAGGAGTGAGGAGAATATGGTCTGGTGAGAGCGAACCATACAGGAGCGGTGTTTCTCATCTTTTATTCATTGTTTTTCCTGTAAATTGAAAGTTAACTCAAAAGGCTTAATTATATACAAGTTAAAGATTTTTGGTATGAATAGTTCAAAGGCGGTATGTAGGAAGTACATAATGCCTACTAAGGAAATAGACCAAATAGTATAGTGGTTGTCCCATCGTTAATGATACTAATATGGATCACTGAGTTAAGGGAGATTTTGCCTCTTTTATTTTCTGTAACCTCAGTGTGACTTTAAGTGCTATTGACTTATGTTTGAAAAAGCTTTCTCAGAGTCCATATGAAGGGATGTTCCTTTAAGACCCTCCAAAGTGATCATGCAGGAGGCAGGCCCTGAAGGTAGAGTCTGGCTACCTCTGGAATGTCCTGGAAGGGATCTTGGAAGTGGAAAACAAAATAAGTTAATGTGCATCTCAGTTACATGTTGCACCTGTTTTCATAGACAAATGCCTGAATAAGTTTTTGTGGTTGCTCTGTATAGTGTCTTTGTACTCTTACCGCATAGACCATTTGCTGCCAACTAGTTTTATTAATAGAATGTGTACATGTGTGTATGTGCAGAACTTAGAGTATATAAGGTTACAAGAAATAAAATTAAGGGCTGCATGCCTGAGCAAGCTGCAGACCTCTGCTTCTCCACAATTCTGACTGCTGGTCTTATCTCTGTGACTTCAGCCGGGACCATTTACAGCAACAATTTTCATCTTTTCTTTTTGCATGACATTTTGAACTTTATTTTAAAACAACATATTTTGGGTCATTCATCATACAAAGTATGAAAAACAAACTAAAGAACATAGTTGTTGTTTCTGTTAAAGTGAAAAAAAGTTAAGTTGCACATACTTAATTCACATGTCAAAACCTCCATGTCAAATCTCACTACAATGTGTTTCAAAAGCAAAGCTCAAATTCATTCACTATGGTTCAACTGCATTTCATAAAATATTTATTGAAGTAAATATCACATCTTTGGGAAATCATTTATAAAAATCAGATTTTTTATTGTATGCATGTTAGGCACACAGTTAATAAGAATAAAAATCCTACTGTCTAGAACATAAGACAATAATGCAGAGATATTATGCACATGGAATAAACATTAATAATACCAAATATGTGTCTGTGGTCTCTTGGCCTCTTTAGATTGTATCTGAGGCCACTAAGAAGGATGGTTAATCATATGCATATTATATACATAGTTTCTAAAATAATATTTTAAGATTAAAAATTCACTTATTTGAAATTGTAGAGTTGATAGAAGAAATGTGCAAAAGCAATATTGGGCGGCGCCTGTGGCTCAGTCAGTAGGGCGCCGGCCCCATATACCGAGGGTGACGGGTTCAAACCCGGCCCCAGCCAAACTGCAACCAAAAAATAGCCGGGCGTTGTGGCGGGCGCCTGTAGTCCCAGCTGCTCAGGAGGCTGAGGCAAGAGAATCGCTTAAGCCCAGGAGTTGGAGGTTGCTGTGAGCTGTGTGAGGCCTCGACACTCTACCGAGGGCCATAAAGTGAGACTCTGTCTCTACAAAAAAAAAAAAAAAAACAATATTACTTGGTGGTATTTGTGAATGGGGAGAAGAAAAGTGTTATTATATAACTATCATGTTTTAGGGGACACAATTTAACAGTGATGTTTTCTCTGAAGTTAAAATTTTAGCGTTTTATCTAGTCAAATTACAAAAAAGCAACTTGGATTAATATTTTGAATATCCACTAAACTTAGCACAAAGTAGCTAAGTTTTCTTTCTTACACAAAGTAGCTTCTCTTAGAAATGGGATCCATAATAAACCATCCTTCTTAGTGGCCTCAATCTAAAGAGGCCAAGAGACCACAGACACAGACTCATATCATTCATGATACAATAGGCACAGCAGTCTGGGTTGTACAAAACTCCTATAATGTGACTGTCAGTAAGGGAGCTCACTGTCAGAATACTTAGGATACATAGGTACTTGGTCAACTCCTGATGTTATGGATATACAAAGCTACACAAAACAAAACACCCCAAGAATAATAAACCCCTATTCCTTATCAGACCTTTATTTTTCTTCTGTTGTTTCAGTCTCAGAGTACATCCCACACAGTGCTATGTTAGTGGTATGAAGGCATCAGTTTCACTTTCCAACACTGTTAACTGTTCCAATGAAGATATACAAGGATAACAGTCTTTTAACATATCCGGCAGTTTAGAAGCTTTTTCTTGAAGATGTTGAGAACGTCTCATTGGTGTTAAAAATTTCGGCTCTTTAAATGTTAAATCTGTTTTGTCATATTGCATCTTTTTTCCACTTTGTAAGTTCCATGTAGAAGATACAATATATTTAAGCAACTTGCCCTGGCTTCTGCACTGGGGGTTTTAACATTATCAGCTGGCTCTTTTGTATTGTCATCTTGCTCTTCACAATCTTGAAATATCACATTTCTGTGATGTTCCCTCTCTGTCTCTGGTTTTCCTGACTCTTTATCTTCACAGTTGATTTCTTGGATTTGTTGCTTGGTTGCACAAGCCTCAATATTTTCCCTGAGTTTAACTTTTTCTTGACTCTTCATTGTTAGAATATCTACAATTATGGGTTGCAGCTCTTCAATAGGCTGAGCCCCTGCCAGAATTGCCTTCTCATAGATTGCAATAATATTTTCAATAGGACTTGTGATTGGTTCAATGTGTGCAAGACATATCCAATATTTAACAAGTTTTGTGGCATCTGGAATTTTTTTTAATCAGGTCATTCAGTGTGACCAGTATTTCTTCTTTTGGACATCCCTTATCAATCAGGTTGAGGCATTCAGAAAATGTGTTGTTTACTTTATCAGTAAATAATCTTTGTTCATCTTCTTCTACCATGGTGGTCCAGAAAGATCCAACTCGTTTTTCATTTTGTCCTTTAGGCTCACGGTGAGTAACCATTGAGTTAGGGGGCCTTTTCAGCACTCTTCCTTTGCCAGCTTTCCACTCACTCAGACAAGCTTTTCTCTCTTCTGATGTTTCTTTGGGTCGAAGTGATCTGTTAGCAACAGTTGCGTTTGCTGTAGTATATCTTCGCTGGTGAGTGGATTTTGGCTTTTCTATCAGTTTGGAATTAGAAGAGAAAGCAGGCCTGTCTATAGTTTCAGACGTTGTGTTTCTTGACAGTGCCCCATTTTTTTTTAGTGTCCTGAGAAGAACTGTTTTTGATATTAAACAAAACTGTTTTTGACTGTAATAATTCTTTTTTGCAAGGTCCTTTCCGGGTTGTAATGTTGCCAGAGGTTCTACTGATGGCTTGTCTCCTGGTGTCCTGGGTATTATCATGGTGACTCCTAATAGGGGGTCGCACAAGTTGTGTGTTCTGAGATGTAGTGCTCACAGACTTAAGTAGTAGCAGTAGTATTTGAGCCTCTATCACTTTTCACTGTTAACACTGCTGTTTATAGGCTGAAGCTTTGTGGCTTTAGGAATACTTGAAAGTTTCTTTGTTGCTACAGAACTCTCATCTTTGACTTGTAGAGGTTTTCTAAATGAATTCACCTTAGACTGAACAATTTGGCCACAATAAGATCCAAGCACAAGTTCTTGGGCATATTAGCATCTTGCTTTGGTTTTTCTGTTATCTGTTTCTTTTTACTATTGTTTTTAAGGTGAAATGCCTGGCTTAATGTCATACGTTGACTTTGGAGATTATCATCATTTGGTAACAACCGCAAAATTTTATCATTATCCTCACATTTATGTGTGTCAATTATTACAGTTGAATTGGTTAATCATTAGAAGCTTTTAAAGGAATATACTTTTTTCCCACAATTGTATTATTTTTGCTCCCTGGAAGTCGATTGACATTTTCTTAGTTAGCCATTTTTGCTTTAGGATTCAGAATTTCTGTCCCTTCTTGGCCTTGATCTTCAGAAGTTACTACTCTTTGGCTGCCTCTAGTACTTTGTACACTGATGGGCCCTCTGACTCTTGGGCAGCTGTAAGTACTTAGGCACGGTGCGCATCTCAGCTTCATCTCCAACTCCCTGGGAGAACCGAGCAGACGGAACCCCACACGCCTACTCTGCAGGACCCTTGCAACAATTTTCATCTTGCAGTTAAGAAAAAAGTAAATAGTATCTGGCAAATGTCTCAGAATATTAGTAGTTTCTCACCGTGTCTGGTCTTCTGACTGAGAAATAACTTTCCCCTTTCAGCTTTTTCATCTCACAGGAGAATTCAGAGATTATTTATTCATCCTTTCAATTGACCATCTACCCAACAGAAAATATATTTATTGAAAAACTATGTTGACACATGCACATGCTCTCTTTCCTTATCTCTCTTTCTCTTCCCCCACTTCCATCAGTTCTTCCCTGTCCCTCTGTCTCTCCCTCTCCCTCATTCTCTCTCTCCCTCCTTCTTCCTTCCCTCCTACCTCCCAAACTGGTTATCTCCTTTAATTCAGATTTGGAAGGTTTGGAATAGAAGATTTTCATCTTGGTAAGAGCATAAAAAGTAGAGGCACATTTTTATACTACAGCCTTCCTTGTTATCTGACATTTGTTGGGAATCACTATGGAGAAGGAAAAAAGTGGATATTTTGGGGTCCATGTTTGGCCAGGTATATATAACTTGGGCCCATGCCATTAATCTCTGTCTTTTTACTGTATAGTAATAATACTTACTATGTAATTATAAGTATCACCTGTTTATCAATAACTAGTGTAGGTGCTATTTATATATGTTTACTTAGTTAACATATAGTAGGAGTGTTTTCCTACTTATATTTTCCTAAGATACCATGTAGTTTCATTGGTCTGAAATGTATTATAAATTATTTAATTATTGTATAAGAAGCATTTATTATAACTGCTTGGTTGGGTTGAGAGCACATATTTGAATAAGTATCTTTTAATGATAATTCAGTCATTCTGATATTATTTTCTTTCTTTCTTTTCTTTTTTTTGAGCCAAAGTCTCAAGCTGTCGCCCTGGGTAAAGTGAGTGCCCTGGCGTCAGGGCTTACAGTAACCTCAAACTCTTGGACTTAAGCGATTCTCTTGCCTCAGCCTCCCAAGTAGATGGGACTACAGGTGCCCGCCACAATGCCTGGCTGTTTTGTTGTTGTTGTTGTTTCAGTTGTCATTGTTGTTTTAGCTGGCCTGGGGCGAGCTGGGTTTGAACCCGTCAGCCTCGTATGTGGCCAGTGCCCTACCAACTGAGCTATAGGCACCGCCTGATATTATTTTCTAAAACAGATATAACAAGTTGTTCAGGATGATAGAATAAGATGTTCTTAGATTGTAAATATTGCCCACATAATCTTAACTAGTCGTTAACAGTCTTGCTTAATTATTACTTGGCTATTAATTTATACTACTGAAAGGACAGTATTATATCTACCTCTTTAGTGTATTCTTACTATTTTTAGGAGAATGTTTAGAGAAATATGTTTAGAACTGAATGCTAAGTTTTTGAAAAACTGGTATAAAGGAAATTTGCAATTCATTTTTATATTCACTCTAAAAATAAATACATGATGAGCCAGGAGCACCCATTAATGACCAGTTGTTACATCTTTTTATGCTTGTCTCTTTGAACTCATTCCAAGTTATTGTACTAACTTATTAAACTAATTATTCATGAAATAGAATTCAAAAAGATAGTATTTCACATTTAAAGTATAGTCAGAACTTGCCAGAAAGTCAGAATAAAGGGGAGATTGTCAAGAAAAATTATAAGAATACATTCTCACTGGAGTTAGATGATATCTCAAAGTAGTTTTGATTTGCATTTCTCTGATGATTAAAGATGATGAGCATTTTTTCATATGTCTGAAGGCCATGTGCCTGTCTTCTTCAGAGAAGTTTCTCTTCAAGTCCCTTGCCCAGCCTGCAACTAATGTAGGACCTTCACATTAAAGCTATATCCCAGTTATAACCTAAGAATAGGGAGAAAGGGGAAAGGGAGGGGAGGAGGAGGGAGGGGGAAGGAGGGGGATTAATGGGACTACACCTGCCGTGCATCTTACAAGGGTATGTGTGAATCCTAGTAAATGTGGAATGTAAAGGTCTTAGCAAAATAACTAAGAAAATGCTACAAAAGCTATGTTAACTAATGTGATGAAAATGTGTCAAACGATCTATGAACCAAGTGTATGGTGCTCCACGATCATACTAATGTACACAGCTATGGTTTAATAAAAAAAAAAAAAGAATACATTATAAATGAAATAAAATGACAAGTAATTGACTGATAATGAAGGGTTATATCTTTCCATTTATTTCATATTTTAGTTTTGATTCTCCCATTTCTTTGTTTTTGGAGACAGAGTCTCACTCTTTAGCCCAAGCAAGAGTCCCCTGGTGGCAGCCTAGCTCACAGGAACCTCAAATTCCTGGGTTCAAGAGATCCTCCTGCCTCAGCCTCCCGAGTGGCTGAGATTACAGGCACCCTCCATGACACCCAGTTAATTTTTCTAGTTTTTGTAGAAACAGGGTCTCATTCTTTGATCAGGCTGGTCTTAGGCTCCTAAGCTCAAACCATCTTCCCCCCTCAACCTCTAAGAATGCTAGGATTATAGGCATGAGCCACAGCATTGATCTGATTCTCCAATTCTTCGTTGAAATTTCTGAGACATAAAAAATAACCCATTAGGATGGTTTTTACTAAGAACCCAGAAAATATCAAGTGTTGACAAGGATGTGGACTGTGCATTGCTGGTGAAGTGTAAAATGGTCTAGTCATGGTGGAAAACAGTATGGTGGTTCCTAAAAGTTCCAGCAGTTCCATTGAACACATATTTATATATACCAGTATTCATTATAGCATTATTTGTGATAGACTAAAGGTGGAAGCAGCCCAGACATCTATCAGCAGATGAATGGATAAACAATGTGTGGGGGAATATGTGTGTGTGTGTGTGTAAAACAGCCCAAGATGAAGGGGAAAGAGGAGGGGGAAGGGAGGGGAGGAAGAAGAATGGGTAGAGGGAGGATAATTGGTGGGACTACACCTATGGCACATTTTACAATGGTACGTGTTAAATCTACTAAGTGTAGAATGTCTTAACACAATAACTAAGAAAATGTGGTGAAAGCAAATTAACCACTTTCATCTTTCATGAAAGTATTTAAAATTGTATATAAAACCAGCACATTGTACCCCATAATTGCATTAATGTACATAGCTATGATTTAATAAAAAAAATAAAATGAAACTAGATATATCCAACATATCTTGCTGCTATTCCTTAAGTTATTATTACCCTTTAGAATACTCAGTGGAAGTTAGAGATAATTTTCCTCACACACAGTTTTATATGATATTTGTTCTTTCTCTAAAACTATTTATGGCCTATAGCAAAATGATTATTTTCTGAGAAAGGCAGATACTATTATAAAGATTTTTTAAGTTATTGTAAAATATATGTAACAATTTACCATTTCAACTATTTGAAGTGTACAGTTTAGTGGCATTAAGTACATTCATACTATTGTACAACCATCATCACCACCCATCTCCAGAACTTTTTCATCATCCCAAACTAAAACTCTGCACACATTAAACAAAAAGTCTCCATACCCCCTCCTCCTGGTATCCACTGTTCTACTTCCTATCTCTGTAATTTTAACTACTCTAGGTACTCGATATAAGTAGACCCATATAGTATTTCTTCCTTTATGGCTGGTTTATTCCATTTAGCATAATGTCATCAAGGTACATCTATGTAGTATCATATGTCAAAATTTCATTCCTTTTTAAGGCTGAATAGTATTCCATTGTGTGTATATATATATATGTGTGTGTATACATACATATACACACTATATATATATATATGAATACACATGTGTATATGTGTGTGTGTATGTATGTGTATGTATATGTGTGTCTTCTGCTGAGAAATGTCTATTAAGGTTTTTTGCCAATTTTTAATTGTTTATTTGTGTTTTGTTATTGTTGTTATAGTACTTATATATTCTGGATATTAATCTCTTGTCAGATATATAGTTTGCAAATATTTTCTCCCATTCTGTAGGTTGTCTCTTCTCTTTATTAACTGTTTTCTTTGCTGTTCAGAAGCTTTTCAGTGTGATGTAATCCCATTTGTCTTATCTGTGCTTTAGGGAACTTAAAAAAAATTGCCCATTGTCATAAAGTATTTCCCCTATATTTTCTTCTAGTAGTTTCATAGTTTGAGGTTTTACATTTAGTCTATTTTGAATTGATTTTTTTTTTGCACCTGGCCCCATACTGAAACCCCTGGGACATTGCACTGAGGCTTGGGTTCTGAGACCTGGTTCTACTAGTAGCCCACTGTTGTGACCTTGAACCGCAGTCCTCATGCAGTTTCTGTCTGCAAGGGTAACTGGAGGCAAAGCATAGAAGCTCAAGGTTACCTGAGCCCGTAGATTGTGATTTTGAGCCTATGACTTGAGTCACCTTATACCAAGGTGTTGAGTTGGTATAATTTCCCAAATTCTTGCTAGCAGGAAGAACCATAAAGGATGTTTGTTAACAAAATGGCTACCCAGATCTTTTTCCTGGAGAGTTTGATATATTTGGATGTGGTTCAGGAGTTTCATATTAACCAGTCCTGTCAGTGATTTGTAGGATTTTGAAGTTAGGGAAAGGCTGGTGTTCCTTCTGATGTTACTGAGTGCCCAAGGTCCGGATGCCTCAAGGAGGTCACCGTCTAGTCACCCAACAGAAATGTAAATGCAGAGTACTTCACTGTGATAACATCAGGAAAGTCTTCCTCCTCAGCACAGTGTTCTGGGGGACCTCAGAAGGGCACCAGTTGTACAAGAGATGAGGCAGCCCAGAAAGAGCAGGGATTGACAGTCACTTGCCTGGGGCAAGGAGGGCTGGCTCTGGCTACTCACACCAGCTTCCTGGGAAATAATCCCGGGTTCTCAGCAGAGAGGCCATGGACACATTCCCACTGACACACATGAGTAGGAATAGGAAATAAGAGAATGTAGAGAAGGGGTGTGCCAGGAGAGGACTGTTGGGGAGGTCAGGCATTCATTTTGTCCAGCCCACTCTCTATGTCTGCCAGGGCTTGCTCCCAGCTTCTACACAGTGTGCGGCTCCATGACTCATGCCTCTTGTGAGAGGAGGCACTAATTACATGGCCACTTCTGCTTTCTTTTTGCCAAGGTTCTAATGCTAACCGGTTGTATCACCATTGGCATTGTGCCAACTTCCAAGATGGGGTTGGTATCGGTGTCCAGTGCAATTGGCTAGTGGGAGGATCCTGCAGTTGTAGTAGGGAACAGTTGGGGAAGGGGTAGCACAGAACGGGTGAGAGTACCATATTCCAGGGTATTATTTTACATATAGATATTGTTATTGTTTTCTAGAGATACACTTTTATTTTTATTTTTTATTTTTTTTTAATTTTTTTATTAAATCATAACTGTATACAATGATATGATTATGGGGCATCATACACTCGCTTCATAGACCATTTGACACATTTTTATCACAGTGGTTAACATAGCCTTTCCGGCATTATCTCAGTTACTGTGCCAAAACCTTTACATTCTACATTTACAAAGTTTCGCAAATACCCCTGTAAGATGCACCACAGGTGTGATCCCACCGATCCCCCTCCCTCTACCCACCCCCCCCTTTCCCACTTCCCCTATTGTTAAGTTGTAACTGGGTTATAGCTTTCATGTGAGAGCCCTAAATTAGTTTCATAGTAGGGCTGAGTACATTGGGTACTTTTTCTTCCATTCTTGAGATACTTTACTAAGAAGAATATGTTCCAGCTCCATCCATGTAAACATGAAAGAGGTAAAGTCTCCATCTTTCTTTAAGGCTGCATAGTATTCCATGGTATACATATACCACAATTTATTAATCCATTCGTGGATCGATGGGCACTTGGGCTTTTTCCATGACTTAGCTATTATGAATTGGGCTGCAATAAACATTCTGGTACAAATATCTTTGTTATGTTGTGATTTTTGGTCTTCTGGGTATATGCCCAGCAGAGGAATTACAGGATTGAATGGCAGATCTATTTTTAGATCTCTGAGTGTTCTCCATATATCTTTCCAAAAGGAATGTATTAATTTGCATTCCCACCAGCAGTGCAGAAGTGTTCCCTTTTCTCCGCATCCACGCCAACATCTCTGGTCTTGAGATTTTGTGATATAGGCTAGTCTCATTGGAGTTAGATGGTATCTCAAAGTAGTTTTGATTTGCATTACTCTGATGATTAAAGATGATGAGCATTTTTTCATATGTCTGAAGGCCGTGCGCCTGTCTTCTTCAGAGAAGTTTCTCTTCAAATCCCTTGCCCAGCCTGCGATGGGATCCCTTGTTTTTTTCTTGCTGATGCGTTTGAGTTCTCTGTGGATTCTGGTTATTAAACCTTTGTCAGAGATATACCCTGCAAATATCTTCTCCCATTCTGAGGGCTGTCTGCTTGCTTTGCTTACTGTGTTCTTAGCTGTGCAGAAGCTTTTTAGTTTGATCAAGTCCCAGTAGTGTATTTTTGAAGCTGCTTCAATTGCCCGGGGGGTTCTCCTCATGAAATACTCACCCAGACCAATTTCTTCAAGGGTTTTCCCTGCATTCTCCTCTAGTATTTTTATAGTTTCATGTTTTAAGTTTAAATCTTTAATCCAAAGAGAGTCTATCTTAGTTAATGGTGAAAGGTGTGGGTCCAATTTCAGTCTTCTGCAGGTTGCCAGCCAGTTCACCCAGCACCATTTGTTAAATAGGGAATCTTTTCCCCACTGAATGTTTTTAATTGGCTTGTCAAAAATCAAATAGCGGTAAGTAGCTGGATTCATCTGTTGGTTCTCTATTCTGTTCCAGATATCTACTTCTCTGTTTTTGTGCCAATACCATGCTGTTTTGATCGCTATCGATTTGTAGTAAAGTCTGAGGTCTGGTAGTGTGATTCCTCCTGTTTTGTTTTTATTTCTGAGTAATGTCTTGGCTATTCGAGGTTTTTTCTGATTCCATATAAAACGAAGTAATGTTTTTTCAAGATCTTTAAAATATGACAGTGGAGCTTTAATAGGGAGTGCGTTGAAATTATATATTGCTTTGGGTAGTATGGACATTTTGATAATGTTGATTCTTCCTAGCCATGAGCATGGTATGTTTTTCCATTTGTTAACATTTTCAGCTGTTTCTTTTCTTAGAGTTTCATAGTTCTCTTTATAGAGATCTTTCACGTCTTTTGTTAGGTAAATTCCCAAATATTTCATCTTCTTTGGCACTACTGTGAATGGGATAGAGTCCTTAACTGCTTTTTCAACTTGACTGTTGTTGGTGTATATAAAGGCTACCGATTTATTCATGTTGATTTTGTAACCTGAGACGCTGCTGTATTCCTTGATCACTTCTAAGAGTTTTGTAGTAGAGTCCCTAGTCTTTTCCAGATACACAATCATATCATCTGCGAAGAGCGAAAGTTTGATCTCTTCTGACCCTATATGGATACCCTTGATTGCCTTTTCTTCCCTAATTGCGGCGGCTAAAACTTCCATTACAATGTTGAAAAGCAATGGAGACAATGGGCAGCCTTGTCTGGTTCCTGATCTGAGTGGAAATGGTTCCAATTTAACTCCATTCAATATGATATTGGCTGTGGGTTTGCTGTAGATGGCCTCTATCAGTTTAAGGAAAGTCCCTTCTAGAGCAATTTTCTTGAGTGTTCTGATCATGAAGGGATGCTGGATATTATCAAAAGCTTTTTCTGCTTCAATTGAGAGAATCATATGGTCTTTGTTTTTTAATTTGTTTATGTGCCGAATTACATTTATAGATTTACGTATATTGAACCAGCCTTCACACCCTGGGATAAAACCAACTTGGTCATGATGTATAATTTGTTTGATGTGTTGCTGGATTCTGTTTGTTAGGATCTTGTTGAATATTTTTGCATCTATATTCATTAGTGATATTGGTCTATAATTTTCTTTTCTTGTTGGGTCTTTTCCTGGTTTGGGGATCAGGGTGATGTTTGCTTCATAGAACGTGTTGGGTAGTCTTCCTTCTTTTTCTACATTTTGGAACAGGTTGAGTAATATAGGTACTAATTCCTCTTTAAAGGTTTGGTAGAATTCTGACGTGAAACCATCTGGTCCCGGGCTTTTCTTTTTAGGGAGGTTTTGTATAGTTGATGCTATTTCTGAACTTGATATGGGTCTGTTCAACATTTCCACTTGATTCTGGTTAAGTCTTGGAAGGTGGCGTGCTTCCAAGTATCGGTCTATTTCCTTCAGATTTTCATATTTCTGAGAATAAAGTTTCTTGTAATATTCATTAAGGATTTTTTGGATTTCTGATGAGTCTGTGGTTATTTCGTCTTTGTTGTTTCTGATTGATGATATTAGAGATTTTACTCTTTTTTTCCTGATTAGGTTGGCCAGAGGTTTATCTATTTTATTGACCTTTTCAAAAAACCAGCTTTTTGATTTATTGATCTGTTGTATTATTCTTTTGTTTTCAATTTCATTTAATTCTGCTCTAATTTTGGTTATTTCTTTTCTTCTACTGGGTTTGGGGTTGGAATGTTCTTCCTTTTCCAGTTGCGTGAGATGTCCCATTAAGTTGTTAACTTCCTCTCTTTCCGTTCTCTTGAGGAAGGCTTGCAGTGCTATAAATTTCCCTCTTAGAACTGCCTTTGCAGTGTCCCAGAGGTTCTGATAGTTTGTGTCTTCATTGTCATTTTGTTCCAAAAAATTGGTGATTTCTTTCTTAATCTCATCTCTGACCCAGCCCTGGAAGCTTCCCAGGTTTGTGTGCAGCGTCAGGAAATCCCCCCGCTTACCGGTGGCCTCCTCTGGTTGCCCAGGGAGACAGGGGGTGTGGCCTCAGAATATCCAGAAGTGAGCGTTCTTCCGTTAAAGAAAAAACGGCTGTTGATCTACCTCCAGGGAACTGCTGCTCTGGTGTGGGCACTCAGCCGACCCTTTTCTCCTCTGTCTCGTGCCCCAGAGTCAGCACTGAGCGGCCGCAGTTTATGCTGGGTCCACACCCCTCAAGAAATCCCCCAAGAATCCGAACTCTTGGGGATAGGCCCCCAGACCCCGATTGGGAGTGAGTGGGAAGCTAGAGTTTCATTCAGTTTTACGCCCGCCCGGGGAGGGCTGTTGCACCGCACCACGGGGAAGTGCCACCAAGGCTTGATTTCCCCTCAGCAGAGTGCCCTGTCCTTGCTTACGTGTCTCAGAGTCAGTGCTGACCTGACGCAGCTTGGGCACTGTGCACTCCCCTCGAGAAATCACCCAAGGATCTGAACTCCTGGGGGATAGGCCTAGCCTCCAGATCTCGAGTGAGAGTAGGGGCTCTCAGCTCTCAGCGGGAAAGCTAGAGTTTTATTCAGTTTTGTGCCCGGCCCCTTAATGTTGCCCGGGGAGGGCTGCTGCACCTAATCCGCAGGGAAGTGCCGCCGAGGCGTGACTCCCCCTCAGTAGAGTGCTTTCTCCTCACCCACGTGTCTCAGAGTGAGCGCTGACCAGTCGCGGCTCGGGCAGTGTGCGCTCCCCTCGAGAAATCACCCAAGGATCCGAACTCCTGGGGGACTGGCCTCCAGACCTCAGTGGGCGGGAGGGGAGTGTTGGGGATTCAGGGTTGCCGGCAAAGGATTTTTAAAGTTTTATTCAGTTTTATGCCCGGCAGGAGAACACCACGGCACCCCAGTAGGGGAGGTAGGTCCAGTTTTTAGAAGGTCCCTCCGTGGAGTGTAGTGGGAAGGCCTTTAATTTCTGCCCGCTTGTTTAATTGTGGGGCTCTTGAGCCGGTCCCATGGGGGAGGAGAACTCCCGTCCGCTTGGTGGTGGATTTTGTACCTTTTGTTTGCATCCCTGTGATCACAGCTTGCCTCAGCGGTGTTGATGTGCGTTCTTCAACCTTCTCTCTTGGTGAGGCTCAAGTCCACCAGGATACTTACTAAATTCCTGTCCCTTAACTCTCCTTCTGGACGGGAGCCTCTATTGAAAGCTGGGTTCAGTCCGCCATCTTTTCTCCCCCGAGATACACTTTTAATGCATAAGCAGAAATAAAAGAATTAAACACATTTATATAGATACATAATTAATACTACCCCATGTATAATGGGCATCCTTATTTTTACCTCAAAAATTTGGGCCAAAATGTGCACCTTATATGTGGCAAAATATGGTATTTTATTTCATTTATTGTAGCTATTGTAAATGGGGATTATTTTTTGATTTCTTTTTCAGCTAGCTCATTATAGATATGTAGAAAAACCACTGATTTTTTTTTTTTTTGAGACAGAGTTTCACTATGTCAACCTCAGTCGAGTGCTGTGGCGTCACAGCTCACAGCAACCTCAAATACTTGGGCTTAAGCAATTCTCTTGCCTCAGCCTCCCAGGTAGCTGGGACTACAGGTACTCACCACAACGCCTGGCTATTTTTTGGTTGTTGTCATTGTTTGGCAGGCCCAGGCTGGATTCAAACCTGCCAGCTCTGGTGTATGTGGCTGGCACCCTAGCTACTGAGCTACAGGCGCCGAGCCAAAACTACTGATTGGTTGGAAGATTTTTTATTGTTTCTTTGATCTCAGTGCTTGAAATTGGTCTGTTCAGGAGCTCTATTTCTTCCTGGCTGAGTCTAGGGAGAGGGTGTGATTCCAGATATTGATCCATTTCCTTCACATTGTCAAATTTCTGGGCATAGAGTTTCTGGTAGTATTCAGAGATGATCTCTTGTATCTCTGTGGGATCAGTTGTTATTTCCCCTTTATCATTTCTGATTGAGGTTACTAGAGATTTTACTTTTCTATTCCTCGTTAGTCTGGTCAGTGGTTTATCTATTTTATTTATTTTTTTCAAAAAACCAACTCCTTGTTTCATTAATTTTCTGAATGATTCTTTTCTTTTCCATTTCATTGATCTCTGATTTGATTTTGCATATTTCTTTTCTTCTACTGAGTTTAGGCTTAGATTGTTCTTCTTTTTCCAATTCCATAAGATCTCTTGCGAGATTGTTGATTCGCTCTCTTTCTGTTTTTCAAATGTAGGCATCTAAAGCGATGAATTTTCCTCTCAAAACTGCTTTTGCAGTATCCCACAGGTTTTGGTAGCTTGTGTCTTCATTGTTGTTATGCTCAAGGAAGTTAATGATTTCTTGTTTTATTTCTTCCTGGACCCATCTGTTATTCAACAGAAGATTGTTTAATTTTCATGCCTTTGGGTGGGGTCGAGCATTTTTGTTATAGTTAAGTTCCACCTTTAGTGCCTTATGGTCTGAGAAGATACAAGGTAAAATTTCAATTCTTTTGATTCTGTTGATATTTGTTTTGTGTCCCAGGATACGATCAATTTTGGAGAATGTTCTATGGGGTGATGAGAAGAATGTATATTCTTTATCTTTGAGGTGGAGTGTTCTATATGCGTTTATCAAGCACAGTTGTTCTAGGGTCTCATTTAAATCTCTTATATCTTTGTTTAATTTCGGTTTAGAGGATCTGTCCAGCTCTGTAAGAGGAGTGTTAAAGTCCCCTGTTATGATGGTATTATCGGATATCATATTGCTCAGACTGAATAAGGTCTGTTTCAAGAATCTGGGAGCATTTAAATTGGGTGCATAAATATTTAGAATTGAAATGTCTTCTTGTTGTATTTTTCCCTTGAACAATATAAAGTGACCATCTTTGTCTGTTTTGACTTTAGTTGCTTTAAATCCACATGTATCTGAAAATAAGTTTGCAACTCCTCTTTTCTTCTGAATGCCATTTGCCTGAAAATTTGTCTTCCAACCCTTGACTCAGAGCTTTGTCTTTTGAAGGCAGGTGTGTTTCTTGCAGTCAGCAAATGGATGGCTTGTGTTTTTTAATCCAGTCAGCCAATCTATGTCTCTTCAGTGGGGAATTCAAGCCATTAACATTTATTGAGATAATTGATAAGTGTGGTAGTATTCTATTTGTCTTATTTGATGAGAGTCCATTGCTTAGTTTTATCTTTTGCATCACTGTGGAGGTTAGGTTCTGTCCTTTAATTTCTGAGTTCTTACTTTGCTGCTGATCCATTGTGATGGTCAGTGTGCAGAACAGGTTGAAGTATTTCCTGTAGAGCTGGTCTTGTTGTGGCGAATTTCCTCAATGTTTGTATATCTGTAAATAATTTGATTTCTCTGTCAATTTTTAAGCTTAGCTTAGCAGAGTACAGAATTCTGGGCTGGAAATTGTTCTGTTTAAGTAGATTAAAGGTAGATGACCATTGTCTTCTTGCTTGGAAAGTTTCATTAGAGAAGTCTGCAGTCACTCTGATGGATTTGCCCCTGTAGGTCAACTGGCGCTTACTCCTGGCAGCTTGCAGAATCTTTTCTTTTGTCTTGACTTTGGACAGGTTCATCACAATGTGTCTTGGAGAAGCTCGGTTAGAGTTGAGGCGACCTGGGGTCCAATATCCCTCTGAAAGCAGTGTGTCAGAATCTTTGGTTATATTTGGGAAATTTTCTTTTATAATATTCTCTAGTATGGCTTCCATTCCTCTGGGGCATTCTTCTTCCCCTTCTGGAATTCCTATAACTCGTATGTTGAACGCTTCATAAAGTCCCATAATTCTGACAGTGAACGTTCTGCTCTCTCTCTCTTCTTTTCCGCCTCTTTTACTATCTGAGTTATCTCAAGAACTTTGTCTTCTACCTCTGAAATTCTTTCTTCTGCATGGTCTAGCCTGTTTCTGATACTTTCCATTACATCTTTTAGTTCCCTAATTGACCGTTTCAGTTCCTTCAGCTCTGTTATATCCTTTTTATATTCTTCATATCGTTCATCTCTTATATGATTCTGTTTTTGGATTTCCTTTTGGTTATTTTCCACTTTATTAGCAGTTTTCTTCAGTGTGTCCATCATTTCCTTCATTGTTTTCAACATGTGTATTCTTAATTCCCTTTCTGTCATTCCTAACATTTCTTTATAGGTGGAATCATCTGCAGTAGCTACCTCATGGTCCCTTGGTGGTGTTGTTCTAGACTGGTTCTTCATGTTGCCTGGAGTTTTGTGCTGATTCTTCCTCATGAGTGATTTCTTTTATTTGTTTCCTTGCCCTAATTTTCCTTTCACTTCCTCTTGCTCTTTAAGTTCTTGTGCCTGTGGACTAAGGGTTACAGGACCAGAAGGGTGAGAAGGTTGAAGAGCATAAAAGGGATGAAGGAAAGGAGGACTGAGTGATAAGAAAAACAAAGAAAAATAGAGAAAGGAGAGGGGGTGGGTAAAAGGAATATTGACAAAAAGAAGAGAGGCACAGAAAGAGGGAGACAGAGCAATATAGGTTTACACTAGGGTACTTTGACACAACCTTAAAAAAACCCCTCCTTCTGGGGGTGCCCAGTTGGGTGGTTCCCTTGAGGTCAGCAGCTCTTTGCTAACCTGATCAGACACAGTACCCCATCTCCACCAAGTAGAGAGGAAAGACAAAAATGCTATAAATGAAACCAAAAGAAGCAAACAGAACACTTTACGTGATAAAATTGGGTGAAAAACCAAATAATAGCTGTAGGAACACTGGCAAAGGGGTGGCGCCTGTGGCTCAGCGGGTAGGGCGCCGGTCCCATATGCCGGAGGTGGCAGGTTGAAACCCAGCCCCGGCCAAATTAAAAAAAAAAAAAAAAAAAAGGAACACTGGCAAAAATGAAGTTTTAGTTATTGAAAAAGGCAGCAATGGGAAATTTTAATTAAACTAGAAAAATTGAGAAAGAAAAAGCATCTGTATGGAAAAGGTTGAAATTAAAAAAACAAAACAACATCAACAACATCAAAATAAACAAAAAAACAACCAAACCCCCCCCTCCAAAAAAAAAAAAAACACAACCAAAAACAAAGCAGTATGTATATGTTATTGAATATTGTCTGGGCATCACGTGGTCTTCTGGGGTATGAGATGTTAGTCACAGTTCTGATACCACTGGAGGCTGCTGATTTCTCAAACCCCAGCAGTTAGACACCCTAAATCTCTCTTTAGCCCACTTAAAAGGCACTTTGAACTTGTAAACTTGCTGAGCAGAAGCTTTCCCAGGAAAGTGCTTGTCGCTGGAATCACTGCTTAAGTGGCTATCCACTTACCCAGTGTGCCAAAACCGGTCTCACTGTGCCCCTGAGGGTTAGGGCTGCAAGGCAGCTCAGACCCCATCCTTAGGCTACTTGGTCATTGAGTTACCAGCTCCCACCCGATTCTAGCTCTGTGACCCTGAGGGCGGAGCTTGCCGGGGCAGATCGCTCACAATGGCTCTCTGTGACCTAAAGCCAAACACTATTAGCTCCGTCTGGCTCAGCGGCTCAGACTGGGGCCCTAGACAACGGCAGAGTTCTCCGCACTCCCGCTCAGGCTCTCCCCAATGCAATTCAACTGAGTGCCGAGTCCAATGACACCAAGACAGTTCACAGGTAAGGCCTTTCTGGTTTGCAGTTTCGGTGCTACTGAACTTACAGTTGCGGGGGGTTTGTATGGATTGAACACACATGACCACTTGCAGTTTTTTCACTGTTTTAGTCCTCCTCTTGGGGTCCAGAAGTCTCTCGCTGACTCCCTGTATCCTCACAGGGGTGATGATAGGCAGATCCCACCAGCCAGAGATGCCTGGAGTCCTATCTCCCCAGACTCACGGTGCCCAGATGCAAGGAAGCTGTTACTCGGCCGCCATATTGCTCCGCCTCCCTCTTTAAACAATAGTTTTAAATGTCAAAAGAGCTCTGACATGCCATATGCACAAATGAAAATATTGTCTTCATATCTTTGTTTTTCTTGCAAAAAAGTTAAGTAAGCCATTCGAGAAAAAAAATTAACAGAAACAATGAACAATGAAAATTCAAAGGGTTTATGCCAAAAAGGAAACCAGTCCTCTGTCACCTAACTCATTTGTTTTTGGGTTGTGAAGCCATTTAGAGGGTGATCAGGCATTAGGTGGTCTCTCCCAGAGTCAGCGCCATGGTGGTCCTGTCAAGCATTTGGTTAGGCTGGCGTTGTTTC
Source organism: Nycticebus coucang (assembly GCF_027406575.1). Classification (NCBI taxonomy): domain Eukaryota; kingdom Metazoa; phylum Chordata; class Mammalia; order Primates; family Lorisidae; genus Nycticebus; species Nycticebus coucang. The sequence goes on from NC_069804.1 coordinate 89,280,036, forward strand.
AGGTGATTAGGCACACCGTCGGATTTCTGGAAAAACTTATGTAGCTCTGGAAGCTTATTTTTTTCCCAGAATAATCATATGCAGTGGAATCGGAGGTCAGTTTAATTGGTCAGACATTATTTGGTGGTGCCTCTGTGGAAACAACAGGCTTTAATCTCTGTGGACTATAGGAATCCAAAGCTCATTCTCGCATCAACTTCTGTGTGAAGCCTCTAAACTTGAAGTATATGACACCTGGAGCCCAGCTCCACACATCCAGTTCCTGCATGACTACCCCAGAAAAGACTATTTATATTCCTAGCTAACCAGTTGAACTAGTCTTTATCTGCTGAATGTATTGCATTTCTAAAGTTTATTTCCAATTCTGTTTGTTCAACTTGATATTTTCCCATATAACAATTTAGTCAACTTTGATAATGGTCCTAGATCAGCCCTCAAAAGGCCCATTTGACTCATAAGATATGGGGGTTATAGTACTAAATCTGAGTGCTGTGTACTGGAAGAAGACAGCTATGTGCTACAAGAGGAGTAAGGAAGAGTCTCCTTTTTTAAGTAGAAGATCATTCCAAGGAAAAATTTGATAGGATCTGTTTGTTGTAGATATTATTTTACTTCTATTATATCCTTGTACTGCTTCCCACTGAACCTCTCCTAAGGCCTTAATGCCTTCATGTACTCCACCTTGTGCCCTCCACATGAGCTTATCCTATTCCCTTCATTCCAAATGTTCGTTTCCCCTAATTACTTGCCTTTCAAGTCCTATCAGGGCTTTTGTTCCCTAATATTAATTGACTTTATATAGGTATTGGGAGGTATAATTCCAACTGTCAGCCCCCTAACTATCAAAGAATAGTTTGTTATTTTAAAAAGAACATATGGTGAGGTGGGCATGGTGGCTCTCTACTGTAATCCTAGCACTTTGGGAGGCTGAAGTTGGTGGATCACCTGAGCTCAGGAGTTCAAGACCAGCCTGAGCAAGAGCGATACTCCATTTCCAAAAATAGCCAGGTGTTGTGGCAGGTGCCTGTACTCTCAGCTACATGGGAGGCTGAGACAAGAGGATCACTTGTACCCAAGAATTTGAGGTTGCTGTGAGCTATGATGACACAGCACTCTATCAAGGGTGACAAAATGAGACTCTGTCTCAAAAGAAAATTTATAAAAAAGGATGGGCACAGTGTCTCATGCCTGTAATCCCAGCACTCTTGACAGGCTGAGGCGGGTGGATTGCTTGAGTTCACGAGTTCAATACCAGCCTGAGCAAAAGAGAGACCCTGTCTGTACTAAAACAATAGAAAAAAACTGGAGCAAGAGGATCACTTGAACCTGAGATGGAGGTTTCTGTGAGATATGACTCCACAGGACTCTACGCAGGGTGACAGTTTAGACTCTGTCTCCAAAAATTAATAAATAAATAAATAAATAAATAGTGGATGTCAAGACAGGTGACCTAGATTCTTTAAAACTCTTCATAGGAGAAATATAATTGGAGTGAGCTATTCTAGATTAAATGAGATAAAGAAACATAACCAAATGCAACATATGAACATTGTCTGGATCCTGAATTCGAAAAAATAAAAGCTATAAATCTGTTCTTAGGACATTTGGAAAGATTTAAATAGAGAATAGATGTATGTTGTGCACAACTATTGGTTTTCTTAGTTGTGATAATGATTCTGTAGTTATGTAGGAGTTCTTATTCTTTGTAAATTCATGCTGAAGTATTATCATTTATAAAATTTATATCCACATAATTTAGGAAGAATAGAGCAAATATAGCAGAATGTTTAACAGTTATTGAATTAATTAGAGGATATACCAGATGTCCATTGTACTATTTTAGCTTTTATATATGGCTGAAATTTTTCATAATAAAAATTTGAAACAGAGAAAGATACACATTAACATAAATAATCTCTATAGCATGAAATTTTGTGCAGTAGAAAATTCAGACAATGTAGAAAAAAATGTTGAGCTAGAGTATTTCTACCTCCTAAACTAATTCATTTCTACTTCTTCCCTTTTTTCACTTATGATTCATTCAGAGATTCAGATTTTGTCCTAATGGCAGCAGTTGCTCTGGCTAGAGTAAGGCAGATGGAATTTCTCAGAGCAACGACAGTTTATTTTTATAAGTAGATTATTTATAAGTCATAAATTACCAAAATGTGAGAATCTTTGCCAGTATGTTTTATTAGAAGTTGTTATTTTCTTTTACCTTGAATAAAGGCTGTTTTAAGTCATTAGAAACAAAAAGTTGACAAAAGGTTTTTTTTTTTAAATGTTGAATAGATAATGTGTTTCCGTAAAGACAGTGAAGACTGACACTAGTGTTAACTATTGTATTTGAAATAGCTTTAACTACAAATTTAAAAGTAAATAACACAAATAGACATAGTCAGTTTCAAATCAAGTTATAAATTACAATTGTTCCAGAATTAGTGCAAGTCAAAAGTTAAGACCAAGAGAGGTCAACCTAACCTCCTGTAGCTTTTCTAGGATTTTTATATTTTAAAAATGAACATTAACAACAAAGGAAAAAAAAGGATAAATTGAACTTCTTCAGAATTAAAAACTTTTTTACATCAAAGGACATTATCAAGAGAGTGGCAAGACATCCTAATTAATAGGAGAAAATATTCGAAAATCATGTATCATAAGGGAATAATATTCAGAATTCCTGTAATTCAACAAAAACCCTATTAAAAATGAGTAAATTACTTGAATCGACATTTCTTCAAAGATATACATATAGCCAACAAACATATGAAAAGATGCTTGACATTACTAGTAGTCAGGGAAATGTGAATAAAAGGTACAATGATATACCACTTTATATCCACTGGGATGATTGGAATCAATAAGTCAGATAATAATAAGTACTGGTGAGGAGGCAGAGAAATTGGAACCCTCATACACTGCTAGTAGGAATGTAAAATGGTACAGCTACTTTGAAAAACAGTCTGGCAGTTCCTCAAACAATTAAACATAGAGTTATTATATGTCTTGGCAAGTCAACTCTTAGGTATTACCTATGAGAAATGAAAACAAAAACATGCTTATAGCATGCATTATTCTTAGTCAGAAGGTTAAAACAACGTTAAGTGTTCAACTGACAATTGGATAAACAAAACATGGTATATCCATGCAATGGCAGATTATTTGGTATTAAAAAGGAATAATATACTGGTAAGTGCTATAACATGGAAGAACATTGAATACATGATACATGGATGAAGTAAATTTCAAAAGATCACATATGATTCCATTTATATGAGATACCCATAAGAGGAAAATCTATATAGATAGAAAGTAGATCAGTGGTTGCCTAGTACTGAAGGTTGGGTGGCTTATGAGGTGGTAAGTGATAGCTAAAGGGTTTGGGGCTTGTTTGTTTTTCTGAGGTGATGAAAATGTTCTAAAATCGACCGTGGTGATGGTTGCACATGTCTGTGAATATATTAACTCTGTTGAATTCTACATTTAAATGTGTGAATTATAAGATATGTGAACTATATCTCAATAATACTGTTTAAAAAATGGTGCTGGGAAAACTGGATATCCACACATAAAAGAATGTACATTGGATCCTTACCATACACCATATACAACAATAAACTCAAAATGGATTAACATACTAAATGTAAGAACCAAAACTACAAAAACTGTTAGTATAAAACATGAGAGTAAATCTTCATAACCTTGGATATGGTAATTGTTTCTTAGATATCACACCAAACACACAAGCAACAATAGAAAAAAATAGATAAATTGGATTTTTAAGCATTAAAAGCTTTTGTGATTCATTAAGAAATGAAAAGAATGAAGTTCTCATACAGTCTACACATTGATGTACCTTGAAAACCTTATGCTAAGTGAAATAATTCAGACACAAAATGCCACATATTGAATGAATCAATTTATATGAAATGACCAGTATAGGCAAATCCTTAGATAGAAAGTAAATTAGTGGTTAGGATGGGCTGTGAGTGGAGGGGAATGAGGAATGATTGCCAATGGGTATGAGGATTCTTTTTGGGATAGTGAAAATATTCTGCAACTACATAGTTATTATGATTGCACATCCTTGTAAATGTACTAAAAATCTTTGAACAGTATACTCTAAAGGGGTGAATTTTATAGCATATGAATTATATATCAATTTTTAAAAAAGAATATTTGTGTCTTAGATGAAACTGCTATAATATGAATATTATAGACCAGGTTGTCCAGTTATTCAAAGCTTCACAGAAACACATTGGAGAAGTTATAAGAGAATATTAACCATCTTGCTTTGTTAGTAGCAGAGGGCATGGTTCAGCAGCATTTTCTATTAAAGGTTCCTCTAAGCTTAGCAAAACTAAAATGATACAATAATCATTTTTATACCATTTGGAATGAAAGGTACAAAAGGTTATACACTAAAAATTCTTTTTCTCATTCTTATCCCCTAATATTCCTTACCCCTCTCCAGAGGAAACCATTGTTTCCATGGGCTATATTAGTTTGGTCTGTATGTAATTGCCAATATTTGACAATTGGTACATGCAACAATGGTAATTTCATATGATTAATATCACATGTTATTGCAGTATAACAAATTCCCCACAAATTTAGTGGCTTAGAACAACAAACATTTATTATCTCAAAATTTATGTGGGTCAGTAATTTGTGAGTGGTCTACTTGGGTTTTTCTAGCTCAAGTTCTCTCATGAAGTTGTAGTCAATATATTGGTTTGGGCTACAGTTGTCTAAAGGTTTCACTTGGTTCAGAAGGAACAATTTCTAACACTGTTCACTCACTTGGCTATTGGTGAGAAGCCTCAAGTCTTTGCTATTTGTTGACATGAGGCTTCAGTTCATTACCACATGAACCTCTTCGTAAGGATGGCTTCATAAATGGCCGGTAGCACACCCCTTCCCCATTGGGTGATTCAGGAAGGAGGTCAAAGAGGAGGTCACAAAGCCTTTTTAACACCTTTGCAATGCCTTTTATGACCTAGTCTTAGAAGTCATACCTTGTCACTTCTACCATAGTCTATTTGTTAGAAACAAGTCACCAAGTTCAGGCCACACTCAAGAGGAAAGGAGTTAAATCTACCTCTTAAAGCCAGGAGTAACAAAGAATTTGTGAATGTATTTTTAAATTACCATGGGAAGACAAAAAATAAGCAGTAAACAAAATAACCAAATTATGGAGTATAATAGGAGGTGGTAAATTCTATTAAAAAAATTAAAAAGAAAGAGGTAAGGGGAATCAGAGTATGTGTGTATATACGTATATGATTGCAATTTTAAATATGGTGGTCAACACAGGCCTCATCAAGAAGGTTAAATTTGAACAAAGACTTGAAGGAGTCAAGTAAGTTAGCCTAGCAGATATCTGGAGGAAGAAAATTCCAAACCAAGGGAATAGCTAAAGCCAAGGCCCTAAGGTGGCAAGAGGAATAGCCAGGAGGCCAGTACAATTGTCATAGAGAGGGGGTTGTGAATGGTAAAGGGGGGGGTCAGATAGGTAAACTTGATGGGGGGCAGGCTGGATCTTGTTGTCTGTTGTAAGGATGTTTGTTGTTTTTGCTTAGTTCTTAATTACATCTACTTTCAAATATTCAATGGGATTGTGTAGGGGAGAATTTTAGTAATCAGGAATGCCCTCTATGAAGGGTAATTACTTTTATTATTCAAGTATTGCAGATTTTTGTATTTATTTATTTATTTAGAGACAGAGTCTTACTTTGTCACCTGTGGTGGAGTACCATGGTGTCATAGCTCATAGTAACTCTTGGGCTCCAGCGATCTTTTTGCCTCAGCCTCTTGAGTAGCTGGGACTATAGTGGCCTACCATAGCACCTGGCTAATTTTTATATTTTTAGTAGAGATGGAGTCTTACTCTTGTTTAGTCTGCTCTCATATTCCTGAGCTCAGCCAATCCACCCACCTCAGCCTTCCAGAGTGCTAGGATTATAGTCGTGAGCCATTGCGCCCAGCCCCAGATTTTTGTCAGCACCGCCATAGAAACAACTTTCCATTACCATATCAAAGGTGACAAAAACTTTTTCCTAGGAAAGCAGAAAATGATACTGATCATATTTTATTACTAGCACATTTTTAACTGGTGAGGTGGGAGAAAATTCAAGGAAAGATTATTTCCATAGCTGAATTTTAATGAGCTTATTGTTTCTAACAGGAATGTAAAGAAGAAATCAATATGGATCCAAGTATGGGTGTGAATTCTGTTACCATCACTGTGGATGGGATGACTTGCAATTCCTGTGTTTGGACAATTGAGCAACAAATTGGAAAAGTGAATGGTGTACATCACATTAAAGTAAGTTACTCTTTGAAAATTGAAGTCAAATGTCATTGACTAGAATTCTTCTAGGAAATTTAAATTACTTCTAGGCCAGGTATGGTGGCTCATACCTGTAATCCTAGCACTCTGGGAGGCTGAGGAGGGTGGATTTCCTGATCTCTAAAACAACTAGCGAGGCATTGTGGCGCCTATTGGGAGGCTGAGGCAAGAGGATCATTGAGCCCAAGGGTTTGAGGTTGTGGTGAGCTATGACTCCACAGCACTTTACCAACAGTGACAAAATGAGACTCTGTCTCAATTAAAAAAAATAATTTGACACTCTGGGAGGCTGAGGTGGACACATTGCTTGAGCTCTTGAGTTCAAGATCAGCCTGAGCAAAAAGTGACACCCCGTCTCTACTAAAAATAGAAAAACTGAAGCAAGAGGATTGCTTGGCTTGAGCCTAAGAGTTGGAGGTTGATGTGAGCTGTGATGCCATGGCACTCTACCCAGGGTGACAGCTTGAGACTGTCTCAGAAAAAATAATTTAAATTACTTCTAAAACTGAGATAGAAGCAAACACATTGACATACTTGACAATAAACACTTTCATACTTCTTATCTTGAAGCTAGATAAGTTTTCTTGGACCTATTAATTCCTCTTTAAAAAAGAAAAACTATACATATTTCAGTTTTAAAAATATGAATGTGGAATCTTGACATTGTGGTGGTTGTGTGTTTATAGATTTATGTTTTATATGTATATAAATTTTGATACTCATTTATATATACATTTTGTTACTCTGAATCTTAACTAAAATGTATGTTCTCAGAAAATGGGTTAGTGGGTTTTCCTTCTCTTTTATATTATGACAATTATTTTGCAATTAAAAATTAAAGTGAAATATCTAGATAATTAGTAGTACACCTTTTTTGGTATGCCCAAATAAGACTACATTATTATGAGCATCAACGACATTCTAAGTATATTGTGGTTGAAGATGCCATTCAGATTATAAAAAAGCCTTCTGAAGACTGCATGATGTACCTGTAGTTATTCTAAGAATCTTCATGTGTGTGTGTCAGGAGTTGGAAATTGGTGGACTGTCTGTAGGCCAAATCCAGATTGCCACCTGCTTTCATATGGCTATAATCTAAGAATGTTTTTTATATTTTTACATGGTTGAAAAAAATCAAAAGAAGAATAATATTTAGAAACATGAAAGTCATATGAAATTCAAATTTCTGTGTCTATAAGTAAAGTTTTATTAGAGTACATGCACATTCATTTATGTATTGTTTATGAATGCTTTCCCACTACAACAACAGAGTTAATTGAGCCAAATTAACTCTGTGACAGAGCCAAATTGTGGTGCCCTCATTGCTTCGCACTGTTGCTTGCCAGTCTACAAAGCATAGTTATACTATTATAAATTGACAGTGCATTGAGTGCCAATTGTATTACTTGCTATACCACAGCATTTTATTTTTTATTATGAATACATGCATGTTATGTCAAAAAAAGAATAAAAGAGAGAAAAAAGGAGTTTGGATGCAGTACTTTTAGGGCATGGTGGAGTTTAGATTATTTTATTATTGAATTAGACGGGCCAAGATTGTTTATTATATAATGACATGAACAGTTCAGAAGAACACACAATATATGTCGACATTACCAGACTAAGCATTCATCACAATCTTCCCAGCACTAAGGAAATGAGGGAAAAAAATGAAAATTTAAAATAAAGCATCTCATTGCAGCAGCATTTCTTCACAAAAATAAAAAATGAAAATGGTGCTACAACCAAAGTAAGTTTCACCACTTTCTATTAGGACTGTTCCTTATCTACAAAATTATGTTGATTGTTCTACATCTTTCACAGAAATATTGTGATGTAATATTCATTACTTTCAATACTCTATCTCTACACAAAAAATTTTTAAAAATTCACCAGGCATAATGATGCATGCCTCTAGTTCCAGTTAATCAGAGACTGAGGTGGGAGGATGGCTTGAGCCCAGGATTCCAGGGTTACGGTGATCTATGATTGTTGCACTGCACTCTATCCTAGCTGATAGAATGAAGCCCTGTCTCAAGAAAATGCAATTATATACATCCTAGTGGATGTGTAGAATTGCGTTAGTCATTCTTGTTTCCTTAATGGCTAATGATGCTGAGCATTATGTCACATGCCTATTAGGCATTTGTATTCCTTCTTTGGTGAAATGTCTGTTAAGTCTTTTGTTAAATTTTTAGTTGTGTTTTTTGTTTTCTTATATTCTGAATATAAGTCTTCTCTCAGATATGTATTTTCTAAATATTTTCCAGTCTGTAGCTTAGCTTTTCAGTCTCTTAAAAGTCTCTTTCAGAGAGCAGAAGTTTTTTCTTTTGATGAATTCCAGTTTCTATACTTTTTTTCTTATAGAACTCATACTCTTGGAGTTATATCCAAGAAATATTTGCCTAATCAAAGGTCACAAAGATTTTTCTCCCGTGTCTTCCTCTAAAAGATTTCTCATATAGGTCTGTGATCCATTTTGAATTAGCTTGTATACATTATTTTGTATGGGTTGAGTTTAATTTCCTTTTTTGCATACAGATCTAGTTTTCCCAGCACCATTTGTTACTAAGTCTGTTGTTTTTCTGCTGAATTGCCTTTGTATCTTTGTTGAAAATCATTTGACCTCATATTTATCAGTTTATTTATGTACACTGTATTCTGATCCATTGATTGTGCATCTGCCCTTTAGCTAATAGCACACAATTTCGATTACTGTAGCTTTAATATAAGTGCTGAAATCAAGTAGTGCGATTCCTTAACTTTTTCTTCTTTTTCAAAATTGTTTTGGGTATTCTAGTTTCTCTTTCTTTCCATATAAATTTGATTTTGTTTTATTTTACTTTATTTTATTATTTGGAGATAGAGTCTCACTCTGTTGCACTGGGTAGAATGCAGTGGTGTCATCATAGCTCACTGTAACCTCAAATTCCTGGGCTTAAGTGAACCTTCTGTCTCAGCCTCCTGAGTAGGCGGTTGCCACGATGCCTGGCTAATTTTTCTATTTTTAGTAGAGATGGTGTCTCTCTCTTGCTCAGGCTGGTCTCAAACTTCTGAGCTTAAGCAGTCCTCCTGCCTTAGCCTCCCAGAGTGCTGAGATTATAGGCATGAGCCACTACATTCAGCCTTCTTTCCACATACATATTAGAATCAGTTTAAAATTTCTACAAAAATATTTGCTGGGATTTTGTTTGTGATTTTATTGATTCTCTAGATCCATTTGGATAGAGTTAATATCTTAACAATATTGAGTTTTCCAATCCATGAACTTGTTGTATCTTTCCATTTATTTAAATATTATTTGATTTTTTTTTTTTTTATTGTTGGGGATTCATTGAGGGTACAATAAGCCAGTTACCCTGATTGCAATTGTTAGGTAAAGTCCCTCTTGCAATCATGTCTTGTCCCCATAAAGTGTGACACACACTAAGGCCCCACCCTCCTCCCTCCATCCCTCTTTCTGCTTCCCCCCCCATAAACTTAATTGTCATTAATTGTCCTCATATCAAGATTGAGTACATAGGATTCATGCTTCTCCATTTTTCTGATGCTTTACTAAGAATAATGTCTTCCACTTCCATCCAGGTTAATATGAAGGATGTAAAGTCTCCATTTTTTTTAATAGCTGAATAGTATTCCATGGTATACATATACCACAGCTTGTTAATCCATTCCTGGGTTGGTGGGCATTTAGGCTGTTTCCACATTTTGGCAATGGTAAATTGAGCTGCCATAAACAGTCTAGTACAAGTGTCCTTATGATAAAAGGATTTTTTTCCTTCTGGGTAGATGCCCAGTAATGGGATTGCAGGATCGAATGGGAGGTCTAGGTTGAGTGCTTTGAGGTTTCTCCATACTTCCTTCCAGAAAGGTTGTACTAGTTTGCAGTCCCACCAGCAGTGTAAAAGTGTTCCCTTCTCTCCACATCCACGCCAGCATCTGCAGTTTTGAGATTTTGTGATGTGGGCCATTCTCACTGGGGTTAGATGATATCTCAGGGTTGTTTTGATTTGCATTTCTCTAATATATAGAGATGATGAACATTTTTTCATATGTTTGTTAGCCATTCGTCTGTCATCTTTAGAGAAAGTTCTATTCATGTCTCTTGCCCATTGATATAAGGGATTGTTGGCTTTTTTCATGTGGATTAATTTGAGTTCTCTATAGATCCTGGTTATCAAGCTTTTGTCTGATTGAAAATATGCAAATATCCTTTCCCATTGTGTAGGTTGTCTCTTTGCTTTGGTTATTGTGTCCTTAGCTGTACAGAAGCTTTTCAGTTTAATGAAGTCCCATTTGTTTATTTTTGTTGTTGTTGCAATTGCCATGGCAGTCTTCTTCATGAAGTCTTCCTCCAGGCCAATATCTTCCAGTGTTTTTCCTATGCTTTCTTTGAGGATTTTTATTGTTTCATGCCTTAAATTTAAGTCCTTTATCCATCTTGAATCAATTTTCGTGAGTGGGGAAAGGTGTGGGTCCAGTTTCAGTCTTTTACATGTAGACATCCAGTTCTCCCAACACCATTTATTGAATAGGGAGTCTTTCCCCCAAGGTAAGTTCTTGTTTGGTTTATCAAAGATCAGGTGGTTGTAAGATGTTAGTTTCATTTCTTGGTGTTCAATTCGATTCCAAGTGTCTATGTCTCTGTTTTTGTGCCAGTACCATGCTGTCTTGAGCACTATGGCTTTGTAGTACAGACTAAAATCTGGTATGCTGATGCCCCCAGCTTTATTTTTGTTACAGAGAACTGCCTTAGCTATACGGGGTTTTTTCCGGTTCCATACAAAACGCAGAATCATTTTTTCCAAATCTTGAAAGTACGATGTAGGTACTTTGATAGGAATGGCATTGAATAGGTAGATAGCTTTGGGAAGTATAGACATTTTAACAATGTTGATTATTCCCATCCATGAGCATGGTATGTTCTTCCATTTGTTAATATCCTCTGCTATTTCCTTTCTGAGGATTTCATAGTTTTCTTTATAGAGGTCCTTCACCTCCTTCGTTAGGTATACTCCTAGGTATTTCATTTTCTTTGAAACTATGGTGAAGGAAGTTGTGTCCTTAATTAGGTTCTCATCTTGACTGTTATTGGTGTATACAAAGGCTACTGACTTGTGGACATTGATTTTATATCCTGAAACATTACTGTATTTTTTGATGACTTCTAGGAGTCTTGTGGTTGAGTCTTTGGGGTTCTCTAAGTATAAGATCATGTCGTCAGCAAAGAGGGAGAGTTTGACCTCCTCTGCTCCCATTTGGATTCCCTTTATTTCCTTGTCTTGCCTAATTGTATTGGCTAGAACTTCCAGCACTACGTTGAATAGTAAAGGTGACAGAGGACAACCTTGTCTGGTTCCAGTTCTAAGAGGAAAAGCTTTCAGTTTTACTCCATTCAGTAAAATATTGGCTGTGGGTTTGTCATAGATAGCTTCAATCAGTTTTAGAAATGTGCCACCTATGCCTATACTCTTCAGAGTTCTAATTAGAAAAGGATGCTGGATTTTATCAAATGCTTTTTCTGCATCTATTGAGAGGATCATGTGATCTTTATTTTTGCCTCTGTTAATATGGTGGATAACATTTATAGACTTGCGTATGTTAAACCAGCCTTGCATCCCTGGGATGAAGCCTACTTGATCATGATGAATGACTTTTTTGATGATAAGCTGTAATCTATTGGCTAGGATTTTGTTGAGAATTTTTGCGTCTATGTTCATGAGTGAGATTGGTCTGAAATTCTCCTTTTTGTTTGGGTCTTTTCCTGGTTTTGGTATCAGGGTGATGTTTGCTTCATAGAATGTGTTGGGGAAGATTCCTTCTTCCTCAGTTTTTTGGAATAATTTCTGCAGTACAGGAATAAGCTCTTCCTTGAAGGTTTGATAGAATTCTGGAGTGAAGCCATCTGGACCAGGGCATTTTTTAGTTGGAAGCTTTTTTATTGTTTCTTTGATCTCAGTGCTTGAAATTGGTCTGTTCAGGAGGTCTATTTCATCCTGGCTAAGTCTAGGGAGAGGGTGTGATTCCAAATATTGATCCATTTCCTTCACATTGTCAAATTTCTGGGCATAGAGTTTCTGGTAGTATTCAGAGATGATCTCTTGTATCTCTGTGGGATCAGTTGTTATTTCCCCTTTATCGTTTCTGATTGAGGTTATTAGAGATTTTACTTTTCTATTTCTAGTTAGTCTGGCTAATGGTTTATCTATTTTATTTATTTTTTCAAAAAACCAACTCCTTGTTTCATTAATTTTCTGAATGATTCTTTTGTTTTCAATTTCATTGATCTCTGATTTGATTTTGGATATTTCTTTTCTTCTACTGAGTTTAGGCTTAGATTGTTCTTCTTTTTCCAATTCCATAAGATCTCTTGTGAGATTGTTGATGTGCTCTCTTTCTGTTTTTCGAATGTAGGCATCTAAAGCGATGAATTTTCCTCTCAAAACTGCTTTTGCAGTATCCCACAGGTTTTGGTAGCTTGTGTCTTCATTGTTGTTATGCTCAAGGAAGTTAATGATTTCCTGTTTTATTTCTTCCTTCACCCATCTGTTATTCAACAGAAGATTGTTTAATTTCCATGCCTTTGGGTGGGCTTGAGCATTTTTGTTAGAGTTGAGTTCCACCTTTAGTGCCTTATGGTCTGAAAAGATACAAGGTAAAATTTCAATTCTTTTGATTCTGTTGATATTTGTTTTGTGTCCCAGGATATGATCAATTTTGGAGAATGTTCCATGGGGTGATGAGAAGAATGTATATTCTTTATCTTTGGGGTGGAGTGTTCTATATGCGTCTATCAAGCATAGTTGTTTTAGGGTCTCATTTAAATCTCTTACATCTTTGTTTAATTTCTGTTTAGAGGATCTGTCCAGCTCTGTAAGAGGTGTGTTAAAGTCCCCTGTTATGATGGTATTATCAGATATCATATTGCTCAGACTGAGTAAGGTCTGCTTCAAGAATCTGGGAGCATTTAAATTGGGTGCATAAATATTTAGAATTGAAATGTCTTCTTGTTGTAGTTTTCCCTTGACCAATATAAAGTGACCATCTTTGTCTTTTTTGACTTTAGTTGCTTTAAATCCACATGTATCTGAAAATAAGATTGCAACTCCTCTTTTCTTCTGAATTCCGTTTGCCTGAAAAATTGTCTTCCAACCCTTGACTCGGAGCTTTAATTTGTCTTTTGAGGCCAGGTGTGTTTCTTGCAGACAGCAAATGGATGGCTTGTGTTTTTTAATCCAGTCAGCCAATCTATGTCTCTTCAGTGGGGAATTCAAGCCATTAACATTTATTGAGATAATTGATAAGTGTGGTAGTATTCTATTCGTCTTATTTGGTGAGAGTCCATTGCTTAGTTTTATCTTTTGCATCAGTGTGGAGGTTAGGTTTTGTCCTTTGATTTCTGAGTTCTTACTTTGCTGCTGATCCATTGTGGTGGTCAGTGTGCAGAACAGGTTGAAGTATTTCCTGTAGAGCTGGTCTTGTTGTGGCAAATTTCCTCAATGTTTGTATATCCGTAAATGATTTGATTTCTCCGTCAATTCTGAAGCTTAGCTTAGCAGGGTACAGAATTCTGGGCTGAAAATTGTTCTGTTTAAGTAGATTAAAGGTAGATGACCATTGTCTTCTTGCTTGGAAAGTTTCATTAGAGAAGTCTGCGGTCACTCTGATGGATTTGCCCCTGTAGGTCAACTGGCGCTTACTCCTGGCAGCTTGCAGAATCTTTTCTTTTGTCTTGACTTTGGACAGGTTCATCACAATGTGTCTTGGAGAAGCTCGGTTAGAGTTGAGGCGACCTGGGGTCCGATATCCCTCTGAAAGCAGTGTGTCAGACTCTTTGGTGATGTTTGGGAAATTTTCTTTTATAATATTCTCTTGTATGGCTTCCATTCCTCTGGGGCATTCTTCTTCCCCTTCTGGAATTCCTATAACTCGTATGTTGGAACGCTTCATAAAGTCCCATAATTCTGACAGTGAACGTTCTGCTTTCTCTCTCTTCTTTTCTGCCTCTTTTACTGTCTGAGTTATCTCAAGAACTTTGTCTTCTACCTCTGAAATTCTTTCTTCTGCATGGTCTAACCTGTTGCTGATACTTTCCATTGTATCTTTAAGTTCCCTAATTGACTGTTTCAGTTCCTTCAGGTCTGCTATATCCTTTTTATATTCTTCATATCGTTCATCTCTTATTTGATTCTGTTTTTGGATTTCCTTTTGGTTATTTTCCACTTTATTAGCAATTTCCTTCATTGTTTCCATCATTTCTTTCATTGTTTTCAACATGTGTATTCTAAATTCCCTTTCTGTCATTCCTAACATTTCTATACTGGTGGAATCATCTGCAGTAGCTACCTCATGGTCCCTTGGTGGGGTTGTTCTAGACTGGTTCTTCATGTTGCCTGGAGTTTTCTGCTGATTCTTCCTCATGAGTGATTTCTTTTATCTGTTTCCTTGCCCTAATTTTCCTTTCACTTCCTCTTGCTCTTTAAGTTCTTGTGCCTGTGGACTAAGGGTTACAGGACCAGAAGGGTGAGAAGGTTGAAGAGCAAAAAAAGGGGATGAAAGAAAGGAGGACCGAGTGATAAGAAAAAAAGAAAGATAGAGAAAGGAGAGGGGGTGGGTATAAGGAATATTGACAAAAAGAAGAGAAGCACAGAAAGAGGGAGACAGGGCAATATAGGTGTACAGTAGGGTACTTTGACACAACCTTAAAAATCCCCACCTTCTGGGGGTGCCCAGTTGCGTGGTTCCCTTGAGGTCAGCAGCTCTTTGCTAACCTGATCAGACACAGTACCCCACCTCCACCAAGTAGAGAGGAAAGACAAAAATGCTATAAATCAAACCAAAAGAAGCAAACAGAAAACTTTACGGGGATAAAATTGGGTGAAAAATCAAATTATATCGGTAGAAACACTAGCAAAAATGAAGTTGAAGTTATTAAAAAAGGCAGCAATGGGAAATTATAATTAAACTAGGAAAATTGAGAAACAAAAAGGGATCTGTGTGGAAATGATTGAAATTAAAAAAACAAAAGAACATCAGCAACGTCAAAATAAACAAACAAAAAAAACAACCAAACCAAAAAAAAAAGAAGAAAAAAATACACAGCCAAAAACAAAGCAGTTTGTATATGTTATTGAATATTGTCTGGGCAACACGTGGTCTTCTGGGGTATGAGATGTTAGTCACAGTTCTGATACGACTGGAGGCTGCTGATTTCTCAAACCCCAGCAGGTAGACACCCTAAATCTCTCTTCAGCCTACTTAAAAGGCACTTTGAACTTGTAAACTTGCTGAGCAGAAGCTTTCCCAGCTTTCTCGCTGGAATCGCTGCTGAAGTGGTTATCCACTTACTCAGTGTGCCAAAACCAGTCTCACTCTGCCCCTGAGGGTTAGGGCTGCAAGGCGGCTCAAACCCCACCCTTAGGCTACTTGGTTGCTGGGTTACCAGCTCCCACCCGTTTCTAGCTCTGCGACCCTGAGGGCGGAGCTTGCCGGGGCAGATCACTGACAATGGATCCATGTGACCCACCGCCAAACACTATTAGCTCCGTCTGGCTCAGCGGCTCAGACTGGGGCCCTAGACAACGGCCAAAGTTCTCCGCACTCCCGCTCAGGCCTTCCCCAAGGCAGTTCAACTCAGTGCCAAGTCCAAGGACGTCAAAACAGTTCACAGGTAAGGCCTTTCTGGTTTGCAGTCTCGCTGCTACTGAACTTACAGTTGTGGGCGGGTTTTAGCGGATTGAACACACGCGACCACTTGCCGGTTTTCCACTGTTTTAGTCCTCCTCTTGGGGTCCAGAAGTCTCTCGCTGACTCCCTGTATCTTCATAGGAGTGATGATAGGCAGTTCCCACCAGCCAGAGATGCCTGGAGTCCTATCTCCCCAGGCTCTCGGTGCCCAGATGCAAGGAAGCTGTTACTCGGCTGCCATCTTGCTCCGCTTCTGTTTTATTTGATTTTTTTAATAAGGGATGTGTAGTTTTCAACCTTCTGTTTCTGTACATATTTTGTTAGATTTATATTTTATTTTTTGAATGCTATTGTAAATGTTGCTTTTTTAATTTAAATTTAATTTCAATGACCCATTACAACAATATAGAAATATAATGGTTTTCATATGTTGACCTTGTATCCTAGAACCTTGCTAAACTGACTTATGAAATCTATTAGCTTTTCCTGTAGATTCCTTGGGATTTTACTGTAATGATAATAATATATGGACATTTTTTGTTATTGATTACCTTTTTTTTTTATGGCGACAGAGTCTCACTTGTTGCCCTTGGTAGCGTGCTGTGGTATTATAGCTCACAGCAACCTCAAACTCTTGGGCTCAAGTGATCCTTTTGCCTCAGTTTTTTCATTTTTAGTGGAGACTGGGGTCTCATTCTTGCTCATGCTGGTCTTCAACTCCTGAGCTCAAGCAGTCCACCCACCTCAACCTCCTAGAGTGCTAGAATTACAGGTGTGAGCCACTGCTCGCAGACTGAGTTGATTATTCTTGGGCGTGTTTATTTTTACTGCCAGGGTTTAATGAGTCAATCATCAGATGTGTCATTTTAGCTATGTTCTCATTTTTGTAATATACTTGTCATTTTAATATATTAAAGTTTTCACTATCATTAAAATTACTTTATATTGGTGGTAGTTCTGTTTACTAGAGGTTTTCTGTAATTTTGCTTTTGTGCAATGTTCATTACAGTGAGAATGGAAAGTTAATGCCACTTAGGAATTTGATCAACTTGCATCAGTCCCAGAATGGTTTGCCTATAACTAGATGAGATCCACATGCAACAAAATATATTTCTGGACATACTACCCAGAGCAGATGTTAATATTCTTTTTTTTTTTTTGAATAGATGTTAATATTCTAAAGGGAACTTTATCCAACTGGACATCACATTTAGCACAAGATGTAAAATTAGGTATCAGATGGATTCTTTGTAGTTATCAGAAGGGTATTATATTTTTAGGTGCATAAATCATTACATTGGGATTACAATATTTTGTGTGTCACCAGATCAGATACTTATGGGAACATTACCTTTTATTTTTATTTATTTATTTATTTATTTTTGAGGCAGAGTCTCACTTTGTCTCCCCAGGTAGAGTGCTATAGCTTCATAGCTCACAGCAACCTCAGATTCTTGGGCTCCAGTGATTATCTTGCCTCATCCTCCTGAGTAGCTGGGACCACAGGCACCTATACAAGGTCTGGCTAGTTTTAGAGATGGGGTCTTGCTCTGGCTCAGGCTGATCTTGAACTCATGGGCTGAGGCGATCGGCCCCCTTGGCCTCCCAGTGTACTGGGATTACAGTCATGAGCCATCACGTCTGGCCTGAGTGCTGAGGTGTCACAGCTCACAGCAACCTCAAACTCTTGGACTTAGTTGATTTTCTTGCCTCATCCTCTCAAATAGCTGGGACTACAGGCCCCACCACAATGCCCGGCTATTTTTTTGTTGCAGTTGTCACTGTTGTTTAGCAGGCCTGGGCCAAGTTGAACCTGCTTGCCTCACTATATGTGGCTGGCACCCCATCCACTGAGCTATGGGCACCGAGTTGGGAGCATTATTTTTTAATTATTCTTAATCTGGACATTGTTTTTTATCCATTTATTCTTCAGAGATTTTAAAATACTTTTGGCTTTTCGATTAAGTATAGGATATATATATATATATATATAATTTTTATTTTTATTTTTTTGCAGTTTTTGGCTGGGGCTGGGTTTGAACCTGCCACCTCTGGCATATGGGGCTGGCGCCCTACTCTGTTGAGCCACAGGAACCACCCAGGATTTATAATTTCTTATCTCTATAGTATTCCTGTCTATAATTCTGAGTTTTCATAGTATCTAGAGCAGATTGACTTAAATTCGTCTTGTTTTTATTATAAGAATTGGCTATCAGCAAATCATGATTCTCTATGAAGTCTGATACATTTCATTAATTCAAGAGTCATATGAATTTTGGTGCTAGTATGTAGGCAATTCTTTTTTTAATGCTGTGTTTTGCACTCATTTTGGCCAGAGAGGACAAAGTAAATTTTATATCCATTTTAGTGTATGTCTAGGGTAAAGCAATGTTTCTTATTTGTTGACTATACATTCTGATTAGCTAAGACTGTATTGATAGTTATGGCTAGAAAAGCTTTATTTATATAGTATAAGATTCCTTCTCTTAAGGTCTCTGTCCTGTAGGCATCCATGTGAATACTTAGATAGGAAATTTCAATTTCACTTGCTCCAAAGTAGGGTTTTCTTTTGTTTTCACCACTTACCTTGGTGTAACTCCTACCTTAGAGGCTTCTGCACTGCTTCTTCCCTACCACATCCCCCAACAGGAATATGTTGTCTTTAATTTGCTCAGGGGAAAGAGCCACTTTGGAAAAGCTGAGAGACAACAAGTAATTATTTCATTTATTTACTATACTGTAGGCTTTCTCAAATGAGTTTATCTTCAAAATATTCAAATTTATAAAAACATATTGTAATTTTTTTACTAATCATAACTATCCCCAAATTAGAAGGTATTATTGATTAGGAAAGAGAATAGCAAAAGTAGCTCTGCAACCTACAGTCCTAAAGCTTTGAAAATGAGTTGTTTAATTTCAGTGAGTAAGGCTGGGTGAGGTGGCTCATGCTTGTAATCCTAGCACTCTGGGAGGCTGAGGCAGGTAGATAGCCTGAGCTCACAGGTTTGAGACCAGTCTGAGCCAGAGTGAGACTCTGTCTCTAAAAGTAGGCCAGTGTTGTATCAGGTGCCTATAGTCCCAGCTACTGGGGAGTCTGAGGCAAGAGAATCACTTAAGCCCAAGAGTTTGAGGTTGCTGTGAACTGTGACGCCACATAACTTTATCATGGGCGACAAAATGAGACTGTGTCTCAAAAAATAATTTTTTTTTTAAGAGACAGAGTCTCACTTTTTCACCCTGGATAGAGTGCTGTGGCGTCACAGCTCACAGCAACCTCCAGCTTTTGGGCTTAGGCAATTCTCTTGCCTCAGCCTCCCAAGTAGTTGGGACTATAGGCACCCGCCACAATGCTCGGCTATTTTTTGTTGCAGTTTGGCCCAGGCCAGGTTTGAACCGGCCATCCTTGGTATAGGGGGCCAGTGCCCTACTCACTGAGCCACAGGCGCCGCCTAACAACAACAACAAATTAATTTCAGTGAGTAGTAAGTATGGTACCAGTACTTGATTTAGCCTCACACAAAACCAGTTAAACCTCCTCCACTTGATCTAAGGTGGGGCTGATGCTGAGGGCCAGAAGAGAAGCTGAATCTTACTAATTATATAGTAGCGTCTGAGCTAATTGCAGCAATGCTTATTTTAGCTGTCTAGAGACTAGTTCAAATAATATTTTGCCAAATGACTTAGTCTACTGTCTATTAATGTACTTTACAAAACCCTCAACTCTGTCTAGCAAACTATTGTAGGTAGGTATTTGTTTTATTCCAATATATCCATGTATAACTATAGGACTAGACTCTGATTTGATATTTGCAAATACACTCCTAACTTCCCCAAACTGTTTACACCCACTCATATGTAAGACTTCTATTTCTATTGCATCTTCCCAGAATTCATCACTGCTTAATAAGGTCTGTTTAAGGTCAGACAAATGTAATTGAATTTTGATTACACTGTAAATGAAAAATAGCAATATGATACAAAAGCACTTTGTGTTATTAACAGTGATATATGTGAATGCCAGTTACAGATAGTCAAGGCTATACTTTCCAGAGCATTTCATAATTGGATTGCCAAAAGTAAAAGGGAACACTTTTTTCCTGCCTTTTAAAGCTCTGCTTCTTTCAGTCAAAAGTCCGTGTGATAATAGGGTATATTAGTGAACTTTCTTCTTTTTCTTACTTCCTTTAAAATTAAAAATTACTTAGTGTTAAGTCTTCTAGGCCCACAGATAGTTTTCCTGTAGTGTAAATGAAGCTTAAGCTTCAGAGCCATTCATTTGCATTAACTTCTCTTTCAGACTTTGTTAGAAGTCTTAGTAATGTGTTTACATGGTCGTGTGTTTATGTACAGTTTGCAAAAGGAAAATAATTTAACCACAACTGTTTAAGACCACAGTTACTTTCCACTTTGACACTCCTTCTGTTAGACCTCTTCTTTATGTTGGGTGGTATTTAAGTGGCCGTGAACATTTTGGGGATCTGACTAAGGGTAGGTATGTTAGTTCAGGATTGGTAGACTGCTTGACTATGTGTGGTTTTTAGTCACTTCTGTGTACAGTGGAGTTTTTGCTAGGAATTCTTGGATAGTATTTGCTTCCCATAATATCCCTGCCACCCACCTCAGCTTTGTGACATGAAGGTATAGAGTCTAGTTTAAAATTGGTAAATGTGTGTTATCAATTCAAAGAGTATGTGGGACTATTCACCATGCAAGTAAACTTGAAACACTCTGAAATTTTACTGTTTATAGATGAAAGAAACTAGATTTTGCCCAAATTTGACAATAGCTCTAAAAATTTACCAGTGTCCAGTTGTGATGTTGAAAGGGAATTTTCCAAACTATCATTAATAAAAAAACATTTTAATCCAGAGAAAAGACTGAATTATTTTTCTTTTCTTTATATAGAAAGGGGTTTGCAAAGTCATTGTCAAATGAAACACCTAATCAAAGAATATACACCCAAAAACGTAGGAAAAGAAAGTATTAAAGAAGTATATTAGGCAGTATTAATAAAAATGTTATTTTTGTGATATTTGTTTGCTTTAAAAAATTTATAGCTTGTGATTTTGTTATTCAGAATATTTTCTTTTGTATAGAATTTTGTTATTTATAGTTTTATTTTTTCTTAAAGAAGACCCTCCAAATTATTTCAGTTTCAGAAGCCATAAAATTTGGATTTGCCTCTTTCTAGACACCATATAGAAAACTATTCTTGTCCAAACTTAATTTACAGTCAGAATATAGCTCAATATGATAATACATAAAAGTTAATCACTTTTTTTGAGGCATGGTCTACAGTACGGTAGCTTCATTATAGCTCACTGCCACCTCAAACTCCTGGGCTAAACCTTTCCTTCTTCCTCAGACTCCTGAGTATCTGAGACTACAAGCACGTGCCACTACATCTGGCTGATTTTTGTATTTTTGATAGAGACAGGCTCTTCCTGTGTTTCCCAGGTTGGTCTCAAACTCCTGGGCTCAAGTGATCGTCCTCAGTCTTACAAAATGCCAAAATTATAGAAATGAGCCATGGCTCCTGGCTGTTGATGACTTTTTAAAGAATGTTAAGGTTTAAAATTTCTAGATAAAAAAATGATGAACTAATATCTTTTGTAACAACTTGTAACAGAATGGAACTGGAGACCATTCTTCTAAGTATTGCAAGAATGGAAAAAACAAACATTACATGTAGTTACTATTAAATTGGAACTAATCAGTCAACACCCTTGTGTAGTTATGGTAGCAAAACTCAACAGAAACCAAGCAGGTAGAGAGGAGAGAATGGGTAAATTCACACCTAATGGGTACAATGGATGCTACCTGGGTGATGGACACACTTACAACTTTAACTCCAACTGCACAAAAGCAATTCATGTATCCAAAACATTTGTGCCACCATAATATTCTGAAGTTAAAAATAAGATAAAATGAGATATTGATAGATATTGTTGAATGCCTTTTGAAAAGGTTATACTTGGGGCTTTTTGTGTGTGTTCTGTTAAGCCAGGTCTTTTCCTTGTGGAGTTTGGATTTGTTTTTGTTAACATTAATTTTAATAGTTGATTCTAACACTAGAGAGCTCTTTTTAATCAATGTTACTGGGCATAATTTATATATATTTTTGAAATGGAGTCTGTCATATCTCACAGCAACCTCAAACTCCTGGGCTTAAGTGATCCTTTTGCCTTAGCTTCCTAAGTAGCTGGGACTATAATTGCTCGCCACCATGCTTGGCTAGTTTTTTTTTTTTTTTTTTTTCCTGTAGAGATGGGGTGACCTGCTCTTGCTCAGGCTGGTCTCAAACTCCTTAGCTCAAACAACCCATCCCCTCTCAGTCTCCCAGAGTGCTAGGATTAAAGCATGAGCCACAATGCCCAGCCAGAGGTATAATTTTTATACAATAAAAATTTACACATTTAAAAAATCATAAAATTTCTGGATCATAATTTCTGAGATTATAATTAAGACTACTAGGCAGTCATTTTAGAAACTAAATTTGGGAAAAACAGTTTTTTAACTAAGTCAAGTTAATTGACAGAATTCAAGGAGAATGACTGGTCGAGGTGTCTCTAAATTTTGAATAAATAGAAGGAATATAATTATTTCCTTTTGCAGATTGAGCATTTAAATATATTTTTGGAATTGTGTCTTAAATTGTATAGTAAGTGAGTGTAATATTCTTGTTTGTTCTGCCAGTGTTATGACTGTAGACTTTAAAGGGATTAGCCTGAAGTTTAATCTAATCACCCAGGGGTCTGTTCAAAGGAAAAATAAAATGAGATGATATGAAGGTTTTCTCTAGGATTGTTAGGCCTTTTTGAAAGTGAAAATGTAAAGACAAATTGAATTAGGTATAAGTACTGAATCACTCCAAAGGTTAATGCCTTGTTAACAAATTACATTGTCCCTGAAACTTACAAGGGTAACTTTATGAGTGTTTTTCCCTTTTACTCAAACAAAGGTTGTAGTCTATTGTCTTTATATAGACTCTCCTTTTAAAAAATGACTACTTAGGCTCAGCACCTGTAGCTCAGAAGCTAGGGTGCCAGTCACATTCACTGTAGCCGGCAGGTGCGAATCCAGCCTGAACCTGCCGAACAACAGTGACAACTACAACAAAAAAATAGCCAGGCATTGTGGTAGGCGCCTGTGTTCCCAGCTACTTGGGAGGCTGAGGCAAGAGAATCACTTAAGCCCAAGAGTTTGAGGTTGCTGTGAGCTGTGATGCCACAGCACTCTGCCAAGGGAGACATAGTGAGACTCTGTCTCCAAAAAAAAAAAAGACTACTTACCAGGTCATGATGGCTCATAACTGTAATCCCAGCACTTTGGGAAGCTGAGGTGGGAGGACCGCTTGAGGCCCTGAGTTTGAGACCAGCTTGGACAATAAAGCAAGACCTCACTCCCACTCCAAAAAAAATAAAAAAAATTATCTTAATGTGGTGGCTTTTGGCTCTATGGGAGGCTAAGGTGGAAGGGTCACTTCAGCCTAGGAGTTCAAGGCTGCAATGAGCTATGATTACAACACTGTGCTCCAGGCTAGGTAACAGAGTGAGACCGTGTCTCCTAAAAAACCACAAATGACCGCCTAGATGGTAGCAATCATTAAATTCCTCCTGTAGATCAATAAATGCATTCCTGGACAGGCATGGTGGCTCACCCCTGTAAACCTAGCACTCTGGGAGGCCAAGTCAGGCAGATTGCTTGAGCTCAGGAGTTCAAAACCAGCCTGAGCAAGAGAGAGACAGTTATCTCTATTAAAAAATAGAAAAACTAGCAAGCAGACAGCCCTCAGAATGGGAGAAAATATTTGCAGGCTATACCTCCGACAAAGGTTTAATAACCAGAATCCACAGAGAACTCAAAAGTATTAGCCAGAAAAGAACAAACGATCCCATCTCAGGGTTGGCAAAGGACTTGAAGAGAAACTTCTCTAAAGAAGACAGGTGCACGGCCTTCAGACACATGAAAAAGTGCTCATCATCCTTAATCATCAGAGAAATGCAAATCAAAACTACTTTGAGATATCACCTAACTCAAGTAAGATTTGCCCACATAACAAAATCCCCAAACCAGAGATGTTGGCTTGGATGTGGAGAAAAGGGAACACTTCTACACTTCTGGTAGGAATGCACACTAATATGTTCCTTTTGGAAGGATGTTTGGAGAATACTCAGAGATCTAAAAATAGACCTTGCATTCGATCTTATAATTCCTTTACTAGGTATACACCCAGAAGACCAAAAATCACAATATAACAAAGACATCTGTACCAGAATGTTTATTGCAGCCCAATTCATAATTGCTAAGTCATGGAAGAAGCCCAAGTGCCCATCGACCCACGAATGGATTAGCAAATTGTGGTACATGTGTACCATGGAATATTATGCAGCCTTAAAGAAAGATGGAGACTTTACCTCTTTCATGTTTATATAGATGGAGCTGGAACATATTCTTCTTAGCAAAGTATCTCAAGAATGGAAGAAAAAGTATCCAATGTATTCAGCCCTACTATGAAGCTAATTTATAGCTTTCATATGAAGTCTATAACCCAACTATAGGACAAGAATAGGGGGAAAGGGCCAAGGGAGGGGAGGGTGGAGAGAGGGTAATTGGTGGGGCCACACCTACAGTGCATCTTAGAATGGGTACAGGCAAAACTTACAAATGTAGAATACAAATGTCTTCATACAATAACTAAGAAAATGCATGATATTCCATGGTTAAACAGTTTGATGACAATATTTCAGATTGTATATGAAACCAGCACATTGTAGAAAAACTAAGGTAAGAGGATCACTTACGCCCAAGAGTTTGAGGTTACTGTGAGCTATGATGACACCATGGTCCTCTACCTAGGGTGACAGAGTGAGTCTGTCTCCAGAAGAAAGAATAAATAAATAAATAAATAAATAAACATATTCCTTACTCCTTTTAAAATTTATTATTGAAAAAGTAACACATGCACAGAATAAAATTCATCTCTCAAAGGAGACCAGTTATCCTATGTATATGTACCCATTGAGAATGACTATGAAACTAAAACTGTTTACGTGTACACATGTATCTACTTGATGTGTATATCCCCTTTTGATAAAAATGGAAGCATATTATACACATTATTTTGCATCTTGCTTTTTTTTTCTTTTTGAGACAGAGTCTCACTTTGTCATCCTCGGTAGAATGCCATGGCATCACAGCTGATAGTAACCTCAAACTCTTGGGGTTAAGCGATTCTCTTGCCTCAGCCTCCCAAGTAGCTGGGACTACAGGCACCCACCACAACATCTGGCAATTTTTTCTGTTGTTGTTGCAGTTGACATTGTGGTTTAGCTGCCCTAGGCCAGGTTCAAACACTCCAGGTTTGGTGTGTGTGGCTGGCGTTGTAACCACTGTGCTACAGGGGCAGAGCCAAAGGATTCTTATTTTTTGTTGTTTTTGAGACAGAGTTTCACTGTGTAACCCTTGGTAGAGTGCTGTGATGTCACAGCTCACAGCAACCTCAAACTCTTGGGCTTAAGCGATTTACCTGCCTCAGCCTCCCAAGTAGCTGGGACCACAGGCAACCCCCACAATGCCTGACCATTTTTTTTTGTTGCAGTTGTTTAGCTGGCCCAGGCCAGGTTCGAATCCTCCGCCCTGGGTGTATCTGGCTGGCGCCGTAACCACTGTGCTACTGGTGCCAAGCCTGCATCTTGCTTTTTTCACTTAGCAAATATATCATAGTTGTTGTTCCATATCAATGTATAAGAGACCTATCTAATATTTTCATTTCATTTTTTTTATTAAATTATAGCTATGTACATTAATGCAGTTGGTGGGGTATAATGTGCTGGTTTTATGTACAATTTGAAATATTTTCATCAAAATGGTTAACATAGCCTTCTTAGCATTTTCTTAGTTATTGTGTTAAGACATTTATATTCTACATTTAGTAAATTTCACATGTACCCTTGTAAGATGCACAGTAGGTGTGGTCCCACCATTACCCTCCTCCACCCATCCTCTCGCCTCCCCTTCCCTCCCTATCCCCTTTCCCCATATTCTTGGCCTATAATTGAACTATAGCTTTCATATGAGGGCTGTTTTCATAGTAGGGCCGAGTACATTGGATACTTTTTCTTCCATTCTTGAGTTACTTTGCTAAGAAGAATATGTTCCAACTCCATCCATGTAAACATGAAAGAGGTAAAGTCTCCGTCTTTCAAGGCTACATAATATTCCATGGTGTACATATACCACAATTTATTAATTCATTTGTGGGTCGATGGGTACTTGGGCTTCTTCCATGACTTAGCAATTATGAATTGGGCTGCAATAAACATTTTGATACAAATATCTTTGTTATAATGTGATTTTTGGTCTTCTGGATATATACCTAGTAGAGAAATTGTGGCATCGAATGGCAGGTCTATTTATAGATTCCTAAGTGTTCTCCAAACATCTTTCCAAAAGGAACATATTAGTTTGCATTCCCACCAACAGTATAGAAGTGTTCCCTTTTCTCCACATCCATGCCAATATCTCTGGTCTTGAGATTTTGTGATGTGGGCAAATCTTACTGGAGTTAGATGATGTATCAAAGTAGTTTTGTTTGCATTTCTCTGATGATTAAGAATGATGAGCATTTTTTCATATGTCTGTAAGGTCATGTGCCTGTCTTCTTCAGATAAGTTTCTCTTCAAGTCCCTTGCCTACCCTGAGATGGGATCAGTTGTTCTTTTCTTACTTATATGTTTGAGTTCTCTGTGGATTCTGGTTACTAAACCTTTGTCAGAGACAAGGCTTAGTAACCAGAATTTAGACAACCTGCAAATATCTTCTCCC
This sequence comes from Nycticebus coucang, assembly GCF_027406575.1. Classification (NCBI taxonomy): domain Eukaryota; kingdom Metazoa; phylum Chordata; class Mammalia; order Primates; family Lorisidae; genus Nycticebus; species Nycticebus coucang. The sequence continues at coordinate 89,306,902 of NC_069804.1, forward strand.
ATTCTTAGGGCTGTCTTCTTGCTTTACTTACTGTGTTCTTGGCTGTGCAGAAGCTTTTTAGTTTGATCAGGTCCCAGTAATGTATTTTTAGTGTTGCTTCAATTGCCTGGGGGGTTCTCCTCATAAAATATTCTCCCAGGCCGATTTCTTTTTTTCTTTTTTTATTAAATCATAGCTGTGTACATTGATATGATCATGGGGCATCATTCACTAGCTTCACAGACCGTTTGACACACTTTCATCACACTGGTTAACTTAGCCTTCCTGGCATTCTCTCAGTTACTGTGCCAAGACACTTACATTCCACATTTACCAAGTTTCACATATACCCTTGTAAGATGCATCGCTGGTGTAATCCCACCAATCCCCTTTCCTCTACCCTCCTCTTACCTCCCTCCCCTCCCTTTCTCCCTTCCCCCTATTCTTAGGTTGTAACTGGGTTATAGCTTTCATGTGAAAAACCCTAAATTAGTTTCATAGTAGGGCTGAGTACATTGGGTACTTTTTCTTCCATTCTTGAGATAACTTTACTTGCTAATGTGTTTGAGTTCTCTGTGGATTTTGGTTATTAAACCTTTGTCAGAGACATAACCTGCAAATATCTTCTCCCATTCTCAGGGCTGTTGGCTTGCTTTACTTACTGTGTTCTTGGCTGTGCAGAAGCTTTTTAGTTTGATCAAGTCCCAGTAGTGTATTTTTGAAGCTGCTTAAATTGCCCGGGGGATCCTCCTCATAAAATACTTGCCCAGACCGATTTCTTCAAGGGTTTTCCCTGTACTCTCCTCTAGTATTTTTATGGTTTCATGTTTTAAGTTTAAATCTTTAATCCAGTGAGAGTCTATCTTAGTTAATGGTGAAAGGTGTGGGTCCAGTTTCAGTCTTCTGCAGGTTGCCAGCCAGTTCACCCAGCACCATTTGTTAAATAGGGTTCCCTGAGGCATAAAACAGCAGCCCTCTTTTGGTAGCAATACGGCTCCCAGGCCGATTTCTTCAAGTGTTTTCTCTGCACGTTCTTCTAGTATTTTTATAGTTTCATGTCTTAAGTTTAAATCTTTAATCCAGTGAGAGTCTATTTTAGTTAATGGTGAAAGGTGTGGTTCCAGTTTCAGTTTTCTACAGGTCACCAGGCAGTTCACCCACCACCATTTGTTAAATAGGGAATCTTTTCCCCACTGCATGTTTTTAATTGGCTTGTCAAAGATAAATAATGGTAAGTAGCTGGGTTCATCTCTTGGTTCTCTATTCTGTTCCATACATCTACCTCTCTGTTTTTGTGCCAGTACCATGCTGTTTTGATCACTATCGATTTTTAGTGTAGTCTGATGTCTGGTAGTGGGATTCCTCCTGCTTTGTTTTTATTTTTGAGTAATATCTTGGCTATCAAAGTTTTTTTTCTGATTCCATATAAAACGAAGTATTATTTTTTCGAGATCTTTAAGGTATGACAGTGTAGGTTTAATCAGAATTGCATTAAAATTGTATATTGCTTTGGGTAATATGGACATTTTAACGATGTTGATTCTTTCCAGCCATGAGAATGGTATGTTTTTCCATTTGTTAACATCCTCAGCTATTTTTTTTCTTAGAGTTTCATAGTTCTATTTATAGAGATCTTTCATGTCCTTAGGTAAACTCCCAAATATTTCATCTTCTTTGGCACTACTGTGAATGGAATAGAGTCCTTTCTGTTTTTTCAGCATGACTATTGTTGGTACATATAAAGGCTACAGATTTATGAGTGTTGATTTTTTAACTGGAGATGCTACCGTATTCCTTGATCACTTCTAAGAGTTTTGTAGAAGAATCCCTGGTGTTTTCATACAATCATATTATCTGCGAAGGCTGAATGTTTGATCTCTTTTGACCCTATATGGATACCCTTGATTGCCTTTTCTTGCCTAATTGTGATGGCTAAGATTTCCATTAGAATGTCAAAAAACAGTGGCGACAATGGGCAACCTTGCCTGGTTCCTGATCTGAGTGGAAATGATTGCAATTTAACTTCATTCAATACAATGTGAACTGTGGGTTTGGGTGGCCTCTATCGGTTTAAGAAATGTCCCTTTTGTACCCCATTTTCTTAAGTGTTCTGATCATGAAAAGATGCTGGATATTATCAAAAGCTTTTTCTGCATCAGTTGAGAGAATCATGTGGTCTTTGTTTTTTAATTTATTTAGGTGATGAATTATATTTATAGATTTACATATATTGAACCAGCCTTGAGACCCTGGGATAAAACCCACTTGGCCATGGTGTATTATTTGTTTGATGTGTTGCTGGATTCTGTTTCTTAGGATCTTGTTAAATATTTTTGCATTAATATTCATTAGTGACATTGGTCTATAATTTTCTTTTCTTATTGGGTCTTTTCCCGGTTTGGGGATAAAGGCAATGTTTGCTTCATAGAGTGTGTTGTGTAGTATGCCTTCTTTTTTCTATATTTTGGAAAAGGTTGAGTAATATAGGTACTAGTTCCTCTTTAAAGGTTTGGTAGAATTCTGATGTGAAGCCATGTGATCCCGGGCTTTTCTTTTTAGGGAGATTTTGTGTAGTTGATGCTATTTCAGAACTTGATATAGGCCTGTTCAACATTTCCACTTCCTTGTGGCTAAGTCTAGGAAGGTGTTGTTCTTCCAAGTATTGGTCAATTTCCTTCAGATTTTCGTATTTCTGATAATAGAGTTTCTTGTAATATTCATTAAGAATTTTTTGAGTTTCTGAGGAGTCTGTTGTTATTTCATCTTTACCATTTCTGATTGATGAAATTAGAGATTTTGCAAATAGGAGATTAAAGATGGCAGCTGAGTAACAGCTTCCCTGCAACTGGGCACGGTGAATCTGGGGAGATAAGACTCCAGACATCTCTGGCTGGTGGGCTTTGCCTATAATCATCCCGTTGAGGATACAGGGAGTCAGCAAGGGACTTCTGGACCCCAAGAGGACAACAAAAACAGTGGGAAACTGGTAAATGGTTGCGTGTGTTCGATTGACCTAATCACGCCGGCAACTGTAAGTACAAGCAGCAGTGAGACTGCAAACTGGAAAGGGCTTACCTGTGAACTGTTTCGGTGTTTTTGGACTTGGCACTCAGTTGAACTGCCTTGGGGAGAGCTTGAGCAGGAGTGCAGAGAAGTTTTGAGGCCCCAGACAGAGCCACTGAGCTGGGCTTCAGGGAGCCATTGTGTGAGAGAACGGCCTTGGCAAGCTCCTCCCTCAGGGTCCCAGAGCAAGGATAGGGCGAGACCTAGTAACCTAGTGACTGAGCAGCCTAAAGGTGGGGACTGAGCTGCCTTACAGCCTTAACCCTTAGGGGCAGAGTGAGACGGTTTTGGCACACTGGAGGCTCGGGCTGTTGCCCTGGGTAGAGTGTTGTTGTGTCACAGCTTATAGCAACCTCAAATTCCTGGGCTTGGTGCTGCCCAGACCTCCATAAGATCTGTGCCGCGACCCCGCACCAAGTGGGCCTCTGCAGGCCCTGACCAGGAACTGTGGGAGCCGTGCAACCCTGCGTCCTCCCTCCTGTGTCCTCCCAGCCTCCACACTGGCCCGCTCGTCTGGCCAGGGATACTGGTAGCCACGTGCCCCCTGTAACCTTCCCTTCCTCTGCGCAGAGCCCTTCTTCTGGCCAGAGAATGCTGGAGCCTTGGGCTCTCTGTGCCAAAGACACTGGGTGCCAGGCACTCCCAGAACCGTGCGCAACACCACCCACCGTGTTGCTGGATCCAGGTGAGTCACACGCCGGAGCTGCTTCCACAACCAGACCTCCCTAGCTGGAGCAGCCCCAGAGGAACTACACAGGGTCACTCCCTACAAAGATCCAGCAACAATAGAATGATCCTGCTGGGGTCTCATCTTGGAGAGACACCTCCCCAACTCTAGGGCGGCCAGAGGCAATGGTGAAAAACAATCATGAGGTGAAATGAACAGAAAAACTCTGGCAGTATGAACACTCAGAGTAGATCAACTCCCCCAAGGATCAATGGGGCAGACATAGCACAAGATCCCATGGACAAACAAATAGCTGAGATGTCAGAAATCAAATTCAGAATCTGGATATCAAATAAGATTTAATTAGAACTCCAAGCAGCAACCCAAAAGATATCTCAAGAATTCAACAAATTCAAAGACCAAATGACCAAAGATTTTGACACATTGAGACAAGAAAATGCATCCCTCAAAAATTTGAGAAACACAGTAGAATCCCTCAGTAACAGAATGGAGCAAGCAGAATAAAGAATTTCTGACATTTTGAAGACAAAGTTTTCGAACACTCCCAAACTCTCAAAGAGAATGAGAAATGGAGGCCAAAAATAGATCACTCTCTCAGAGAGCTCTGGGGTAATTCGAAGAAAACCAATATTCATCTTACAGGGATCCCCAAAAGCGACGAAGTGGCTTCACAAGGCACAGAGTCTCTTCTCCATGATTTTATGAAGGAGAACTTTCCAGATATGCCAAGAGATTCTGAAATTTAGATAGCAGACAGTTTCAGAACTCCAGCAGGACTCAACCCGAATAAGACATCCCCCAGACACATCATAATCAATTTCACTAAAGTTAATATGAAGGAGAAAATTCTGAAAGCAGCCAGATGAAAGAAAACCATTATCTACAAGGAGAAGAATATTAGAATAACTGCAGATCTCTCTGCTGAAACCTTTCAAGCTAGAAGAGGATGGTCATCGACTTTTAATCTCCTAAAACAAAATAACTTTCAACCAAGGATCCTATACCCAGCTAAACTGAGTTTCATTTATGACGGAGAAATTAAATACTTCAATGACAATCACATGTTGAAGAAATTTGCCATAACTAAACCAGCTCTCCAGGATATTCTCAGACCTATCATCCATAAAGACCAGTGCAATCCTCCACCACAAAAGTAAACTCACCCAGAAAATTTTGATTAAATTCCAACTTCCACAGTCACAAAAAGATTAAAAATGTCCACCGGACTCTCAAAAGGCTTATCAGTTTTCTCAATTAATGTGAATGGTTTAAACTGTCCTCTAAAGAGGCACAGATTGGCTGACTGGATACAAAAACTCAAGCCAGATATCTGCTGCATACAAGAATCGCATCTTACATTAAAAGACAAATATAGACTCAAGGTGAAGGGATGGTCATCTATTTTGCAGGCAAATGGAAAACAGAAAAAAACAGGCATTGCAATCCTGTTCGCAGACGCAATAGGCTTTAAACCAACCAAAATAATTAAGGATAAGGATGGACACTTCATATTTGTTAAAGGTAATACTCAATATGATGAGATCTCTATTATTAATATTTATGCACCCAACCACAATGCACCTCAGTTTATAAGAGAAACTCTAACAGACATGAGCAACTGGATTTCCTCCAGTTACATAGTAGTTGGAGATTTTAACACCCCTTTAGCAGTGCTGGATAGATCCTCCAAAAAGAAGCTAAGCAAAGAAATCTTAGATTTAAACTGAACCATTCAACATCTGGACTTAACAGACATCTACAGAACATTTCATCCCAACAGAACTGAATACACATTTTTTTCATCAGCCCATGCCACAAATCTAACCTCAGCAAATTTAAAAAAGTAGAAATTATTCCTTGCATTCTCTCAGACCATCATGGAATAAAAGTTGAACTCAATAACAACAGGAACCTGCATACCCATACAAAAACATGGAAGCTAAACAACCTTATCCTGAAGGATATATGGGTTATAGATGAGATTAAGAAGGAAATCACCAAATTTTTGGAACAAAACAACAATGAAGACACGAATTACCAGAACCTCTGGGATACTGCAAAGGCAGTCCTAACAGGGAAATTTATAGCACTGCAAGCCTTCCTCAAGGAAACGGAAAGAGAGGAAGTTAATAACTTAATGGGACATCTCAAGCAACTGGTGAAGGAAGAACACTCCAACCCCAAACACAGCAGAAGAAAAGAAATAACCAAAATCAGAGCCGAACTAAATGAAATTGAAAACAAAAGAATTATATAACAGATCAATAAATCCAAAAGTTGGTTTTTTGGAAAGATCAATAAAAAAAACTTTGGCCAACCTAACCAGGAAAAAAAGAGTAAAATCTCTAATTTCATCAATCAGAAATGGTAAGGATGAAATAACCACAGACCCCTCAGGAATTCAAAAAATCCTTAACAAATACTACGAGAAACTCTACTCTCAGAAATATGAAAATCTGAAAGAAATCATCCAATACTTGGAAGTACGACACCTACCAAGACTTAGCCAGAATGAACTGGAAATGTTGAACAGGCCTATATCAAGTTCTGAAATAGCATCAAGTATACAAAATCTCTGTAAAAAGAAAATCCCATGACCAGATGGCTTTACGTCAGAATTCTACCAAAGCTTTAAAGAAGAACTAGTACCTATTCTACTAAGCCTCTTCCAAAATATAGAAAAGGAAGGAATATTACCCAACACATTCTATGAAGCAAATATCACCTTGATCCCCAAACCAGGAAAAGACCCAACAAGAAAAGAAAATTATAGACCAATATCACTAAAGAATATTGATGCTAAAACACTTAATAAGATCCTAACAAACAGAATCCAACAACACATCAACAAAATTATACACCATGACCACGTGGGATTTATCCCAGGGTCTCAAGGCTGGTTCAATATACATAAATCTATAAATGTAATCCATCACATAAACAAACTAAAAAATAAAGACCATATGATTCTTTCAATTTATGCAGAAAAAGCTTTTGATAATACCCAGCATTCCTTCATGATCAGAACACTTAAGAAAATTGGTATAGAATGGACATTTTTTAAACTAATAGAGGCCATCTACAGCAAACCGACAGCCAGTATCGTATTCAGTGGAGTTAAACTGAAATCATTTCCACTTAGATCAGGAACCAGGCAAGGTAGCCCATTGCCTCCATTGCTCTTTAATACTGTAATGGAAGTTTTAGCCATAGCAATTAGGGAAGAAAAGGCGATCAAGGGTATCCACATAGGGTTCGAAGAGATCAATCTTTCAATCTTCGCAGATGATATGATCGTATATTCTGGAAAACACTAGGGATTCTACTACAAAAATTTTAGAAGTGATCAAGGAATACAGCAATGTCTCAGGCTACAAAATCAACACCCATAAATCTGTAGCCTTTATATATGCCAAGAAGAACTAAGCTGAAAAAATAGGCAAGGACTCTATTCCTTTCACAGTAGTGCCAAAGAGGATGAAATATTTGGGAGAATACCTAACAAAGGATGTGAAAGATCTCTACAAAGAGAACTATGAAACTTGAAGAAAAGAAATAGCTGAAGATGTTAACAGATGGAAAAACATACCATGCTCATGGCTGGGAAGAATCAATATTGTTAAAATGTCCATACTACTGGGCGGCGCCTGTGGCTCTGTGAGTAGGGTGCCGGCCCCATATGCCGAGGGTGGCAGGTTCAAACCCAGCCCCGGCCAAACTGCAACAACAACAACAAAAAATAGCCAGGCGTTGTGGCGGGCGCCTGTAGTCCCTGCTACTCGGGAGGCTGAGGCAAGAGAGTCGCGTAAACCCAGGAGTTAGAGGTTGTTGTGAGCCGTGTGATTCCATGGCACTCTACCCGAGGGCGGTACAGTGAGACTCTGTCTCTACAAAAAAAAAAAAAAGTCCATACTACCAAAAGCAATATATAATTTTAATGTAATTCCTATTAACGCTCCATTGTCATATTTTAAAGATCTTGAAAAAAATAATACTTCTTTTTATGTGGAATCAGAAAAAACCTTGAATAGCCAAAACATTACTCAGCAATACAAACAAAGCAGGAGGAATCACGCTACCAGACCTGAGACTGTACTATAAATCGATAGTGATCAAAACAGCATGGTAGTGGCACAAAAGCAGACAAGTAGATATCTGGAACAGAATAGAGAACCAAGAGATGAATCCAGCTACTTATCATTATTTGATCTTTGACAAGCCAATTAAAAACATTCAGTGGGGAAAAGATTCCCTATTTAACAAATGGTGCTGGGTAAACTGGCTGGTGACCTGTGGAAGATTGAAACTGGACCCACACCTTTCACCATTAACTAAGATAGACTCTCACTGTATAAAAGATTTAAACTTAAGACATGAAACTGTAAAAATACTAGAGGAGAGTGCAGGGACAAACCCTTGAAGGAATCGGCCTGGGTGAATATTTTATGAGGAGGACTTCCCAGGCAATTAAAGCAGCTTCAAAAATACACTACTGGGACCTGATCAAACTGAAAAGCTTCTGCACAGCCAAGAACATTGTAAGTAAAGCAAGCAGACAGCCCTCAGAATGGGAGAAAATATTTGTAGGTTGTACCTCCGGCAAAGGTCTAATAACCAGAATCCACAGAGAACTCAAATGTATTAGCAAGAAAAGAACACGTGACCCCATTTCAGGGTGGGCAAGGGACTTGAAGAGAAACTTCTCTAAAGAAGACAGACGCACAATTTACAAACACATGAAAAAAAGCTCTTCATCCTTAATCACCAGAGAAATTTAAATCAAAACTACTTTGAGATATCACCTAACTCCTGTAAGAGTAGCCCACATAACAAAATCCCAAAACCAGAGATGTTGGCGTGGATGTGGAGAAAAGGGCATACTTCTACACTGCTGGTGGGAATGCACACTAATACGTTCCTTCTGGAAGGATGTTTGGAGAATACTTAGAGACCTAAAAATAGACCTGCCATTTGATTTTGTAATTCTTTTACTAGGTTTATACCCAGAAGACCAAAAGTCACAATATAACAAAGATATCTGTTCCAGAATGTTTATTGCAGCCCTATTCGTAATTGCTAAGTCATGGAAGAAGCCCAAGTGTCCATCGACCCACGAATGGACTAGCAAACTGTGGTACATGTGTACCATGGAATAGTACGCATCCTTAAAGAAATATGGAGACTTTACCTCTTTCATGTTTACATGGATGGAGCTGGAACATATTCTTCTTAGCAAAGTATCTCAGGAATGGAAGAAAAAGTATCCAAGGTACTCAGCCCTGCTATGAAGCTAAATTATAGCTTTCACATGAAGGCTATAACCCAACTATAGCACAAGACTATGGGGAAAGGGCCAAAGAAGGGGAAGGGAGGAGGGATGTTTTGGTGGAGGGAGGGTAATGGGTGGGGCCACATCTACAGTGAATCTTAGAATGGGTACAGGCGAAACTTACTAAATGCAGAATACAAATGCCTACATACAGTAACTAAGAAAATGCCATGTAGGCTACGTTGAACAGTTTGACGAGAATATTTCAGTTTGTATATGAAACCCGCACATTGTACCCCTTGATTGCACTAATGTACACAGCTATGGTTTGACAATAAAAATAAATAAATTAAAAAAAAGAAATTAGAGGTTTTGCTCTTTTTTTCCAGGTTAGGTTAGCCCAAATTTTATCTATTTTATTGACATTTTCAAAAAACTAACTTTTAGATTGGTTGATGTGTTGTATATTGATCTTTTGTACAATCCTTTTGTTTTCAATTTCATTTAATTCTGCTCTAATTTTGATTATTTGTTTTTGTTTGCTGGGTTGGTGATTGGAATGTTCTTCCTTTTCCAGTTGCTTGAGATGTCCCATTAAGTTGTTAACTTCTCTTTCCTTTCTTTTGAGGAAGGCTTGCAGTGCTATAAATTTCTCTCTTAGGACTGCATTTGCAGTATCCCATAGGTTCAGATAATTTATGTCTTTGTTATTGTTTTGTTCCAACAATTTGGTAGTTTCCTTCTGAATCTTGTCTCTGACCCAACTATTATTCAGCATAAGGTTATTTAGTTTCCATGTTTTTGTATGAGTATGCAGATTCCTGTTGTTGTGGAGTTCAATTTTTATTCCATGACGGTCTGAGAAGATGCAAGGAATAATTTCTATTGTTTTAAATTTGCTGAGGTTAGAGTTGTGACCTAAGATGTGATCAGTTTTGAAGAATGTTCCATGGGCTGGTGAGAAGAGTGTGTATTCATTTTTGTTAGGATGAAGTGTTCTGTAGATGTTTGTTAAATCCAACTGTTGAATGGCTAATTTTAAGTCTAAAATTTCTTTGCTTAGCTTCTTTTTGGAGGTCTATCTGACACTGTCAAAAGAGTGTTAAAATCTCCGACTATTATGGTGCTGGAAGAAATCATGTTACTCATTTCTGTTCGAGTCTGTTTTATAAATCGAGGCACATTCTGGTTGGGGGCATAATTGTTAATAAGTGAAATCTCATCATGTTGAGTGTTACCCTGAACAAATATGAAGTGACCATCCTTATCTTTCCTTACTTTTGTTCATTTAAAGCCTATTGTATCTGCAAATAAAATTTCAACACCTGCTTTTTTCTGCTTTCCATTTGCCTCACATATTGATGACCATCTCTTCACCCTGAGTCTATATTTATCTTTTAAGGTAAGATGAGATTCTTATATGCACCAGATATCTGGCCTGAGTTTTTTGTATGCAGTCAGCCAACGCGTGCCTCTTTAGAGGACTATTTAAGCCATTCACATTAATTGAGAATATTGGTAAGCCTGGTAGAATTTTGGGTATCGCATTTTCAAAAGTCCAATGGACATTTTTAATCCTTTTGCCACTGTGCAAATTGAAATTTGATCAAAATTTTCTGAGTGAGTTTACTTTTGTGCTGGAGGATTGCACTGGTCATCATGCAGGGTAGGTCCAAGGATATCCTGGAAAGATTGATTAGTAATGGCAAATTTCTTCCACATGTGAATATCATTAAAGTATTTAATTTCTCCATCGTAAATGAAACTCTGTTTAGCTGGGTACAGGATCCTGGGTTGAAAGTTATTTGGTATTAGGAGATTAAAAGTCTATGAGCACCCTCTTCTAGCTTGAAAGGTTTCAGCAGAGAGATCTGTAGTCATTCTAATATTCTTTTCCTTGTAGGTTATGGTTTTCTTATGTCTGGTTGATTTCAGAATTTTCTCCTTCATATTAAATTTAGTGAAGTTAATATGAGGTGCGTGGGGGATGTCTTAGTTGGGTTGAGTTGTGCTGGGGTGCTGAAACTGTCTGCTATCTGAATTTTGGGATCTCTTGGCATGTGCGGAAAGTTCTCTTTCATAATCTCATGAAGAAGAGCCTCTGTGCTTTGCAAAGCCACTTCATCGCCTTCAGGCATTCCTAGAGGTGAATATTAGTTTTCTTGGAATTATCCCAGAGCTCTCTGAGAGTATGATCTGTTTTGCTCTCCATTTTTTGTCCTCTTTGAGAGTTTGGAAGCGTTCAAAAGCTTTGTCTTCAATGTTAGAAATCCTTTCTTCTGCTTGCTCCATTCTGTTACTCAGGGATTCTACTATATTTCTCAGATCTTTGAGAGCGGCAAATTCTTGTCTCAATGTGTCAAAATCTTTGGTGATTTTGTCTTTGAATTCATTGAATTATGGAGACAACTTTTGAAATGCACCTTGAATTTCTACTTCCAACTTTTCCTCTAGTCTGTTAATCTTGTTTGCAATCCAAATTCTGAATTCTATTTCTGACATCTCAGCCATCTGTTTATGAATGGGATCTTCATTTGTGTCTTCCATATCTTTCTTTTGGGGGGTTGATCTACTCTGCTTATTCTTGTTACTGGATGATTTCCACTGAGTCCACCCCATGATTATTTTGTACTGTTTGACTAGATGAGCAGATAAAGAGAAGTTGGGTTGAGTGCTCCAGGAGTAGTTATTAAGCATCCCATTGCCCAGAAGGTGGGACTGGTGTCTGTACCTTTTCCCCTAGAGCTTTGCAAAGGACCCATACAGTGCTATGGCATGAGAAATTGGGGATCTGCTTGGTGTGGTGGGGCTAAGTGGCTGTCTTGTTTTTAGCTGGTCTCTGTCCTACCCTACTGAATCAGTTACTCTGGTTTGAAGTCTCAGCTGTGGATAAATATCAGCAATTAAGTCACCCTGCCCCTCATGGGCAACAACTGGAAAAGGAAAATCAAACTTTCCCACAACCACACACTCCTGATACTACTTTGGATAGTCCTTGGGTGATTGGCAATTGTCGTAGTCAGCACCAGTCTTAGGTGGGAGGGTTCAAATGATCTCCGGCAATGAGATAGCAGGGGTCTGCTGGCAGCTCAAGTATGACTCCCTTCAGTATTCCGGGAGGTCAGAAGGACCCACCCAGGAAATGAATTAGTCTGGGAAGATTGATGCCTCCTTCTCTACCTTGCACCTCTGTCACACCCAGTCACTGGTACCCCTGCAGGGCTGTAACCCAGTTCCCTCTAATGAGCAGATGCTCCAGGGGTTTGCACCTGCCTGAGTCACAGGGAGATTTATGTCTTCTCCGCTAGTCCTCCACATTCTGCCATCATCTGTGGCTGGGAGGAGCTGAGGCCTGACAACATCGGGTGGTTAATTGAAGCTGGGGCCATTCACTCAGTTCCAGCCCTGCCCCTGATTGATACTGCTGACAGAACAGAACAATTTTGCAAAATTTATTTCTGTCCTAGCTATATTCCCCTGTGGATCAGATGCTGTTTGAGTTCACAGAAACTGCGACTCTGCCCCGGTCTGTGTGGCTACCCAGAACTGGTATGTCTGTCTTGGCTACAGTCTGTGTTGGAGTGGTGCGGATAGAGCTCACACTCAGCTTTCGGTTTCTGCCTGTCTTTGTCTCAGCTATGTTTCCCTGAGGGCCGGGTGCATCTTAGGCTCACTAAAGCAATTTTTTAGCTCAGCACCTCCCTGGGAATATGATGTCTGTGTACAGGCATCTTCTATTCTCTGTCCCCACTGCACCCCACCCAGGCAGGTACCGCCTCATGCATACCCTTTACTCATGGGGCCTGAGTTACAGTCCCAGATCTGTTCTACCAGTGGCTACCACCAGAGAAGATGCTCTGTTTCCTCTGGTTGCCCAGAGAGTCAGGGAGTGTCTCTTCAAAATATCCCCTGGGGTGTGAGCCCTATTTTTCCTGCTACCACCGCTGCTGCTCTGTGCCGGGGCACCACCTTTCCCTCTTGTGTAGGGTTCCCTCAGCCTTAGTTCACTGTCTTCTCCTTACTCTCAAGCTATAGAATCAGCACAGACCAGCAAGAGCCCAAGCCTTGTCCACCTCTGGAGAGAATGCCCAAGAATTTGGACTCCATGTGGGACAGGCTTCCAGAACTTGGTGTGAGAGTGGAAGGGAGTGCTGGGAGTTCAGAATCGCAGGTAGAGAATATATACAGTTTTATACAGTTTTATGCCTGACAGGAGAGTACCATGGCACATTTATAAGTCCTCCCTAGGGAAGGAGTTCCAGTTTTTAGAGGGTCTCTCCCGTGAGATAAAATAGGAGTGTATCTGAACTCTGCTCGCTTGTTTGTATAGAGTATACTATGAGCCATTCTCATGGTGGGGGGACTCCCGTTTGCTTGGCGTTGATTTTTGTACCTATTGTTTTTTCCTTGAGGTCGCAAGCTCACTTCAGCAGGGTTGATGTGTGTTCTTCAGCCTTTTCTCTTGGCTCAGCTTCAAACCATCCGCTTACTTGCTTAACTTCTGTCCTTTAAGTCTCCTTCTGGATGGGAGCTTCTGTGGAAAGCTGGCTCCAGTTGGCCATCATGCCTCTGCCCCAATATTTTCATTTCTATTTTGGATTTTTATTGGTTTCCTAACCTTTGCTATGGCAAATAACAGTACATTAAACATTGTGGTTTTAAAACTTATGCTCTCTCAATATGGTATTAGAGAAAGATAGATAATTTGATTATTACAAATTTGTAATAATAATCATGTATCCATAAAGATGTAGAATGACCTTTTCAAAGAGGCTTAGGTTTCTGATTTAGTGGAACTCTATTCTAAGGAACAAAGAAAGTTTAAATCGAAGATACAAATCTAGGGGTATTGTAAGGGTATAAAGTAGTACTTTAACAATTTCCTTTGTATACTTTTGTATTTAAATTTTTATAAAGAATAATCATGAATTTGTTGTATAATTGTTGAAGCAAAATGAAAATATATTGGAAATGAAAATTCTGACAGCACACTTAGTTTATGGATGGTTTAGTTCATGAAAAGCAATGCTATGACTTAAGAAAAGCTAATAAAATCTCTGCATCTTTTTTGCATTCAAATATTTAAGTATTTTCTAACAATTTTCTTTTTATAGTTTATAAAATGATTTAAGTGGCAACCTTTATTTAGGTTGGTAAATGGGATAAATGTTAACAGAGCATAATGGCTTTCTTTTATGACATTTTAACTTCTAGTATCCTTTACTGAAGCATCAAAGTAGTGTCACTCTCCTAATATACACATTTTTTCAATAAACAATAATTGAATTTTTATTGAGGCTATGTATTGTAAGCAGGGCTCCTATTATGTATTATAAATTTTTTTTGGTTGATTCAAAAGTATGAGTGGTGGGTCAAATATGTTAGAAATTTAGGGTAATTGATGAATCATTTCACTTTTCTGACTTTAATCTCCACATCAGTTTCATCTGTAAACTGATAGTATCCTTTCAAGCTCTCAAAAATCTCTGATTGCCTTTATGTTGAATTATTATATTAAAATGTAAGAAAGTAAGCTTTTTAAATTTTTAAAAATTCTTCAGCTGTTTATATATATATATATATATATATATATATATAAGACACTTGAGAAAGTGAGCTGTAAACCAGGGGGGTGCCCAACCTGTGGCCTGCTTGCTGATTTTGTGAAGACTTTTTTTGCTTATCTGTGGTGTCAGATATCACAAAAAGTGCATAGACCTTCTTTTTGCTAATCAGCTTTCATTAGTGTTTGTGTATTTGTTGTGTGGCCCAAGACAACTCTTATTCTTCCAATGTGCAATAGAGGACAAAAAAAAAAGGTTAGATAGCCCTTCAATTTAAACCATCTGAAGACTCACACACTGACTGAGCAGAATGCTATCTTGAATTTATTGTGATGACATATAAATTAATTCCTGAGGGATAAAAAATAATTTTAGTATGCCAAAACTTTAGCCAAAGAACTTTCCCCATAATGACTATAAATGTGGGGAGATATTAGAATGTCCTAGTTGTCAGTTCTGCTAAAAACTCAAAGAAATATGTTTTAAAATCATTTTAAATTTAAACAAGCATGGGAGAAGATGTGAAATGTAGTGGGGGGAAAATAAATATATAATTAAAATTTGGTTTAAACACTAGAAATATTTTATGCTTTTCACGTGTTTTTATTTATAAGCCACAGATTGCTGAAATCACAGGCACATAATAGTGTTTCCAGGAAATTAAAGATCTAGCTTTATCATTTAAAGGTGGAAAGAGTGTGAACTTTGGAGTTATATACATCTGCATTTGAATCTTACCTCTTTCATTTTCTCATTGGGTTTCTTGGGCAATTTATTCAATTTCCCAGCCTTTATGTAGCAAACTGGATTACCTTTGTCATGGTCTGTTTAGGATGCTATAACAAATATCATAAACTGAGTGGCTTATAAACAAGAAACATATTTTTTATAGTTCCAGAGGCTGGAAAGTCCAAAATCAGGGTGTAGGCAATTTTGGTGTCTGGTGAAGGCTGACTTCCTAGTTCTTTGATGGTATCTTATTGTTGTGTCCTCACATGGTAGAAGGGCCAAAGCAGGCCTCTGGTGTCTCTTTTATTTTTTATTTACTTACTTACTTTATTTATTTTTAGAGATTTGGATTTTTTTTGCATAAATTTTTTATTTTATTTATTTATTTTTTTACTTCTTTATTAAATCATAGCTGTGTACATCAATATGATCATATTTGGATTTTGCTCTGTTTGCCAGGCTGTAGTGCACTGCTTAATCATAGCTCATTGTAATCTGGAACTCCTAGGCTAAGCTGATCCTTCCACCTCAGACTCCTGAGTAGCTGGGTCTACAGGTGTACACCACCAGTTAGTCTCAACTCCTGGCCTCAAGCAGTCCTCTCACCCCAGCCTCCTAAGTGCTGGTATTACAGGCATGAGCCACCATACCTGGCTTGTGTCCACTTTTATAAAGACACCAATCCCTGTCTTAGGAGCCCTGCCCTCATTACCTAGTCACCTCCCAAAGTCCTCACCTCCTAATACTGTCTCACCTTGGGAGTTAGTATTTCAACATATGAATTTTGCAGAGATATATTCAGACTATAGCACCTTTCATTATCAAATAAGAACGAATGTAAGAGAAAAAAATGCACAGGGTGCCCCAAAAGTCCTCATGCATAGGAAAATGGGAAATTGTAGCTAAATGACCTTTATTTACAAAATATTCATTACAGAATTTTACAAAGAGGTAGCCAATAGATAGAGAATATTTTGTAGAATTTTGGAGTGAATATTTTGTAAATTAAGGTACATTTAGCTACAATTTCCCACTTTCCTTTGTGTGGTAACTTTAGAGATGACTTTTGAGACACCCTGTACTAATGACAGCCCTTAAGTGTTCATGATACAGATTTTATTTTTTATAGAAAGAGCTACAAAGATTATCTTGTATAGTCTGTAAGGAAACTAAAGCCCTCAGAGGTAGGGTGATTTGTTCAAGATCCTAGCTTTCATATTGCCTGAGAATATAAGATCCAGCCTTTGTATGTTTATGAAAACTATACAGATCATATGCAAATAAAGTATAATGTACCAGAATTTCATGTTTGACATTTTAAGAGACACAGAACACCATAAGCATTAAAATAATAAATCTTTATAATTCCTGCGACAGTTAGTATCCTCACTATTAATGTTATTGTGGCCACAAAATACACTGAGTTTTATTTTCCTTCCTTCTCTCCCACCACTGCCTTTATCTAAATATAGTGAGTAGTTCTCTGCCTTGAGTCTTTTCTGTGATCTGTAGTAATAATTTGTAGGCTGTGATGTTTATTTTCAGGGGAACTATTTATATACTGAAAAAATTGTTCCTCTGAAAATAAAAATACCATTGATTCCTAATAATATTCTGAGAAAAATAAAAGCTGTTGAAACTTTATAATAATGTGGGGGGTGGGCAGTGCCTGTGGCTCAAATGGCTAAGGCGCCAGCCGCATACACCTGAGCTGGAGGGTTCAAATCCAGCCTGGGCCCGCCAAACGACAATGATGGCTGCAAGCAAAACATGGCTGGGCATTGTGGCGGGCACCTGTAGTCCCACCTACTTGGGAGGCGGAGGCAGGAGACTCACTTGAGCCCAGGAGTTGGAGGTTGCTGTGAGCTGTGATGCCATGGCACTTTACCCAGGACGACAGCTTGAGGCTCTGTCTCAAAAAAAAAAAAAATAATGTGGGGGCTGAGGGGAAGATTATTTTGGAAGGGGGAACATGTAAAAGAAGAATAGTTCTGACTCAGAATTGAACTGCTACCAGCAATTTCCAGCTCTCTGGAGTCTGCCTCATTTTGCTCACCATGGTAGCCCTAGCAGCTGGCAGAATGCCAGCCACTAAGTAAATATTTATTGTATAAATAAATGCTATTTGACTTTCTGCCCTAGGATTTAGCATCCAGAATTGTATTGTGATAATTTAGTATGTGAATTTTCTCTTAAGATAAAATTAAAGTACTGTTTAATTTTGATTCCTTTGAGATATTAGTTTTAAAATCTCTTTGATATTTAACATTTATAAGAAAACCTGAGTGCTAGTACCTGAAGGAGGAACATTTTTGTTTGTGCTGAGTGTGGTTGGTCAACTTTTAAATACACAAATAGAATTTACTAAATAAGGAAGTCTTTTCCTATCTATAGCACACAAATTACATAGGGTAATATCACTTTTTTCTTTGTATAATATTTTATTCATAGTTTAATTATGTCTTTTACAAATAAAATATAGGCTAAAAAAAGCAGTAGAAAGTTTAGCAAACCTTTCAGTGACAAAGTGGTTTTTGCTTTTAACAATAGAATAATCTCACTGAACATATGGATAAATTGACATTTTGAGGGGAGAAAATTATTTCAAAATTAGGTCTTTTTTGCAGTTTTTGGCTGGGGCTGGGTTTGAACCCGCCACCTTCGGCATATGGGGCCAGCGCCCTAATCTTTTGAGCCACAGGCGCTGCCCAAAATTAGGTCGTTTTTAAACAATACCAGATACAATATATTTTAACCCAAAGGAAAAAAGGATCCTTTCAGTTGGTACTTTATCAGAAAAAATACAATAGTGCCTAAAATAGTACTATCCAAGAACATTCTGCAATGAATGAAATGTTCTATATCTGCCCTGTCTGGTATGACAGCCACAAGCAACACTGGTCACTGAACACTGGAAATGTGGCTAGTATAAGTCAGGAACTGAATTTTGTTTTTGAGACGGGATCTCACCCTGTTGTCCACACTACAGTGTAGTGGCATTGTTACCAGAATTTCTTCCTCAGTAGTTCCTTGGTCTCGGGGATTGGAAGAATGAATCCACAGACCACAGATCAGTGGTAAGACAGGATACATTTTACAGAAAAGAATACAGAGAAAGCATCAGAGCTCCTGGCAGAGGGAAAGACTTAAGTCAGAAAATGCCCTGTCTGGGGTGGTGGCTGTGGTTCAGTGAGTAGGGCGCTGGCCCCATATACCAAGGGTGGCAGGTTCGAACCCGGCCCGGCCAAACTGCAACAAAAAATAGCCCAGTGTTGTGGCAGGTGCCTGTAGTCCCAGCTACTCGGGAGGCTGAGGCAAGAGAATCACCTAAGCCCAAGAGCTGGAGATTGCTGTGAGTTGTGATGCCATGGCACTCTACGAAGGCGACAAAGTGAGACTCGGTCTCCAAAAAAAAAAAAAAAAAGAAAGAAAGAAAATGTTTTGTCTGCCTGGGTTCTTTGTCTAGGGGTATATATAGTTGCATAGGTCCTTTGGAGTTACATTTGGCCAGGACTTGGTAACAAATGAGTGGATATAGTCCATTTGCCTGGGCCAAGATGAATGAGTGCATAAATGAATAGATACACTCATTCTTCTTACCAAAGCAGAAGGGACTGTATCTGTGAAGGGATACAGTCCCTTCCACCAGGGGCAAGGTGAATGAATGCATTAATGAACGAATACAGTCCATTTATGAAATTGTCCAGGCCTAGGAAATGAGGGGATCCCTGTTCATCACTGAGTGGGGGAACTCTGTATCACCCTTAGGACTGTGAAATGGTTGCAGGGGAGTAGTACAGCCAGAGGAGAGCTTTCTAGGTTCAAGGTTGGTTCTTGGGTTGGCACCTGCAGCAGCGCCGGCTGTTCCATGGTCTCCCTCAAATAACTAGGGACCCGTGGGCTTCCACCACCCTAGCTCTCTCTGCGTCACTTGGTTTTCCAGCTCTGCCTTCCCTCGGCCACTGCACTAACATCCCAAGGGCAGAGATGGAGAAGGCTCAGCCGGTCCTCCCAGGTGCCTGGCGTTGACCAAGTCTGGATGCACCTGCCCTGTATTAGCATCATCATAGTTCACTACAGTCTCAAACTCCTGGGTGCAAATGATCCTCCTGTCTTGTCCTGGGACTGTAGGTGCCAAGGTAGCTGGGACTACAGGTGCCTGGCACTGTGCTTGGCTAATTAAAAAAAATTTATAGATATGGATTCTCATTATGTTGCTCAGGCTGATCTCAAACTCTTGGCTTCAGGTGATCCTCCTATCTAAGCCCTCCAAAGTGCTAGGATTGTAAGTGTGAACCACTATACCTGGCCAGGAATTGAATTTTTAACCTTATTTAATGTATTTTTGTTTTGAAAAATTATAATCTAGTAAAATTTACTTTTTTTAGTATGCAGTTCTTAGAAGAAATTATTTTAATTTTGTGAATGTTAACGCATGCATAGATGCATTTAACTAACACCTTAACCAGTACATAGCACAGTCCTCTTATCCCTGAAAATTCCCTCATGTTACTCTGTCCCCCAACTCTTGCCTTTGGAAACCACTGTTCTGTTTTTCATCTTCCCCTTTGGTTGGGATGTTTAATTACTTAAAGATATATATATTTTTTAAATCAGAAATCATTGCCATTGAGGGAGTGAGATTAATGTTTAAAACAGGATCTGTTTAAACACAAAAAGACACAAAAGCCTTCATTTGATAGTGGTTGCAGTTATACTGCATCTCTTTCAAAAGTTTTATGTCTCAACTGTTTGTGATTTGGCTAGTCTGTGGCTTATTCATGGAAAATGTTAAATTGTGTAATCAAAAACCAAATATACATTATTTCCCCAATTCTTTTGTTTTGGATCATTCATGATAATAACATCTTTCATCTCTAAGAACAAGCTAATCAACTAGAATTTATCAGAGTCTTAGAAACTTTCTATACCATGGACACATTTCAGAAAGTCATCAATTATCAAGCTAAAGGAAGAGGTAAATATATGAAGTTCATTAAAATGTGTAAAAGATGCAACTATATGAGTATTATAGATAATTTAAGGTGAGGTTTTCTATTCCGAATTACTTTTTTTTAATTGCACTAGACCAGTTTGTCTTGAATGTTCTTGGAATTTTTTTTTTCAATTTAGTATGAGGGTATGGAAGATTAGGTTACATTGTTTGTGTTTATTAGGTAAATTCCAAGTTGTAGTTGTGCCTCTCACCCAGGAGGTGTGCCATATACCCTTACATTGTGCCTTTTAGGTGAAAACACACCAGTCCCTTCCTTTCTCTCCTCTCTTCCCTCCCCCTGCTTCCAACTTGAGTTTGTGATTTTCTCTTGCCTGGGTGTTTGTGTACTGGTTTCATATTAGTATTGAGTACATCAGATATTTGCTTTTTCATTTTTGTGATATTTTACTAAGTAGAATATTCTTTAGCTCCATCCAGGTTAATACAAAAGATGTAAAGTCTCCATTGTTTTTTATAGTTTACTAGTATTCCACAGTTTATTAATCCAGTCGAGAGTTGAGGGGCACCTGAGTTGATTCCATATCTTGGCGATTGTGAATTGAGCTGCTATAACATTCTAGTGCATATGTCTTTATGGTAAAAATGACTTTTTTTTTCAGAGTAGATAACTAGTAATGGGGTTACAGGATCAAATGAAAAATCTACTTTTAGTTCTTTGAGAATTCTCCATACTTCGTTCCATAGAGGCTGTATTAGTTTGGAATCACACCAGCAGTATAAAAGTATTTCCTTTTCTCTGCATTCTCACCAGCATCTGCATCTTTGGGACTTTGTGATATGAACTATTCTCTGAATTACTTTTAATCATATTTTTGAGTTGTTATTTTATGGAACAAAGCTTTTTACTAGGAATTAATAATAATAGTAATAATAATGATAATACCCATATTTCAAACTTTTGAATATTAACATTCTACTACTATCTCAAAATCATCAGGTCCATAGCTAAATTCATCATCTCTCCTTTCCCTCCACTCCAACCTCTGAACTTCCCTCTTCTCTTTCTGATACCAGTTAATGACATCGCCATATAGTCTTTGGTCCAAGCTGGAAACCTTTAACTCATCCTAATTAGCTCCCTTACCCTTTATAATATCTTATTAGTAGGCCCTGCTTTCCTAAATGTACTTTGGAACTGCCTCTTTTCCCCCAGTGTTCACACCTTAATACAGATTCTTTATTGCATCACTATGGAAATTGCAGTAGCCTCCTAGCTCTATTGTCCCCAAATCATGGACCTGTTAGAGCTGGGCTGCACAGCAGGAGAGTGTGGATAAGTGAGTGCAGCTATGTCTGTATTTACCCCTGCTCCCTGTCACTTGTATTCCCACCTGAGCTCTGCCTCCTGTCAGATCAGCTTTGACATTAGATTCTCATAGTACCCTACTGTAAACTGCACATGCCTGGGATCTAGGTTGTGTGTTCGTTATGAGAATCTAATGCCTGATGATATGAGATGGAGCTGAGGTGGTGATTCTAGCACTGGGGAGTATCTGCAAATACAGATTATCATTAGCAAAGAGGTTTGACTGTACAGAGATCATAATAAATCAGTTGTTTGCAGACTCATATCAAAACCATCCTCCCCTTCTTCCCAGGTCTGAGGAAAATTTGTCTTCCATGAAACCGGTCTCTGGTGCCAAAAAGGTTGGGCACCACTGTCCTAGCTGATATCCCTTCTTCCTGTATCATTCCATCCTGCCTTAATATCATCTTCTACTATGCCTCCAAAATGATTCTTCTGTAAAATGAAAATTTGATCATGTCATTTATATGCTTTACTTTTCCAAGTTTCCTCATTACCTATAGGATAAATTAAAAAGCATTATTGTCATACGAGTTCTGACAATCAAGTTCACTAGTCCTAGAAAAAGTACTATATACCTCATTGTTAAATATCACTACAGTCACCTTCTAGGTACTCCCCTTGATAAGCTATGCATGACGCCAGCACCTATTTCACCCTTCAAAGCAATTTTGGAACACTTTTTCTGGAATGACCATCAGAGCTGTCATCATACAGCACACAAAATCATGAAACAAAAATGATGATCACCACTCAGTTACCACTTAGTTCATGCACGTGTTGACATGAACACAGCTGTGAGACACTGATATATCAAACTGTCATCATATGAGATCTGACAATTAAGCTCATGAACTTACTATCACATGCTTATCTTGGTAGTACTGTACAGACAGCTTGGTAAGGTTTCATAACCTTGGTATATCAATGTCTCACAGCTGTGTTCATGTTAACATGTGTGGTGTTTTGCTGAGTAGTGATCATTATTGTTGTTTCATGATTTTGGATGCCGTATAATGACAGCTCTGATGGTCATTCCAGAAAAAGAGTTCCAAAATTGCTTTGAAGGGTAGACTAGGTGCTGGTGTTGGTGCATGGCTTCCCAAGGGGAGTACTTCAAAGGTGACCACAGTGATGTTCAGCAACGAGGTATGTAGTACTTTTTCTAGGCGAGTTTGTGAATTTAATTGTCAGACCTTATATAAGCCCTTCCAATAGAGCAGATTGCTTAATTCTGTAGCTTCTCATCTTTCTGTACTTTTGTGCTTCCATTTTTCTAGAATTCCCTGTCTCATGTATCCTTGTTGAGCCTATTTATCCTTTAATGTTTAGTGTTATCTCCCCTAAAAAGCCTTTTTAGACACATGTTCCCAGGGATGAATGAGTATCCCTTTTCTGTATTCTCTGTCCTAATACTGCTTCCTGTGACTGTGCCATGTCAGCCTTATATCCTGAGAACCTCAATTCTTGACACATATTATAAGTGCCCGATAAATAGTATTTGTTCAGTGTTTACTTTTATATAACTCAGTGGTTATATGCAAATTTTCTATCTATTTACTTACATGATGCTTTTAACAGCTTTAGGAAATAAAATGGCATATTTAATTTTTCAAATGGTAGAATTAATGATTGCTGTTGCCTAATAAGTGGATAATTGACAGTGGAACTAAAATCTTATGACTCCCAACCCAATATTTGTCTGGATATTCATGCATGACTTCATTATAAATCTTTGTATGATGTCAACCAAAGAAGTGCAGTCATGACAGTACTTAAATATTTATAGTAGCTGAGATTTTAAGAGTATAGTCATTGTTCTGTGATCAAATCAGGCAAAACAATAAAGATGTTTTTATTTTGACAAAATTAATACTGTGCTCTAGTGACTTGGGGAGATATACGAGTATATGCAAAAAATTCTATGAATACTACCTTCACACATAAACTGGTATGTTTATACCTTTTCTTGCCAATGGAGTTATCTTAATTGAACATCTTTTTTTTTTTTTGCAGTTTTTGCAAAAAACTGGCCCCTTTTGGCCAGGGCCTGGGTTTGAACCCACCACCTCTGGCATATGGGGCCGGCGCCCTACTCCTTGAGCCACAGGTGCCGCCCAATTGAACATCTTTTTAATGTTTATTTATTTGTGCATACTTAGGATATATAATCTGCTTTATTTTTTACTATTTTATACTTGTACATATTTTAGGGAATTGAAAGTTTTTAAAGATTAAACTTCATATTTTTATTTTTCTGTAGCTCATTCTGTTTCCTATATAACCTTTAGAATTGGTAGAGTATGAAGCATTGGAGTAATTTGTAAAAGGAAGTTGTAAGAAAGAGTAGTTTGTATTCTGTTGTGAAGTGCTAGTGTATGTTTGTCCATGCACATGTTTCAAATGCCTATTAAGTACCATAGTCATTTGTGCCTACCTATAACTTTCCATTCTTGTAGGTAAACAGTATATTTTTTTTTTTTTTTTTTGTAGAGACAGAGTCTCACTTTATGGCCCTCGGTAGAGTGCCGTGGCCTCACACAGCTCACAGCAATCTCCAACTCCTGGGCTTAAGCGATTCTCTTGCCTCAGCCTCCCGAGTAGCTGGGACTACAGGCGCCCACCACAACGCCTGGCTATTTTTTGGTTGCAGTTTTGGCCGGGGCTGGGTTTGAACCCGCCACCCTCGGTATATGGGGCCGGCGCCTTACCGACTGAGCCACAGGCGCCGCCCCGGTAAACAGTATATTTTATGTTTCTTTCTCATAAGTATAGTAAAGATGAAAACTAATAGACAAACTTTATTAGGTTAAGTAATTTGTTTCAGTCTTTTTTGTTTCATTCTTCTTAAATGTGGTATGATGATTAACATTTTTTAAATCCTGTGTCATTATTTAATTAAACTGACTTCTGAAATTTCCTTCTGAAAGGTTTCACTGGAAGAAAAAAATGCAACTATTATTTATGACCCTAAACTACAGACCCCAAAGACCCTGCAGGAAGCTATTGATGACATGGGCTTTGATGCTATTCTCCATAATCCTAACCCCCTCCCTGTCTTAACTGACACCTTGTTTCTGACTGTTACTGCTTCACTGGCTCCGCCATGGGAGCATATCCAAAGCATATTGCTCAAGACCAGGGGTGTGACAGACATTAAAATTTCTCCTCAGCAAAGAACTGCAGTAGTGACAATAATCCCTTCTGTAGTGAATGCCAGTCAGATAATAGAGCTGGTTCCAGATCTCAGTTTAGATATTGGAACACTAGAGAAAAAGTCAGGAAGTTGTGAAGATCATAGTATGGCTCAAGCAGGTGAAGTCATGCTGAAGATGAAAGTGGAAGGGATGACCTGCCATTCATGCACTAGCACCATTGAAGGAAAAATTGGGAAACTGCAAGGTGTTCAGCGAATTAAAGGTAATATATCTGGGATTGTTTGATTATTTTGTAAGGCTTAGTTTTCTGTTTTGATCTTTTTTTAACTTTTGGCTTTCTTGTTAAGCATGGATTTTGAATCTATGGGACAAGAGTGTTTACTGCTTCACTGAAGTTTTAGGTACAGCATAATTCCAGGATTAATGTCAATAAAGTTAATAATTATAATTAAAGTTTACATGAACCTTGAATTGAAGTTTAACAGAAAAGGCAGCTGGGGTGGCAATGCATGGAATTCAAAGTTCTTGATATAACATTCCTGGGGTACTCTTTGCTGCTAGTATATTTCTCCTCAGGTATGCTGAAACTTGGAGAACATAGCTACAGTAGTCTTATATTTTACTTGTTTCTAGTCTATGTCAATATCATTTTCTGAAAAGAACAAAATTATTTTTAAAAAGATGATGACAAGAGTGAAATAAAAATAATTATTCACGTTTCCTGAAGTGGCTGAGGAATAATTGAATTAAATAATTTTTTCTTTTTAACTAGTCTCCCTAGACAACCAAGAAGCTACTATTGTTTATCAACCTCATCTTATCACCATAGAGGAAATAAAAAAGCAGATTGAAGCTGTGGGCTTTCCAGCATTCATCAAAAAACAGCCCAAGTACCTCAAATTGGGAGCTATCGACATAGAGCGTCTGAAGAACACACCAGTCAAATTCTCAGAAGGATCACAGCAAAGGAGTGTATCATATATTAATGATTCAACAGCCACTTTCATCATAGATGGCATGCATTGTAAATCATGTGTGTCGCGTATTGAAATTGCTTTATCTACCCTCCAGTATGTAAGCAACATAGTAGTTTCTTTAGAGAATAGGTCTGCCATTGTAAAATACAATGCAAACTTAGTCACTCCAGAAACCCTGAGAAAAGCAATAGAGACCATATCACCAGGGCAATATAGAGTTAGTATTGCAAGTGAAGTTGGGAGTACCTTGAGCTCTCCCTGTAGTTCATCTCTTCAAAAGATTCCTCTGGACATAGTTATCCAGCCTTTGACACAAGAAACCATGATAAACATTGATGGCATGACTTGTAGTTCTTGTGTGCAGTCTATTGAGGGTGTCATATCAAAAAAGGCAGGTGTAAAATCCATACGAGTCTCCCTTGCAAATAGCAGTGGGACTGTTGAGTATGATCCTCTACTCACCTCTCCAGAAACCTTGAGAGAAGCAATAGAAGACATGGGATTTGATGCTACCTTGTCAGGTAATCCTTACTTTTTATTTGATTCCACTAATGTCCTTTTATTTACATTTTGCTGTTATTTTGGCTTTTATCAATGAGAAATGCTTCATAGGCACTACCATTCCACTCTTTGCAAATAAGTCCTATAAAAGTTGTTGGTGATGCATACAAAGATACATAAGGATGTTCGTATAATTGTCTATAATATTTAACACCTAGAAACAATAAATCATGCTATGAGCATATATGAAATTCTATGAAGCCATAAAAGTTATGGAATTAAAGATACTTAATGTCAGGAAGAGTGTATGAGATATTTTGTTAAATAAAAAAAAGCTGAAAAGCTAAAAAACACCGTGATCAAAATGTTATAAACAAATGTATACAAATTTATACCATGTATATATTATTTATGTATATGAATGAATAAGATTCCTAGTAGGACATGAACCAATATTTTTAACAATAGTTATCTTTGGATATTAGTTTAAAGGTGGTTTTTGTTTCCATTGTGCTTTCTTGTGTATTATAAGTTTTTCTTATAATTATGAATGTATGTTTGTACATATATATTTATGCATTTATATAATGGGGGAAGCAAATGCTATTCTAAATAGGGAAGAGGCCAGGCTTAGTGATTCATGCCCGTAATCCTAGCATTTGGGGAGGCCGAGGTTGGAGGATCACTTGAAACAGAAGTTCCAGACCAGCTTGGGCACTAGCAAGACCCCATCTCTATTTAAAAAAAAAAAAGGCAAAGAAAAGAGGTAGAAATACAAATAAGACTTTTAATTTTAAGCAATCAAATTAAACTGACTCTAGAGCTATCCTAAAGTCTTCATATTTCCTGACAGCTTTAAAGTTTGAACTAAAACAAAAAATGTACATTCAATAAATTATCTATGTGAAATTTTTGTTTTGAAAAAGAATTGAACCTGGCCTTGAATTAAACTGAAAAATACCCTAATGAAATTTCTTCCTTTAACAATGGAAAAGTTATACAACTAATTTCCAGACAATGTCATTAATCTTTGCTATTCTTTTTAGAATGAAGGATATCAAATAGTAATATTCCCTTTTTAAGCTCTCTAAAACTGAATCAAAATTTTTACTAAATACATACCCAAATTATTATGGTAGATAAGTGTTAGTGATACTGTACCCAGACACATACAAACATTCTTAATGTCATTCATATTGATGACAAATGGTAGAAATTACAGGATTTTCATGTATTAAAATTGACATATAGTTTGCATACCATAAAATTTGTTCTTTAAAGTACACTTACTTAATAATAACAGAGAACAATTTATCTCTTTTTTAGAGCACAAAATCTCTTTTGAGATTTTCTATATTAAAGTGAGAATTTTAGGTGGGCATGTAGAATGGTGCAGCTACTTTAGAAAACAGTGTGACCGTTGCTGAAAAAGGTAAACATAAAGTTACCACATGACCTAGCAATTCTACTCCTGTATATATACCCAGAAGAAATAAAAACATATGATCATGCATATGTGGTTATTAGAATTATATATCCAGAGTTTTGCAGCCATCACCACTATATAATTTTAGAATATTTTTATCACTCACAATAGAAACCTCATACCTATTAGCAGTCACTGCCTATTTCTCCTTCCCCTCCACCAGCCACTGTAACCACTATTCTATTTTTTTCTTTGTGCATTTTATTCTAGTTATCTCATATGAGTAGAATCATATAATATTTGTTATTTAGTGTCTGTATTCTTTTATTTAGTGTAATGTTTCCCGTGTTCATACATGTTATAGCATGTATCAGAACTTAATTCTTTTTATCATTGAATAATATTCCATTATATGGATATATCACATTATTGTTTCTTCATCAGCTGATGGAAATTTGAATTGTCTCTACTCTTTGGCTAATTTAAAAAAATGATGATATGGGGGGCAGCGCTTGTGGCTCAGTGAGTAGGGCGCCGGCCCCATATGCCAAGGGTGGCGGGTTCAAACCCAGCCCCGGCCAAACTGCAACAAAAAAATAGCCGGGCATTGTGGCGGGCACCTGTATTCCCAGCTGCTCGGAAGGCTGAGGCAAGAGAATCGCATAAGCCCAAGAGTTAGAGGTTGCTGTGAGCCGTGTGACTCCACGGCACTCTACCCGAGGGCGGTACAGTGAGACTCTGTCTCTACCAAAAAAAAAAAAAAAAAAAAAAAAAAATGATGATATGAACATTTGTGTTGAAGTTTTTACATGATCATGTTTTTATTTTTCCTGTATATACCTGGGAGTAGAATTGCTAGGTCATATGGTAACTCTGTGTTTATCTTTTTGAGCAATGGTCACATTATTTTCCAAAGTAGCTGCACCATTATACATTCCCACCTCAAATTCTCACTTTAATATAGAAAATCTCAAAAGAGATTTTGTGCTCTAAAACAGATACACTGTTCTCTGTTAGACAATGCATACAGAGTACTAAATTGTTAAAGAGTCTCTAGTACCAAAAGTCTTAACAAAAAATAGGAAAAACCATAATTGCAAAGGGAAATAATTATGAAACCAGAGAAAAACTTAAATAGGAAACATTAGAAGTGCAACTATATCAGGCAACCATAAAAATGAGTAAAATTAGTTTCAGAAAAATTTAGTTTTATCTACCACCATTGAGAATCTTTAGACATTTTTAAAATCATGGTGTTTGAAATTATATCAGTTCTACATTTTACTACTTCATAATATTGGATAGTCCTTCAGAGTTTCTATTATATATGTTAAAACATTTTGGCATTTATAATGCATTATGTTGTCAATGATGGACATCAGTATCACTAAAACAAGTTACATTATAATATTCCTGTTGGTGGCACCCAATGTGGTACTCAAACCCACGACTCTGGGATTAAAAGTCCTATGCTCTACTGGCTGAGCTAACGGGGCTCAGGGAAATTGGTCCAGTGACCTGCGGAATCGTCTTCACAGATTCCTCCTCTGTGTTTTCCTCACATGAAGCACCATTTGTCAGTGGTTCCCTGGTGGTCCAGTGGTTAGGATTCAGTGCTCTCACCACCATGACCTGGGTTCTTTTTCTGGTGAAGGAACCACTGACTTATTCCTATGCCTTTTATATATAGGAACCCAAATATAATCAACTTATATAACATATGATATAAAGCAGATAGTTTTCATGTTCAAATCTAGTACTTGTCATCACACTAAGCATAAACTTTCAGACTGGACTGAAAATGGAATTTTTTCTATTCACTTGGGTCTGTATTTTTACCTCGTAAAGTATGGTTCCCAGGCCAGCAGCACCAGCAGCTCCTGGGAGTTTGTTAGAAGTACAGATTCTGTGGCTCATTGCAGACCCATTAAATAATTATCTACATTTTAATTTTAATGAGCTCTCCAGGTAATTCATATGCCAATTAAAATGTGAGAACAGTGAGTGGTCTAAATAATTTTCTGCATTGACCTCTATGAATAAAATCTATGAATTAAATC
Source organism: Nycticebus coucang (assembly GCF_027406575.1). NCBI lineage: Eukaryota > Metazoa > Chordata > Mammalia > Primates > Lorisidae > Nycticebus > Nycticebus coucang. Next base: position 89,336,639 of record NC_069804.1, read on the forward strand.
TATATTAACTTTGTTTATACAGACAAGTCCAGAAGCTTGATTTAATGTGATAATAAAATCAGTCATGCACCATATAATGACGTTTTGGTCAATGATGGACCACATATACAATGATGGTGATCCCACAAGTTTAATAATGGAGCATATATAATTTTAAGCTTGCTATATGTCACTTATTATTGACATTGTAGATCAAGAATGGGAAATGACTGATATGTATAATGGTATTGGTATATTTGATTTTCCATATGAAAAAATTCATATAAAAATAAATATACCATCTAGGTTTGTTTGAGTATACTCTATGATGTTCAAACTGAAATTGCCTAGCAATACATTTCTCAGAACTTCTTCCCATTATTTATGTGACAAATGACTGCATCATATTAAATAATATAATTAAAAATAACTAACATCTGATGTGGTTTATATAGCAAGTGTGAACAGAGCAAAAGCAGCTTTCAAATTATCTTAGGTGGCTTCAAAGATTAACTTGAACAATAGAATAAATTTTGATCAGACTGTGAAGTGGAATTCAAGTCTCTGGCACTGATTAGATAGCATCTACGCAGTCCTCAGGAACTAGGAATGCAGCATATTCAGTAATTTAACGGTGTCTTTTACTTTAGACTACTATTGTTAAGGACCCTTAGAATCAGGTTGTTTTTTGTTTGTTTTGTTTTTTGAGATAGATTCTCACTCTGTTGTCCTAGCTAGAGTGCCATGGTGTCAGCCTACCTCATAGCAACCTCAAAGGTTTAAGCAATCCTCCTGCCTCAGCCTCCCGAGTAGCTGAGACTACAGGCTTCTGCCACAATGCCTGACTAATTTTTCTATTTTTAGTGAAGATGGGGTCTTAATCTTTCTCAGGCTGATGTCAAAAACTTGAGCTCAAAGGATCCTCCCATCTTGGCCTCACAGAGTGCTAGGATTACAGAGGTGAGCCACTGCTCCTGGCTAACCCTCGAAATCAATTATTCAACAAATTATCAGGAGCCTATTATGTACCCTGCATCTGTTAGGGCTCTTAACAAACACATTAATGGCCATGATGGATAAGTAAAAAACCTTGGCATAGTGAATATTTCTAAAAGAACTGTGACTATGGTGATACGTATTATTGGGATGAAAGCTTGTTATCAGATGACTGCATTCTGTGAGTCTGTAAGAGAGCAGAGTTTAAGATGCCATCAGAATTGAGGCTACCAATTTTATGAGTGCCACTATCAGTGCTGATCCATATATCACCATCTAGCACTGTGACCTGTTCTTAGAGGGACTGGCAAATTTTGCCTCTATGTCATAATAGTCATGGGTAGGCCAAGTAGTGAGAAAAATAGGAGGTGCCTTTTATCATGAACATCAAGCTCATCATTCTCTTAAAGTAAAATGTCATACAGGGTGGCCATAAAGTTTGTATACAATTTAAATAGAACTATTTGGCGACCCTGTATGTGAAGTTTAGTAATCATTAGCCAATTAAAGAAAAGTACTTGATTGAATTCCTTCCCCTTTCTGTAACTTTTTATCTTTAACTATTTTCAAACTTAGAAAAAGCTATAAGAATAGTACAAATATTTATGTTTATCAATTTCACACAGATTCCCCAGTTGTTGATATTTTATCACATTTTTTATCATTCTTTCTTGGTAGATGGATAGACATACACTTACACATATATTTTTTCTGAACTATATATTTTTTTGAACTATTTGAGAGTAAGTTGCAGACATAATGTTTATAATTGTTTTTAAGACATTTTCAGATTATACATTTGTTCTTCACATTACACCAGACACAGAACCTCCAATCAATTTTCCTATCAGATTGCAAATCTTTCCTTGAAGTTTGTGGAATCATTTCTAATTTTTGTCTCAAGTTCAGGAAAGTCAGTTTTCCTTTGGATTCATTTAAGCGTAAGTAGTATTGTTATAGCCTGTAAACAAGCTAACTAAAAAAAAACTAGCCATTTTATCCATTGTGACTTTTTAACACTGTCTCTGTGGAAGATGCTTTTTTGCTTGCCACACTCACAGGGTAAAGGTCACAATTTTATGGATTCATTTTTTTTTTTTTTGAGACAGAGTCTCACTTTGTTGCCCTCAGTAGACACTACCATAGCATGATAGCTCACAGCAACCTCCAACTCTTGGGCTCAAGTGATTCTCTTGCCTCAGCCTCCTGAGTAGCTGGGACTAAAGGTGCCGGCCACAACGCCCAGCTATTTTTAGAGATGAGGTCTCACTCTGGCTCAGGCTGGTCTTGACCTGTGAGCTCAGGCTATCCACCCGCATAGGCTTCACAGAGTGTTGGGATTACAGGTGTGAGCCACCATGCTCAGCCCAATTTTATGGATCTTTGTTTAGTGGTCATGCTAACGTAGCCAAAAGGGACTACCTCTATGATTTATTTTAACATTGTACTTCTCAAGTTTGAAATTATAGATGGTATTCCAGGTTACGTTTGGTACCAGAAATAATTACCTTTCTCTGGAGCAAGACATAAAGCAGTTGGCTATATAAACTTTATTTTTCCTTGTCCAAGTTCATAAATATATTTCAACAGTAATTATGAGAGAATGAAGGAAGCTTCTATCTAGATTAAAATAATGGTTTTTATTCACGGCTGAAGCTATGTCCTTTTGGCAAATGAGCCCACTTTTTAAATTTTTTAACATAACGTTTTTACTATTTGGTAGATTTTGACATATGTGTTCTAAATAATGCTCTCACTATTTGAATTAATAGCTTTTTTATTCTTAAGCTAATTTATTTTAAGTGATATTCTTAATTTTTTTTTATTAAATCATAGCTGTGTACTTTAATATGATCATGGGGCACCATACACTTGGTTCATAGACTGTTTGACACATTTTCATCACACTAGTTAACATAGCCTTCCTGGCATTTTCTTAGTTATTTTGCTAAGACATTTACATTCCACATTTACTAAGTTTCACGTATACCCTTGTAAGACACCTGCGGTGAATTAATAGCTTTCTAAAGTGATTCACTTAAAAGGAGAACATCTTCAAAGTATCCTTTACTACTGAACTCAAACAGGCAGCACTGCCACCACCTGGGAATTTGGTGGAAATGCAGAATCTCAGGCTCTGCCCTAAATGTACTGAATCAGAATCTGCATTTTAACAAGGTCCCCTGGGTGATTGTGTGTGCATTAAAATTTAAGAGGCATTATTATAGTCGTATGACAAGTCTACATCATTATTCTTCAGGTTAGGCTTTTTTTTGTAGTGTTTTCATCATTTCTTCTTTTTTTATTAAATCATAGCTGTGTACATTAATGCAATTATGGGGTACAATGTGCTGGTTTTATATACAATTTGAAATATTTTCATGAAACTGGTTAACATAGCCTTCACTGCATTTTCTCAGTTATTGTGTTAAGACAGCTACACTTAGTAGATTTAACATGTACCCTTCTAAAATGCACCATAGGTGTGGTCCCACCAATTACCCTCCCTCCACCCATCCAGGTCAGGCTTTTGTTAAAGTTTCTTTCAAAATGCTTTTCAACATCCTGAAAACCAACTGCCATGCAGGAGTAGTGCTAACCAGATAGACCTGAACTGATGTTTTTTCTTAGAAAGCAAGAATAAATTACCTAGGTTAATGGCAATTTATCCATCACCTCTTTTCCTCCTCATCTCTGCAGGAGAGGAGAAAATCTTTGGCTTATTTACAGGTCCAGGTATGTGTTAGAATAATTTCTCCCTTCCTGGGAGGTGACTAATACTGCACTAGATAAACTGAAATAGAAGAGTAGATTTTGTGATACTGCAGAGGAGCTTCTGGGATGATAGGAGCTTCTACAGTTTATAGATAATCTATGTAGAGATTCTCTGAATACTCCATTGCACAAAATGAAGATTATTGCTGGCTTACTCCTTGTCTCTTCTTCCACTGTCCACAAAAACATTTTAAATTTTAAAAATACTACATATTTGTATTAAAAATTCAAACAATATGGAAGCTTAGATAGAGAAATATATTCATCTTTCTGTCATTCTATTCCTGTTTTAACCCCATTCCCCAAAAGTAGCCACTGTTAATAGTTTGATATATAGCCTCCCACGCTTTCTTATGCACGTTCTCACATATGCATACACTAAAAAATTCAAATAACATCACACTGCAGTGCTGTTTTGCAAGTTGATTTTTGTTCCACTTAAGATATTGTGAATCGCCTTAATGCTAGTGTGTAAGTCATCAACATGATGGTAAGCATTCATTATAACAGTAAGAATTATCCATTAACAAACTACTCTATACCTGGGGTGGGGGTAGATTTAATGTCTGGACTATAAAAGTATAGTCCAGACATTAATTTATAGTCCAGACATTATAGTTCTATATAAATTATAGAACTATAATTTTGTTCACTCATTTAGCTCAGATTCTCCTGGGAACTGCAATGAGCAGTATTGAAATTGAAAATCACTGCCTGGGAAAGTATAAGGATAACTTCTAGCTGAGGGCTACTAGAACCTTGTTGGTTTTAAAAGAAGGGATTGACAGTACCTAGAGATATGTATTGTGATGCCTGATGAGGGCGTGGCTAGAAAATGAAATGAATCTTTCCCTTTCTACTAGACACAAATGAGCCATTGGTGGTAACAGCTCAGCCCTCACTGGAAATGCCACTTTTGACTTCAACTAATGAATGTCATCCTAAAATGATAACACCAGTTCATGACAAGGACAAAGAGAAGACTTCGTCCAAGTGTTACATACAGGTCACTGGCATGACTTGCGCTTCCTGTGTAGCAAACATTGAACGGAATCTAAGACGAGAAGAAGGTGAGACACTCTAAAGTTTGCTGCTTGTTATTTTATGTGCCAGTTTGGGGACTTTGTCCTTTTGGTTCTTTGATATGTTTTGTAACCATATTTATGATTCTTGCTAATGCCTCATAAAGACTATCAGCGATGTGTGGGAAAACCCTGATTTCCTGATACCCAGTTTTTGTTAGTGTTTTGTTCCCTTAGATAAAGTTTTTGTCTTGTTTAACTTGTGACCCTATTTTTATGTCCATGAAATTTGTAGAAAGATAACAGAGGATATATACAAGATTACTATTCTTTATGGACCTTGCCTATGTTGGATTTAAGAAACATAAAACTTCTTTTAAAGCTGTGCTTAAAACCTACAACTAGAATCCATAAGAGTTTCAGTATTACCATATTCAGACCAAGCACCAGGCCAAAAACAAGTGTGTTTAGAATTATATTGTTCTCCCTTGCTTGTGGTAAAAATGTTCAGAACTTCTTTAATATTTCGTGTAAGTTTAAATTTTAGGATACAAAGTCTTAGAAAACCTACAACACAGTTTTTTATTCACTCTCATTCAGATGATTTAGTTTATAGGCTGGGTATTGTGGTTCATGCCTATAATACCAGTGCGTTGGGAGCCAGGGGCAGGAGGATTGCTTACTAGAGTTTGAGACCACCTTGGGCAACATAGCAAGACCCCCATCATTTAAAAAGAAAAGATGTTTGCCAGTATAGCATAGCAGATTTGTTAACCATACAGATACATGATTGTGTTTAATGACATCAAAGGCATAGATTTTGTACTTAGCCTGCCCTAGCCCTAGGTGTCGTAATGATACATGCTATTAGTAACAGGGCTGAATAAAGAAGTAGGGATTACTGTAAACTTATGTCCACTATTGAAGCAATAACTCAAAGTATATGTAGTAATCACATCACCTTATATATTAAGGGCAGAACACCATTATAACAAAATGCATGGTACCCTGAACCATCTTCTGTTCAAAGTTGTCTGCATTCTGTCATATTTTTCATCCTTCATTTCAACTTCTATTATTTCTAAATGGCATACAGTCAAGGCTAAAGATTTTATTACCTTTTGGTTAATTAAAACAGAAAAGATGGGATGTTGCTGGGAAAATGAAAACAAAAAGAAGCTCACAAGGTTCCTCTTTAATTTAAAAACTATTTTGGGACAATCAAGAAATAGCGTTTTTCATGAGACAAACAATGTGCCAATAAGAAATATTTTCTTTAAAAAATCAGTTAAACTGGCTGGGTGCAGTAGCTCATGCCTATAATTCTAGCACTCTGGGAAGCCAAGGTGGGTGGATTGCTTGAACTCATGAGTTCAAGACCAGCCCAAGCAAGAGAAAGATCCTGTCTCTACTAAAAGTAGGAAAAAGTAGCCAGGTGTCATGGTGGGTGCTTGTAGTCCCAGCTACTCAGGAGGCTGAGGCAATAGGATTGCTTGAGCCCAAGAGTTTGAGGTTGCTGTGAGCTATGACGCCATGGCACTCTACTAAGGGTGACAAAGTGAGACTCTGTCTTAAAAATAAATAAATAAATAAAAATAAAAAAAAATCCATTAAACTGATTCTTACAATTACTCTTACTAGCCCCTTTACTACATACCATCCCTTTTATGCTCTGACCGAATTAGGAATACCATTAGCCTAGTTGGAGTCACTATATTCACTTTATTTTTTTTTAATTAAGTAGCACAGGTCTTTCTTCAATTTAGTCTATATTATATTTATGAAAATGAATCTTGAAAGAGTTCTAATTATAATTTGAAGAATTTTTAAATCTAGAATTTGCATGGTATAAATTTGTATTTCTGAAATTTGAAAAAATAGATTTTCACTTCTATTTTAGTGGCTATAGATTATATTCAACTTAAGCAAAAGGAGTTTTTCCTACTTTTTCTATAACTTTCTTTTGCTATTGACACTTTTCCATAAACTGATCATCTAAATTGTTTGGTACCCACAAAACCCAAAGTGTAAGCTCTTCATGTAAAAAATTAGATTATATTAGGTACTCTTTTTTCATTAAAAACTATTATTAAATTAATATTTGGTCATTTTTTCTCTTTTTTTCTAAACCTCAGGGTTGTCCTATGGACTGTTTGTTGATCTCCATTCTCTGTCAGATAACCACTAAATTCCACAGATTCCTAGAATAGGCTGTTATTTCTGTTATATAGAAGTAATTTTCCTCCTGGCAATGACAGTAATAGTTAGCTTAAAGAAGTGGAATGGTAGTTAACAAAAGGTTTGTACCAGTGAATAGCATAGCTGCCATGAAATGAGCTTCTTTGTTTTGTTGACAAGTTGTATGGCACTTTTTTCTCCCAAGAATAAGAGCTTTATAGATTAGTGTGTGCCAGATAGTAAAGCTTGGGAATTTTAAGAGGCAACTATTATTTGATAACATTATAATGTATATGTTGGTACATTCTTGTAGTCTTTGCTACAACTATAATAATTTTGTTAAGTGTATGAGTTCCTTTGTCTAGGAGCTCTGTGTTATTAACTTCTAAAAATGCTTTATGTTTGCAAGATACATTCTCAATCAATTGCAATTCATAGGCCTTATTAGGAACTCAGTTCAAACGAAAATTGTTAAATCAATAAACAGTTATAAGTCAGTTGTAGAAATGTGAATACTTCCTGGATATTTGATGATAGTGAAGAATTATTTTAGGTGTTAAAATGATGCAATGGTCATTTTTAGAGTCTTTATCTTTTAGAGATACATACTTAAATTCTTTTCTTAGGGACAGGGTCTCACTCTGTCACCCAGGTTGAATATAGTGGCACAGTCACAGCTCACTGCAACCTTGACCTCCTGGGCTCAAGGGATCCTCCTTCCTGAGTCTCTTAAATAGCTAGGACTATAGGCATATGCTACCACACCTAGCTAATTTATTTTTTAAATTTTTCATAGATATGAGGTGTTGTTTTGCACAGGCTGGTCTCAAACTCCTGGCCTCAACCAATCCTCCCACCCGAGCCTCCCAAAATGCTAGGATTACAAGTGTGAGCCACCATGCCTGCCTCATATTTAAATATGTACACATGTAATGATATTATATCTGGAACTTAATTCAACATAATCTGGGTAGAGAGCAGGGAGTGGAATGTGTAAGAATATACATGAAATAAGATTAGTCAACTATTATTGAAGCTGGGTGATGGGTACATCAAGCTTATTATGTTGTTATTATTATATACGTATATGTATATGTGTGTTTGAAAATTTCCATAATAAAAAGTCTAACAAAATAGGTTACCTTTTGAAATTACTTTATTTGGTTTAGGTTCAAGACTGGTATATCAGATCTAAGCAGCTCTCCTAAAAAAAAAAAAGATTGATATAAAAGTTAAGTAATAAATTTCTCCAGATTGATTTTAGTCCTTCCACCATTGAATGAAAAATACTAAAAAATAAGTAAAACATTACTGTTTTCATAAGAAATGTTATCTATATTGTTTTTTTTATCAATACTCCTAGGAATATATTCCATACTTGTGGCACTGATGGCTGGCAAGGCAGAAGTAAGGTATAATCCTACTGTTATACAACCCCCGATAATAGCAGAGTTCATCCGAGAGCTTGGATTTGGAGCTGTTGTGATAGAAAATGCTGATGAAGAGGATGGTGTTTTAGAACTTGTTGTAAGTAAGAATTTTTGTGTGATCACTAAAATTTCTAGGAAAAACATGGTGAGGCTTCATAGAGGAGTTCTAAAGGTAGTTAAAGGTTGGAAAAATAAGACATATGATGAAAATATGGAAATGGGAAAATGGAAGGATAAGATATGACGTAATGGTGGTCTTCTAGCATGGAACGTAAAAGATAATTGTTATAACTATTAAGAACCAAAAAAAGTTTGAATGACTAACTGAAAATCAACTTTTAAAATATAGTTTGACTTCTATCTAGTAGTGTGTAAAAGAATAAATTCTATATACATTAAAGACTTTAATTTTATAAATGAAGTCCTAAAACCAGGTGTAAGTCATATTGCTTTAAAATAGCCATTTTCTACAACTCAGAAAATCAACAGCTTTTTCTTTTCTATGGAAATATGAGTATACATAAGGTTACATGTATTATAAAATTTTAAGAGCAAAAATTTAGAACCAGTCTGGGCTCAGTGGCTCATGCCTATAATCCCAGCACTTTGGGAGGCTAAGACAGGAGATTACTTGAGCCTAGGAGTTCTAGGCCAATCTGAGAAACAGTGAAGACCTATCTCTCAAAAAAAAAAAAAAAAAAAAAGAACAAACAAACAAAAAACCTGGCCAAGCATGGTGGTTCATAATCCTAGCACTCTAGGAGGCTGATGGAGGAGGATTTCTTAAAGCCAAGTGCTTGAGACAACCTGAGCAAGAGAAGACCCCTATATCTACAAAAAGTAGAAAAAGGAGCCAGGTGTGTTGGTTTGTGCTTATAGTCCCAGCTACTCAGGAGGCTGAGGCAGGAGGATTGTTTGAGCCCAGGAGTTTGAGGCTGCAGTGAGCTATGATGAGACCTCTGGATACCTTTGGACAGAGTGATACTCTGTCTAAAGAAAAGTAAGTGAAACCAACCTATATTAAATGTCTTTTAAATAGGAAATGGTTGGATAAATTGAATATAGACATGTTACAGCATATAATACAGCTGGTTAAAAGAAAGTAAAATAGATGTTAACTAACAGGTAAAGATCTGTAGGACATATTAATTAGTTAAACAAAACAAGGTGAGTAGTAGTGACAGAAAGAGGGAGACCTTCAATGATGCTCTCTTCTATCTAACCCGGTTGAAGATGGCACTATATCTTTGTTCAATGTGTTATAAAAATGGGATTCTAATGATCGTATCTAAAGCATATTAATAGTATAAATAAGACATCTTGTATGATAATCCCATGTTAAAAGGATAATTTCTTTTGTATTATCATACAAGATAATTCATCTTGTATGATAATTCCATGTTGAAAGAGTCCTTTTAAGTTATAAATAATAACTCGTGTTTAATGGAAGAAAAAGTAAATTTCTGAATAACAAAGGCTTTGTCTTTAACAGGTGAGAGGAATGACTTGTGCCTCTTGTGTACATAAAATAGAGTCTACTCTTACAAAACACCGAGGTATCTTTTATTGCTCTGTGGCTCTGGCAACCAACAAAGCACATATTAAATATGATCCAGAAATTATTGGTCCCAGAAATATTATCCATACAATTGAAGTAAGTGCCAAGAATGTGCATTTGTGTTTTCTTACCTGTTCAATCATCACTCCCTTGAATCACTCTGGTTTGCATCAGAGACACTGAAAAAAAATTGGCCCCTTTGACTACTGTAGACAAGATCTATTTCAAAATTTAAAGTAAATGTTTCTGCCTTTTATTGTTGGTCTTTGTCAGGAGAAGTTAGTCTCATTCAAAGGTACACTTGCACTGTTTCATTCCGATTTTAGTATATGTGCTGCCGAAGCGAGCATAGTACATTTGCACTGTTAATCAGGGGCAAACTTAAATTAGAACCACAAATCACTTGAAAATATTTAGAAATGGAAATTAAGTATAATTTGTTATGAATAAGATTAATGCTACTCACTAAGAAAATGAAACATCCTGCTAGATGCTTTATTATTTCTTAGGTCAAAGTGAAAGAACTATATTTAAGTTAAAGTAAAATATATAAGAGACCATACATACCCTTTCTTTCTGACAGATTCATCCTATGTTCTTCAATAAATCTTAAGTGGTAACATGTGAATGTGAATTAGACATTTTAATGTGCTATAAAATTGGTATTCTAATGATCTAAAAGATTTAATAGTTCAGATGAGATCTTATTAGTATAGATGACAATACTATTAACGTTTTTGTGAAATGAGCCTTATTGAGTACATGACATGCCAGTTACCAAAATAGCAAAACTTCAACTCTTAATTTCTACATCAGTGTCATCATCTCTTCATTTTGAAAATGAAGAAACCCAGGTTAAGAGAAGTTATGTTACTTGTTGACAACTTTAGTAACTTTAGTTACTGGGATTTGAGCCTAATCACTCTGACTCAAAAGCTCATGCTTGCTGTTGCTGTACTGCCAACAAATGTAAGACAGTGGCATTTTTTCTAGCAATTGAAAATGTAAAGTATTTTGCTGTCTATGCTCAGATGAATCTTAACTAGGTTCCTTTTTATACTTTGTTTTATTAGGGAAAATGATTTTTAGTCATGTTCTTTTTCTGATAGAATGGGAGTAAAGATTGCATTTGCAAGGCCTTGAATAATATATTTAGTATGGTCCTGTTTTTTTCTGGTCTATTAATGAGAACCTCTACTGAGGATAATTGAACTTGAGTTAAACTGTTAGTTGAGAACAGTAGGATAGACATTAAGTAGAATGAAGTATTAATTTCTTTGATGAAAGCGTGGGAACAAAGGTAATCAAGAACACAAAGCGAGTGTTCCATCTTTGTATTCCCCAGAATGATCTGCAGTCAGTAATTGAACTAAGTTGTTCTTACCATACCTAGAGTTAGAATTTCTTTATATAATATTTGTACACTCAGTGAAATAATTTTTTCGTATGAATTTCCTTAGAGCCTAGGTTTTGAAGCTTCTTTAGTCAAGAAGGATCGGTCAGCAAGTCACCTAGACCATAAACGAGAAATAAGACAGTAAGTACTTTTGGAGTATCAGTAAAAAACAGATTCTTACTCCTCATTACAAATCTAACATCTTTTTAGCATATTAGTTTTTATGGTATTATCCTTATACTGGGCAAAGTGGTTACAGCTAGTACATAGAATCTTTAGCTATGGCTGTGCATGGTGGCTCACACCTGTAATCCTAGGACTCTGGGAGGCTAAGGTGGGTAGATTGCCTGAGCACAGGAATTCGAGACCAGGCTGAGCAAAAGCAACCTGTCTCTACTAGCCAGATGTTGTGGCAGGCGCCTATAGTCCTAGCTACTCAGGAGGCTGAGAGAAGGGATCCCCTGAGCCCAAGAGCTAGAGGTTGCTGTGAGCCATGACACCACAGTACTATACCCAGGGCATAGAGAATCTGTCTCAAATAAAAATAAAAAGAATCTTTATCTTTTAGCTACTTACAAAATGATTTTTTTCTTATTTTTTTTCTATACAAGATGGAGACGGTCCTTTCTTGTAAGCCTTTTTTTCTGTATTCCTGTTATGGGGTTGATGATATATATGATGATTATGGACCATCACCTTACAACTCTTCACCATAATCAGAACATGAGTAAAGAAGAAATGATCAGCATTCATTCTTCCATGTTTCTGGAGCGCCAGATCCTGCCAGGATTGTCCATTATGAATTTGCTGTCCTTTTTATTGTGTGTACCTGTACAGGCAAGTGAAATGTTAGCAAATTATCTTTCTTAATGATGTTAAATAACCAAAACATGGCATGCAAGTTTATTTTCAATTGCAAAATAGATATTAACCAGAAGTCTGATCATTTTATGCTAGATGCTTTAAAAAAGTAATCTTAAACTGAGAAGTTACCAGATTTTTCCCATATAATGTGTACCCACATATTTGTCCCAAACTTTCAGGAAAAAAGTCTTTTGTTTTAATTTTTAATTCAAATTTTTATTTGTTTATATTTTGGTACTTATTTTTTTGTATTATAAACTAATTTTAGCACTTATTTTTTAACATTATGGTACAAAAAATTTTATGTAAGAAATAATTACAAACACAAAATCAAATACAAGGTACAAGAAATTTTATGTACAGATAACAAATTTATGATATTTATGCATTATAGAAGGCCAAGAGCTCTTCATCACTGTCAATGTCAGCAATATTTAATATCATCATCTTCAATTTTTACATTGTCGGTGTCTTATGAAGAGTCACTTTCTTCATCGTGGTAAATTTCATCATCCTCAGGTTCATCCATAGCATTACTGATGATACATTTTTTGAACAATTTCACAACCACTTCCTTCTTGACACTGTTCTATGATCCATCCATCTAATCAAAAACCTGGATGGATGCTTTTTTTATTCTGTCTATAGGTGTTAAATAATTTCCAGCTGACTACATCCACAGTGTCCACTCTTTCTTTGTTAGGGCCTTAATGAGCTTGCTTACTGACACATCAAGAGGTTACAGTTCGCTGGTTAGCCCTTCAGGTATCACAGACAGTTAACTTTGATATCATATTTCAGGGTATTATTTTGCATACAGATATCATTATTGTCTTCTAGAGTTACATTGTTAACCATAAGTATAAATGAAAGAATTAAAAACATTTACACAGATAAGGAATTAGCACTACCCGTGTATACTGTGCACCTTATTTTTCCCTCAGAAATTTGGGCAAAGATGTACATTACACATGGCAAAATATGGTAGTTAAAGTAAGAAATAGATTTCTTTTTTTTTTTTTTTTTGTAGAGACAAGAGTCTCACTGTACTGCCCTCGGTAGAGTGCCGTGGCGTCACACGGCTCACAGCAACCTCCAGCTCTTGGGCTTATGTGATTCTCCTGCCTCAGCCTCCTGAGCAGCTGGGACTACAGGCGCCTGCCACAATGCCCGGCTATTTTTTTTGTTGCAGTTTGGCCGGGGCTGGGTTTGAACCCACCACCCTCGGTATATGGGGCCGGCGCCCTACTCACTGAGCCACAGGTGACGCCCAGAAATAGATTTCTTATACTCCTATGAATATTGTTTCATGACATAGAAGGGAATGAATTCAAGTTTTATGGATTTGGTATCCATATTTGCTACTGTATATGACTTTGTATTTGTTATTTCTCTGGCATTTTAGTTCATTACTTTCTGTATGTTTTAAAATCTTCTTTTGAGATAAACTTTTACTGTGTAATAGAACACTTCCATCAAATAAATCTGTTCTTTCATCTGATCCTTATAAAAAGCAATAATGATTAAAAAACATCTTAGATCATTTCTGTACACTAATAAAATAAGCTTTCCAGTTATGTTTATAAACAAAAATAGTGAACAGTTCTGATTGTGAAATATTACTTAGCTTGAGTTTTAGAAAGGGGAGTGAGTTTTACATGGAAAATTCTTGACAAAACAATGTAGTACTTTCCTTAGTTCTTGTTTTTGCAAGCCTCAAAAAGAAATATCCAAGAACTGTCTGACTTTCTTTGTATTATGGAATATCTATTGCATCATAAAGGATAGTACCCAAGAACTTGCATAGCAATTTGAATCACTCTCTCTACATACACATCTGCTAAAATACAAACAATATTGTTTCAGCTTAAAATTTCCCCTTATTGTTTATGGATTAGCTAAAATCCAAAGGAAGTGAATACTAATATGTTAATATTAATATGTAAATATTAATTTATTAATATGTTACATTATTAACTTAGCATATTAATATTCACTTCTTATGGTTTTTCATATATATGTGAATTTCAGCATTTTAACAAGTTCAATGATATTATTCCTATGTTGCAGTTTTTTGGAGGATGGTACTTCTACATTCAGGCTTACAAAGCACTGAAGCATAAAACAGCAAATATGGATGTACTGATTGTGCTGGCAACCACCATTGCATTTGCCTACTCCTTGGTTATTCTCCTGGTTGCAGTATATGAGAGAGCCAAAGTGAACCCTATTACTTTCTTTGATACACCTCCTATGCTATTTGTGTTTATTGCACTAGGGCGATGGCTGGAACATATAGCAAAGGTAAGTAAGAGTGACGTTTATTAGAATGTTGGGTGGATACCCAACAATAAAAAAAAAAAGAGAAAAAAAAAAAAAAAAGAATGTTGGGTGGATAAATGACCAGAACGTTTTATAGACCAATTGTTGGAAGTATATGTTGATTTATATAGTTCACTACTTAATGAAGAAAGTATTATTTCGTTTTAGCAATATTTTAAGTTAAATATTAATTTAGATTTTAGAAGATTTATCAAATTTATGGAATCAATACTTAGGTAATACATTATGTCCATGTTTATTTTAAGAGAGAGATGAGTACACATGTGCGTAGAGGGAAGTAAAACTCAATGGAAATCAAGCAGGGGGAATAAGTGATGGGTGAAAACTTACCTTAGGGATATAGTGAACATTATCTGGGTGACAGACACACTTATTATAATCCTGACTCAAACATTACAAAAGCAATCCATGTAACCAAAAACATTTGTACCCCTGTAATACATTGAATTTTTTTTTTTTTGAAGAGAGAAAGACATTTGAGCAGTACTTTTTTTTTTATTTATATCACATTGTTAATTGAAAAGTTGACATGACTACATAGTTTATAAATAATGATGGGGCTGGGTGCTATGGCTCATGCCTATAATCCTAACACTCAGGGCGGCTGAGGTAGATGGATTTCTTGAACTCAAGTGTTCAAGACCAGCCTGAGCAAAAGTGAGACTCTGACTCTTCTAAAAATAGAAAAACTAGCCGGGTATGGTGGTACATACCTGTAGTCCCAGCTTTTTGAGAGGTTAAGGCAAGAGGATCACTTGAGCCCAAGTGTTTGAGCTTTCTGTGAGCTATGATGCTGCCACTGCACTCTACCCAGGGCGACAGTGAGACTCCATTTCAAAAAATAAGAAATAAATGAAGAAATAAAAATCATGATGGAAAAATTCACCCATAGTCCCATGTTATAATGTACATTACTTTCTAATCCTGTTCCATATACCTGTATACTTCTTAATAGAGTTGCAACATATTATACATACCACATTGTAACCTTAACACGATAAAGTTCTTTCCTTGTTTTTGTAGTCTAGATAAATTATTTGATATTTCTGAATCATAGTCATGTCAACATGCTTAAATTTACTATACCATTCTGGTTTTGTTTTCAATTAGATTGTTTCCAAGTTTTTATTTTAGATAATCCTGCATTGAACATGTTTATGTCTAATAGCCATTTCCATTGAATTAGTATCTTAGAAGACATTACAAAGGATGTAAGTACTGGGGTAAAGAGCATAAATCTTTGTATGGTTCATGCTACAAGTTGTAACACTTTTTGCAAGCAAGTATGTGTCACTGAAGTGGTTTTACTGTAACTTTGTCCTCATTGAATCTTATCTAAATGCTTGATAAGTTAGTAGGCACTAATCAGTATTACAAGATTGCTTTAGTATGCATTTCTTTCATTAATGACAAGAATAAACATTTTTCCACATATTAGGTTTTTGTATTTCTTCTTGAATGATTTACCTATTCAAGTCTTTTGCCTGTGTTCCTGATGTTTTTCTTTTTTTGTAGAGACAGAGTCTCACTTTATGGCCCTCAATAGAGTGCCGTGGCTTTACACAGCTCACAGCAACCTCCAACTTCTGGGCTTAAGAGATTCTCTTGCCTCAGCCTCCTGAGTAGCTGGGACTACAGGCGCCCGCCACAACGCCCGGCTATTTTTTGGTTGCAGTTTGGCCGGGGCCGGGTTTGAACCCGCCACCCTCGGTATATGGGGCCAGCGCCCTACCGACTGAGCCACAGGCGCTGCCCCTGATGTTTTTCTTATTAATTTATTTCTTTATAAATTATACCTAATACATCTTTTTATTTTGTGTACTTCATATATTTGAAGTGAAAAATACTCTGTTTTGAACAAATGAATATTCCTAAAGCTGACTTTTGGATAAATGTTAAATATTACATTTATTTTGGTTAAGACCTGAACTTTTTCTTTCTTAGCATTGTCAATTTGTTTGTTTTAAATTGTAGGGCAAAACATCAGAGGCTCTTGCAAAGCTAATTTCACTACAAGCTACAGAAGCAACTATTGTAACTCTTGATTCTGATAATATCCTCCTGAGGTATTTATTTTCACTCTTCTCCCTTCTCTCTTTTTTTTTAACTTCTTCTGAAAAATGCAAAATATACACAGAAATAGAAAAGAGTATTGTAAACCTATATACTGTCTCTCAGATTTAAGAATTATCCACATTTTGCCACACTTTACTTAACCTATTATACATTTTCTCTTTCTGTTGTCGAAGTATTATTTTAAAGCGAATCTTAGTCATATCATTTTACTAGTAAATATTTCTGTAGTATGCTAAAATATCACATATTCTTACATAACTATAGTACCATTTTGTACTGAATAAGGTACAATATGGTATTATATTAATTATATCAATTATTGTTCATTTTATAATGAACACCTACTGACCAATCCGTATTCACATTCCTCCTGTTGTCTCCAAAATGTTTTTAGGTCTTTGTTTGAAATAAAATTAAAACAAGGTCTATATAAGTGTATCATTGCATTTGACTGTTAGGAGTTTTAATGTTTCTTCTAATCTAAAACAGCTCCTTTCTGTCTTCTTTTTTCTTCTTTTCCGCCCATCTTTCCTCCTCCCCTATAATACAATTGACTTGTTAAATAAACCTCCTCCTCCACGCCCCCAGAACAATTGGCCTGTTGAAGAAACATCCATCAGTTGTTTCGTATAAAATTCCATAATCAGAATTTGTCTTTTTGTCTCCTTGTGGTGTCATTTAATTTGTTCTATAACTCCTGTGTTACCCGTAAATTAGCAATTAGTGCTAAAGACATGATTAGATATTATTTTGCTCATAAAATTGTTTAGGCAAATTTACACAAATAGTTTAGTTAAATGAAACCTGTGATATTATTTTTAGGGTTTTCACTTATTCAATGTCTATTAAACAAATTTTTAGGGTGCCTACTTTGTGCCATGTCATGCGCTGTTCACCAACAGTGAGCAAGACCAGCATAGTGCTTCCTATTTAAATGTTGGTTCTGACTTTCAGTGGTAGTAATTATGGAGTCACAAGCTTGACATGAACTAAAAATCTTACACAGGGAGGTCGGGGTAAGAAACGTGATCATGATACTTTTTATGTTAACTCATATCCAGTGAAGAACAAGTGGATGTGGAACTTGTACAACGTGGAGACATCATTAAGGTGGTTCCAGGAGGCAAATTTCCAGTGGATGGTCGTGTTATTGAAGGACATTCTATGGTAGATGAATCCCTCATCACAGGTACATTCTTTTAGGGGATCATGACATGAAAGTGAAATGAATCCAAAATGTTAATGAAAAATAGGCATGAAAAGAATAGATCTTTTTGTAGAAATGATGAGAAACGAATTAGAAATTATGAGCAAAAAATATGAGTTCTTCTTTAGATCACATTAATTCTCTTTCCTCAGATTTATTTTGTGGTTTTAGTTATGCTATTGAAAACTCTTTTCACTGAAGATCATTAATTACTTGACTGCATAACCAATAGAAATTATCTTGGTTTTCTGTACAGCCTGATAGACTTGGGCAAATTTTCCTGAGCAAATACTTATTTTATCTTCCTGACCTAAAGACTGGTCTAGTCAGAGATAGGATAGGACTCTAGCTTTTCCATATCAAGATCTGCTCCAAGAAAATAGGCCTGGAGTAGTTTTAGAAATCTTAGGTAACTAAGGCCAATTTGGAACAGAGCCCAAAATAATAGCTTTACTACCTCAACTCCCTGGATTGTCTCAGGAGAAGCTCAGCTTATTGATCAGATAGAAATATTTTAAGACTCTATTTTTCTCAGTAAGGGTGCCATTGCCAGTTTGGGACAATTCTTAGTTCTGGGGACTGTCTTACACACTGTAATACAATTTAGTGTCCCTGACCCTGGCCCACTAAATTGTAGTAGCAGCACCTCATGTACCCTGCCCCAAGTTATTCATACTAACAAAAGCTTCCTTCCACATTTCTAAATGCTCCTTGACAACAGGTTGAGAACCAGTGATCTAGGACGTGGGTGAATCTCCAAAAGCATCTGCTCACAAGAGCTAACCTAATAGATTTTTCCTAATTTAAGGTGTTTATCTCTAGGTTTGGCCCAGAACTGACATAAGGAAAAAATGGAGGGCAACTTTCACCTAGGCATTTGTCCAGATTCTATTTTATGAAGTAAAAATCTCCTTTCTACATTTTTCTTTGACAGTTAACAAATAACAGCATGTTTCAAGATAGTGATATTTTATGCTCCTAAAATCTGTCTTCACTCTTCATATAGGGGAGGCGATGCCTGTAGCTAAAAAACCTGGCAGCACAGTGATTTCTGGTTCCATTAACCAGAATGGGTCACTTCTTATCCGAGCAACCCATGTTGGAGCAGACACAACCCTTTCTCAAATTGTCAAACTTGTGGAAGAGGCACAAACATCAAAGGTAACTTCACTCCTTAGGAGAAACATAAAGTATTTTTAAAGCTTTCTCAGTATAAATCTTGATCTAGTTACTATATATTCCATTGATAAATTCTAGTTACATTAATAGAGTTTATTAAAATATTCCTGTTTGTGCTAACTATGGAATATATATTCAATATCAGAAAAGGAAACTCCCATATACTTATTATTGTTGTTATTTTTAATCCTAGGCTCCTATCCAACAATTTGCAGACAAACTTAGCAGCTACTTTGTGCCTTTTATTGTTTTTGTTTCCATTGCTACCCTCTTGGTATGGATTATAATTGGATTTCTGAATTTTGAAATTGTGGAAACCTACTTTCCTGTAAGTGACTTGTAACAACTCTTTACTATATACAAAACAGTTTGTGAATCTTTACATAAATAATTAAGTGGAAATAACTTTAATAATTATCAGTATCTTTAAGGGACTGGAGTGGGAGAGTAATAATAATAACATTGCATTTCTGTAAATATAAAAGATTTACTTTTGAAAAAAAAATTTGTTGTTATGACTTATGATTTTCCATAGTTGGTAACTCTGGAATCATCAAAAATGAAATCTTGATTTTAGTACTGTCACTTGTTTACCAGTTATGTTATAATTTCTTACATTCATAAAAGAAAAAAAGTATTTTCTTATAATTAAAACATGTATGTTGGTAGCTAGGTAGGGTTAAACTTTGTTCCTTTCGTTTTGTACAATTCTAAATCAATAACCATAACTTATATTTTTCTTCTAAAGGGCTACAATAGAAGTATCTCCCGAACAGAAACAGTAATACGCTTTGCTTTCCAAGCTTCTATCACAGTTCTGTGTATTGCATGCCCCTGTTCACTGGGCCTGGCCACTCCAACTGCTGTGATGGTGGGTACAGGAGTAGGTGCTCAAAATGGCATACTAATCAAAGGTGGAGAGCCATTGGAGATGGCTCATAAGGTAAGACATTCCCTAGAACTAAGAATTATCTCATCTAAACTGGCAATAGTACCCCTATTGGGAAACAAAGAGTTCTAAATTATTTCCACATGGTCCATAGTTGGGTTTCTCCTGGGACTATCTGGAGAATTAAGGTAGGAAAGTTAATATTTTGGTTCTGCTCCAGATTGGCCTTAGTTACCTAAGATCTTTAAAACTACTCCAAGCCTACTACTCTCTTGGAGTCCTGTCCTATTTCAGTCTAGACCAGCCTTTTGGAAGGAAGACAGACTAGATATATGCCCAGGAAAATTTGTCACAGGCTTCTGACTTATTTGTGTAATTCTATATTTTTGTTCTTCAGTGTGAGCTAATTCCTGCAATTATAGTGCAGTTTCTTTGCCGTTGCTGCCAGAAGCTTAGAGATTGCAGCTATGACTTCAAAAATATAATCCTATCTCTGACTTCTCTCATAGTAGGATTTCCATGTAATCTTAATTAAGGCTACCTGACTTTGACTAAAACCATGTTCCTATTAGTATGTTCTTATTATGAGGAAACAAACTATATAGAGATGCATGTAGTAAATAAAACATAGCATAGAACCAATCTGCAACCTCATCTAGTCAGTCAGTACAGGCTAGTGATAGAAACTTTTTATTTTGATATAACTTCAAACTTAAAAGTTGTGAGATTAGTACAAGAACTCAATAATTTTCTTTATTGCTAGTTTTTTTCTTGTCCATAATCATACTTTCTATTTAATTGTCATTTCTCTTTCATTTTGATTCCTTGAGCTATTAGTTTTTTAAGCTCCTTATTTCAAGTGTACTATGAGATGACTGTGTTCTCTAATTCCGAACTCTTCTTTTTTTCTATGTGGGCTGAGTTTCCTGCATTAGTTTCCTGAGCTGTCTCTTCTCAATCCAAGCTTCTATTCTAGACTTAATAAAGTCAAAGCAACCTAGCAGGCCTTATTTGATGCTCCTTTCAATTTACTCACTTACCTTTTTCTCTTAGAATTATCTGTCTACTGCCCAGATTTACCCAATGGATCTATAATTCATTAATATTGAAAGTCTTTCTGTTTTCCCTGGAGGCACTAGAGGCATCTCTTAATTATCTATTAACAGTCAACCCTTAACAATTAGCTCTAGTTTTTTTAACATATTCACAGTCATTTTCCATGATTAAACAGTGGAACATTTGCAGGGAATGGCTAATAAGTATAACTAAAGGAGTATTATGTCAGTTTTTGAAATCAACTTAAGTGAAAGTTAGATTTATTAAGAGACAAAAGAGTAATCTGTCAAAGTAAACATTTTTCTCATTTCTGGAAAGGTGATGTTAAAGATTATCAAGTCATATGTGTACACAGTATTTTCATTTTTTTATAGGTAA
Source organism: Nycticebus coucang (assembly GCF_027406575.1). NCBI lineage: Eukaryota > Metazoa > Chordata > Mammalia > Primates > Lorisidae > Nycticebus > Nycticebus coucang. The sequence continues at coordinate 89,357,965 of NC_069804.1, forward strand.
AGGTAGTGGTATTTGATAAGACTGGAACCATTACTCATGGCACCCCGGTAGTGAATGAAGTAAAGATTCTGGTGGAAAGTAACAGAATATCACGTAATAAGATCCTGGCGATTGTGGGAACTGCTGAAAGTAACAGTGAACACCCTCTAGGAGCAGCTATAACCAAATACTGCAGACAGGTACATGTTTTCCCCTTGTTTATTAATGGAGTCATCTCCTATAAGAATTACCCAAGTCAAACCTAGATTGACGTTTGACTGTGATTTACATGTATAATTGATATGAGGCTAAAGAGACTTGTACAGGTTGTCTCTCAGTTAGAAATATATAATTGATGTATGACTCACAGTTACAAATGGAGGCTATTACAAATAATAGGTAAATGTACCTCTTCTAACTTACAAATTCAACTTAAGAACAAATCTACAAAACCTATCTTGTTTGTAACCCAGGGACTTTCTGTATTTTCTCATTTAATTTTATATGCTTTAGTTTCTTCATATAGACAAATACAATAGAGTGTGCATAGTTGACCATCTCCCTATATTGACCACCTCCCTAGTTAAGCTAATTTTCATAGACAGGACATGCACCACATGTACATATCAGTACAGGAGGCCTAGCTCCTTATGTTGACTGCCTCTATATGTTCACCAGTATGTTACAGTCTCTTGAGAGGTAAATTTACAGAGGTTCTACTTTATAAAGATGAATACAGAAATTAAATGTAATCTTATCACACAGATAACTCCTTTTAAAATAAAAAATGAAAAGTATTACATATTTATGGTAGAAAAATTCAGATAGTTCAGAAAATTACATAATAAAATTGAAAACCACCCTGGGTCATCTCAACTGTAACAGCTTCTCCAAGATACATTGTCATGAACCTGTCTAAAGTCAAGACAAAGGATAAAATTCTGCAAGCAGCTGAGAGTAAGCACCAACCGAGGAGCAGAGACGTTAAGATGATAAGAGACTTTTCAACTGAAACTTTGCAAGCCAGAGAGCATGGTGATCTACCTTTAACATTCTTTTTTTTTTTTTTTGTAGAGACAGAGTCTCACTTTGTCACCCTCAGTATGAGTGCCATGGTGTCATACAACTCACAGCAACCTCCAACTCCTGGGCTTAGGTGATTCTCTTGCCTCAGCCTCCCGAGTAGCTGGGACTACAGGCACCCACCACAATGCCCAGCTATGTTTTTGTCGCAGTTTGGCTGGGGCTGGGTTTGAACCCGCCACCCTTGGTATATGGGGCCAGTGCCCAACGCACTGAGGCACAGGCACTGCCCCACCCTTAACATTCTTAAACACAATAATTTTCAGCCTATAATTCTGTATCCTGCTAAACTAAGCTTCAAAAATTGATGGAGAAATCAAATCTTTTCTGGATATAAAAGCACTGAGGCAATTCACCACCATAAGACCAGCTCTACAGGAAATAGGTAGATCTATTCTCAACATTGAACACCACAATGGACCACCCAAGTCAGCACCTAGAAGCTACAGGACAAAACTTAGCTTCCACAGTAGCACAAAGGATAAAACTACACAACAGACTTTCTCATGATAAGATGAATAAAAGTCTACCACACTTATCAATACTCTCAATAAATGTCAATGGATTTTTTTTTTTTTTTTTAGAGACAGAGTCTCACTTTGTCACTCTTGGTAGAGTGCCATGTTGTCATAGCTCACAGCAACCTCAAATTCTTGTGCTCAAGTGATCCTCCTACCTCAGCCTCCCGAGTAGTTGTGACTACAGGCACCTGCCACAATGCTCAACTATTTTTTCGAGATGAGGTCTTGCTCTGTCTCAGGCTGGTCTTGAACCCATAAGCTCAGGCAATCCACCCACGTTGGCCTCTCTATTGCTAGGTTTATAGTCATGAGATACCGCACCCAGCCAGTGTCAATGGATTGAATTCCCCACTGAAGAGGCACAGTCTGGCAAATTGGATAAAAAAAACAAAAAAAACCAAGCCATCCATATGCTATCTCCAGGGGATACACCTAGCCTTGAAGGAAAAACCAAAACTCAGGGTTAAGGGATGGAAAACAGTAGTTCAAGCAAATGGAAATCAGAAGAAAGGAAGGTTTGCAATCTTATTCACAGATTCAAAGCAACTAAAGTTAAAAGAAGGCCATAGGTGGACACTTTGTATCGGTCAACTGAACAATACACCAAGAAGACATCTCAAGTTTAAATATTTATGCACCTAATTTAAATGCTCCCAGATTTATGAAACAGACCTTGGGCAGTCTGGGCACTATGATATCCCATAACAACATAATACTGGGGACTCAACCTCCTCTGACAGAACTGGAGAGATACTCTAAACAGAACCTAAACAAGGATATAAAAGACTTAAATGTGACCCTAGAACAAATGGGATTAATAGACATACACAGAACATACCATCCCAATGCAAAATAATATATCTTTTTTTCTTATCAGCCCATGGCACCTAATCCAAAATAGATCACATCCTAGTATACAAATAAAACCTCAGCAAAATTAAAGGAATAGAAATAATACCTGTCTCTTCTGAGACCACAAAGCTTTAAAGGTGGAACTCAGCTCCCACAAAAATGTTCATCTCCATACAAAGATATGGAAATTAAACAACTTTATGGTGAATGATAGTTGGGAACAGAAGAGATAAAGGAAGAAATTGTTAAATTTCTCAAACATAACAATAATGAAGCCACAAGTTACCAAAACTGGGGGATACACCAAAACTAGTCTTAAGAAGAAAATTTATCACACTAGATGACTACATTTGAAAAACAGAAAGAGAGTGCATCAGCATACTCACAAATAATTTTATGGAATTGGAAAAAGAACATTCCAATCTTAAATCCAGCAGAAGGAAAGAAATAACCAAAATTAAATCAGAGATTAATGGAATTTAAAACAAAAAAGTCATTCAGAAAATTAATGAAACAAAAAGTTGATTTTTTAAAAAAATAAATAAAATAGATAAACCTTTGGCCAGACTAACTAGAAACAGAAAAGTAAAATCTCTAGTAACCTCAATCAGAAATAATAAAGGGGAAATAACAACAGATGCCGCAGAAATACAAGAGATTGGCTTGGCACCTGTACCTCAAGCTACTAAGGTGCCAGCCACATACACCAGAGCTGGTGGGTTCAAATCCAGCCTGGGCCTGCCAAACAGCAGTGACAGCTACAACCAAAAAATAGCTGGACGTTGTGGTGGGCGCCTGTAGTCCCAGTTACTTGGGAGGCTGAGGCAGGAGAATCACTTGAGCCCAAGAGGTGGAGGTTGCTGTGAGCTGTGATGCCATGGCACTCTACCCAGGGTGACAGCTTGAGGTTCTGTCTCAAAAAAAAAAGAAAGAAATAAAAAAGAAAAGAAAAAAAGAAAAAGAAATTCAAGAGATTATCTCTGAATACTGTAAGAAACTCTATACCCAGAAATTTGACAATGTGGAGGAAATGGGTCAATATTTGGAATCCTACACTCTCCTTAGACTTAATCAAGAAAAACTAGATATCCTGAACAGATCAATTTTAAGAACTGAGATCAAAGAAACAATAAAAACTCTCCCAATAAAAAAATGCCCTGGTCCAGATGGCTTCACACCAGAATTCTTTCAAACCCTCAAAGAAGAGCTTATACCCATACTGCGGAAACTATCATAAAACATTGAGAACGGTGGAATCTTCCCCAACATGTTCTATGAAGCAAACATCACCCTGATACCAAAACCAGGAAAAGACCCAACTGAAAAGGAGAACTTCAGACCCATTTTACTAATGAATATAGATGCAAAAATTCTCAACAAAATCCTAGCCAATAGATTACAACTTCTCATTAAAAATGTCATACATCGTGATCAAGTAGCTTTCATCCCAGGGATGCAAGGCTGGTTTAACATGCACAAGTCCATAAACGTAATTCACCATATCAACAGAAACAAAAACAAAGACCATAGGCTCCACTCAATAGATGCAGAAAAAGCATTCAATAAAATTCAGCATCCTTTTCTAATTAGAACACTGAAGAAAATAGGCATAGATGGGACATTTCTTTCTCTCCTCTCCTCTCCCTTCCCCTCCCTTCGGTAGAGTGCTATGGCGTCACAGCTCACAGCAACCTCAAACTCTTGGGCTTAAGCTATTCTCTTGCCTCAGCCTCTCGAGTAGCTAGGACCACAGGCGCCTGCCACAATGCCTGGCTATATATATTTTTTTTTTTGGTTGCAGTTGTTATTGTTGTTTAGCAGGTCCTGGCCGGGCTAGAACCTGCCAGCCTCGTATGTGGCTGGCACCCTACTCACTGAGCTACAGGTGCCAAGGCAGGTGGCACATTTCTTAAACTGGTCAAAGCTATCTTCAACAAACCCACAGCAAATATGGTGAATGGAGTAAAACTGAAAGCTTTTCCAAGTAGAAGTGAACAAGACAAGGTTGTCCTCTATCACCACTACTATTCAACATGGTGCTGGAAGTTCTAGCCAGTACAATTAGGCAAGAGAAGGAAATAAAGGGCATCCAAATGGGGGCAGAAGAGGTCAAACTCTCTCACTTTGTGGACGATATGATCTTATACTTAGACAGCACTAGAGACTCAACCCCAAGACTCCCTAAAGTGACCAAAAATACAGTAACATCTCAGAATATGAAATCAATGTCCATAAATCAGTAGCTTTTGTATATGCCAATAACAGGCAGGATGAGAGTCTAATCATTGACACAATTCCCTTCACAGTAGCCTCAAAGAAAATGAAATACCTAGGAATATACCTAACAAAGGAGGTTAAGGACCTCTATAAAGAAAATTATGGAACTCTAAGAAAAAAATAGCAGAAGATATTAACAAATGGAAGAATATCACATGCTCCCGGCTAGGAAGAATCAACATTGTTCAGATGTCTATACTTCCAAAAGCAATCTACAGATTCAAAGCAATCCCCATTAAAATACCAACATCATGCTTTCAAGATTTGGAAAAAATAATTTTCATTTTGTATGGAACCAGAAAGATCTCTGTATAGCTAAGACAATTCTTAGTAATGAAAAAAAAAAAAAAAGCCAGGGGCATCAGCCTACTAGACTTCAGGCTGTACTACAAGGCCACAGTGATCAAAACAGCATGGTATTGGCACAAAAATAAAGACATAGACATCTGGAACTGAATAGAAAACCATGAAATGAAACTAACATCTTACAGCCACCTAATCTTTGATAAACCAAACAAGAACATACACTGGTGGAAGGAATTCCTATTCAATAAATGGTGCTAGGATAACTGGATAACTACATGTAAAAGACTAAAACTGGATCTGCCCCTTTCTCCATTCATTAAAATTGATTCAAGGTGGATAAAAGATCTAAATCTAAGGCATGAAACAATAAAAATTCTTGAAGAAAATATTGGGAAAATACTTGGAAGTATCAGCTTAGGGAAAGACTTTATGAAGAAGACTTCTGTGGCAATTGCAACAACCACAAAAATAAACAAATGGGACTTAATTAAACTGAATAGCTTCTGTATAGCTAAGGAGACAACAACCAAAGCAAATAGACAACCTATACAATGGGAAAGGATATTTTCATAGTTTGAATTGGACAAAAGCTTGATCACTAGGATCTACAAAGAACTCAAGTTAATCAACATAAAAGAGTCAATAATCCCTAATATCACTGGTAAGAGAGATGAATAGAACCTTCTCTAAAGAAGACAGATGAATGGCTAACAAACATGAAAAAATGTTCATTGTCCCTAATTATTAGAGAAATGCAAATCAAAACCACCTGAGATATCATCTATGACCCCAGTGATAATGGCTTACATCACAAAATCTCAAAACTGCAGATGCTGGAATGGATGTCGAAAAAAGGAAACACTTTTCCACTGCTGGTGGGACTGCAAACTAATCTAACCTTTTTTGGAAGGAAGTATGGAGAATCCTCAAAGAACTCAAACTAGACCTCCCATTTGATCCTGGAATCCCAACACTAGGCATCTACCTGGAAGAAAAAAAATAATTTTATCATAAGGACATTTGCACTAGACTGTTTACTGCAGGTAAATTTACAATTGCCAAATTGTGAAAACAACCTAAATGCCCACCAATACAGGAATGGATTGCTAAGCTGTGGTATATGTATACCATGTAATATTATTCAGCCACTGAAAAATATGGAGACTTTACATCTTTTGTGTTAAAAGATGGAGGTGGAGCACCTCTTAGTAAAACTTCCTGAGAATGGAGAAGCAAGAATCCAATGTACTCAATTCTGATAGGAGGACAATTGAGGACCCTAGTACATGGTAGGGGTGGGGGAATTGGAGAACGGAGAGAGGGAAGGAGGGCGGAGGGTGGGGTTACATGGGGTGACACACCTCTTTGGGGTGGGACACAATTATAAGAGGGACTTTACCTGACAAATGCAATCAGTGTAACTTGGTTCTTTTTTTTTTTTTTTTTTTAAAGCCAAATTGTGTAAATAATTTTTTTATTTATTTTTTTTTTTGTAGAGACAGAGTCTCACTTTATGGCCCTCGGTAGAGTGCCGTGACCTCACACAGCTCACAGCAACCTCCAACTCCTGGGCTTAAGCGATTCTCCTGCCTCAGCCTCCCGAGTAGCTGGGACTACAGGTGCCCGCCACAACGCCCAGCTATTTTTTGGTTGCAGTTTGGCCGGGGCCGGGTTTGAACCCGCCACCCTCGGTATATGGGGCCGGCGCCTTACCGACTGAGCCACAGGCGCCGCCCTAACTTGGTTCTTTGTACCCTCAATGAATCCCCAATAATAAAAAAAAAAAAAAAATGAAAACCTCATGTTCTGGACCCTTCCATAATTCTCTCTCCAAAGTTGAACAACTATTAACCCATTGGCAGTCTTTTTTAAATGCCAGCTTTATTGAGGTATAATTAACATACTATAAATCTCACCCTTTCAGTAATTTTGAGTATGTTCACAAAGGTGTGCATCTATTGACATTTTTAATGCATATACCAACATAGGTGTATTTATCATTTTAAAATTTACACAGAAAGATTATACAGCAATCAGTCTTTGCTCCCTTGCTTTTTTAGTTTGTTAAATGAATTTTCCATAATAGGAAATATAGATATGTCTCATTGTTTTTAATGGATGTATTGTATCCTGTAGTATGATTGGTTTTTTGGCTCTTGAAATGTACACTGAAAAGAGATAGCTTTTGTAAATCTATCTCTACATTAAGTGCCTATTAATCAATTCCTAAAATCTAAGGATATATGCAATTAGATTTTGATGAATATTACCAATACCCATATCAGAGGCTATTATTAGTTTATATCTGCACCAAAAATTATGAGTGCTCATTTCTCTGCATTCTCACTCACAATTTATTTTTTCCAATTTAATAAGTGAAAAGTACTTGTTGATTATTCGCTTTGCACTTCCTTAATTTCAAATATTGACAATCTTTTTTGTATGTTTACTGGCGGTTTTACTTTCACTTTCTCTTAACTTGTATACTTGTATACATTGCCTATTTTTCCATAAGGTTGTTTGTCTTTTCCTCATTGAATCATATAAGTTCTTCATGAATTATCTCACATGAATTTTATACTTAAAATGTGGCAGTATCTACCATTGGTGTTGCAATTACTTTATTTATTCTTTCCTCTTTTACTTATTAACTATTACTGACCTGGCTTCTTTATATTCAAATCAGACAACAGAAAGGATGAAGTTATAAAGAGCTAGTAAACAATTATGACCCTCAGAATTATTTGGCTTACTAAGGATGCAGAACTAGACTGGAGACCACTCTGGTAACTAAAGGGCCCCATTATTTGTACCCTTTTCCCTGTACTAAATAGAAAACATGACTTGACTATATAATTAAAAACTTAATTTGGAATTCTCTACTGGAAAGGGGAGAGAATATTGATAAGCCTTTCACACTGTCTGTAAATTTTAAATTTTACACTCAATGCTCTGTTCCTTTGTCCTTATTAAAATCCACCATCAAGTAGGCAATGATAAGTGATAGTTTCATTCTAAGCATTTAGAATTAACCAGGCACTGCTCCTAGAGGTGTTGCATTTGTGTCATTATGTGGCAGAGAGAAGAGAGGCTATGTCTATGCTCAGTGTTCTGACTCATGAACATTTGAATGATTATTAGTCTGACACTTGGACAGAAGGAAAAAAAATAGAATTAACCAGGCATGTACCACATATCTAAACATTTATAATTAACCAGAAATAATTTTTGATCTTGCTGGTAGAGGATCTTGGATTATCAGAACAGCAGAGGAAATCCTTTTGTTTCTATTTATTAGGAGCTGAACACTGAAACCTTGGGTACCTGCATAGATTTCCAGGTTGTTCCAGGCTGTGGTATTAGCTGTAAAGTCACCAATATTGAAGGCTTGCTACATAAGAATAACTGCAAGATAGAGGAGAATAATATTAAAAATGCATCCCTGCTTCAAATAGATGCAAGTAATGAACAGTCATCAACTTCGTCTTCCATGATTATTGATGCCCAGCTCTCAAGTAAGCTAATTTTCTTTGTAATACCAATTATGGGACAGTTATAAATAGGTGACTGATGTTATAGTCCTGAACTGTTATATATGAAACAAAAATTGGCATCATAATTTCATTCCCTCAAATTAGTTTTACCATATGCCTTCTGATCACTTCACCTAAGTTGCTTAAGAACATTTTCTAACCATGCTCATTAACACCACCATAGGGTGAGGAGGGCTAGCCTTAGTAAATCTGCCATGATCCTTCTTTTATTTCTCATTATAACTACTCCAAACCTTTTGTACCTTTCATAAGATCCTGTGACTCCCCCACTCTTGTCCCCTCTGCAAAGTACCTTGCTTACTTATTCCTTTTTCAAAAAGAAGAGGCATCCCTTATCTTGCTTAATTAGTCCCTTAATCTTTTTTCTAGATTCTACCTTCTCTTGATTCCTCGGGAACTTCTTTCTCTCTGTTAGGTCCCCTTCCTTTATTTTTCCATCTCTCTTTCTGTATTAGCTTCTTCTAAATTTCTTCCTTCTAAATCTAAATCTATCTAAATAATTATATTTTCATGTGGATTTTGTCCTTTTCTATTAATATTATCATCTAGAGTTGATCTCTTTCCATCTGTTTTCCCATCAAGATTCTGTCTTTCTATTCTTTTATATCTAAGCCTCTAGAAAGGATAGTCTAGGCTTGCTGAATTCACTTACTGCACAAACATGCCTCAGTTCACTGCAGTCAGGCTTCTGTGCTCTTTACATACTCTCTCTGTACAATCTCATTCATGCTCATTTCTTATTCTTCCCCATGTAGGCTCCCACTATCATTCTAAAATCTGTATTTCTAGCCAAGACCTGTTTCCTGGGCTTCATGTCAATCTATCCATCTGCCCTCCCAAACCTACCTAAGTGTTTCAGCACCTCCCTACCTATTTATACCTGAGTGATGCTGCTAACATTCAACTCTGATCATGTCACTTTCTGACAAATACATTTTATTATGGTGGTTTATAGCCTATTTGTGAATCATGGACCTTTCATATGATGAAAGCTATGGACCTACCTCTCAGAAATTTTTGTTTCTCAAGGGGTTCACATATATCCTGACACCCATTCATGGATCTCTGCTAGTATTCCAGCTTAAATAGTTAAAGTATTAAAGTATTTCAGCTTTAATAGTTTTCATTCTCCTGTGGGACAAAGTCCAGTCTCTGTGGACTTCATTCAAGATCTGTTCCCCATCTTATCTTTTTCAGCTTCCCCACATGTGGTCTATTTTCTATTCATATCTAACTACTTACAATTCCTCCTTGCAGTGTATCATTTCCTGCTTATTAGATCATTCCATTTACTATTTTCTCTATGTAATGTCCTTGTCTGAAAATAACATCTACCTCATGAACATATGCTTATCTTTTAAGACTCAACTCACATCTCTCTTCAGTGTTTCCTTCACTGACTGACATGCATTGGCAGAGGTATTTGCTCTTCTTGAATCATAACTGTACTTAGTCTCTGTTATTGTACTATTATACTAGGTACAATGCATGATAACTATTTCTTTACCTGTATGTATCTGCTAGTCTGTGACTTCTTTATTATTTGTCTGTGAACTTCTAGTATAAGGCACACTTATACATTGGAATTCTTTCAACAGTTTTTATTGAGTACCTAATGTGTGTCATGCACTGTTCAAGGCACAAAAGTATCACCAGTGAATAAGATAAACAAAGTTACTGTATCCTGTAGCTTACATCCTTTGTGGGAGAACAAAGACAGTGAACAAATAAATAAGAAAATATAGTGATATACAATGGAGATAGTGCTATGGAAGAAAATGAAGTGGGGTCAAGAGTATAGCGAGTGCTGGGAATACTGAGTCCTATTTCATATAAGGTAATCAGGGTAGGCTTCACTGAGAGGGTGTTGTTTGAGCAAACACCTGAGGGGGTGAGGGAGAAAGCTATGGTGAATATCTGTGACAAGAATATTCTAGGCAGGGGGAGTAGTAAGTGCAAAAACCTTAACTCTGGAATATGCTTGACTTATGTGAGGAACAGCAAGAAAAGTTTGGCAAGAACAGAGTAAATGAGTGGGCATGGGCTAAAAGACAAGTCAGAATGGTTGTAAAAAAAAACTTTGCTTTTTACCTTGAGATGAGAAGCTATTTGAAGGTTTTGAGCAGAGGAAGGACAAAATTTAATTTAATGTTTTAAAAGTATTATCCTGGCTGCTTTGGTAAAAGTACGCTGTGGTGGTATGGGTGGGGCAAGGGCAGAAGCAAGGAGACGAGTTGGTGGGATATTGGTATAATCCTGGTTAAAGGTAATGGTATCTTGGTCCAGTATAGTAGAAGTAGTAAGAAGTGGTGCAAATTCTAGATAGGTCTTGAAGGGAGAGCTAACAGATTTTCTCACAGATTGAATACGGGAATATGAGAGAAACAGAGATCAAGAATCATGCCAATCAAGGTTTGTGGCCTAAGCAGTTATAAGGATGGTGTGACCATTTGAGTAATATGAGGAATACCCCATGAAGGACAATATTGGGGAGAAGATCAGGAGTTCAATTTTATACATTGTTAAATTTGAGTATTTATTAGATGTCTAAGTGAAGATGACATAAATGGAAATATTAAATAAGCAGTTGGCTACATGAGTCTGGAGTTCCAGGAAACAGACTGGTTCAGAGATACATATTTGAGAGTCATCTGCTTATAGATCCATGGTGTCCAGTATAGTAGCCACTAGTTACATGTGACTATGTAAATTGAAAATAATTGACCAATTCACATTAAACTTAAAATGCATATCTTTAATTGTACTAGTCCCATTTCAGTGCTCAATAGCCACATGTGTGTTAGTAGCTATTGTATTAAACTTAGCAGGTATAGACCATTTCCATCATCTCACAAAGTTCTGTTGGACAGCATTAATATAGATGGTATTTAAAGCTATGAGACTGGAGAATATCAGCAAGATGTCAGAATAGATAAAGAGAAAGAAAGGGTTAAGAACTGAACCCTGCAGAGCTACAAATTAAGAGGTCAGGAGGGAGATAAGGATGGATCAACAAAGAAAGCCTAGAAGGAGTTGGGATCCAGGAGATAACTCATATAACTCATACCAAAGTGGTATCCTACAAGCCAAGTGAAGAAAGTATTTCTAAAATGAGGGAGTGAACAACTGTGTTAAATGCTGGTATTAGGAGAAGTAAGATGAGGACTGAGAATTAACCATTAGGTTTATTAAAGTAAAGGTCATTGGTATACTGTACGGATAATACATTAGAATAGTAGAGACAAAAGCTTTAATGGAAAATAGAAATATTTGAATTGGAGACAGCCAATAGAGACAATGCTTTTGAGAAATTTTGCTATGTACAAAAGCAGAGAAGTGTGGTAGCTAGAGAATTAGGTGAGATCAAGAGAGGTGTTTTTTTGTTTGTTTTTTGCTTCTTTTAAGTTAGGACAATGTACACTAGAGATAGAAAAGTTGATTATACAGGAGGGAGAGAAGATAATTTCTGGAAATGTGTTTTAGATTTAGGCAAAGTTGGGGGGATCTACTAGTCAAATAGAGAGGTTAGCCTTAAATAGGAACAGTGTCAGTTTAGCCTTAAATAGGAACAGTGTCATTCCATAATGAGAGCTTGTGGAAGTTATCTTCTGATTGCTTCTATTTTCCTTCTGAAGTAGGAAGCAGATTCAGCATGTAGTATGATAATGGGAGAGAAGAAATTGGAGATTTGAAGGGAGAAGATAAGATGTGAAATAGCTGTCTAGAAGAAATGGTGAATGAGACCAAGTGTGGTGGCTCATGCCTGTAATCCTAGCACTTTGGGAGGCTGAAATGGACAGATTGCTTGAGCTCAGGAGTTCTAGATCATCCTGAGCAAGAGTGAGACCCCATCTTTAAAAATAGCTGGGTGTTGTGGTGGGCACCTGTAGCCTCAGCTATTTGGTAGGCTGAGACCAGAGAATCACTTGAGCTTTGAGGTTGCTGTGAGCATGGCACTCTACCAAGGGCAACATAGTGAGACTCTGTCTCAAAAACAAAACAAACAAACAGAAAACAAATAGAGAATGAATGGATTAGGGAAATATAGTTGAATTGCCAGACAACACTAAGGGCCTAGTTAAAGCTGTTGGTCACAAGTTTAAAATGAGACAACATCATGGTTATATGTTTGCGTTCAACCACATTCAACTACAGTAAATATTTGAATTTAATTGAATTGTCGTGGAAGGTCAAAGGGAAAACCTCACCAAGAAGGTATCATTTGAGATACTTTACTAAGAAGAATATGTTCCAGCTCCATCTATGTAATCATAAAAGAGGTAAAGTCTCCATCTTTTTTAAGGCTGCATAGTATTCCATTAGAGGGAGGGTTAATGGGGGGACCACATGTATGGAGCATATTGCAAGGGTAAAAGTCAAATCTATCAAGAATAGAACATAAATGTCTTAACACAATAAGTAAATGAAGTGAAGGCTATGTTGATTAGTTTGATATAAGCACTCCAAATTATATAAAAAATCAACACATTGTACCCCACAAATGCATAAATGTATTCATGTTCTACGTGTATATGACTTAATGAAAGCAAAAAAATTAAAAAAACAAAGTATCATTTGAACTGCTCTTGAAAAATATGATGGAGTTTGCTATTTGGAGAGGAAAGGGCATTTCTGGTGAAGGCAGCAGTATATGCAAAGTCCCAGAGGCATGGGAGAGCAGAACATATTCTTATAAGTTTTTAAAATCACTATTGTAGGCTGTGTCCTACCAAAAATACAATGTAGTGACTGTGTAGGGTTTTACAGGAAGAACTTGCTTCATGGGATTATAAAGATTAAATGAGCTCACTGAATGTTATTTCTGTACTTATTTTCAGATGCTGTTAATGTTCAGCAGTACAAAGTCCTCATTGGTAACCGGGAGTGGATGATTAGAAATGGTCTCATCGTTAATAATGATGTAGATGATTCCATGACTGAACATGAGAGAAAAGGTTGGACTGCTGTATTGGTGGCAGTTGATGGTAAGGTTTTCCATAAGTATACTATGATTTAAAATTATGATCCCAGTTATTGTTTTGTGTATTTTTGAGAGACTTCTGAACTATGAGGGTTATTCAAAAGCAGTTAGAATGAAAAGTGAAAATGTTAGCAACACATGGTTGTTACATATTAGTTTAAAATTCTCTTGCATTTGCCTGACTTTGTATTTTCTTCCCTGGCCTATGTTTTAAATAAAAGCTAATTAAGGATTTTTTTAAACCTAAACATATCAGTAAGTAAAATAACAGCAAAATAAAATAATTTTCATAATCCCATCATTGTTACACAATGTCAGTTTTAATTTCATATATTCCATTTCTAGTTTTGTTGAAATATATATATAATATATATATACATATATGTATATTTACAGAATTATAGTAGCAGTATATATGATATTTTTAGTGGGTATATTTTATTGTATATAAGTTTTACCTCAATAAAGTTGAATAATATTTAAAATCTCTTATATATACTATTTTATTATACTTTATTTTAGTTAATAATAATTATATATATATATTTTTTTGAGACAGAGTCTCACTCTGTCGCCTTGGGTAGAGTGCTGTAGCATCATAGCTCACAGCAACCTCAAACTCTTGGTCTTGAGCAATCCTCTTGCCTCAGCCTCTCAAGTAGCTGGGACTATAGGCGCTCACCACAATGCCCAGCTAGTTTTTCTATTTTTAGTAGAGGTGGGGTCTTGCTCTTGCTCAGGCTGGTCTTGAATTCCTGAGCTCAAACAATACACCCACCTTGGCTTCCCAGAGTGCTAGGATTACAGGCGTGAGCCACTGTGCCTGGCCAATAATAAATATTTTTCAATGTTGCTGTATAATTTTAATACTGCATAATTTTAAAAACTGCATAATTTATCAAACTTAAATACTATAATTAATCATTTCCTTGTTGTTGGAAATTTAGGCTATTCCTAATATTTTACTTTTGTAAGTAACACTACAATAAATATTTTTTTATTAGTATTAGATCATAGCTGTGTACATTAATGCAATCATGGGGCAACATGCACTGGTTTTATAAACAGTTCAACACATTTTCATCACACTGGTTAACATAGCATTCCTGGCATTTTCTTAGTTATTGTGTTAAGACAATCATATTCTGCATTCACTAAGTTTCACATGTACCCTTGTAAGATGCACCGCAGGTGTAATCCCACCAATCACCCTCCCTCTGCCCAACCTCCCCCCTCCCTCCCCTCCCTCTATATCTTTGAGGTTTTAGGTGCTTTCTTTTGTCAAATTACTTCTTAGGGTAAATTTCTAGTTGTGAGATTAATTCACCATTTATAATCTTTGCCAAATATGGAGGTAGTATCTTACTAAAGCCTTTTCAGGTCTGGGAAGAAGCAGAGTATACCATTTTCCTTTTTTTCAATTGAATAAAACAATAAAATTTGCAGTAATATTTTTCCCAATCTAAAATGCTAGTTCTCTACTCACCCCTGCTTAACCTTAAATAGAAAAAAAAAAAGTTTTAGTTTCATTTGCCTTTACTTAAAGTGTGTGGGGCTATTGGCAAATAACCTACCAAAAGAAAAAGGGTTTTTTATTATCCAGTAAGGATCTTTTTATTAGCTTATTATTACCTTATTAGTAACCCCTGCCTCAATCTGTGAAATTTTCATAACCAAATATACTTGTGGTATAAAGTCTGTGTGAGCTCAGAGATATTTTGAGTTAAGGCAAGCCCTGAACAACTTTACTTTAAAATTCGCTTCTTTTTGAATTTTAAAGTCAAACATTATTCTGCTTCCAGCATATTCCAAACTCTGTTATGTTTTGCTTCTGTATCAGATGAGCTGTGTGGCCTGATAGCCATTGCTGACACAGTGAAGCCTGAAGCAGAACTGGCTGTCCATATTCTGAAATCTATGGGCTTAGAAGTAGTTCTCATGACTGGAGACAACAGTAAAACAGCTAGATCTATTGCTTCTCAGGTAACTGGTTTCTTTAGTTACTGGGGTGGGGAGTATGTGGTAACTTCAGATTCTTTATGTACTTTATTTCTTTAGATACTAAGAAATTTATATTGCTATTATTTTCATATCACTGAGTAGTCATATCTGGTTCTTTAAAGAAGAATTAGCATACTATGCTGGAAGAACTGTGGACTTTGTATGTTACTGTTGTAAGTAAAAAGGTATTTGCTTACCGCATGGGATGCTTGAGTGACACTATATACAAGTTTCTGTTGATGCTTCCGTTGAAATGTTGCTTATGTTTTTCACCAATGCTGCCAACCTAAGCCAGGTTCTTCTCATTCCTGAAATAGGGCAGTAGCTCCATGCAGGTCTCTCTCTAGCCCATGCTCAGTGCCTCCTATGGAAATACTTCGCTAATGAATCACTTTGATATACCAGTTTTATGCTTCTGACCTTCATATTTGTCTAAAATTCTTCAGTATTTTCTACTTTGTAATGCTTCTCCTTTTTCTTTAAATAACACAAATAATATATGAATATATTCTTATATACAAAATACAGAAGGGTATAAAGTAAAAAGTTTAAGTCACCCCTTTCCTCATGCTCCCTATCTACTCCTACTCCCCTCCCACCATAAGTCTTTCATATGTTTGTATACAAATATATATTTCTGGTATTTTTAACATCTATTAGATCATTTTTTATAGATTATTCAGTAGTTTAATCTTCTTTTTTTTTATTGTTGGGGATTCATTGATGGTACAAGAAACCAGGTTACACTGATTGCATTTGTTAGGTAAAGTCCCTCTTACAAATGTGTCTTGCCCACAAAAGGTGTATCAGACACTAAGACCCCACCCCAACCATCCTTCCCTCTCTCTACTCTTCCTTTCCCCCACCCCTCCCTCCTTCTTTCTCTCTCTGCTCTCCCCATCCCCCACCCCCACCATGACATTAATTGTCCTCATATCAAAATTGAGTACATAGGATTCATGCTTCTCCATTCGTGTGATGCTTTACTAAGAATAATGTGTTCCACTTCATCCAGATTAATACAAAGGCTGTAAAGTCTCCATTTTTTAAATGGCTGAATAGTATTCCATGGTGTACATATATCACAGCTTGTTAATACATTCCTGGGTTGGTGGGCATTTAGGCTGTTTCCACATTTTGGCGATTGTAAATTGAGCTGCAATAAACAGTCTAGTGCAAGTGTCCTTATGATAGAAGGATTTTTTTCCTTCTGTGTAGATGCCCAGTAATGGGATTGCAGGATCAAATGGGAGGTCTAGCTTGAGTTCTTTGAGGGTTCTCCATATTTCCTTCCAAAAAGGTTGGATTAGTTTGCAGTCCCACCAGCAGTGTAAAAGTGTTCCCTTCTCTCCACATCCACACCAGCATCTGCAGTTTTGAGATTTTGTGATGTGGGCCATTCTCGCTGGGGTTAGACGGTATCTCAGGGTGGTTTTGATTTGCATTTCTCTAATAATTAGAGATGATGAGCATTTTTTCATGTTTGTTGGCCATTCGTCTGTCTTCTATAGAGAAGTTTCTATTCATGTCTCTTACCCATTGATATACAGGATTGTTGGCTTTTTTCACGTGGATTAATTTGAGTTCTCTATAGATCCTAGTTATTAAGCTTTTGTCTGATTCAGAATATGCAAATATCCTTTCCCAGTGTGTAGGTTGTCTCTTTGCTTTGGTTGTTATCTCCTTAGCTGTACAGAAGCTTTTCAGTTTAATTAAGTCCCATTTGTTTATTTTTGTTGATATTGTAATTGCCACGGCAGTCTTCTTCATGAAGTCTTTCCCCAGGCTGATATCTTCCAGTGTTTTTCCTTTGCTTTCTTTGAGGATTTTTATTGTTTCATGTCTTAAATTTAAGTCCTTTATCCATCTTGAATCAATATTTGTGAGTGGAGAAAGGTGTGTAAAACAGTTGCAGTGTTTTACATGTGGATATTCCAGTTAATCAATTTTTGTGAGTGGAGAAAGGTGTATAAAACACAGTTTCAGTGTTTTACATGTGGATATCCAGTTCTCCCAGCACCATTTATTGAATAGGGAGTCTTTACCCCAGTCTATGTTCTTGTTTGGTTTATCGAAGATTAGGTGATTGTAAGATGTTAGTTTCATTTCCTGGTTTTCTATTAGATTCTAAGTGTCTATGTATCTATTTTTGTGCCAGTACCATGCTGTCTTGACCACTATGGCTTTGTAGTACAGCCTAAAATCTGGTATGCTGATGCCCCAGCTTTGTTTTATTACTAAGAACTGCCTTAGCTATACGGGGTTTTTTCTGGTTTTATACAAAATGCAGAATCCTTTTTTCCAAGTCTTGAAAGTACGATGTTGGTATTTTAATAGGGATGGCATTGAATCAGTAGATTGCTTTGGGAAGTATAGACGTTTTAACAATGTTGATTCTTCCCAGCCATGAGCATGGTATGTTCTCCCCTTTATTAATATCCTCTGCTATTTCCTTTCTTAGGGTTTCTTAATTTTCTTTCTTTTCTTTTCTTTATTTCTTTCCTTTCTTTCTTAACTTCCTTCCCTCCCTCCCTCCCTCTCTCTCTTTCTTTCTTTCTTTTCCCCTCTCCTCCTCTCCCCTCACCTCCCCTTCCAATTTGCCCTGGGTAGAGTACGTGGGCATCACACAACTCACAGCAACCTCTAGTTCCTGGGCTTAGGCCATTCTCTTGCCTCAGCCTCCCAAGTAGCTGGGACTGCAGGCACCTGCCACAACCCCCGGGAATTTTTTTGTTGCAGTTTGGCCAGGGCTGGGTTTGAACCCACCACCCTTGGTATATGGGGCCGGCACCCTACTCACTGAGCCATTAGGCACCACCTCATAATTTTCTTTATAGAGGTCCTTCACCTCTTTTGTTAGGTATATTCCTAGGTATTTCATTATCTTTGGAGCTATGATGAAGGGAGTTATGTCCTTAATTAGCCTGTCATCTTTGCTGTTATTGGCATATACAAAGACTACTGACTTGTGGACATTCATTTTATATCCTGAGACATTACTGTATTTTTTTGATGACTCCCAGGAGTCTTGTGGTTGAGTTTTTGGGATTCTCTAATTGTAAGATCATGTTGTCAGCAAAGAGGGAGAGTTTGACCTCCTCTGCTTCCATTTGGATGTCCTTTATTTCCTTGTCTTGCTTAGTTGTATTGGCTAGAACTTCCAGCACTATTTTAATAGTAATGGTGACAGAGGACAACCTTGTCTGGTTCCAGTTCTAAGAGGAAAAGCTTTCAGTTTTACTCCATTCAGTAAAATATTAGCTGTGGATTTGTCATAGATAGTTTTGATCAGTTTAAGAAATGTGCCACCTATGCCTTTTCTCTTCAGTGTGCTAATTAGAAAAGGATTCTGGATTTTATCGAATGCTTTTTCTGCATCTATTGAGAAGATCATATGGTCTTTGTTGTTGCTTCTGTTAATACAGTGAATGATGTTTATGGACTTGTGTATTTTAAACCAGCCTTGCATCCCTGGGATGAAACCTACTTGATTATGATGTGTGACTTTTTTGATGATAAGCTGTAATCTATTGCCTAGGATTTTGTTGAGAACGTTTGCATCTATATTCATTAGTGAAATTGGTCTGAAATTCTCCTTTTTAGTTGAGTCTTTTCCTGATGTTGGTATCAGGGTGATGTTTGCTTCATAGAACGTGTTTGGGAAGATTCCTTCCTCCTCAGTTTTTTGGAATAATTTCTGCAGTACAGGAATAAACTCTTATTTGAAGGTTTGATAGAATTCTGGTGTGAAACCATCTGGACTAGGGCATTTTTTTGTCAGAAGATTTTTTTATTGTTTCTTTGATCTCAGTGCTTGAAATTGGTCTGTTCAGAAGCTCTATTTCTTCCTGGCTTAGTCTAGGGAAAGGGTGTCATTCCAAATATTGATCCATTTTCTTCACATTGTCAAATTTCTGGGCATAGAGTTTCTGGTAGTATTCGGAGATGATCTCTTGTATCTCTGTGGCATCATTTGTTATTTCCCCTTTATCTTTTCTGATTGAGGTTACTAGAGATTTTACTTTTCTAATTCTAGTTCATCTGGCCAAAGGTTTATGTATTTTTTTTTTATTTTTTCAAAAAAAAACAACTCCTTGTTTCATTAATTTTCTGAATGATTCTTTTGTTTTCAATTTCACTTATCTCTGGTTTAAGTTTGGGTATTTCTTTTTTTCTACTGGGTTTAGGCTTAGATTGTTCTTCTATTTCCAATTCTACAAGATGGCTTGAGAGTTTGTTAATGCGCTCTCTTTCTATTTTTCAAATGTAGGCATCTAAAGTGATAAATTTTCCTTTCGGAACTGCTTTTGCAGTATCCCACAGGTTTTGGTAGCTTGTGTCTTCATTGTTGTTATGCTCAAGGAAGTTAATGATTTCCTCTTTTATTTCTTCCTATACCCAACTGTCATTCAACAGAATGTTGTTTAATTTCCATGCCTTTGTGTGGGGTTGAACATTTTTGTTGGAGTTGAGTTCCACCTTTAGTGCCTTATGGTCTGAGAAGATACAAGGTAAAATTTCAATTCTTTTGATTCTTTTGAGGTTTGTTTTGTGTCCTAGGGTATGATCAATTTTGGAGGAGGTTCCATTGGGCGATGAGAAGAATGTATATTCATTATCTTTGGGATGAAGTGTTCTATATGCGTCTATCAAGCACAGTTGTGCAACGGTCTCATTTACGTCCCTTATACCTTTGTTTAATTTCCATTTAGAGGATCTGTCCAGCTCAGTAAGAGGAGTGTTAAAGTCCCCTGTTATTATGGTGTTATAGGATATTATATTGCTCAGACTGAGTAAGGTCTGTTTCAAGAATCTGGGAGCGTTTAAGTTGGGTGCATAAATATTTAGAATTGAAACATCTTGTGTTTTTCCCTTGGATGCATAAATATTTAGAATTGAAACATCTTGTATTTTTCCCTTGACCACTATGAAGTGACCTTCTTTGTCTTTTTTGACTTTAGTTGCTTTAAATCCACATGTATGTGAAAATAGGATTGCAACCCCTCTTTTCTTCTGAATTCCGTTTGCCTGAAAAATTGTCTTCTAATCCCTCAATTGGAGTTTTAATTTGCCTTTTGAAGCTAGGTGTGTTTCCTGCAGACAGGAAATGGATGGCTTGTGTTTTTTAGTCCAATCAGCCAATCTATGCCTCTTCAGTGGAGAATTCAAACTATTAACCTTTATTGAGATAATTGGTAAGTGAGGTAGTGTTCTATTCATCTTATTTTGTGAGAGTCCATTGCTTAGTTTTATCTCTTTCATCATTGTGGAAGTTAGATTCTGTCCTTTAATTTCTGAGTTCTTACTTTGCTCTTGATACATTGTGATGGTCAGTGTCTAGAACAGGTGGAAGCAATTCCTGTAGAGCTGGTCTTGTTGTGGTGAATTTCCTCAATGTTTGCATATCAGTAAATTGTTTGATTTCTCTGTCAATTTTTAAGCTTAGCTTAGCAGGGTATAGAATTCTGGGCTGGAAATTGTTCTGTTTAAGTAGATTAAAGGTAGATGACCATTGTCTTCTTGCTTGAAAAGTTTCATTAGAGAAGTCTGCGGTCACTCTGATGGATTTGCCCCTGTAGGTCAACTGGCGCTTACTCCTGGCAGCTTGCAGAATCTTTTCTTTTGTCTTGACTTTGGACAGGTTCATCACAATGTGTCTTGGAGAAGCTCTGTTAGAGTTGAGGCGACCTGGAGTTCAATATCCCTCTGAAAGGAGTGTGTCAGAATGTTTGGTGATATTTGGGAAATTTTCATTTATAATATTCTGTAGTGTGGTTTCCATTCCCCGGGGCATTCTTTTTCCCCTTCTGGGATACCTGTAACTCGTATGTTTGAAAGCTTCATAAAGTCCCATAATTCTGTCAGTGAACGTTCTGCTTTCTCTTAGTTCTTTTCTGCCTTTAACTATCTAAGTAATCTCAAGAGCTTTGTCCTCTACCTGTGAGATTCTTTCTTCTGCATGGTCTAATCTGTCGTTGATACTTTCTATTGCATCATTAAGTTCCCTAATTGACTGCTTTAATTTCTTCCACTCTGCTATATCCTTTCTATATTCTTCATGTTGATTCATCTTTTATTTGATTCTGTTTCCTTTTGGTTATTTTCACTTTATCAGCTGTTTCCTTCATTGTTTCCATCATTTCCTTTCATTGTTTTTATCATCTGTATTCTAAATTCCCTTTCTGTCATTTCTAACATTTCTTTATAGGTGGAATCCTCTGCAGTAGCTACCTCACGGTCCCTTGGGTGGGTTGCTCTTGACTGGTTTTTCATGTTGCTAGGATTTTTCTGCTGATTCTTCCTCATGAATGTTTTCTTTTATCTGTTTCCTTGCCCTAATTTTCCTTTCACTTCCTCTTGCTCTTTAAGTTAACATGCCTCTGGCCTAGGGTTTTGATGAGTCTGCAAGCCGGCAAGTTGGGCATTGAAATCCTCTCAGACCTGTGCTGAGAAGGGTGATAATGAAGTTGGTGTTGGTGATTCTGAAGAAACTATGAGAAAACTCTCAGGTGGTAGAGCTGGACCCTGGAGTTAATAGGCTGCTCCCTGCTTTCCCAATGGCCCCAGGTTTTCTGGGTACTACAGAGGGTTCTGGGAGTGGGGAGAGTTTGCTCTTTTTTTTTTTTTTAACAAAACAGTATACTTCATATATTTTTCCGTTTCTGAACACGTGAAGTTATTTCATTCTTTCTACACTGGTATATGAAATTCCATGGTATAGATGTACCCTAATTTATTAAGCATTTCTGTAATGAAAACCATTTAGGTGGTTTTGAAAATGTTATAGTTGCAAAATGGGCAATAATGAGCATCCTTGGACATACTTTTTTTGTACATATACAAGTCTGTCCAAAATATAGCTAGAAGTAGAATTCACATTTTGATAGGCTGTGAAATGCCCTCTCAAACGTACCAATTTACACACCAACCAATAGGGTATAGGAGAGTTCATTTCTCTATATCCAGATGTGCACATCTGGTGGGTGAAAACTGATGGCTATTTACTGCAGAGTTACATTTCAGGTGCTCAGTATTATTTCTTGAAATGATTTTAGTTTATTTTCCTTACATAGGTTGGCATTGCTAAAGTATTTGCTGAAGTTCTACCTTCCCACAAGGTTGCCAAGGTGAAGCAGCTTCAAGATGAGGGAAAACGGGTAGCAATGGTGGGAGATGGAATCAATGACTCCCCAGCCCTGGCAATGGCTAATGTTGGGATTGCCATTGGCACAGGCACAGATGTAGCCATTGAAGCAGCTGATGTAGTTTTGATAAGGGTAAGTCCTGTGGCCTGACCTTTAAGGAGTGTGAGAGTACCCCACATGGTCAATGAGAGTGTCTTAAAGTGTATTAGGCACAGTGATACTGCCCTAATTCTCATGTTCCTAGCCATTAAGACTAAAAATTTGGGGTGGGAGTGTGGGAAGTCTTACTAATTATTTCTTAACTTTATTAATCCTAAAGAAATGAGAATTATAGTTTTTTAAAATAAAGAACAATATATAAGGATGTATTTAGAATAAAATGGTCTTCAACAAATATTTGTTCTAGTTATTTTAATGAGATTTGATCTCCGTACTAGCATATACCCCTAAAAATATTTTTAAGACCATGAGAAAAATTTCTGAAAAATATCTTTCAAGTCCAACTCAAAGTTTTACCAATATCTAAAATTTGTAGTTAATTCACATATTACTCAAAGGTAATATAAACTTCAATATATATTATATGAAATGCAAAAGTAACTAGTTAAATTAGCATATCTGACTAATACCACAAATACTTATGTTCTCAGAATGATCTTCTGGATGTAGTAGCAAGTATTGACTTATCGAGGAAAACAGTCAAGAGGATTCGGATAAATTTTGTCTTTGCTCTAATTTATAATCTGATTGGAATTCCCATAGCTGCTGGTATGTGATTCTTAACTAGTATTTCTTTTTCTACTGAAGTCATTCCAGACCTATCATAATGGAAATTTGTCATCTTATTATTAGTTTTGAGCTTAGTTTTTGTTTGTAGCCTGCAAGTGTGGTAAGAGCCAATAGTAAAATCAATCATTTTAATTTTCAGCAGTGTTCACTACAGCCTTAGAATGTGTAAGCATTCTGACAGGTTTCTTTTCTTTTTCTCTCCAACTTTATAAAATAGACCTTTATAGTTGACCACTTCTCTACATTGACCACCTCCTTGTGTTGACCTAATTTTCATAGACCAGACATGTACCACATATACTCAATGGAAGACTGACCTCTATATATTGACCAACTCTGTAAGTTGTATCTTGACCATTTAGACTGTGACACACAATATCAATTTAATAAGTTGAGTCCATTCTACACCTATAGGTAGAAGGTGTGGGCTTTCCTCCTTAGTTGTATTGTTTTTTCTTTAGTGTAAATTCTTGTTTCGTGTTTTATTATTGTTGTGTGATGAACATCCTGTTTCTTATCATGTGTTGTGGAAGATATTTTCAAGATCTTCCTGGTCTAAAATGTAGGTATGTACTACAATTACTGAAAAAAAATACAGTTAATTGAGACACCAGGGTCCAGAGAAAAGAACTCAAAGAGCTGACATGGAAGGAAAAGGTTGATCTTTTACATTTTCTAGAAAGCAGCAGCCAAAGAAAAAACAGTGGAACATTTTGGTGTTAGCAGGACCACAGTTAGCAACATCCAAAAACATACACGTGAGTATTTGAAGATGGATGGTAAGGAAAGCAGAGACCTACAGTGGAAAGGGAGGAAAACTTCCCTTGATGAAGCCAATGAAGCCACATTAAACTAGTTCAAATAAATGAGGGTAGTTAATGCCCTAATCTCCAGGTTGATTATCCAAGAAGTTGCTAAAACATTCTCATAGGAATTTGAGGTGACAGATTTCCAGTCATCAAGTGGTTGGCTCAAGAAAATTAAACTGCAATATGAGATCTTCCAGAAAGTCTTCTGTGGTGAATTCAATGAGGTTCCAATAGAAGTTGCAGAAGAGTTCATCAAAAAGTTCCCAGACTTTTCCAGAGGCTTCAAACATGACAACAATTTTAACACTGATTAACACTGATGAGTGTGGACTCTTTTTCAAGGTGATGCCTGACAGAAGCCCCATCATTAAGGTGACAAATGTAAGAGCAGAAACATTTCCAAAGAACATTTTATAGTTCTTTTTTGTGCCTGCTCAACTGGAGAGAAACTAAAACCCTTGGTGATTGGTAAGTTCAAAAAGCAATGCACATTCAAGAACCTGACGCCTGAAGACCTCCCCATCACTTGGAGATCAAACAAATGCATATGGATGACTGGTACCCTATTTGAGAAGAGGATTAGGTATATTGACTGAGAAATGAAGAAGAAATGGTCCGTTTTACTGACAATAGACAACTGTCCTGGCCACCTACAAGTCAATCATCTCACAAATGTGACACTGAAATTTCTGCCTCCAAACACAACCTCAGAAATCCAACCTCTTGATCAAGTCATCATCAAAACATTTAAAAATGTGCTACCAAACCCAGTTTGTGTAGCGGGGTGATTACTAAAACACCTGTCATCCGATTGTAGGAGCAACTTCATCTATTACATCTGGATATTAACACTCTGGATGCTGTCCTCTGGATCAGTTCTGCTTTGGAATAAAGTTCAGCCAGAAATGATACAGAAGTGTTTCAAGAAAGTTGGATGTGTCACGCTCCAAGAGCATGGTGTTTTGGCCCCATCAGATAATTCATCTTCCGTGGCAGAATTCTAAGGAGTCAATTTTGAAGGCTTCCTTGTAATGGATGATTAAATGGCAACCTGTAATGAACTGACCAAAAAGCAATTTCCCATATAATATTGACCAAAGTACAGACTAGCATAAAAGTGCATGAAGCAGCTATGAAGCACGAGAAGTGAGTGAGGATGGGACTCCAAAAGAAGAGGATGTCAGGCATCTGATAATGCAGTGAAGTCATTTGCTGTGGAAAAATGCTCAGGTATACTGAGTGGTGTAGTCAGTGTATAGAGTGCTTTTCCCACTTACATGCATAATAAGAATAAAAAACAGAACAAGGTTGACTCTTTTTTCAGAAAAAAAATTTTAAACCATGAGAAAACAATAAATGTATTGATTTTATGTGATACTGTATATATAATTTTACTATGTTTTGATTATGGTTTTATATGCTATTCATATGAAAAGCTATATAAGAAAGTAAAGTACATGTACCTATCAGTACAGTAGGCCTAGTTCTTATGTTGGCCACCTCTATATGTTGACCAGTTTGTTACATTTCCATGGATGGTCAACTTAGAGAAGTTCTACTCTATTTCCTTCCAGTCTTTTTTACTCTACATTAATTTTTGTCTTGTTACATATTTGTGATTTTAATGGACAGAGAATTTTCTGCTCTTAATATTCTATGATGGTTCAACAGGTATTTTTTTTTCATTGAGAGATCAGACGACAAGAGAGAATGAATGAATGTGACCAAGTAAAAACAATTTAGAATTGTTTAATAAGCATATGAGAATCTCCTAAACTCAGGTACTTAGTAGGAGTATTGATATAAGAGAAATAGTTGTTACTTTCTTCTTGTTTGCTCTCATTTTAGAAAAACAAAAAACATCAAATGACATGGGGTGGTGCCTGTGGCTCCGTGAGTAGGGCGCCAGCCCCATATACCGAGAGTGGTGGGTTCAAATCCAGCTCCAGCCAAACTGCAATAAAAAATAGCCGGGCGTTGTGGCGGGCACCTGTAGTCCCAGCTACTCAGGAGGCTGAGGCAAGAGAATCGCCTAAGCCCAAGAGCTGGAGGTTGCTGTGAGCTGTGATGCCACAGTACTCTACCGAGGGCGACAAAATGAGACTCTGTCTCTAAAAACAAACAACAACAACAACAAACAAAAAACCAACAAATGACATGAGAACACTTATTACAAGGCTGTTGATCAACAAGGACACACAAAAGAGGACAAAGAGCAAAAGAACTATCTAAGTTTAGTAAGCTTAATTCATGGAGCAAGTGATTTTTAAAGAATTATGCATGATTATTGTAGAACAAGTAGGAAAGTAAGACAGACACATAAAAGTTAAAAGTATAATAATTCTGTATCATCCCATCATATAAGTGAATATTAAGATGTCTGTCCAAACCAAATGTGGTTGACTTTGTAGAACTCCTATATACTATTGGTGGGATTGTTAACTGTATAGCCACTTTGGAGAATAACTCAGGACCATCCCCCTAAAGTTGAAGATGTGCCCATGTTATGACCAGGAAATTTCACCCCTAAGTATATACTATAGAGCAATTTTTGGCCCGGCACCCATAACACAGTGGTTACAGTACCAGCCACATACACCGAGGGTGGCAGGTTCGAACCCAGCCCAGGCCAGCTAAACAACAATGACAACTGCAACAAAAAAATAGCTGGGTATTGTGGTGGGCACCTGTAGTCCCAGTTACTTGGGAGGCTGAGGCAAGAGAATCGCGTAAGTCTGAGAGTTTGAGGTTGCTGTGAGCTGTGACACCACAGCACTCTACCAAGGGTGACATAGTGAGACTGTCTCAAAAAAAAATTTTTATTTCAAATACCCATGTGGAGAGACATGTACAAAATTGTTCACAGCAACACTCTGATAATGAAATATCGGTAACATAAATCTCCACCCACCAAGAGGATAAGCTAAATAAATAAATAAATACACATACACACACACACACACATATAATATACAGGGTGGACATAAAGTTCATGTGCAATTCTGTTTTAAATTGCACATGAATTTTATGTCTGTGTGTTTGTGAAACACATTGGTAATCTGTTTAGTACTGTCTAAGTAATCCAACTTGTTTCCTAGGAGTTTTTATGCCCATTGGTTTGGTTTTGCAGCCCTGGATGGGATCTGCAGCAATGGCTGCTTCATCTGTTTCTGTAGTACTTTCTTCTCTCTTCCTTAAACTGTAAGTATGGTGGCTTGCTCATATTTATATTTCATATTCCTTTCATCATACATAGTAAGTCTTGGTAGGTTTTAGTATTATATTTGTCAATGGTAAGCCTAAATCATTCTTAATAATAAGAATTATTATTAGATAACAACAATAATTAGCTGTGTAACTGTTACTTCATGAAGTTTATGCATAGCAACCACAAGCAGTGAGTGGGGGTAAAACCTAGTATGCTGCTCTGAAAACTAGGATTTCTTATCATGTGACCCCACACATTTTATTTCCAACTACTTATTTAGCAGTGACCACCTTTGTACCTTTAATGCTGGGCAAATCTTCTTTCATTTGCATATGTAACAAGCATCTAGTTCACATTTGGTTATTTTAGACTTGTATACTTTTACATATGTTCAGTTATAGGAAACCAACATATGAGAATTATAAACTGCATGCCTGGAGCCATATAGGACAGAAGAGTCCTTCAGAAATCAGCATTCATGTTGGAATAGATGGCACTTCAAGAAATTCTCCTAAATTGGGTGTGCTGGATCGGATTGTTAATTACAGCAGAGCCTCCATAAACTCACTACTATCTGATAAACGTTCCCTAAGCAGCGTTGTTACCAGTGAACCTGACAAGCACTCACTTCTGGTGGGAGACTTCAGGGAAGATGATGACACTGCCTTGTAAAAGGCTACAGAGAATGCTACAACTTTAATTTGTCATGCATTGACACAGCATTCATGATGTCACGTTTGCTTTTCAAAATATTGTGGAAAGATTTTATTTTGGTCTCATGCTCTTATACTACATATTAGGGGTTCTATTTGAGTTGCATTTGTCTGGTGGCAAAAATATATTTTTTAGGGTATTGAACTTAGCTTTATTTAAACCAAATTTCCAGTATTTTTTGTTTTCAGTAGCAACAAATAAGGAGACCCCATAAAAGCCCAAGAAAAAGATAATTTAAAAAATTGAAGATTTGAGAGCATGACCTTGAAGATATTTTTGAGCCTGCATCCCTCCCCCATTGGGTTAATGACTTTCAAATCACTGTGTATACAGAATCTAGTGTTAGAAGGTAAACAGTTAATACTGTTTAAAAATAGATGTGCCTTATTTATTGTAGGCTCCCCCACCCCACTTACTTTACCTGTATCTTTGTCCTTGCATTTCTTTCTTAGATGTTCCAGTATGTTTTCTTCTGTTATTTTCTTGTGAGTGAGCTAAGTTTAGTTGGTATTTCATTGATAAAAATAATTGATAACCTTTTCCATATCTTGCTCCTTTTTAAATTTTGTAGCTCAGAAGACCTTAAGACCCTGTAGTGTGCCCTGCCTGTCATGTTTTCATTGCTGTAAAAAATGTATAAAATTATTCCTTCAACTTCCCCAGCTCTGTGCTAGCTTTCAGTTCGCTCCTGATGAGTTCAACTCTAAGTTTTTCGCAGTGTTGTTTATTAGTCTCTGTCAAGAAACTTAAAATTTTGAGCTTCTTCTGCTCAAACATTTTTAAAGATTAACACTATTATCTCTAGCATATATGGGTTTTATAGAATTACCTGGATTAACTGAATTTTTGATTGAATATAATCACTTTGCTAGTATATGTAATTCAATAGATTTTAATTATCTTTTAATTTTAAAGTCTCAAAATGACTTTAAAATAATGCTATTACACAAATACGCTTATACCAAAAAATATAGTAAATTGTAATACTGAAATTAGAATTTCTCTAGGTTATTATGCTTTTTAACCAAATATGTACTTTTCTCTAATTTAAAACGTTTGCATTTGCCTAGTTAGTGTGATTAGAAAATTCAGGAACTTGTTCCTATTCCCATATAGGTTTAAAAATTTCCTTTGAGTGCCTGGGAGGTAATAAACTGATCAGAGATCGGGTACTGGTATGAGTTAATTTCCTTGTTAATTGTAACATCGATTTCATGCAAGAATATATAAATGAAGAGGACTCATAAATAAATTACTGACATTTTGTTATCATTGCAAAAGCAAAGCTGCTAGGGCGATAGCTGGCACAAAGGATTTGTACTCAGTAATTGTTAGTTCTTTTATACTTAGTAAATGTTCTTTGAAGTCAGTAATAAATATAAAAATAATTTTCATAAAAGAGAGTCTAAAATCAGGTGGAGATGGAGAATGGAGTTCCTCCTCTACTACCACCTTTCTCTTTTATCGTTTCATATATTTATACACACATAAACACACACACACACACACAGTTTACAGCATTATTCCATGCTGTCTTTCCAGATTTGGAAAAGATGTAATTTATGTCTCTAATATAATAAAGGGAGAATTGAATCTTTGATGAAGGTGCTATTAATATAGCTAGGCAAACCCATTTTAATGAAATATGATTTGTGTATCTGGACCCCTTTTTAGATCAATGCCTATGCCCTATGCTATCTTCGATGCTTCCAGTTTGAGTTTTAATACTTATTTCTTATTTTAATTCTATTAGCCCGTCATTACATAACTTATTTCTTCTGAAACAGATGGTATGACATATTTAATAGATTTTTCTGACTCTAGAGCCAAATTGAATTAAAGAAACACTTTTCTTCCTTCTCTCCCCTCCACCTCTTTCTCTCTCAGTTACTACTTTTATATTATGAGTGTGTTTGAGTTACTACTCATACCAGTTACTACTTTTATTATTATGAGTGTGTTTGAGTCATGCTCTTGGCCCCACATTCAGGAGGCCAGTGGGAGTAGCAACTTATAGTCTGGGAGTAATCAAGGACATAATTTCAGCTGTTACAAGAACAGAAAACATGCTGTTTAGAAAGAGTCCTGCTCTAAGAATATGTACCCGCATTTGAATTCACCACAAGTCTCTTGCAATCTTGAATTTCTATTAGCTTCAGAGGGACAGAGAGATGATTTATGGAGGGGATCACAAACTTGCTTTCATTTCATAATTAGCTTTAAGTGACTATTACTAGTGAGAACAAATTTTTATAAATGTGTGTTTATGATATGTTTCTTCACATAATGTGCATATACACATGTATGTATATACACATTTACACATATTACTATAGAGATAGGAAATGGATTTATATTTGAATTTGATCTTTGAATATTTGAAGTTTGTGTTTCCTTTATCACTTTTCTGTATTCACTCAGCAACCATGCTCTTAGTCTAAAGATAACAAGGACATTTTGATATCCAGTACTGGTTCAGACTCACCTATGGGGCATCTTTAACTTAAATATCCAAAGATGGCTTTTGAATTTCAAAGATTAAAACACAATTAGACTATATTTATTGGTATAGCCTAAACAAGTATTGTTGTCAGTTGTGGAAATAGGAATGTTATTTTTTCCTAGTTTAGTATCATATTTTAAAATGTTAAATTTGAAGCCTTTTGAATAATTTTATATTGTGATTTAAATTTTTTAAAAAATCATTCTTGATTTAGACATACAGAATGCTTATCACTGTAGACAAGATGTTTCCAAAATTTTAAATGTGCATATTTTTTCTGTATACAGCTTAAAATAAAAAAAAATGTATGTTAGAGAATATTTTCCATTACTTGTGGATCTTGCTTTAAAGTGATTTTCTTAATATTTATTTTACTCTTTTATTTTATTTGGGTGAGGCATCTGGTTATTGGTTATTTTAAAAAGAATAAAGACATTCCTAGAATCACTCCTTTTGGGTTTTTAATTTTTTTATCTGTTCTATATTTTAAAGTGTTATTTTACCAAATCTAAAAAAATATAAATTCATGCCAAATTATTAATATTTTTACATTAACTTTCTGCAGTTCCTCGATCTAGTATAAGTAACCAGAGAGAGCAGAAAGCATGGATTCTTGTTCTTCAATTAAAAGAGCTTCTTTAATAGCACTGATAATAAATGCCTTTTGTAGCCAAAACAATGTGTCTCAACCTTGCATTTTTAGTTAAATAAATGTATAATAAACATTGTTAAAGATTGTTTGGTACCCAAAAACAGTAGTGGATGATGTTGTGCAATATCCATATACTATAGTCAAGATATTCAGTAGTTTGTTTTTCCATAGGCATGTAATTGATCATATTTCTGCCAAGGATGTGCCTTCAACTTTATAAATATAGTGTTATAAAAAAAATGTTTGTCAATGTCTCTTTTTGTTAATTATTCAACCTCCTCTACCAGCAGTTTTAAACTACCTTTGTTGTATTTTTCATTTTTTTTTCAGCTGTTAATCTTTGATGTGGGAGGATTGGAGACAGAACTACACATTTGATAAGAGTGGGAAGAAGAAATCTATTTTCCTTCAGACTCCACTCCACTTGGCATATCATTTAGTGAGGATGAGAAACAAAGGAAATACAATTTTCCTCCTTTCCGTTTAGTCTCTAATACATTCTTGGTGGAGTATCTACCTCAAATGAGCTAAACAGAAAAAAAAATTTCTATATAGTATGTTTGAAGATACCACCAAAGATACATTTTTATGTTAAACACTCCTTTTGAGTTTAGGAACAAGTTTGAAACTTATTTGTGAGGAAAAGGTAATGTTGACTCCCTTCCCCAATCCTCAAGATCACTCAAAGTGATAGGATATCATAGGATTGGAAATGAGAGCATAAGAGTAAAATCTCAGAGGCATCTACTCAGCTGGCCAGCCTCTACTATTGTTGTTGACCTCATAGAAGGTTGTGGAGTGATAAAAAATCAACAAACAAAACAAAAATCTTCCTGTTGGGGAAGTCTTGCTAGGTTAAGTCATTGAAGACTGCTGGAATTCAAATAGAGATGAGAGAAATAGAGCTGCCTCTTTGGCTAGGACTACCCAGTCCTACTTGTTAAACCGCTTCATCTTCACAGGTGTGATCATTAGTTGCAGAAATGAAGTGAGAGATGAAAGGCAAGGTTCTTGAGGACAAGACTTAACTCAAGTTGCTAGTATAAAGGGAGCATCATGCAGTTTAAGAAATTTGAAAACTTCCGGTCAGTCCTCTCTCTCAAAAAGTTTGAAATAGGCTCAGAAATCTTTTCTTATTATTTTTTTTTTATTTTTAAAGTAAATTTATTTCAGGTTAATTTGGGGGCGCAAGCAACCAGATCAAAATATTTGATTTAGATATGTACAGTTAATCTTGTGTCCCATACACAAAAGGCATGCCAGCCCTCTCCACTCCATGCCAATTCAGTGGGAGCACCACAAATCCTGCCTTCTCCCTCATTATCCCTCCCCTATCTTGAATTGAAATGAGTTTTTCTCCTATTGGGGCATGTATTGGATCATCTACTGGCTTCATCTTAGTATTGAATACATTGGGTAATTGCTTTTCCATTCTTGCGATACTTTAATAAGAAGAATGTGTTTCAACTCCATCCAGGATATTACAAAAGATGTGAAGTCGCCATCTTTTTATGGCTGAATAGTATTCTATGGTGTGCATGTACCACATTTTTTTAATCCATTCCTGAGTTTATGGGCCTTTAGGTTGTTTCCACATCCTGGGAATTGTAAATTGAGCTGCAATAAACAATTTAGTGCAAGTGTCCTTATGGTAAAATGATTTTTTTGTTCTTCTGGATAGATGCCTAGTAGTGGGATTGTGGGGTCAAATGGGAGATCTAACTTGAGTTCTTTGAGGATTCTCCAAAGAGGCTGTGTGAGTTTTCAGTCCCACCAAGAGTGTGAGTGTTCTCTTCTCTCCACAACTGCATCAGCATCTGTGGATTTGAGACTTTGTGATGTGGGCTAATCTCACTAGGGTTGATATCTCAGGGTGGCTTTGATTTGGATTTGTCTAATGATTAGGGACAATGAGCAGTTTTCATGTGTTTCTTAGCCATACGTTTGTCTTCCTAAGAGGAGGTTCTATTCATGTCTCTTGCCCAGTGATTTATGGAATTGTTGGCTCTTCTTTTGTTGATGAATTTGAGTTCTTTGTATATCCTAGTTATTAAGCTTTTGCCCAGTTCATAATAGGCAAATACCTTTTCCCATTCTGAAGGTTGTTTGCTTTGATTGTTGTCTCCTTAGCTGCATTGTTTAATTAAGCTTGTCAGTTTAATTAAGTCCCATTTATTTATTTTTTGTTGTTGCAATTGCCATGGAAGTCTTCTTCATAAAATCTTTCCCCAGGCCAATAACTTCAAGTATTTTCCCCCACACTTTCTTTGAGGATTTTATTGTTTCATGCCATGGGTTTAAATCTTTTATCCTTTCTGAATCAATTTTAGTGAGTGGTGAAAGGTATGGGTCCACTTTCAGTCTTTTATGTGTGGTTATCCAGTTCTCCCAGCACCATTTATTGAATAGGGATTATTTTTCCCAGTGAATGTTCTTGTTTGGTTTATCAAAGATTAGGTGGCTATGAGATGTTAGTTTCATCTCAGGGTTTTGTGTTCAGTTCCAAATGTCTATGTCTATTTTTGTGTCAATACCATGATGTTTTGATCACTATGGCCTTGTAATATAGCCTAAAGTCTGGTAGGGTGATACCCATGGCTTTGTTTCTATTACTAAGAATTGCCTTGGCTATATGGTTTTTTTCTGATTTCATACAAAATGAAGAATTATTTTTTCCAAATCGTGGAAGTATGATGTTGGTATATTTTTGAGAATATAAAAGTGTAAGTTTATTTTATATGAGAGGGAAGAAAATGGGGAGAAAGCTTGAGAAAGACAAAAGAGGACAGGGAGTGAGTGCAGGGAAGATGTTTTAATGGGGATTGCATTGAATCTGTATATTGCTTTGGGAAGTATAGACATTTTAACAATGTTGATTCTTTACAGTGAGGACCATAGTATCTTCTTCCATTTGTTAATATCTTCTGCTATTTCTTTTCCTAGGGTTTTGTTATTCTCTTTGCAGAGGTACTTTCATATCTTTTGTTAGGGATATTCCTAGGTATTTCCTTTTTTCGAAGCTATTGGGAAGGGAATTATGTCCTTGATTAGCTTCTCAACATGTCTGTTGTTGGCATACACAAAGGCTACTGCTTTGTGGACATTGATTTTATATCCTGAGATGTTACTGTATTTTTGATCACTTCTAAGGGTCTTGGGGTTGAGTTGTTGGGAGTCTTCTAAGTATAAGATCTTATCATCAGCAAAGAATGAGAGGTTGATCTCCTCTGCCCCCATTTGGATGCCCTTTATTTCCTTCTCTTGCCTGATTGTATTGGCTAGAATTTCCAGCATTATGTTGAATAGTAGTGGTGATAGAGGACAACATTGTCTTGTTCCAGTTCTAAGAGGAAAAATTTTAAGTTTTACTCCATTCACTGCATTAGCTTTTGGTTTGTCATAGATGGCTTCAATCAGTTTAAGGAATATGTCACTTATGCCTAATTTTATCAGAGTTCCAGTTAGAAAAGGATGCTGAATTGTATTGAATGCTTTTTCTGCATCTATTGAGAGGAGCCTATGGTCTTTGTTTTTGCTTCTGTTGATATGGTTAATTATGTTTATGGACTCGTGTATGTTAAACCAGACTTACATCCCTAGGATGAAACCTACTTGATCGTGATATATGACTTTTTTAATGTGTAGGCATAATATGTTGGCTAGAATTTTATTGTGAACTATTGCATCTATATTCATTAGTGAAATTGGTCCAAAGTTCTCCTTTTCAGTTGGGTCTTTTCCTGGTTTTGGTATCAAGGTGATGTTTGCTTTGTAGAACATGCTGGGGAAGATTCCTCCCTTCTCAATGTTGTGTAATAGTTTCTACAATATGGATATAGGCTCTTCTTTGAAGGTTTGAAAGAATTCTGGTGTGAAGCCATCTGGACCAGGACTTTTGTTTATTGGGAGAGCTTTTATTGTTCCCTTGAGCTCAGTGCTTGAAATTGGTCTCATCAGGAGATCTATTTCTTCTTGGTTCCATCTAGGGAGAAGGTATGATTCTAAGTATTGATAGATTTCCTCCACATTGTCAAATTTCTGGGCACAGAGTTTCTTGTAGTATTCAGAGATGATCTCTTGAATCTCTGAGGCATCTGTTGTTATTTCCTGTTTATCTTTTCTGATTAAGGTTAGTAGAGATTTTATTTTTCTGTTTCTAGTTAGTCTGGCCAAAGGTTTATCTATTTTATTGATTTTTTTTCTAAGAAACCAACGTTTTGTTTCATTAATTTTCTGAATAATTTTTTTTTGGTTTGAATTCCATTAATCTCTGATTTTTTTAATTCCAATCATCACCATCATTATTTTTATTTATTTATTTATTATTTATTTTTTATTAAATCATAGCTGTGTACATTAATGCAATCATGTGGCACCATACACTGGTTTTATATACCATTTGACATATTTTAATCACACTGGTTAACATAGCCTTCTGGGTATTTTCTTAGTTAATGTGTTAAGACATTTATATTCTACATTTACTAAATTTCACATGTACCCTTGTAAGAAGCACCATAGGTGTAATCCCACCAATTACCCTATCTCCACCCATCCTCCCCACTCCCTCCCCTCACTCTCTCCCTTCCCCATATTCTTAGGTTACCATTGGGTTATAGCTTTCATATGAAAGCCATAAATTAGTTTCATAGTAGGCCTGAGTACATTGGATACTTTTTCTTCCACTCTTGAGATACTTTACTAAAAAGAATATGTTCCAGCTCTATCCATGTAAACGTGAAAGAGGTAAAGTCTCTATCTTTCTTTAAGGCTGCATAATATTCCATGGTGTACATATACCACAATTTATTAATCCATTCGTGGATCGATGGGCACTCGGGCTTCTTCCACGATTTAGCAATTATGAATTGGGCTGCAATAAACATTCTGGTACAAATATCTTTGTTATGATGTGATTTTTGGTCTTCTGGGTATATGCCCAGTAGAGGGATTACAGGATTGAATGGCAGATCTATTTTTAGATCTCTAAGTGTTCTCCTTATCTCTTTCCAAAAGGAATGTATTAATTTGCATTCACACCAGCAGTGCAGAAGTGTTCCCTTTTCTCCATATCCATGCCAACATCTCTGGTCTTGGGATTGTGTGATATAGGCTAGTCTCACTGGAGTTAGATGGTATCTCAAAGTAGTTTCGATTTGCATTTCTCTGATGATTAAAGTAATGATGAGCATTTTTTCATGTCTGAAGGCCGCGCGCCTGTCCTCTTCAGAGAAGCTTCTATTCAAATCCCTTGCCCAGCCTGCGATGTGATCCCTTGTTCTATTCTTGCTAATGCGTTTGTGTTCTCTGTGGATTCTGGTTATTAAACCTTTGTTGGAGACATAACCTGCAAATATCTTCTCCCATTCTGAGGGCTGTTTGCTTGCTTTACTTACTGTGTTCTTGGCTGTGCAGAAGCTTTTTAGTTTGATCAAGTCCCAGTAGTGTATTTTTGAAGCTGCTTCAGTTGCCTGAGGGTTCCTCCTCATAAAATACTGGCCCAGACCGATTTCTTCAAGGGTTTTCCCTGCACTCTCTTCTAGTATTTTTATAGTTTCATGTCTTAAGTTTAAATCTTTGATCCAGTGAGAGTCTATCTTAGTTAATGGTGAAAGGTATGGGTCCACTTTCAGTCTTCTACAGGTTGCCAGCCAGTTCACCCAGTACCATTTGTTAAATAGGGAATCTTTTCCCCACTGAATGTTTTTAATTGGCTTGTCAAAGATTAAATAATGGTAAGTAGCTGGATTCATCTCTTGGTTCTCTGTTCTGTTCCAGACATCTTCTTCTCTGTTTTTGTGTCAATACCATGCTGTTTTGATCACTATCGATTTGTAGTATAATCTGAACTCTGCTAGCGTAATTCCTCCTGCTTTGTTTTTATTTCTGAGTAATGTCTTGGCTATTCGAGGTTTTTTCTGATTCCATATAAAACGAAGTATTGTTTTTTCAACTCTTTAAAGTATGACAGTGGAGCTTTAATAGGGATTGCATTGAAATTATATATTGCTTTGTGTAGTATGGACATTTTAACAATGTTGATTTTTCCCAGCCATGAGCATGGTATGTTTTTTCATTTGTTAATATTTTCAGCTATTTCTTTTCTTAGAGTTTCATAGTTCTCTTTATAGAGATCTTTCACGTCCTTCGTTATTTAAATTCCCAAATATTTCATCTTCTTTGGCACTACCGTGAATGGGTTAGAGTCCTTAACTGTTTTTTCAACTTGACTATTGTTGTTATGTATAAAGGCTACCGATTTATGAATGTTGATTTTGTAACCTGAGACGCTGCTGTATTCCTTGATCATTTCTAAGAGTTTTGTAGTAGAATATCTGGTGTTTTCCAGATATACAATCATATCATCTGCGATGAGCGAAAGTTTGATCTCTTCTGACCCTATATGGATACCCTTGATCGCCTTTTCTTCCCTAATTGTGGTGGCTAAAACTTCCATTACAATGTTAAAAAGCAATGGAGACAATTGGCAGCCTTGTCTGGTTCCTGATCTGAGTGGAAATGATTCCAATTTAACTCCATTCAATATGATATTGGCTGTGGGTTTTCTGTAGATGGTCTCTATCAGTTTAAGAAATGTCCCTTCTATACCAATTTTCTTAAGTGTTCTGATCATGAAGGGATGCTGGATATTATCAAAAGCTTTTTCTGCATCGATCGAGAGAATCATATGGTCTTTGTTTTTTAGTTTGTTTATGTGCTGTATTACATTTATAGATTTATGTATATTGAACCAGCCTTGAGACCCTGGGATAAAAGCGACTTGGTCATGATGTATAATTTGTTTGATATGTTGCTGGATTCTGTTTGTTAGGATCTTGTTGAATATTTTTGCATCTATATTCATTAGTGATATCAGTCTATAATTTTCTTTTGTTGTTGGGTCTTTTCCTGGTTTCGGGATCAAGGTGATGTTTGCTTCATAGAACGTGTTAGGTAGTCTTCCTTCTTTTTCTACCTTTTGGAACAGGTTGAGTAATATAGTTACTAATTCCTCTTGAAAAGTTTGGTAGAATTCTGATGTGAAACCATCTGATCCCGGCCTTTTCTTTTTAGGGAGGGTTTGTATGGTTGATGCTATTTCCGAAGTTGATATGGGCCTGTTCAACATTTCCACTTGATTGTGGCTAAGTCTTAGAAGGTGATGTGCTTCCAAGTATTGGTCAATTTCCTTCAGATTTTCATATTTTTGAGAATCCAGTTTTTTGTAATATTCATTAAGGATTTTTTTGATTTCTGAGGAGTCTGTTGTTATTTTGTCTTTGTTGTTTCTGATTGATGAGATTAGAGATTTTAGTCTTTTTTTCCTGATTAGGTTGGCCAAGGGTTTATCTATTTTATTGACCTTTTTGAAAACCAGCTTTTTGATTTATTGATCTGTTGTATTATTCTTTTGTTTTCAATTTCATTTAATTCTGCTCAAATTTTGGTTATTTCTTTTCTTCTACTGGGTTTGGGGTTGGAATGTTCTTCCTTTTCCAGTTGCTTGAGATGTCCCATTAAATTGTTAACTTCCTCTTTTTCCATTCTCTTGAGGAAGGCTTGCAGTGCTATAAATTTCCCTCTTTGATCTGCTTTTGCAGTGTCCCAGAGGTTCTGATAGTTCGTGTCTTCATTGTTGTTTTGTTCCAAAAAATTGGCAATTTCTTTCTTAATCTCATCTCTGACCCAGCTATCATTCAGCATAAGGTTATTTAACTTCCATGTTTTTGTATGAGTATGCAGATTCCTGTTGTTACTCAGCTCAAGTTTTATTCCATGGTGGTCCGAGAAGATGCCTGGAATAATTTCTATTCCTTTAAATTTACTGAGGTTAGACTTGTGACCTAAGATGTGATCGATTTTGGAGTAAGTTCCATGGGCTGATGAAAGTATGTGTATTCAGTTTTGTTGGGATGAAATGTTCTGTAGATGTCTGCTAAATCCAAATGTTGGATGGTTAGGTTTAAATCTAAAATTTCTTTGCTTGGCTTCTTGTTGGAGGATCGATCCTACACTGCCAGGGGAGTGTTTAAATCTCCGACAATTATGGAGCTGGAGGAAATCAAGTTGCTCATGTCTGTTAGAGTTTCTCTTATAAATTGAGGTGCATTCTGGTTGGGTGCATAGATATTAATAATTGAGATCTCATCATATTGAGTATTACCCTTAACAATTATGAAGTGAACATTCTTGTCCTTCCTTAGTTTTGTTGGTTTAAAGCCTATTGTATCTGCAAATAAAATTGCAACACCTGCTTTTTTCTGATTACCATTTGCCTGAAATATGGATGACCATCCTTTTACCCTGAGTCTGTATTTCTTTTAAGTTAAGGTGTGACTCTTGTATGTAACAAATATCTGGCCTGAGTTTTTGTATCCAGTCAGCTAACCTATGCCTTTTTAGGGACAATTTAAGCCGTTCACATTAATGGAGAATATTGATAAGTCTGGTGAAGTTTTGGGTATCGAGTTTTTCAAAAGTCCAGTGGGCATTTTTCATCCTTTCGCCAGCATGGAAATTGGAGTTTGATCTGAAGTTTCTGAGTGAGTTTACTTTTGTGGTATCGGATTGGGTTGGTCATTATGGTGGATAGGTCTGAGAATATCCTGAAGAGGTTGTTTGGTTATGGCAAATTTCTTCAACATATGAATGTCATTAATGTATTTAATTTCTCCATCATAAATGAAACTCAGTTTATCTGGATACAAGATCCGGGGTTGAAAGTTATTTTGCTTTAGTTGATTAAGAGTCAGTGACCACCCTCTTCTGGCTTGAAAAGTTTCAGCAGAGAGATCTGCAGTCATTCTGATATTTTTCCCTTTGAAGGTAGTGGTTTTCTTTCTCCTGGCAGCTTTGAGGATTATCTCCTTCATATTAACTTTGGTGAAGTTAATTATGATATGCCTGGGGGATGTCTTACTGGAGTTGAGTGTGCTGGCGTTCTGAAGCTGTCCACTATCTGAATTTCAGAATATCTAGGCATGTGTGGAAAATTCTCTTTCATAATTTCATGCAGAAGGGCCTTTGTGCCCAGCGAGGCCACTTCATCTGTTTCTGGAACTCCAGTGATTCAGATATTCGCCTTCTTGGAATTATCCCAGTGCTCTCAGAGAGAATGATCTGTTTTTGCTCTCCATTTCTGTTCCTCTTTGCGAGTTTGGGAGCGTTCAAAGGTTTTATCTTCCATGTCAGAAATCCTTTCTTCTGCTTGCTCCATTCTGTTGCTGAGGGATTCTACTGTATTTTTCATATCTTTAAGGGCTGCAAATTCTTGCTTCAGTGTGTCTAAGTCTTTGGTGGTTTTGTCTTTAAATTCCTTAAATTCTTGAGACAACTTTTGAATTTCTCCTCGAATTCCTAATTCCACTTTGTTAATCTTGTCTGCAATCCAAATTCTGAATTCGATTTCTGACATCTCAGCCAGTTGCTTATGAATGGGATCTTCAATTGCATCTGCCATATCTTTCCTTGGGGGGGTTGATCTATTCTGGTTATTCATGTTACCAGAGTTTTTCCGCTGATGCTGCCCCATGGTTGTTTTACTCCCTTTGATTTTTTCCCCTGGGACTTTGTGGAGGGCCTGTACAGTGTTGTGGCTTGAGAAACTGGGGCCCTGTCTGGTGTGGTAGGGCTAAGTGGTTCTGTCTTGTTTTCAGCTGGTTTCTGTTCCACCCTAGTGAAACAGATACTCTGGATTGAAGTCTCAGGTGTGGAGAAATATCAGCAATTAAGTCACCCCACTCCTCACCGGCAAACAATTGGAAAAGAAAAATCAAACCTTCCCACCACCGTGCACCCAGGGAACCACCTGATTTGTCCTCAGGCGATTGGTTCAGTTCAAAAAGTCCAAATCAATTGTGTCAGTCTGCACCTGTCTCGGGTGAGAGAGTTTAAGAGGTCTCTGGGAACTGGATCACAGGGATCTGGTGACTACTCTGGTGTGGCTTGCTCCAGTGTTGCATGGAGTCAGGAGGAGCCACCCATCCAATAGATCAGTCTGGGAAGGTTTGCTGCCTCCTTCCCCACCTTGTACCACTGTCACACCCAGTCACTGATAGCCCTGCAGTTGGCTGACCCAGTTGCCTGTAGCGAATCGGTACTCCAGGAGTTTTTACCTGCCTGAATCACAAGGAAGTCTGCCAGGCCGCTGCACTCTGCCTCTCTCTAGCAGGAGGAGATGAGGCCTGACAACCTTGGGCGCTTGATGAAGGTTGGGGGGTTTTCACTCAGGTCCAGTCTTGCCCCTGATTAATGTTACTGACAGAACAGAACAGAACAATTCTGCGGTTCCCCTGCAGAAGAGAAGCTGAATTGAGTTCCAAATCAGCTTGTCTTTGCTCTTGTATTGTCTATAGCCTGACGATCCCCTGAGGGCCAGGTGCGTCTTAGGGTTAGTAAAGTGGACCTCTGGGTCAGCCCTGCTCTGGGAGTTTCCCTGGTTTGCAAGTTGGAGTTGCCTCAGGCAAATCCTATACTCAGAGTCTCTGGTTGCCCAGGGAGACAGGGGGTGTGGCTTCAGAATATTCGGTAGTGAATCATATTGCTAGCAAAAGAGGGCTGCTGTTTTATGGCTCAGGCAACCGCTTCTCCGGTGTGGCTCCCTTCTGGCCAACTGTCCTCTCTCTGCTCCCGTACCCCAGAGTCTGCACCGACCGGCTGCAGCCCAGCACTATCTACACCCCTCGAGCAATTGCCCAAGAGTTCTGGACCCTGGGGGACAGGCCTGCAGTCCTTGGAGCGAGAGCAGAGGGGAGCACGAGGAGTGCTGGGAGCCTGGGATTGCGGGCAGAGAACACACACAGCTTTACGTCTGGCCGTATTGTCACCAAAAGACAGCTGTTGCACTGTGCCTCAGGGAACTGCCACTCCGGTGCGGTCCCCTCTTCACCGACCAGGACTGGCCTCCAGACCTCAGTGTGAGTGAAGGGGAGCACTGGGAGCTCAGAATTCCAGGTAGAGACTATATACATTTTATATAGTTTTATGCCTGGCAGGAGGACACGGTGGCACCCTAGTAGGGGAGGTAGGTCCAGTTTTTAGAGGGTCTCTCCCGTGGAGTGTAGTGGGAGGACCTTTGAACTCTGCCCGGTTGTTTGTGGGGCACTCTGAGCCATTCTCATGGGGAGGGGACTCCCATCCACTTGGTGATGGATTTTGCACCTTTTGTTTGTATCCTTTTAGTCGCAGCTCGCCTCAGCGTAGTTGTCGTGCGTTCTTCAACCTTCTCTCTTAGTGCAGCTCAAATCCACCAGGTTACTTGCTGAATTTTTGTCCTTTAACTGTTCTACTTGGTGGGAGCCTCTGTGGAAATCTGGCTTCAGTCAGCCATCTTGTCTCCCCTCCGTCTCCACTGATTTTTGTAGTGGAAGTCTTAGCCATCGCAATCAGGCAAGAAAAGGAGATCAAGAGTATCTAAAGGGGATCAGAGGAGATCAAACTTTCACTCTTCGCAGATGATAGGATTGTATATCTGGAAAACCCCAAGGACTCAACTGCAACACTCTTAGAAGTGATCAAGTAATACTGCCGCATCTCAGATTACAAAATCAACACTCATAAATCTGTAGCCTTTATATATATCAACAATAGTCAAGCTGAAAAGACAGTCAATGACTCTATTACATTCACAGTAGTGCCAATGAAGATGAAATATTTAGGAGTTTACCTAATAAAGGACATGAAAGATCTCTATAAAGGGAAGTGTGAAATTCTAAGAAAATAAATAACTGAAGATGTTCACAAATGGAAAAACATACAATGCTCGTGGCCTGGAAGAATCAACATTTTAAAAATGTCCATATTACCCAAATCAATATGTAATTTTAATGCAATCCTTATTAAAAATCCACTGTCATACTTTAAATATCTCAGAAAATAAATAATTCATTTTATATGGAATCAGTAAGAACCTTGAATAACTAAGACATTACTCAGAAATAAAAACAAAGCCCGAGGAATCACCGTACAGACCTCAGGCTATACTATCAATTGATACTGACCAAAACAGCATGGTACTGGCACAAAAACAGAGAGGTAGATATATGGAACAGAATAGAGAACCAAGAGATGAACCTAGCAACTTACCATCATTTGATTTTTGACAAGCCATTTAAAAACATTCAGTGGGGAAAATATTCCCTATTTAACAAATGGTGCTGGGTGAACTGGCTGGCAACCTGTAGAAGACTGAAACTGGA
Organism: Nycticebus coucang; assembly: GCF_027406575.1. Lineage (NCBI taxonomy): Eukaryota > Metazoa > Chordata > Mammalia > Primates > Lorisidae > Nycticebus > Nycticebus coucang. The sequence continues at coordinate 89,401,536 of NC_069804.1, forward strand.
CCCACACCTTTCACCATTAACTAAGATAGACTCTCACTGGATTAAAGATTTAAACTTAAGATATGAAACTAAAAATACTAGAAGAAAGTGCAGGGTAAACACTCGACGAAATTGGCCTGGGCAAATATTTTATGAGGAGGACCCCCTGGGCAATTGAAGCAACACCAAAAACACATTACTGGGACCTGATCAAACTAAAAACTTCTGCACAGCCAAGAACACAGTATGTAAAGCAAGCCAACAGCCCTCAGATGGGAGAAGATACATGCAGGTTATATCTCCAACAAAGGTTTAATAACCAGAATCCACAGAGAACTCAAATGTAGTAGCAGGAAAAGAACAAGTGATCCCATCTCAGGGTGGGCATAGGACTTGAAGAGAAACTTCTCTGAAGAAGACAGGCGCATGGCCTAAAGACATATTAAAAAATGCTCATCATCCTTAATCATCAGAGAAATGCAAATCAAAACTACTTTGAGATATGATCTAACTCCAGTAAGATTAGCCCACATCACAAAATCCCCAAACCAGAGATGTTGGCGTGAATGTGGAGAAAAGGGAATACTTCTACAGTGTTGGTGGGAATGCAAACTAATATGTTCCTTTTGGAAAGATGTTTGTAGAACACTTAGGGATCTAAAAATAGACCTGCTATTCGATCCTTCAATTTCTCTACTAGGTATATATCCAGAAGACCAAAAATCACATTATAACAAAGATATTTGTACCAGAATGTTTATGGCAGCTCAATTCATAATTGGTAAGTCATGGAAGAAGCCCAAATGCCCATCAACCCATGAATCGATTAATAAATTGTGGTATATGTACACCATGGAATATTATGCAGCCTTAAAGAAAAATGGAATCTTTCTAGGTCAGATGACTGTTCCTTGTGGACACATTTACATGGATGGAACTGGAACATATTCTTCTTAGCAAAGAATTTCAAGAATGGAAGAAAAATTATCCAATGTACTCAGCCCTACTATGAAACCAATTTATAGCTTTCATATGAAAGCTATAACCCAATTATAGCCCATGAAAAAGGGGAAAGGGGAGATGGAGGGGAAGAGAGAGGGGAGGATGTGCAGAGGGAGGGTTATTGGTGGGACCACACCTATGGTGCATCTTACAAGGTTACATGTGAAATTTACTAAGTGTAGAATATAAATGTCTTAACCTAATAAGTATGAAAATGCCGTGAGGGCTATGTTAACCAGTTTGATGAAAATATTTCAAATTGTATATAAAACCAATACCAGTACCCCATGATTGCATTAATGTAAGCAGCTATGATTTAATTAGAAAAAATCAAAAAAGCAGCCTCTGTCTATTATTCAGAAGGAACTCTGTAAAGCAGAGAGTAACCCTGAGGGAAATAGTTAAAATTGAGAAAATAAATCATAGAACCAGAGAAGATTAATTAGGAATGACTTATTCAAAGGACAGAACAACAGGGCACAGGGGTGTCTGTGAAAGCACATGTAGTGAGAATAAGATGGAGTTAGGCAGGCTAAAGTGGACTTGATGGAGTTGGTCTGGTTGGTGTAGGTCTGCCTGACCTTCACCTCCTAATCCCATTTGACACATCTTGTCTGGTTGGTGTATGTCCTGCCTGAACTTCACTGTCTCCCATTCTTACTGTTTAGCTCCCACCCTAAAGATTTCTATCTTGAGTAGTTTAAGTGAATTGATTTGGGAAATTAACTTTTGAATTGGAATGTTGTAATAAGTCACTGAGTTACACTAAAGGTTAATGTGATCTTTGCTTGAACTATGCAAATTAAGAAAGAATGCCACATTGGAGAAAGGGTAGATTTGGGTATATAAGAAGTAGAAGGGCGGCGCCTGTGGCTCAAGGAGTAGGGCGCCAGTCCCATATGCCGGAGGTGGCAGGTTCAAACCTAGCCCTGGCCAAAAACCCCAAAAAAAAAAAGAAAAAATATGTAGAAATTTGAGTAAAAAGTGGTGAACCATTTCTGCCACTCCTCTACTGTTAAGCCATGCCTTAACTTTTGTAGAGTTTTTTTTTTTTATGTCTATCTATGAACTCTGAATACTGTAATGTGGTCTGTACTCCTTATTTAATCCTGATTGTCCTGTCCACTCAGAAGGGGTGTGTCAACTGAAAGCCTCTGACTATGGTACATCCTGATGTGGCTGGAAATGCCTCCCTGGAAGGAACATGGACTGATTGCCTATGAAGGTGGCAAACAGTGTTTCTTTTTTCTGGCTTTCTTTTCACAAGGAACAGTCGCCTGACCTCGTCTGTTTTTGTGGCTCTGTGTTTCTTAGTGGTGTTTCTTTCAATTCTTTGTCTGACCCCTCAAGAACCCACCGTTTAAAGCTCCATCACACTTTCACTAAATGATTTCTGAAAAGCTCCCAGGCAGACAATAGTTGGACAGACCTAGAAAAAAAATTATGTATTTAGGGGAAGATCATCAACAAAATCTCTTACGTCCATCTCTGGCAAAGATAAGAAATGAGGAATGAGGTGCCTAAGATGGCAGCATAGTGGAAGCTTCCTTGCAGCTTCTCCTGAAAAATTCTTCCTGGTGCCACTGATAGAGGATACCTGAGAAAGGTGAGGTCTAAGAGAAGAGGTCTTCTCAAGGAGACTACAAGGATACTCCTGCAGGGTCCTCTCCCTCTTGGAACTTTGTAAACTTAACTTCCTAGAACTTCGAAATTTCCAAGTTCTGTAAAATCCTGTGGTTCTGTAGGGGCTGGAATAGCAGCCACTTGATTCAAACTGGCCAATGAGAAGGGTACCTGTGGGGTGGAACTTTTTGACTTTTGATAAAAAGAGAAAGACTAAGCCAGCTGGGGAGCATGGACATTTGGAATTCTTCTATGTTGTAAGCTCCTGGCTGGTGAATAAAGCCCTTCCTCTTATAAACATGGTGTTTGGGTGCTCTTTCTCTCTGTTGGGCCTTGTCTTCCTGCAACATTTTTGGTTTCCTGACCAGGAAGCAAGATCATCCTTGGGAAAACACACACCTGGTAGTTGCCACCAATCCTCTGGACACCCATGTGCGGGCCCCTGAACAGCCCGGGCGACGTGAACCACTGAGTGTGCCAGGGAGGCAATTTGGCCTCCCTGTGTGGATGCCTCAGCTGGGCAGAGAAAGAAGCCCCTCAGTGGGTCTTTGAGGAGTCAAACACCAGTAGGAACTGGCATGCAGTAGCAGGTACCTACACAGGGAGATGTCTAAGGCAAGGTATGATCAATCTGGGGGTCCCACTACATTTTTTGTGGAAGAAGGAGCCTGATCAACTCCTTGGGCATTAGATAGCTGGCAGGTCTGTTGAGAGGTGTGACTGAGAGAACTATGAGGGTGGATTTGGACCTGCATTCACAGGTCCTAGGGGAGTGTTGGTTTGACTGCTATGGCTAAGTGGCAGCTTGAGTGGGAAATTGAGACTGCCCAGGTTGAGAAATGGGTTGGAATTGTGTGCATGTGAGTGTTTGAGGAATGACTGAAATGGGTAACAATAGGTGGGGTTTCACCCACCCCCACCCCCATTCAGGAGGTGAAATGAATGTGTGAGTGTGCCCTTTTTCGCTGCTCCAACTTTGCCCCCTGGCTATTCTGAGAGAAATCGGAAGTTCCAGGTTTTCTGCTTTCTGTATTTGGTGGTGGCCACATGGACATGTGGGTCTTGAGGGAAAATGAAAAGACATGAGAAAGGATGTTGTTGTAGTTTTGTTACTGAAATTCCTTCAGTGAGTCTTTGGTCTCAGGAATTTGAGAATTGAGCCCATGGACCACAAATCAATGATAAAATGGGATTTTGTTGGACTGAGGGGCATGCAGAGGGTGTGCAGTGTGCCAGAGCTATTGGCAGAGGGTCCGTGCCTTGGAAAGTGTTGCAGTTCAGGCATTCTGGTGAGCTCTGGATGGCCCTTGATAATCTGGGGAACAGAGTGTAAATCTCGTGCTGAACAGGGCTGTATCCATATCAGCAACAGGTCTCCAAGGTGAACAGCCTATGGAAAGGGGGAGGAGGCTCAAGTGGAAGGTTTCCTGCATGAGTCCTTTGTCTAGGGGTAAGTAATTGACCCTGAGATATATTTTGACCTGGACTTCGTAGATGGAAAAATACCTTTACAAACTAAATAGGTGTTCTAGCAAATAAATGAATGTAGCCCCTCACCTTAGACAAGGTTATTAGGTCTTCCCAGTGGTTTTTGTCTGGGGGGAAATTGGGGTGTGTGCTCCTTAGTCAGGGTGGAGCCATTCAAAAGGTTTCGGGCTTCTTTGTTCATGACCTTGTTAGGGCTCAGTGGGCATGGCCCGCAACATGTTTGTGCCTAGAGATAGAAGTCTGATGTCTGAGCTCACCTGCACCTGAAAAATGGGAGTTCCCCGTCTAGCCCTGAGTGGGAAAATCCTGTATCAATGTTATATTTCATAAAATGTCTCTCATTTGTAAAATGTAATAATTTGGTTGTTTAAATTATTGGGGAAACTGAGGCTTTGTCAAAGGATAAGATTCTTCTTTTTTTTAAACCTAATCATCAGTTTGGCCGAGTGAATGGGTGACTTCATAGTAAACTGAGGTTCTGTTTTGTGGGAAGTGAGTTTTTGAGAGTAGGAGAAATTAAACAGAAAGGAGAATGGCATTGTGTAAAGAATCTTGTGTGATAAATTTTGTCCTGAAACAGAATGGTTGTGTAAGAAAGTGAAAGGCAGGGCAAAAGTTAAAGAAACTTTAGAGTGTTTTGTGGATTGTGCAGGTTAAATGAAGTTCATAAAAGAGAATTTGTGAAAGAATATACATGTGATCCAATTGACTATGTATTTCCTTTAAGATCTTTTGGCTTGTAATTTTGTTTAAACAAATGTTTTAAGCCTTGATATTTGACAAACCTTCCAAATCAAAACTCTAAATTTGGGGTTTGGCTCCTGTAGCACAGTGGTTGCAGTGCTGGTCACATGCACCAAGGCTGGCGGGTTCAAACTCGGCCTGGGCCAAAAAAAAAAAAAAAAAAGAAAAAAGAAAAAAGAAAACACAACTCTAAGTGTGGCCTTCTTGAAATATTAAGACCACTGAAAGTCATAGGAAAACAAATTAAACTTATTTGATTTATTAAAAATGCATAGGAAACATTGTCAAATATGAAATGGTGATTAATTTTGTATGGGTTATGATTATATATATGTTCCAATATTATAAAAAGCATTGGTCTGTCCTAATGTATAAGACATTGGTCTGTCCTAACATATATTGTTAGTAATAATTTTAATTCATCTAAAAAAAGGAAGTGGTTTTGATGTAACTGGATGAGTCCAAAGTTTATCCTCAAAAGAAAAAGAAATATGAAGAGAGGCTGATGAATTTTCTTGAATTCAAATTCCTGATGTCTTTGGAAATTGAGTACCTTTGGACTAAAAGCAGATTTTTAGAACTTTCATTGGAAAGTTAACATGTCTATGAGTATTGCTAACCAAACTTCAAACAGAACAGAAATCAGTTACATGGAACTGGGCTAGTTTGGTATGACTTTTTGTTCAAAATGTTGTTGATCCTGTCTGTGCTCTGTTTTCCAGAAGTCAAGGAAACCGTTATCTGTCTTTTGAGCTATTTGTAGCTTTTCAAGCAATGTATGTACTTATGAGCAGAATTTGAAACATGTATTTTCGATATATAAAACATATATTATATTTTTTCTCTCTCCTTTATTTCTCCAGAATTTAAAGCTAGTTGTAAGTATTCTTAATTTATGACAATACAGTTATTTGCATAAGTTCAATAAGAATCTGCTTTGTTAAAAGCCCAGAACCAGATGGTTTCACGTCAGAATTCTACCAAACTTTTAAAGAGGAATTAGTACCTATATTACTCAACCTGTTCCAAAAGGTAGAAAAAGAAGGAAGACTACCTAACACGTTCTATGAAGCAAACATCACCCTGATCCCCAAACCAAGAAAAGACCCAACAAGAAAAGAAAATTATAGACCAATATCACTAATGAATATAGATGCAAAAATATTCAACAAGATCCTAACAAACAGAATCCAGCAACAAATCAAACAAATTATACATCATGACCAAGTTGCTTTTATCCCAGGGTCTCAAGGCTGGTTCAATATACGTAAATCTATAAATGTAATACAGCACATAAACAAATTAAAAAACAAAGACCATATGATTCTCTCGATCGATGCAGAAAAAGCTTTTGATAATATCCAGCATCCCTTCATGATCAGAACACTTCAGAAAATCAGTATAGAAGGGACATTTCTTAAACTGATAGAGACCATCTACAGCAAACCCACGGCCAATATCATATTGAATGGAGTTAAATTGGAATCATTTCCACTCAGATCAGGAACCAGACAAGGATGCCCATTGTCTCCATTGCTTTTTAACATTGTAATGGAAGTTTTAGCCACCGCAATTAGGGAAGAAAAGGCGATCAAGGGTATCCATATAGGGTCAGAAGAGATCAAACTTTTGCTCTTCGCAGATGATATGATTGTATATCTGGAAAACACTAGGGACTCTACTACAAAACTCTTAGAAGTGATCAAGGAATACAGCAGCGTCTCAGGTTACAAAATCAACATTCATAAGTCCGTAGCCTTTATATACACCAACAATAGTCCAGTTGAAAAAACAGTTAAGGACTCTATCCCATTCACAGTAGTGCCAAAGAAGATGAAATATTTGGGAATTTATCTAACAAAGGACGTGAAAGATCTCTATAAAAAGAACTATGCAACTCTAAGAAAAGAAATAGCTGAAAATATTAACAAATGGAAAAACATACCATGCTCATGGCTGGGAAGAATCAACATTGTTAAAATGTCCATACTACCCAAAGCAATATATAACTTCAATGCAATCCCCATTAAAGCTCCACTGTCATACTTCAAAGATCTTGAAAAAACAATACTTCGTTTTATATGGAATCAGAAAAAACCTCGAATAGCCAAGACATTACTCAGAAATAAAAACAAAGCAGGAGGAATTACGCTAACAGACCTCAGACTATACTACAAATCGATAGTGATCAAAACAGCATGGTATTGACACAAAAACAGAGAAGTAGATGTCTGGAACAGAATAGAGAACCAAGAGATGAATCCAGCTACTTACTGTTATTAAATCTTTGACAAGCCAATTAAAAGCATTCAGTGGGGTAAAGATTCCCTATTTAACAAACGGTGCTAGGTGAACTGGCTGGTAACCTGTAGAAGAGTGAAACTGGACCCATACCTTTCACCATTAACTAAGATAGACTCTCACTGGATCAAAGATTTAAACTTAAGACATGAAACTATAAAGATACTAGAGGAGAGTGCAGGGAAAACCCTTGAAGAAATCGGTCTGGGTGAGTATTTTATGAGGAGGACCCTCCGGGCAATTGAAGCAGCTTCAAAAATACACTACTGGGACTTGATCAAACTAAAAAGCTTCTGTTCAGCCAAGAACACAGTAAGTAAAGCAAGCAAACAGCCCTCAGAATGGGAGAAGATATTTGCAGGTTATGTCTCCGACAAAGGTTTAATAACCAGAATCCACAGAGAACTCAAACGCATTAGCAAGAATAGAACAAGGGATCCTATCGCACGCTGGGCAAGGGATTTGAAGAGAAACTTCTCTGAAGAAGACAGGCGCGTGGCCTTCAGACATATGAAAAAATGCTCATCATCTTTAATCATCAGAGAAATGCAAATCAAAACTACTTTGAGATATCATCTTACTCCAGTGAGACTAGCCTATATCACACAATCCCAAGACCAGAGATGTTGGCATGGATGTGGAGAAAAGGGAACACTTTTGCACTGCTGGTGTGAATGCAAATTAATACATTCCTTTTGGAAAGAGATAAGGAGAACACTTAGAGATCTAAAAATAGATCTGCCATTCAATCCTGTAATCCCTCTACTGGGCATATACCCAGGAGACCAAAAATCACATCATAACAAAGATATTTGTACCAGAATGTTTATTGCAGCCCAATTCATAATTGCTAAATCGTGGAAGAAGCCCGAGTGCCCATCTATCCATGAATGGATTAATAAATTGTGGTATATGTACACCATGGAATATTATGCAGCCTTAAAGAAAGATGGAGACTTTACCTCTTTCATGTTTACATGGATGGAGCTGGAACATATTCTTCTTAGTAAAGTATCTCAAGAATGGAAGAAAAAGTACCCAAGGTACTCAGCCCTACTATGAAACTAATTTAGGCTTTTCACATGAAAGCTATAACCCAGTTACAACCTAAGTATAGGGGGAAGGGGGAAAGGGAGGGGAGGGCGGGGAGAGGTGGGTAGAGGGAAGGGGATTGGTGGGATTACACCAGCGGTGCATCTTACAAGGTATATGTGAAACTTGGTAAACGGTCTGTGAATGATGCCCCATGAATATATCAATGTACACAGCTATGATTTAATTAAAAAAAAAAGAATCTGCTTTGTTCTTTAGGACATGATGAAGGTACTGGCTATTTTACCAAGGCTTTGGCTGGAATCGCATTTTCAGAGGTGTCCAGACTGTGTTAAAAAATTCAGGTTGACTTTCTAAGGCCAATAAAAAAAGCCGTTTGGAAAACTTGCCAGATGCTCATCAGTAACATTTCCTGATCTGTGGTAAGTAACAAAGGTTGCTTGCTGATGGGTCTGGCTATCGAAATGTGCTTGGGGACCTCAGGAGAAGAGGAATTTACCCAATTCATACAGTTATCTAATGGCACAGATGAATCCTGGGCTCGTGAAAGGTTTTCAATAAAGTCCATCCTGAGATTTCTTATAAAAGGTTCTAGCAAAGCCAATTTTTAAGGAAAGAAGAGTCTATATGGCTAATAATTAATTATTCTTACTGCACTTTATGCAAATAATCAGACCCAGTATACTGAAGGTACAGTTTATTTTGGCAACTAAGTTAGTTCTGCTATATTTTGTCTTTAGGAAAGAGAGAAACTGGAGATAGAAAAATGATTCCGAGAGAAAAGAGGCTGTGGTCCACCTGTATTAAATCCCAGCCTTGTCTGTACTGTCAACTCATAAAATGAAATATAGCTGTTTTACTAAATTGATCTGTTAAATGGGACTAAGAGACTGGCCAAAGAATATAGAATTATATTCTTGAGTCCTTAAGACTCAACAAAGGTCATCTGTTGGTTACACTGGAAAAATCTGGGCAGTATTAAATGTCTATATAGATACCTCAGGAAAAATTAAAACCTAAAATGAGAATTTCCCAGTAAATGATGTAACTGTAATACTGCATACTACCGTGCCTAATCCGTATACTCTGCTGAGTCTGCTGCCAGCAGAAGCCAAGTGGCCCACTTGCCTGGACTTAAAAGATGCCTTTTTCAGTATAAGGCTGGCTCTGGGAAGCCAGAGGCTGTTTGCTTTCCAGTAGGAGAGACCAGACATGGAAACTTGGATCCATTACACATGGACCAGGTTGCCACAGGGGTTCAAAACACCCACGTTTTTGGAGAAGCGCTGGCTCATGACCTCCAGAAATTCCCAGCTGAGGAATTAGAATGTGTGCTGCTCCAATATGTCAGTGACCTCTTTTTAGGGCACCCTACCCAGGAAGGCTGCGCTGAGGCATGGACTACCTTTTATGACGTCTAGAGGTATGTGACTATAAAGTGTCCAAACAAAAGGCCCAGATTTGCCAATGGCAAGTATGTTATCTAAGATTTACTATACAGCAGGGGTAGAGGTATCTAGGTATGAAATGGAGGCAGGTCATTAATCGCCTCCCCACCCCCATGAGCCGAAAGCAGGTTCAGGAATTCTTAGGCACAGTTGGCTTTTGTCATCTTTGGATCCCCAACTTTGCCATCTTGGCTAAGCCCTTGTATGAGGCAATTAAAGGAGAGGAAGGAGAGCCCTTAGAATGGGGAGGAGAAGAGGAATATGCCTTCTCCAAGCTAAAGATGAGGCTGATAAATGCACCTGCATTGGGACTACCAGACTTGGCCAAGCCCTTCACTCTGTATATCTCAGAGACAGGAAAGGTGTCTGTAGGTATGTTAACCCAGCTAGCTGAGTCCTGGACAAGGCCTGTAGCTTACCTCTCTAAGCAGCTGGAAAGAGTGGCAAAAGGATGGCCACCATTCTTGTGGGCTCTAGCCACTACTGCTCTCCTTGTGCAAGAAGGTGATAAGCTGATTCTAGGGCAGGATCTCAGAGTGAAAGTACACCACTCTGTGGTTACTTTAATGAACACAGAGGAACATTTTTGACTCTCTAATGCAAGAGCACCCTGAACCCAGTCACACTCCTTCCAGTCAGTGGAAGAGAGACTGAGCATGACTGTACAGAAGTTATAGGTAATGTGTATTCTAGCGGACCTGACTTGCGTGATCAGCATTGGACACTTGAAAACTGGGACTTGTATGTAAACTGAAGCAGTTACATGATGGCACAAGGTGAGCAGCAGGCTGGATATGCAGTGGTTACCTTAACAGAGACTGTAGACGCTAAGCCCATAACCCAAGGAACATTGGCTCAGAAGGCTGAGTTAATTGCCTTGACTTGAACCTTAGAACTAAGTCTAGGGAAAAATGTGAATGCTTTTCTGACTCTCTACATAGAAGGGCATTGTACAAGGAGAAGAGACACTTAAATTCTGGGGAAAAGGACATTAAGTATCAGCAGGAGATACTTCAGTTGCTAGAGGCAGTATGGAAATCCCGGAAGGTGGCAGTAATGTACTGTCATGGACATGAAGGAGATGCTTCCACCATCACTAAAGGGAACACTTGAGTTGGTACTGAGGCAAAAAGAGCTGCATCCAACCCATACCAGGTGTTGCAAGTGTCTCCCCTCATCCTGTGGGTTCTGGAGCTCTCACCTATCTACTCCTAGGAAGAGAAGGAAGAGTTGGCAGCAGAGAGGAGCCAGGAAATGGAGAGAGAATGGATAAAGATGTCAGTTGTATGAGTAGCAGTCCCCCAGGTTCTAGGAGCCACTGTGGTGACAGGAGTATTTGATAAAGTTGCTGGGCCAGTACCTCTACATCTCCCACCTGACAGCCCTGGCCAAAACTGTCAGTCTACAGTGTGTCACCTGCAGCCAATTCAATGCATGCCAAAGACCAACCGTACCACTAGGAATCCAGTTGTATGGAGCAAAGCCCTTCAGGAACTTCCAGGTAGACTACTAAAATGCCTAGGTTTAGAAGGAACAAGTACTTGCTGGTGATGGTCTATCAGACTTGGAATAGGTAAAAGCCTTCTCCACTGGGAAAATAGGACTCCTAAAATAGTAAAAACATTGCCCAGAGAAATCGTCCCATGGTTTAGATTGCCACTCTGATTTAAATTTAACAATGGGATAGCCTTCATAACAAAAGTAGTGCAAATAATAAGCTAAAGCTTTGAATAACTTATAGGCCTCAAAGCTTAGACAGGATAAAGTGCTTGAACAGGATCATAAGAACAGAAACTGATAAACTCTGCCAGGAAGCAAAGTTTAATTGGATACAGGCCTTGCCACTGGTATTGTTCAAAGAGTACTCTGTCAATTCTCTGCAATTTAGCAGGAATTCCTAAAAGAACTGGGGAAGATGGAACTGAATAGACAAAAAAACCTAGAAAAGGTAGGAAGGAAAATCTCCACTGGGGTAATTAAATTTGTTCTGTTTAGTCTTTTGTGTCTGTACATGCTTTCTCTCTGGAGGATCAAGGGGACCAAGTCTAGGTCCAGAATCAGAGCCTGGTCCCCCTGAAATCAAGGTAGAAAGGGTTTTACACCATCATACTGACCACATGCACAGCAGCGAAGGTGAAAGGAATCTTCACCTGGAGTCATCACCACAGCTGGCTGAATAGGGCTTCACTGCCCCTTGGAAAGTAAAGGTAACTTTTAAGATAGTCAACATGCTCTGCTCCTGCCACATACTGAGAGCTGGCTGTTCAACACATGGCTGAAGCCCGAGGAAACTCCTTGAGGGACTTGACTTAACTGGACTTTGGACTTTGGGAAAAGGGGGGAAAATGTCACAGGAGAAAGTTAAAACTCGTATGTATATTAGCCCACCACAACGGTACTATTAAAGCCAAGGCCTGAGTAGAGAACTCAAGAAGAGTCACAGACCCTAAAACCTCAGTGCTAAAATGTAATTGATATTGGTACCTGCAGAAACAAGCTGATATTGAGATCCCAAATTAAAATATATTGGAGTCTCAAAAGTGGGGAATAAGAGAGGATACTCGAGAAAAGTAAGGTCTAGGAGAACAGGTCTTCTCAAGGAGACCACAAGGATACTCCCACAGGGTCCTCTCCCTCTTGGGACTTTGTAAACTTAACTTCCTGTATCTTAGAAATTTCCAAGTTCTGTGAAATCCTGTAGTTCTATAGGGGCTGGCATAGCATCTCCTGCTTGATTCAAACTGGCCAATGAGAAGGGTACCTGTGGGGTGGAACTTTTTGCCTGTCGATCAAAAGGGAAAGACCAAGCCAGTCGGGAGAGTGGCCATTTGGGATTTTTCTATGCCGTAAGCTCCCAGCTGGTGAACAAAGCCCTCACTCTTATAAACGTGGTGTTTGGGTGCTCTTTCTCTCCATTGGGCCTCGTCTTCCTGCAACACCACCATTCATATTGCCCCATTGGGCAGCACTGTGAGAATGAAGAGGGACTGTGCAGAACCCCAAGGGCAGAGAGAAGAGGTGGGAAAGGGAAGTCAGTGGAGATATTGGGTAAGGGGGAAGCAAGACACATGGAGCTAGAGAATCTGATACAGTGTTTCTCCATTTATGCTGGACTAAGCAAACAGACTTTTCCGTGGGCTAAGCAAACAGACTTTTCTCCTAACTGCACTCTCTGACAGGAGAAAAGCAGTTTTTCCCATAAGCTGAGTTTCTTGCAGCTTCTCTATGGAGCTAGAAGACAACATTCATTTGTTAATACCCTCATTCATTTGCTAATACATTCAGTCCCTAATCAATAAGAAAGTTTTGTCTGTCAACGTCTCACCAAATGTAATTCTTACTCTTAAAATCTCCTCACTTGCACAAAGGATATAAATTCCCAAACCAAAGACTCACGTGGGTCTTCCCATTTTGGAATTTCCCCCACTCCTTCACTGCCAGAGGCCTTTTTGCCCTTCTTTCTATGTACTTTCTGTAAAATAAACTTTGTCCTGTCCCTATTCACATGTTCTGGGATCTCATTCCTGAATCTCCAAGACCAAAGAGGCTGTCACAGAAGATACTGGTAATAAATCCATGTGGGAATTGTGGTGTGGTCAGGCACCTGGGGCCCATCCCAGTGGCCCCTGATGGGGAGGTCTGGTGCCCAAGCAGATACTAACAGTAGACAAGAACTAGCTGAGAAGGGGCCTCCCTTCACCAACTTATAGGGTGCATTGAGCTGGCCTAGTGGAGGAGACTGGTGACTGCTCCATGTCACAGTCCTGGAACACAAAGTGCAGCTTTCTGGGAGCCTGGGTGATTCTCAGGCAGATCTATAAAGAGAGTAATTGAGGTGGTGGCTTTGTGGAGGATACTGTTCTGGGGAGAAGTGGCCACACTGTCCTACCTAGGAAGGTTGCAGGAAGGTGGTGGAGAATACATGTCAGTGGCACATACCCAGAGAAGAGACTGGAGAATGGAGATGTTCAGGCCAGGTTTAATGAAAGAGAAAGAAACCTGCCTGGACAGAGCCAAAGATGGAATCTGCATCAAGTGCAGTGTGAGACAGCTTTTCTATTGAGCCATAGTGGGTGGAAAATTTCCACTACTTGGCCTTAGGATTCTGGTGGGCTAGTGTTCTTGTGGCAAGAGTTTTTGGGGTGGTGCTAGCTAGGCCCTTAGTGGTCTTTCTTCCAGGAGGGGAGGAGGGAGAGGAAGGAGAGGTTTTGTCCAGGGCCAAGTTAGGCCCTCCAATAGCATAGTGGTCCTGTTAGTGTGGTCACACAGGTTGGATCCATGAGGTAGGGCTTCCCACAGGTCCTGAAGAACTTCTGTCTGGAATGCTGTGAGGCCGAAAGTAGCTTCTAACTTCTGGGCTAGGAAAATCACTACCATGAAGATCCCATGAATTTGCAGCACAAATCAATGTGTCCCCACCCCCAAACTCCCTGATAGAGTCAAATGGAGTAACTTGCCATAGAACAAACCTGCCTAAATAGAGTGGACCCACCCAAATAGAATGTCCCTGTCAAGAAAAATGGAATGTGCCAACTCCTACCCTTCCAACCTTTTAAAATCCCCATCCACCTTAACCCATGGCTGACTTCTTCTTGAGCACAGCTAGCCGGCACCTGGGTGGAAATAAAGGCCGGTGTTGCCCACGCAGAACCTAGACTCTGTTTCCTTTCATTTCACGGTTTGGAATAATCTTTTATTTTTGGTCTTTTCTTATTAAATCATAACTGTGTACATTAATGCATTTATGGGGTACAATGTATTGATTTGATATACAATGTGGAAAGCTTACATCAAACTTGTTAACATAGCCATCACCTCACTTACTTATTTGTTGTGGTAAGACATTTATACTCTACTTTTAATAGTTTTAAAATGTACCATTACATTGTACACATTAGGTGAGGTCCCATGAAATGCCCTCCCTCCTGCTGGTTTCCCCCCTCCCCTGCACTCTCCCTCCTCTTCCCTCCTTCTTTATGGACTATAGTTAAGTTTCATCATTCATATGAATGTGTAGGTGATTAGATATTTGTTTCATAGTAGTACTGAGTACATTGAATACTTTTTTCTTGAGGTACTTTACTAAGAAGAATATATTCCAGCTCTATCCAGGTAAACATAAAAGATGTAAAGTTTCAATCTTTTTTATGGATACATAGTATTCCATGGTTTACATATACCATAATTTGTTGATCCATTCACAGGTCAATGGGCACCTGGGCTGCTTCCTTGACTTGAGAATTATAAATTGGGCTGCAATAAACATTCTGGTGCAAATGTCTTTGTTGTAAAATGATTTTTGTTCATCTTGGTATATACCTAGTTGAGGAATTGCAATATCAAAAAGCAGGTCTACATTTATTTTATTTATTTGTTTTTTTTGAGGCATAGTATCTCTATGTTTCCCTCGGTAGAGTGTCATGCTGTCACAGCTCACAGCAACTTCCAACTCTTGGGCTTAGATGATTCTCTTGCCTCAGCCTCCCAAGTAGCTGGGGCTACAGACACCCACCACAATTCCAGGCTATATTTTAGTTGTAGTTGTCATTGTTGTTTGGCAGGCCTGGGCTAGGTTCAAACTTGCCAGCCCTGGTGTATGTGGCTGGCACCCTAACCACTGAGTTACAGGCACCAAGCCAAGGTCTACTTTTAGTTCCTTGAGTATTCTTCAATCTTCTTTCCAAAAAAGGACACATTAGCTTGCATTCCCTCTAACAGTGTAGAAGTATCCCCTTCTTTCCACATCCAGGCCAATATCTGTAGTTTTCGGATTTTATGATGTGGGCTACTCTTACCGAAGTTAGACGATATCTCAAAGTGGTTTTGATTTGTATTTCTCTGATGATTAAAGATGATGAGCATTTTTCATGTGTTCATAGGCCACGTGCTTGTCATCTTCAGAGATGTTTCTGTTCAAGTCTCTTGCTCACAAACAAATGGGGTTATTTGTTATTTTGTTATTGATTAGTTTGAGTTTTCTGTGGATTCTAGTTATCAGAACTTAGTTGAAAACATAACCTGCAAATATCTTCTTCCATTCTGAATGCTGTCTGCTTGCTTTACTTAATGTTCTATTGGTTGTACAAAAGCTTTTTAGTTTGATCAGATCCTGGTAATATATTTTTGGTGTTGCTTCAATTGCCAGGGTGTCCTCCTCATAAAAAAATTCTCCCAGGCCAATTTCTTCAAGTGTTTTCCCTGCACTCTCCTAGTATTTTCATAGTTTCATGTCTTAAGTTTAAATCTTTTATTCAGTGAGAATCAATTTTTGTTAGCGGTGAAAGGTGAGGGTCAGTTTCAGTGTTCTACAGGACTTTAGCCAGTTTATCCAGCACCATTTGTTAAACAAGGAATCTTTCCCCCAATAAATGTTTTTGATAGGCTTATCAAAGATCAAATGATGATAACTGGCCGGGTTCACCTCTTGGTTCTCTATTCTGTTCAAAATACCTATCTCTCTATTTTTGTGCCAGTACTATGCTATTTTGGTCACTATAGATTTATAGTATAGCCTGAAGTTTGGTAACATGATACTGCCCGATTTGTTTTTATTTCTGAGTAATGTCTTGGCTAATCAAAGTTTTTTCTGATTCCATGTAAAACGAAGTACTATTTTTTCAAGCTCTTTAAAGTATGACAATGGTGCTTTAATAGGGATTGCATTAGATTTGTGGATTTTTGGGGTAGTGTGGACATTTTAACAATGTTGATTCTGCCCAGCCATGAGTATGGTATGTTTTTCCATTTGTTAACATCTTCAGCTATTTCTTTTCTCAGCATTTCATAATTCTCTTTATAGAGATCTTTCACGTCCTTTGTTAGGTAAATTCCCAGATATTTCCTCTTCTTTGGCACTACTGTAAAAGGAATAGAGTCCTTAACTATATTTTCAGCTTGACTGTTGTTGATATATATATATATATATATATGATATATATATATATGATATATATATATCATATAGATTTATAGTATACTATAAATAGTATAATATATATATAGGTTTATATATATATATATATATATATATATAGGTTTAAACCAAAGATATTGGTATATATATATATCTATATATCTATATATAAAACTGATTTGCAAGTACTGATTTTGTATCCTGAGATGTTGCTGTATGCCTTGTTTGCTTCTAACAGTTTTGTAGTTCGGTCCCTGTGGTTTTACAGATCATCATATCATCCTCGAAGAGTGACAGTTTGATCTCCTCTGACCCCATTTGGATACATTTGATCACCTTCTCTTGCCTGAATGTGATGGCTAAGACTTCCATTACTATGTTGAATAGCAGTGGACACAATAGGCATCCTTGTCTAGTTCATGATATGAATGGAAATGTTTTCAGTTTTATTCCATTCAATATGATATTGGCTGTGGGTTGGCTATAGATGGCCTCAATCAGTTTAAGAAATGGCTCATCTAAGCCTATTTTCTTAAGTGTGATCATGAAAGAATGCTGGATATTATCAAAATCTTTTTCTGCATCAATTGACAGAATCATATGGTCTTTTAATTTTTATTTTATTTATGTAATGTATTATATTTATGGATTTACATTTGCTGAACCAACGTTGTAACCCTGGAATAAAACCAATTTGATCATGGTGTATAATTTTTTTGATGTGTTGTTGAATTCTGTTTGCTAGGATCTTATTGAATATTTTTGCATTTATATTCATTAATGATATTGGTTTATAGTTTTCTTTCTTTGTTGATTCCTTTCCTGGTTTGAGGATCAGGGTGATATTTGCTTCATAGAATGTGTTGGGAAGTATTCCCTCTTTTTCTATGTTTTGGAAAAGGTTATGTAATATAGGTACTATTTCCTCATCAAAGGTTTGGTAGAATTCTGATGTGAAGCCATCTGGTCCAGAACTTTTCTTTTTTGGGAGATTTTGTGTACTTGATGCTATTTCAGTGCTTGATATAGGTCCATTCAAAATTTCTAATTCTTTCTGGCTGAGTCTAGGAAGGTGGAGTGCTTCTAGGTATTGGTGTATTTCCTCCAGATTTTCATATTTCTGAGAATAGAGTTTTTTGTAGTAATCATCAAGGATTTTTTGAATTTCTGAGGTGTCTGTTATTTCTCCTTTATCATTTCTGATTGACAGTATTAGAGTTTTACCCATCTGTTTCTGGTTAGGTTAGCCAAAGGTTTGTCAATTTTGTTAATCTTTTTAAAAAACAAAACAAAACAAAACAAAACAAAACAAAAAAAAACCCAACTGTTTGTTTTGTTGATCTTCTGAATGATTCCATTGTTTTCAGTTTCATTTAATTCTTCTCGAGTTTTGGTTATTTCTTTTCTTCTGCTGGGTTTGGAGTTGGAATGTTCTTTTTTTCCCAGTTTCTTGAGATGACCCATTAATTTGTTGACTTTCTCTCTGTTTTCTTGATGAAGGCTTTCAATGCTATAAATTTTCTTCTTAGAACTGCTTTTGCAGTATCCCATAGGTTTTGATAATTTGTGTCTTCACTGTCATTTTGTTTTAAAATTTTTGTGATTTCCTGCTTAATCTTGTCTTTGACCCAGCTATCATTCAGCATAATGTTATTTAGTTGCCATGGCTTACTTTGAGTATAAAGATTTCTGTTGCTGTTGAGTTCACCTTTTATTCTGTGATGGTCTGAGAAGATACAAGGAAAAATTTCTATTATTTTAAATTTGTTGAGGTCAGACTTGTCTCTTAAGATATGATCTATTTTGGAGGATGATCTGTGGGCTGATGAGAAGAATGTATAGTCAGTTTTGTTAGGATGAAATGTTCTGTAGATGCCTGTGAAGTCCATTTGTTTTAGGGTCAATTTTAAGTTTATTAATTCTTTGTTTACTTTCTTCTTTGAGGCTTTATGCAGAACTGCCAAATCTCCAACTATTATAGTGCAGGAAGATATCAAATTGCTCATATCTGTTAGAGTTTGCTTTAAAAATTGAGGAGCATTCTGGTAGGTTGCATAGATGTTAAATATCTAAATCTCATCATGTTGAGTGTTTCCTTTGACAAATATGTAGTGTCTCTCTTTATCTTTCCTTATCTTTGTTTGTTTAAAATTAATTGTATTTGCAAATAGAATTGCAAACCCTGCTTTTTCCTGATTTTCATTGGCCTGTGTTATATATGTCCATCCCTTCACCCTGAGCCTTTTTTTATCCTTTAAAGTAAGATGAGACTATTGTATGCAACAGATATATGGCCTGAGTTTTTGTAATCAGTCAGCCAACCTGTGCATATTTAGAGGACAGTTTAAGCCATTCACATTAATTGAGAGAATTGATATGCATGGTAATGTTTTAGGTGTCATATTTTTCAAAGGTCCAGTGGATATTATGAATCCTTTCACCATTGTGGGAGTTCGGTTTTGTTCAATGATTTCTGGGTGAGCTTACTTTGGTGGTAGACGATTTTACTGGTTAGTATGGAAAATAGGTCTGAGAATATCCTGGAGAGCTGGTTTAGTTGTGGCAAATTTCCTCAACATGTGTATGTTCAGTAAAATATTTGATTTCTCCATCACAAATGAAACTCAATTTAGCTGGATACAGGATCCTGGGCTGAAGGTTGTTTTGTTTTAGGAGATTGAAGGTCAATGACCATCCTCTTCTGGTGTGAAAAATTTCAGCTGAGGGCAGTGCCTGTGGCTCAAGGAGTAGGGCACCGGCTCCATATACCAGAGGTGGTAAGTTCAAACCTGCCCCCAGCCAAAAAACTGCAAAAAAAAAAAGTTTCAGCTGAGAGATCTGCAGTCATTCTAATATTTCTCCTTTTGTAGGTAATGCTTTTCTTACGTGTGGCTGCTTGCAGAATTTTCTCCTTCATATTATCTTTGGCAAAGTTAACTATAATGTGTCTAAGAGATGCTTTATTTGGATTGAGTCTTGATGGGGTTCTGAAGCTGTCTACTATCTGAATTTCCATATCTATTGCCATGCTTGAGAAATTCTCCTCTATAATATCTTGGAGTAGAGCATCTGTGCCTTTAGGACTATTCTCCTTTCCTTCAGAGATTCCTGTAAGACAAATGTTTGCTTTTCAGGAGTGGTCCCACACCTCTCTCAGGGAATGATTTGTTTTTGCTCTCCACTTCTCTGCCTCTTTGAGCATTTGGGAGCATTCAAAAGCTTTTTCTTCAACTTCAGAGATCTTTTCTTCTGCCTGCTCTACTCTATTATGGAGGGATTCTACAGTATTACAATAACTTTTTCTGTTCTTTGAGTTCTGTTATGTCTTTTCTCATTATGTTCATATCCTTTAAAACAACTGCAACTCAACCTCAGAGTGACCCTGAAGTTGGGTCTCATCTGGGGAGAGATACAAGCAACTGCTGTGCCCTGATCCCCACTAGCAACAGCTGGTGAAGGAGATTCAGTCCTTTCCCACTTCAAAACAACTGCAATCTTTGTCTTTGATTTCTTGAGACATCTTTCGAACTATTTTTTGTATTTCTATTTTCATCTTTTCACCCATTCTGTTCATCTTATTTGCCACCCATATTCTGAATTCTATTTCTGACATTTCAGCCATTTTTCTATGAATATCATCTTATATTGTATCTCCTTTGTCATTTCTTGAGAGAGTTTATCTTCTCTGATTATTCATGTTGCCAGAGTTCTTCTGCTGGTTCTTCCCCATGAGTATTTTGTGTAGTTTGGCTATTAAAAGTGGTAGGGTAAGATTGGATTGGGAGCTTCAGGAAGTAGAGTTTATCACCCTTAACGAATGAGCTGGGGGGTTATGACTGTGGATTTTCTCCTGTAGTCTTACTAAGGTCCCTTCCAGAGCTGTAGCGGAGACTCTGAAGACCTGCTTAGTAAGAGAGCACAAGCTGGCTCTGTCCTGAATTCAGCCACCTCTAGCCAATCCTAAGGAGTCATTAAGTTGGGATCTCTTCTGGGGAGAGATACAAGCAACTGCTGTGCCCTGATCCCCACTAGCAACAGCTGGTGAAGGAGATTCAGTCCTTTCCCACTTCAAAACAACTGCAACTCAACCTCAGAGTGACCCTGAGTGGACAGCCCAAGTCTAGAGTTCTAATCAGATTGACCTGGCCAATATGATCACTGCTCAATAGGGAGAGTTCAAAGGGTCTGCAAGTACCTGATAGTAGAAATCCACAGAAAGTTCCAACCAGCATGTGCAAGGGGATAGAGCTGGGTCCCCTCTGGTGAAACACCAATTGAGGAAAGAAGCTGGCCCCAGTCAGGACAAAGGCATCAGTCCAAAGGCATTGGACTTATAAGTCCAAACTGGGCATCAGTTCCCCCACCCTTGAAAGTCCAAAACTGGTGCCAACGCCCAGACCTTGAAAGTCCAAACCAGGTGCCAGTGGCTCCATCTTTGTAAGTCCTTACTGGGCATTAGCAACTCTGCGCTTGAAAGTCCATTCCAGGCCTCAACGCCCCTGCCGGTGAAAGTCCAAACTGGGCATCAGTGTCTTTGCCTTGAATGCTCTAATGGGGGTCAGTGCCTCCTCCTGCAAAAGTCTGAACTGGGTGTCAGTGACTTTGCCCTTGAAAGTCTGAATGGGGGTCAGTGCCACCACCCATAGTACAAGGTTGTGAGTGTTTCTCTCTCCCAAACATCCCTCTCTTCCTTCACCCCCCTGCTTCCACTCATCACTATTTCCATGTCGTTGTCCATACAATTCCTAGACCTCCTAGGGAATGGCCACACACTCTGGGCTCTGCAGGGGGTAGACCTTCAGACTGCCAGGCAAGAGAGGAAGGGTGGACTGAGAGCTCAGAATTGCAAGGAGAGTATTTGTTCAGTTTTATGCTGGGCAGGATGATTCCTAGGCTCACAGGTGGGACCTCTGTAGAGGTGGAGGCCCAGTGTTCAGTGGCTCTCACCCGTGGGGTAAAATGAGAGGTGTTTTATCCCCTGCTCACTTGCAGACAGCCTGCAACAAGACTCCCGCTTGGGGGAGGTGTCTCTCATCATCATAGTGATGAACTTTGTATCTGGAATTTGTTCACTAGGACCCTCTTTCTTGGAGTCATAGTTTGCCACAGCTGAGATGATGTGTATTTGTCTGTCTTATTTCCCATCTCAGCTCCCCTCCTTCAGTTTCAGAGACCTGATCAGGACCCTCTGGCAAAAGTTGCCTCTAGTTGGCCATCATCCCCCTGCCCTTCATTTTAGGTCTTTGATGTCTCATTTTGGTGCTGAGAACCTGGTACAGGGAGAAGCACCCTCAGGAGGCCAAGATACACCCATCAGACCAAACTAGATGGATTATTGTTCTGGGGATACGAAGGGAAATGGGGGACCCCTCCACCCCCCACCCCCAATCATCCCTTTAATGGTGAGATGGGAATTTGTCTAGAACCCCTTCCTGAACTTTTAAAACATTTCTTTCCTTTTCCCCACTCCAACTCCTCTTTCCCTCTCCTTCCATCTCTGGGGATGTTAAACAGTCATATATAGCCCCTCTCTAAGCTTTTTAAATTTTTCTTCCCTTTCTCCACTTTGGGCCAAAAAATTCTGGTGGTCCAGGCCTAACCCCAGCAAGTCAGATTTGCCTTTCCAGTGCCTCATGTTTGGAGATGGCTTTGTGGGCCTGGGCCGTTCTTCCCAGTCTTGCTTAACCCCAGTCTTGCTTTTATCAATCTGGTTTCACACTCAGAGGTCTGGTACCTCCCTGACCCCAGACCTGGCCAGCTGGTGAGTCAGACACACCCATCCAGTGCCTCATCTGTGGTGACGCCTTTCTGTGGGCCTGGGCTGCTTTTCTCCAGTTGGTTTCACATGCAAAAGGCCTGGTAAACTTCCTGACCCAGCCTCGGCCACCTTCTTCCTCCTTCTCCATGCAAGCTCTCTTTACATTTTCACTTTAACCTCATTTACTTTTTACCTCCAGTTTCTTATATGAGGACCACTCAGTCACGATTCCCCCTTCTTCACCTTTAAGCTGCCTTTTAACTCACCTCAAGCCTCTAAGGATCTACACTGACCTTAAACCTAAATGTCTCATCTTTTTCTGTAACACTGTTTGGCCTACATACAAACTAGGCAATGTCTCCTGATGGCCTGAGAATGGCACATTTGACCTCTCAGCCCTCACTGATCTCAATAATTACTGCCAGAGATTAGGCAAATGAGCAGAGGTTCCCTACATTCAGGCCTTTCTCATCCTCCAAAACATTCCTTCTCTGTGTTTATCTTGTGAACCCTCTCAGATTTTCCTTGCACAAATCAAACCGGCTCTCCCCACCCATCTGAATCTCCATTGTCTTCTTTTGAGTTGGAAGACAATCCTCCCATTCTGTCCCTCCACAGCCCCCCAACCTCATTCTTACCTGCAGAATTCCTCTCCATCTCTTTCTCCTGCACTATCCCCACCCACCTTCCACTGCATGTGGTAGAGAGAGAAAAGATGGCAGAACTAGGAGAGAAAAGAAACATAGTGGACCCAATTTCCCCACTCCGTACTAGGTCCAGCTTTGGGCCTTCCATTTCTAGACCACTCCAACCTATATATCTACTTCGAGAAGTTGTGGGAACAAAAGTCATTGTCAGGAGGGCGGAGCATGATGGCGGACAGGATGGACGTGTAGTCCACCTCTCCCAAGCCATCAGGTGAGAGGAAAGGTGGTCTGGACCTTCCCTGTGTGTGGATTATTGGAGTGGACAGACAGCTAGAGACGCCCAGCGAACTGGCGGATTGCTATATATGAGGGATAATTTAAAATTACAGACTCTGTTGTAGAGATTCTTCCCTGCTCGGCCGTGCTGGCCAGCAGGCCCCTCCCCTGTGGAGGTCAGCAGCTTGTAAATGCTGACAAAACCCAATTGACAAATAATTATTCCTGAACTGAGGGAGGCATCCGAAAGGAGAGCCACTCAAAACCACGGGGAGCTGGGCAAACTGTTGGACAATTGAAGGGAAGGGATCCTTCCCGGGAAACAGACATTTTGAACTACCCAGAAGGGCGGGCACCTTTCCCCCAGGTGTTGGAGGGGGCTGGTGGTTCAGGCTGTGTGGCGAACTGGTGGGCGCCGATCCAAAAGGGAAACTCTGAAACATAAAACTCAGAATAAGTCCCCCGAATGCTCCAACTACGGGAACCGGCTTGAAGCCACGGACCCAGCTTTAGCTGCTAAAGCCGGGAAGCTACTGAAGCCGTGGACCCGGCTTTAGCTGCTGAGGCCACAAACTTGGCTTCAGCCCTGGGAGCCAGCTACAGCAGATAAAACCGCAAGCCCGCCAACGACCGCGCGAACTCAGCACCACTCCCCCTACAGCTGATTGCAGTCGCCAGTTTGCAGGAGAACCTGGTAACAGAGTGGAAAGACTTAAGAAGTGTGGACACCTTCACTGAGTGGGAAGGTCAGTCGCAAGTGCTGTGAGGAAAAGAACAGCCGAGGTTACACAATTCTTAGGCGACAAACTTCTACAGAAATTCCAAAATGGTATCGGCCATAGAAGGTGGTTACCATGGTAACAGTATAAACTGTAAATCAGGTATAAGTCTCGGAACCACTCACAGCGCCACCTGGTGTCCAGAAAGTATATTGCAGTATGAATATATTCCTACAAAAGTTGTTCCCTACAGCAGACATATAGATAAATATAGGTATATTTCTACACGCAAGAATATTTTTGTAGTTGGTGCCTTTTTTTTTTTTTTGGTTTTCGTGGGTGTTTTTTGTTTGTTTTGTTTTTGTCTGCTTTTTCCTCACTATTTTCTTAGAGGAGATTTCGATAATTTTTTATTATTACTTTTTATATAGATATATATTTTTATTTCTGTCTTCTAATTTTAATTTCTTCTTTCTTATCATTTAACATCCCTACTAACACCACTTTTTTCTTTTTTCCTTTCTTTCAATTATTTTACAATTATCACTATTTTTATTGCAGTTGTTCTTATATTGCTGTTGTCGTGGCTGCTACCTGTATGTCTATGTGTTTCCATCTGTCTCTGTATCTATGGGCCCGTGTGCCTGGTAACCTTTGTATCTGTTTATTTGTTCATTTGGTCTCAATGAGCTTGGTGTTACGACCTGCAACTCTGAGCTCCTAACACTCCCCTTCACTCTTACTCCGTGATCTGGAGTCCTGCCCCCCCAGGAGTCCAGATTCTTGGGTGAACTCTCGAGAGGTGCAGATAGGACCTGGACTGCAGCTGGCCACTGCTGACTCTGTAGCAAAGGAGCGAGAAGACGATGGTCGGCTGAGAGGGAATTACACTGGAGTGGTGGTGCCCCGAGGTGCAGAGCAACAGCCATCTTCAGCAATAACAAGGCCCACCCCCAGATATCCCATAGCCTCTCCTCCTGTCTTCCTGGGCAACCAGATGAGGCCGAGCATCTTCTCAGATGGCAACCACCATGGAACAGACCTGGGACCGAAACACAGGCCCCGTGAGTAAAGGGTTTGCCTGAGGCGGCACTGACGTGGGTGGAACACGGGGACTAGAAAACACATCCTCAGAGCCAGGAAACTCCCAGGGTGGGGCTGACCCAGAGGACCGCTTTACTGAGCCTAAGGTGCACCTGGCCCTCAGGGGATCACCAGCCTAAAGACAAAGGAGGCCAAGAGGCTGCAGCCGACAACTGATCGTGCTGCAAATACAAACCCACAGGACTAAAGACAGGACCTGAGGCACAGGTTCTGGGAACTCAAATCAGCCTCTCCTCTGCAGAAGAATCTAGCAGGGTCAGAAACAAACTCCCACAGGGTTGTTCCCTTCACCCAGTAACATAAACTAAGGGTGAGGCTGGAACTGAGTGAACACCTCCAGCCTCCAAGTGCCCGAGGTTGACAGGCCACACCACCCCCTGCTGGATAAAGACAGAGTAGCAGCCTAGACGAGCAGACACAAACTACCCTGTGACTTAGGCAGGTGCAAATCCCTGGAGTATCTGCTTACTGCAGACAACTGACTGGGTCACAGCCCTGTGGGGCCAGCAGCGACTGGGTGTGACAGAGCCGCAAGGTGGGGAAGGAGGCATCAATATTCCCAGACTGATCTATTTACTGGGTGGCTCTTCCTGACTCCACGCAGCACTGGAGCAAGCCATATTAGAGCAGTCACCAGACCCTTGAGATCCAGTTCCCAGGGACCTCTTGAACTCTCCCACCCAAGGCAGCTGCTGACTGGGACAATAGATTTGGACCTTTTGAACTGAGCCATTCACCTGGGGACTATCCAGGTGGTGTCCTGGGTGTGTGGTTGTAGGAAGGTTTGATTTTCCTTTGCATTTGTTGCCTGTGGTGGGTGGGATGACTTAATTGCTGGTATTTCTCCACAGCTGAGACTTCAACCCAGAGTAACTGTTTCACTAGGGTCAAATAGAAACCAGCTGAAAACAAGACAGAACCACTTAGCCCCTCTACACCAAACAGGGCCCCAGTTTCTCAGGCCACAGCACTGTACAGGTCCTCGACAAAACATCAGGGGAGAAATCAAAGGGAGTAAAACAATCATGGGGCGGAATCAGCGGAAAAACTCTGGTAGCATGAATAACCAGAATAGATCAACCCCCCCCCCAGAAAAGATACGGCAGATGTAATTGAAGATCCCATTCACAAACAGCTGGCTGAGAGGTCAGAAATCGAATTCAGAATTTGGATGGCAAACAAGATTAACAAAATGGAGCTAGGAATTCGTGGAGAAATTCAAAAGCTGTCTCAAGAATTTAACGAATTTAAAGATAAAACCACCAAAGACTTAGACACACTGAAGCAAGAATTTGCAGCCCTCAAAGATATGAAAAATACAGTAGAATCCCTTAGCAACAGAATGGACCAAGCAGAAGAAAGGATCTCCGACATTGAAGATAAAGCCTTTGAACACTCCCAAACTCTCAAAGAGGAAGAGAAATGGAGAGCAAAAATGGATCACTCTCTCAGAGAGCTCTGGGATTACTCGAAGAAGGCAAATATCCGACTCATAGGAATTCCTGAAACAGATGAAGTGGCCTCACTGGGCGCAGAGGCCCTTTTGCATGAAATTATGAAAGAGAATTTTCCAGACATGACTAGAGAACCTGAAATTCAGATAGCAGATAGCTTCAAAAGTCCAGCACGACTCAACCCCAATAAGACATCCCCCAGGCATATCATAATTAACTTCACTAAAGTTAATATGAAGGAGAAAATTCTCAAAGTGGCCAGGCAAAAGAAAACTATTACCTTCAAAGGGAAGAACATTAGAATGACTGCAGATCTCTCTGCTGAAACTTTTCAAGCCAGAAGAGGGTGGTCATCAACGTTTAATCTCCTAAAGCAAAATAACTTTCAACCCCAGATCTTGTACCCAGCTAAACTGAGTTTCATTTATGATGGAGAAATTAAATACTTTAATGACATTCATATGCTAAAGAAATTTGCCATAACCAAACCAGCTCTTCAGCATATTCTCAGACCTATCCTCCATAATAACCAAAACAATCCTCTACTACAAAAGTAAACTCACTCAGAAACTTCTGATCAAACTCCAACTTCCACAATGGCAAAAGGATTAAAAATGCCCACTGGACTTTCAAAAAACTCAATACCCAAAATTTCACCAAACTGACCCAGCCCGTGGGTCAGTCAACAGGGATACCTGGAGGAGGGGTTGAGAATGGGAAGAGGCAAGGGGCACGAAGAATGGAGACAAGACAGGAGTCTGATCAATTCTCATTTATTACAATGTTATCTCAGGGTATGTAAGGGTGGGTGAAGGAGGAGGTTTGCATCACCAGGTATCCAAGCAACCAGGCCGCAGCAGAAAATTCCCACCGTCAAGTTTCCAAGTTTTGCTCACATGATTTATGAGAAGAAGCCTAGCATTTGCAGGGAAATAGAAACATAAGTCTGTTAGTATGGGAAATGGCACTTGGCCTACAAAATAGATGCTGTGGTGTCAGCCTTCCACAGGTCCCCCTTTTTAATAATATTTTTAAATGTACATTTTACTTTTAAAGTTTTGCCAGCTCTCAACTGAGAGGGCGGGGTGACTGTGTCTGTCTTAGGTTGGGACCGCCTTACCATCTCAGCTGATCTTCCTTACCCGTCATGGGATACATGGTAGCTATCTGACCGGGCTCCTGTCTTAGGTTGGTAGGATAAGCAAAGTCTGAGATGATGGTCCTCGTTACCCGTCCTTGAATAGCCAGTCCCCTAAGTAGTTATGGTTATGTGTTCATTTTCCATAGCAAGTCTGTGATAATGAACCTGGAGGGGCTGCATTTTAATAGCATCAATTTGTTGTTTTATAAAGACCATGACTTTGTTAAAAAGAAAAGGTCCTAGCAACAGTAATATTAGTAAGCCAAGGAGGGGCCCTAACAATGGAAGGAGATAAGGTAGAAAGCCGTTTAGCCCGCTCCAAAACGTGTTGTCCATAATTTTTCTTTCTTTTCTCTAGATTGTCTTGTAATTTTTTTATTTTGTCTTGAACAATTCCTGACTTATTTGCATAAAAGCAGCATTTTTCCTGTAATGCTAAGCAGATGCCTCCTTGGTTAGCCATTAGAAGATCTAAACCTCTTCTATTCTGTAGCACTACTTCAGCTAAGGAATATAATTGATCTTGAAGATCTTTAACTGTGCCTGATAGGGCTTGTGTATCTTCTGCCATAAGTTGAGATAGTTCAGTATATTTATGTACAGCAATGCCCATACCGGCAGTACCAGTGGCCATGCCAGCAGTGATTCCCAGAGTGGCCAATAGAGGGAGAAGTTGGACAGCCCTTCTAGAACGGCCAGATATATAATCGAAGGATGGTATAGGTAAAGATTCATCTCCACTGACTATATCTATATCGGGTAGCAAAAGGGCCATAGTACATAATCCTGTCCAATTAGTGGGCAGAATGGTATATGCCAAGTTATTGCCACAAACAAATACCATATCATTGGGAGCACACGGGGAATAAGTAATATTGATGATGTCAGTGCAATTGGTCAAAGAGAGTATGCCAACATCAATAGCATAACTGTCATCTCTATAAGGGGAGACAATACAGGGTGCTTCAGAAAAGACAGGTTGTACTGGTAAAGGCATAATGGGCATGCAGTTATTAGATGATAATTCAATGGAATTAACATTGATAGCAATAGGCATAGATTGTCCTAAATGAAGGCATAACCAGCAATTTTGAGCCAAAGAAGGGTTGGATTGATTAAGTAACCTATGTGTGATGTCTAGCATTTTAAGGGTTTGGGGGTCTAGATTCGCATCCCTATTTTTGGGTAAAGCTATTGGATGGTAATTAAATTTAAGAGACATGTGGTTTACAATGTTTTCCAGTTGCTTTTGGACTATACTCTGTCTTACCTGATCTTGGGGTCCACCTCCATCAGAGATGTGCATAGGTGGAGTCTTATTCCAGCAAACTGTTTTTCCTACTGTATCGGGACAGCCAGATTGGGCATATTTATTTGAGGTCCCCCAGACCTGAGGGACTGTGTCCCACTCACCTCCAAATGTCCCCAAAAAATGTCTGGTCAAGATTGCTGTAAAATAGGTATTATTATCTGTACCAGTGCATAGTTGAACCTGCTCATAACAGGTATTATGTACAGATGGATGGAATTCTATACAAGGGCATGGTCCAGGCTTGTTATTAGAGGTGGGGATAATTTTAGCCTTTTTGCTACAGACCCATGCCTGTGCTCCACGAGCACCTTGTTTCATTACTAAGTATGCTGTTTTATCACCACAATCTACATTTAGGAGAGGGGTTATCTCACCATTCCAGGTGCCACCACGGCACTCGCAAGGAGTGCCAGTTAATTTTTGTAAGAGTGCCCGAGCCTCATGTGGATTACCGAAACCACCTTCATTTTTTTTGTATCAGGAGAGAGATCCCCAGCAGTAGCCACATCCAGGTGCTCATAGTTACCTGCAAAGAAAAGGAAAGAAAGCCTTCTCAGGGGGTCTCTTGCTCCCTGGATTTAGAGGTGATGATGTTATCTACTTGTTTGACCAGTAGTTCAGGTAACCATCGTGCTGCTTCCATCTTCTGTGAATATATGCATACGGAACCTCTACCCCAAATTAAAACCGGATAGGGGCCGTGGCATTTATTATCTAATGGATCTTTCCATAGGGCAGTGGCAAAATCCCATTTAGTATCTGGGTGCCAGAAGCGGTCTGCTGCAGACCGGCCGTCTTGGTCCAGTGTGAAAAAATTTAAAATGAGTAATGAATGGGATAAGAAATTTCTTGGGGACCCCTTAACAGGGTACCATTCCCCCTTCTTTATTTTTTCTAGAGTGTTTTTAAGGGATAGGTAGGCACATTCTACTGTGCCTTGCCCTTGTGGGTTAAATGGTATTCCAGTGATGTGTTTGATATGGAGGTGTTTACAGAAGGTGTTAAATGCATGTCCTGTGTATCCTGGACCATTATCAGTTTTAATTTGTCTAGGGGTGCCTAGTACAGCCATGGTGGCTAGTACATGGGCAATGACATGTTTGCCGGCCACCCCTGACTGGCCAGTAGCATAAATAAATCCACTGAAGGTATCTATGGTTACATGAACATACTTGAGTTTTCCAAATTCAGGTAGGTGAGTAACATCCATTTGCAAGATGGCATTGGGTATGAGACCTTGAGGATTTACTCCTAGATGGGGAGTAGGGAGTAGAATTACACAAGAAGGGCATTGCTTTATGATGTGGTGGGCTTGTTCCCGGGTAATTTGAAACATGAGTCTAAGGGTGTGAGCGTTTAGATGATGTAATTGGTGAGCAGCAGAGGCTAATGCGATCTGATCAGGCTCTGTGGTGGTTTGGGCAGTACAGACTAAGTGAGTGGCTTCGTCCGCTCTGCGGTTACCATCAGTTAGGGGGCCAGGTAAATTGGAATGAGCTCTAAGGTGTCCAATGAAAAAGGGGAGGGTCCTTTGGTGTATAAGATTTTGGAGTTGCAAGAAAAAGGTAGCAGTTTCTGATACATGCTTGATTTGCACAGCTGTCTCTAATAAGGGAACTGAATGAGCTAAATAAGCACTATCAGTATAAATATTCAAAGCTCGATTGGGAAATGTGGAGAAAACTGTGATAACTGCTTGAAGTTCTACAATTTGTGCAGAATTTGATTTTACCTGAAATTGTACAATCTCTGTATTAAAGGCGTAAGCTGCATGACCAGAAGAGGAGCCATCTGTGAAAACTAATAAGGCATTGGGCAATGGGGAATTGGAGGTTCTTGTGGGATATACAAAGTCATGTGTATTAATAAATTGTAATAATTTATTGGGTGGATAATGATTGTCAAGTTTACCTAAATAAGAAGCACAAGCTATAGGCCAATGTTCTGTAGTTTGAAATAACCAATTAATTTGTGCCTGAGAATAAGGCTGTATAAGGGTATCTGGTTCTTTACCAAAGTATTTTTTACTATTTTCCCTTCCTATAATGATGATATCCACTACAGCCTGATAATAGGGGTAAATAACTTTCGTGGGAGAAGCAGGTAAGTGGATCCACATTATGGGAGCAGTTTGCCAAAATACTGCTGTGGGTGTAAGAGAAGTTTTACAAATGATGTAGCTCAGGGGCTGAGTGTTATCTATGGTTGTTAACAAATTGTGAATGAATAACTTGTACTAATACTAAAGCCTGACGACCTTCTTCTGTTAATGTTCTAGGAGAATTGGGGTTGCTATCGCCTTGTAAAATAGCAAATAAAGGTTTTAAATCCCCTGTGGTTAGTTTTAAGTAAGGTCTAAGCCAGTTTATATCCCCTAAGAGCTTTTGAAAATCATTTAGTGTTTTTAATTTGTCCAATCTGAGGGCAGCTTGAGTATTAATAATTCTGGGTCCAGTTAGGTGGAAACCAACGTAAAGGTAGGGATCTTTTTGCTGAACTTTTTCCGGGGCTGTTTGAAGTCCCTGGTTTGTGAGGGAGGATGATAAATCACTGTAACATAGTAAAACCTGCTGAGCATTCTGTCCAGCAATAAGAATATCATCCATATAATGAATGATGTACATGGAGTTCCAGTGAAGCCTAGTTTCCTGAATAGCTGCGGCAACAAATTTTTGGCATAAGGTGGGGCTGTTGGCCATGCCCTGTGGTAAAACTTTCCATTGGAATCTTTTCATAGGTTCCTTGAAGTTGATAGAGGGGAGACTGAATGCAAATCTTTTTTGATCTAATGGATGGAGTGGTATAGTGAAAAAACAGTCTTTAAGATCAATGATAATTTTGTAGTAACCAAGAGGGATGGCCAGAGTGGGCAATCCTGGTTGCAACGCCCCCATGAGGGCCATAGTGGAGTTTACAGCTCTCAAATCTTGTAATAGTCTCCATCGCCCCGATATCTTCTTTAGGACAAAGATTGGAGTGTTCCATGTGGAGTTGCTTTCCTCTATATGCCCAGCTTTTAATTGTTCCTGCACTAACTGCTGAGTGGTTTCTAATTTTTCTTTTTTTTTTTGGTTTTTGGCCGGGGCTGGGTTTGAACCCACCACCTCTGGCATATGGGACTGACGCCCTACTCCTTGAGCCACAGGCGCCGCCCTAATTTTTCTTTTGAGAGGGGCCATTGATCAACCCATACAGGCTCGTCACTTTTCCAAGTGATCCTATCTGCATAGCGTGCAGGAATGTCAATAGCCCTTAAGATAAATTTCCTAGCCTTTTTTTGTCTGGTAATTTGGTAATTTGTAAAGGGCTGGGAATGCCTGATTCCTCTTTTCCTAATCCTTTTCCTGGTCGAAAATCCTGGGCAAGCATTTGTGCTGTCACTACATCATCAGGGCTACACATTATGAGTCCCATTTGGGACAAGAGATCTCGTCCCCAAAGGTTGACAGGGAAGCCAGGTATGACAAAAAGCTGTATGGTTCCCTGATTGCCATCTTTATCTTTCCAAGTAAGTATCTTGGTGCTTTTCTCAGGGTTTTGGCTTTGACCAATTCCTATTAAATGAGTTAAGGTTGGGGAAAGGGGCCACTGGCTGGGCCATAGTTCTTTGTTAATTATAGTGATATCATCTCCAGTGTCCATAAGGCCATGAAATTCCTTGCCATCTAGGCTTAGAGTAAGCATTGGTTTCTGGGGTGAGATATGCTGAGCCCAGTAAACATTGGAGGATCCAAAGCCTCCCGCACCTTGGTGCTTTATTTTAATCTTATTATTAGTTGACAAAAAGGGTAATAGCAATAACTGAGCTATTCTTTGGCCATGGGGTATGGTGGAGATATTTCGGGGGAAAGCAGCCATTAATTTAATTTCCTCCTCATAGTCATTGTCAATTACACCTGGGAAAATTTGGAGTCCTTGGACGGCACTACTGTTTCGTCCAATAATTAGCCCAAAGGTGTTTGGGGGGTAGAGGACCAAACACACCTGTGGGTAAAATTTTCACTCCCATTTCAGGGGTTAATACTGTGTGGGAGGTGGAACAGAGGTCCAATCCTGCGCTTCCTGGTGTGGCTCTGCAGAGGTCTGAAATGGATTGCTGTTGGCTGGAACAAAGCTGACTGCCCCATAAACTTGTTTGGGTTTCAGGGCCTGGGCTGGCCTCTCTCCCCGTTTCCCTGCTGAGAGGGTAGGGGATTTCCTTGATTGTCTGTTTTAGATCTGCACTCATTAGCCCAGTGACTAATGGGGTGAGATATGCTGAGGCCCTTGCGGCATTTAGGGCATAAGCCAGGGAGTGGTTTTTTAGGAGTTGAAGATTTTTCCTTTTTGCAGTCTTTGGCAAAGTGCCCGGGTTCCCCACAATTAAAACATTGGCCCTTAGTTTTCTGAGCTAAAAAATCTTTGATAGTATAGCCCTGTAAGGTGGCAGCCATTGCTAGACCTTGCTGATATGCGGTGCCAATGTCAGAGCAAAGGCAAATATATCCAGACAAATCTGTCTTCTTTTTGTATGGTCGAATAGCTGCCTGGCATGCCGCATTGGCATTTTCATAAGCCAATTGTTAAACGAAGTCCATTCCAGCTTCTGCGCTACCAAAAATCCTGCCTGCAGCTGTCAAAAGTCTGTGGACAAACTCTGAAAACGGCTCATCAGGGCTCTGCTTCACTGCGGTGAGGGAAGAGCTAAAATCCCCTTTCACTGGGAGTTTTCTCCAAGCCCTGGTTCCCGTGGCTTGGATTTGCACATACAGACCTGGATCATATTGCATTTGAGCGTCTATACTAGCAAAATGCCCCTCACCAAGAAGCATATCATAAGTCCAGCCATTTCCCGCCTGAGCATTTCTTTTGGCAGTATCTTTGCAAAATTCAGCATATTCAGATTTCCATAATAAGTAATCTCCCCCGGATAAGGCAGCCCTGGCTAGGGTATACCAGTCACCAGGGGTGAGCCATTTTTCTGCTTCTGATTCCAGTATAGCTAGTATATAGGGAGCGGTGGCTCCATATTGGGCCACTGCCGTTTTTAATTCCTTAACCACCTGGAAATCAAATCCACTGTGATGTCTCCATACATGACCCTGATTGTCTGTGGTTTCTGTGACTGGGAATGCCTCTGTTCTCTCCTGGTTAACAGGGGGCCTCCTCATAACTACACTCCTAATGGGAGATTGGGATATGGGGCCAGCGGATTCTTGTTCTCGAGGCCTCTGCTCCTTGTGGTCCAATTTGCCTGTTTTAAG
The DNA here is from genome assembly GCF_027406575.1 of Nycticebus coucang. Lineage (NCBI taxonomy): Eukaryota > Metazoa > Chordata > Mammalia > Primates > Lorisidae > Nycticebus > Nycticebus coucang. The sequence goes on from NC_069804.1 coordinate 89,435,741, forward strand.
CTTCTCTAATTCACTGATTAGCTCCTGATGTTCCCTCTCAAGTTTTATTTGTTCTTGTAAATGTGCAATTTTGTTCTCTAGATCCCTTTTTGGGTCTATAGCGGCCATTGCCATGGATGGCGCGGAGGGCGCTGTGCTATACGGGGGAGGCCGTTTTCCAAGTAGGGGTTGATCTGGATTATGATACTTGGCCGCCTCCTCCTCTAACTCATTCCATTCCTCATCTGAAAGCTTATAATCAGAGTCTATTTTGAAAACTTTCAAGTCTGGGTAGAGCTTTCGTTTTTGGCTCCGGTACCTTGACCTTAGGCTGTTTTACTTTCTGTTTGTTCTTTGGCTTGACTTTTGGCCGGACAGCAGGAGCCTTTTGTTCCTCTCTGTTTGATTCCTCATCACTCTCTAGTGAGATAAGATCTTCTTGCTCATTTAGCTGACAGCTAGGAGGAGTGCCTCCAGCAGCCCAAAATCCTGGGACGGATCTTGGGATTTAATATCCTTTTCTTTGTGGTGATGTAACAGTTCTTCTCCCTTTTTTATGACATCCGCAACTGCGGGACAAACACTGCGACAGCTAATAATATCATTAATGAGATTCCAGTACAAGAAAGCAGTGACTGGTATTTTTTCAGGTCCAAATATCTGATAAAAATCATTTAAAGCATCACCTACTCTTTTCCATCTTTTCTCGTTAATGGTTCCTTCTTGAGGAAACCAAGGAAAGACTTCTTTTAAGAAGTCAAAAAATTGAAATAGCTGTTTAATTTTGACCTTTACTCCTCGCATCTTGAGTGCATCTCTTAACTGTTCCACAAATAACTCATGCTGACTGACTTCTTGCCCCATGATTGCTACTACTCACCGAGATCCTCGTACCAGCGCAGCAGGCTACTGCGTGGCCAGGTCCCGATGTTTCTCTGAGCCGGCCAGCTGCCTCCAGTAGCTTCTTCACCATTTTCCCTCGTATCCAGGTCCCTGGTCGGGTACCATGTGACCCGGCCCACGGGTCAGTCGACAGGGATAACTGGACGAGGGGGTGAGAATGGGAAGGGGCAAGGGGCACGAAGAATGGAGACAAGACAGGAGTCTGATCAAGTCTCATTTATTACAATGTTATCTCAGGGTATGTAAGGGTGGGTGAAGGAGGAGGTTTGTGTCACCGGGTATCCAAGCAACCTGGCCACAGCAGAAAATTTCCACCATCAAGTTTCCAAGTTTTGCTCACATGATTTATGAGAAGAAGCCTAGCATTTGCAGGGAAATAGAAACATAAGTCTGTTAGTATGGGAAATGGCACTTGGCCTACAAAATAGACGCTGTGGTATCAGCCTTCCACACCAAACTTATCAATACTCTCCATTAATGTAAATGGCTTGAACTGCCCTCTTAAGAGACATAGGTTAGCTGACTGAATACAAAAGCTCAGGCCAGACATTTGTTGCATACGAGAGTCACATCTTTTTTTTTTTATTTTCTTTTTTACAAGAGTCACATCTTAACTTAGAAGACAAATACAAACTGAGGGTGAAAGGATGGTCATCCATATTTCAGGCAAATGGTAACCAGAAAAAAGCAGGTGTTGCAATTTTATTTGCGGGTACAATAGGCTTTAAACCAACAAAAGTAAGGAAGGACAAAAATGGTCACTTCATATTTGTTAAGGGTAAGACTCAATATGATGAGATTTCAATTATTAATATCTATGCACCCAACCAGAATGCACCTCAATTTATAAGAGAAACTCTAACAGACATCAGCAACTTGATTTCCTCCAACTCTATAATAGTCAGAGATTTTAATACTTTTTTGGCAGTGATGGATTGATCCTCCAACAAAAGGCTGAGTAAAGAAATTCTAGATTTAAATCTAACCATCTAGCATTTAGATTTAGCAGACATCTACAGAACATTTCATCCCAACAAAACTGAATACACATACTTCTCATCAGCCCACGGAACTTACTCCAAAATCGATCACATCTTAGGTCACAAGTCTAACCTCAGTAAATTTAAAGGAATAGAAATTATTCCATCCATCTTCTCGGACCATCATGGAATAAAACTTGAGATGAGTTACAACAGGAATCTGCATACTCATACAAAAACATGGAAGTTAAATAACCTTACGTTGAATGATAGCTGGGTCAGAGATGAGATCAAGAAGGAAATTGCCAAATTTTTGGAACAAAACGACAATGAAGACATGAACTATCAGAACCTCTGGGACACCACAAAGGCAGTTCTAAGAGGGAAATTTATAGCACTGCAAGCCTTCCTCAGGAGAATGGAAAGAGAGGAAGTAAGCAACTTAATGGGACATCTCAAGATACTGGAAATGGAAGAACACTCCAACCCTAAATCCAGCAGAAGAAAAGAAATAACCAAAATCAGAGCAAAACTAAATGAAATTGAAAACAAAAGAATAATACAACAGATCAATAAATCAAAAAGCTCGTTTTTTGAAACCGTCAACAAAATAGATAAACCTTTGGCCAACCTAATCAGGAAAAAAAAGAGTAAAATCTCTAATCTCATTAATCAGAAATAACAAAGACGAAATAACAACAGACTCCTCAGAAATCCAAAAAATCCTTAATGAATATTACAAGAAACTTTACTCTCAGAAATACGAAAATCTGAAGGAAATTAACCGTTACTTGGAAGCACGTCACCTTCCAAGACTTAACCAAAATCAAGTGGAAATGTTGAACAGGCCCACACCAAGTTCGGAAATAACATCAACCATACAAAATCTCCCCAAAAAGAAAAGCCCGGGACCAGATGGTTTTACATCAGAATTCTACCAAACCTTTAAAGAGGAATTAGTAGCTATATTACTCAACCTGTTCCAAAAGGTAGAAAAAGAAGGAAGACTATCCAACACGTTCTATGAAGCAAACATAATCCTGATCCCCAAACCAGGAAAAGACCCAACAAGAAAAGAAAATTATAGACCAATATCACTAATGAATATAGATGAAAAAATATTCAACAAGATTCTAACAAACAGAATCCAGCAACATATCAAACAAATCATACATCATGACCAAGTCAGTTTTATCCCAGGGTCTCAAGGCTGGTTCAATATATGTAAATCTATACATGTAATTCAGCACATAAACAAATTAAAAAACAAAGACCATATGATTCTCTCAATCGATGCAGAAAAAGCTTTTGATAACATCCAATATCCCTTCATGATCAGAACACTTAAGAAAATTGGTATAGAAGGGACATTTCTTAAACTGATAGAGGCCATCTACAGCAAGCCCACAGCCAATATCATATTAAATGGATTTAAATTGGAATCATTTCCACTCAGATCAGGAACCAGACAAGGCTGCCCATTGTCTCCATTGCTCTTTAACATTGTAATGGAAGTTTTAGCCACCGCAATTAGGGAAGAGAAGGCGATCAAGGGTATCTACATAGGGTCAGAAAAGATCAAACTTTTGCTCTTCGCAGATGATATGATTGTATATCTGGAAAATACTAGGGACTCTACTACAAAACTCTTAGAAGTGATCAAGGAATACAGCAGTGTCTCAGGTTACAAAATCAACATTCATAAGTCCGTAGCCTTTATATACACCAGCAATAGTCCAGTTGAAAAAACATTTAAAGGCTCTATCCCATTCACAGTAGCGCCAAAGAAGATGAAATATTTGGGAGTTTATCTAACAAAGGACGTGAAAGATCTATATAAAGAGAACTATGAAACTCTAAGAAAAGAGATAGCTGAGAATGTTAGCAAATGGAAAAATATACCAAGCTCATGGGTTGGAAAGAATCAGCATTGTTAAAATATCCATACTACCCAAAGCAATATATAATTTCAATGCAATCCCCATTAAAGCTCCACTGTCATACTTTAAAGATCTTGAAAAAACAATACTCGGTTTTATATGGAATCAGAAAAAACCTCGAATAGCCAAGACATTACTCAAAAATAAAAACAAAGCAGGAGGAATTTCGATACCAGACCTCAGACTATACTACAAATCGATAGTGATCAAAACAGCATGGTACTGGCACAAAAACAGAGAAGTAGATGTCTGGAACAGAACAAAGAACCAAGAGATGAATCCAGCTAATTATTATTTAATCTTTGACAAGCCAATTAAAAACATTCAGTGGGGAAAAGATTCCCTATTTAACAAATGGTGCTGGGTGAACTGGCTGGCAACCTGTAGAAGACTGAAACTGGACCCACACCTCTCACCATTAACCAAGATATACTCTCATTGGATTAGGGATTTAAACCTAAGACATGAAACTATAAAAATACTAGAAGAGAGTGCAGGGAAAACCCTTGAAGAAATTGGGTTGCATGAGCTTTTTTATGAGAAGGACCCCCCGGGCAATTGAAGCTGCTTCAAAAATACACTATTGGGACTTGATCAAACTAAAAAGCTTCTGCACAGCCAAGAACACAGTAAGTAAAGCAAGCAAACAGCCCACAGAATGGGAGAAGATATTTGCAGGTTATGTCTCCGACAAAGGTTTAATAACCAGAATCCACAGAGAACTCAAACGCATTAGCAAGAAAAGAACAAGGGATCCCATCGCAGGCTGGGCAAGGGACTTGAAGAGAAACTTCTCTGAAGAAGACAGGCGCACGGCCTTCAGACATATGAAAAATGCTCATCATCTTTAATCATCAGAGAAATGCAAATCAAAACTACTTTGAGATGTCATCTAACTCCAGTGAGGCTAGCCTATATCACAAAATCCCAAGACCAGAGATGTTGGCGCGGATGTGGAGAAAAGGGAACCCTTTTGCACTGCTGTTGGGAATGCAAATTAATACATTCCTTTTGGAAAGAGATATGAACACTTAGAGATCTAAAAATAGATCTGCAATTCAATCCTATAATCCCTCTACTGGGCATATACCCAGAAGACCAAAAATCACATTATAACAAAGATATTTGTATCAGAATATTTATTGTAGCCCTATTCATAATTGCTAAGTCATGGAAAAGCCCAAGTGCCCATCAATCCACGAATGGATTAATAAATTGTGGTATATGTACACCATGGAATATTACGTAGCCTTAAAAAAAGATGGAGACTTTACCTCTTTCATGTTTACATGGATGGAGCTGCAACATATTCTTCTTAGTAAAGTGTCTCAAGAATGGAAGAAAAAGTACCCAATGTACTCACCCTTATTATGAAACTAATGTAGGACCTTCACATGAAAGCTATAACCCAGTTACAACCTAAGAATAGGGAGAAGGGGGAAAGGGAGGGAAGGGAGGGGGGAGGTAGTTGGAGGGAGGGGGATTAATGGGATTACACCTGCGGTGCGTCTTACAAGGATATATGTGAATCCTAGTAAATGTGGAATGTGAAGGTCTTAGCAAAATAACTAAGAAAATGCCACGAAAGCTATGTTAACTAGTGTGATGAACATGTGTCAAACGGTCTATGAACCAAGTGTATGGTGCCCCATGATCATACTAATGTACACAGCTATGATTTAATAAAATCAATAAATAAACAAACAAAAAAAACCCCCAAAAGTCATTGTCAGGTTTCGTGTCCCTATCCTATTTCTCTATCAGACCTGTCCCACATAAGTCAGAGACTTTATCTGAAAAAACAAAAAAACCCTCCAAAAATCCCCCCCAGGGCCCTCAGACCCCCCAGCGAGGTCTCGTGACCTCTCAGCACTCCAGTTTTTGGATTCTGCCATTAGATATAACCTGGATAATTTTTGAAGCTCTGAGGAACATGCCGAAAGAACAAAATCTTTCCCGATCCCATATTTTAAGCGCAGGAAACAAGGCCTTTGGGCAAAGCAGTACCAAAATCCAGACCTTTCCCCTAAATCATGTCCAGCCTGCGGAGGTCCTCACTGGAAGTCTGTCTTCCCAGGTCATTCTGAATATCTGACTCAGAGTCACTCCCAGTACCTAGCAAAAATTTCCCAACCTTTTAAGCCTAGCTGAGGAATACTGATGATCCCCAGAAAATCAGAATTCCCCCTGGATAATCACGAAATTTGAACTCCAGGTATTTATTTTTTATTTTTATCAAATCATAAACACATAGATCATGTATACATTAATGCATTTATGGGGTACAACATGCTGATTTCATATAGAATTAGGAACTCTTACATCGCACTGGTTAATATATACTTCATCTCATTTAATTATTGTGTTAAGACATTTATACTCTATACTTAATAGATCCGACATGTATGCTTGCAATATGCACCATAGGTATGATCCCATCATTCATCCTCCCTCAATCTGACCTCCCCCTCCCCTCCCATCTTCCCCTCTTCCCTACTTCATCCTGGGCCATAGTTGTGATCTATTCTTCATATGAAAATGTGAATGATTGTAAATTTGTTTCATAATAGTACTGAGTGCATTGGATATTTTTCTTCTATTCTTGAGATACTTTACTAAGTAGGATATGTTCCAGATCCATCCACGTAAATGTAAAAGAGGTAAATTCTCCATCCTTTTTAAGGCTGCATAACATTCCATGGTATATATACCACAATTTATTAATCCAATCAAGGATTGATTGACACTTGGGCTATTATGAATTGAGCTGCAATGAACAATCTGGTACAAATCTCTTTGTTATAAAGTGATTTTTGGTCTTTTGGATATACACCTAGTAGAGGAATTACAGGGTCAAATGGTAGGTCTACTTTTAGATCCCTGAGTATTTTCCATACTTCTTTCCAAAAGGGACACATATTAGCTTGCACTCCCACCAGCAGTGCAGAAGTGTTCCCTTTTCTCCACATCCATGCCAACATCTGTAGTTTTGGGATTATGTTATGTGAGTCACTCATGCTGGAGTTAGATGATATCAAAGAGGCTTTGATTTGCATTTCTCTGATGATTAAAGATGATGATTATTTTTTTCATGTGTCTGTAGGCCATGTCCCTATCTTCTTCAGAGAAGCTTCTGTTCAAGTCCCTTGCCCACAATGAAGTAGGATTACTTGTTTTTTTTCTTATTAATAAGTTTGAGTTCTCTGTGGATTCTGGTTGTCAAACCTTTGCCAGAAGCATAACCTGTAAATATCCTCTCCCATTCTGAGGGCTGTCTGCTTGCTTTACTTACTGTGTTCTTGGCTGTGCAGAAGCTTTTTAGTTTGATCAGATCCCTGTAATGTATTTTTGGTGTTGCTTCAATTGCCGGTGGGGGGGTGTCCTCCTCATAAAGTATTCTCCTAGGCCAATTTCTTCAAGTGTTTCTCCTACACTCTCTCCAAGAATCTTTATAGTTTCATGTCTTAATTTTAAATCTTTTATCCCGTGAGAGTCAATTTTTGTTAATAGTGAAATGTGTGGGTCCAGTTTCAGTCTTCTAAAAGTGGCCAGCCAGTTCTACAGGCACCATTTGTTAAATAGGAAATCTTTCCCCCAATTTATATTTTCGATGGGCTTATCAAAGATCAAATGATGATTAAGTGTCTGGGTTCATTTTTTGGTTCTCAATTCTGTTCCATACATTTACCTCTCTATTTTTGTGCCAGTACCATCCTGTTTTGATACTATAGATTCATACTATAGTTTGAAGTCTGGTGGCATGATTCCTCCTCGTTTGTTTTTATTTCTGAGTAATGTCTTGCCTAATGAATGTTTTTTATGGTTCCATATAAAATTAAGTTCTATTTTTTCCAGATCTTTAAAGTGTGACAGTGGTGCTTTGATAGGGATTGATTAAATTTGTAAATTGCTTTGGATAATATGCACATTTTAACAATGTTGATTCTTACCAGCCATGAGCATAGTATGTTTTTCCATTTGTTAATATCTACAGCTATTATTTTTAAGAATTTCATAGTTCTCTTTATAGTACTCTTTCACATCCTTTGTTAGATAAATTCAAAAATATTTCATCTTCTTTGGCACAACTGTAAAGTGAATAGAGTCCTTCAGTTTTTTTTTTTTGGCTTGACTATTATTCATATATATATATGAAAGCTACTGATTTGTAAGTATTGATTTTATATCCTGGGACATTACTGTATTCCTTGACCATCTTTAAGAGTTTTGTAGTTGATTCCCATGTAGTTGAGGTATATAATCATATCATCTGCGGAGAGTGAAAGTTTGTTCTCCTCTGACCCTGTTGTTATGCCCTTTATTGCCTTCTCTTGTCTGATTGCAATGGCTAAGAACTCCATTACAATGTTAAAAAGCAGTGGACACAAGGGGCAACCTCGCCTGGTTCCTGATCTGAGTGGAAATGTTTTCATTGGCTGCAGATTTGCTGTAGATGGCCTCTATCAGTTTAAGAAAAGTCCCTTAGCCGGGTGTTGTGGTGGGCGGCTGTAGTCCCAGCTACTCGGGAGGCTGAGGCAAGAGAATTGCTTAAGCCCAGGAGTTGGAGGTTGCTGCAAGCTGTGTGAGGCCACGGCACTCTACTGAGGGCCATAAAGTGAGACTCTGTCTCTACAAAAAAAAAAAAATAAATAAATAAAAAAAAAGAAAAGTCTTTTATAAGATGCAGCCAAGGGTGGCGCCTGTGGCTCAGTCAGTAAGGTGCCAGCCCCATATACCGAGGGTGGCGGGTTCAAACCCGGCCCCGGCCAAACCGCAACCAAAAAATAGCCGGGCGTTGTGGCGGGCACCTGTAGTCCCAGCTACTCGGGAGGCTGAGGCAAGAGAATCACTTAAGCCCAGGAGTTGGAGGTTGCTGTGAACTGTGTGATGCCACGGCACTCTACCGAGGGCCATAAAGTGAGACTCTGTCTCTACAAAAAAAAAAAAAAAAAAAAAAGATGCAGCCAATATCATATTGAATGGAGTAAAATTGAAAACATTTCCACTTATATCAGGAACCAGCCAAGGTTGCCCATTGTGTCCACTCACAAGGGTACATGCGAAACTTAGTAAATGTAGAATATAAATGTCTTAACACAATAACTAAGAAAATGCCAGGAAGGCTATGTTAACCAGTGTGACAAAAATATGTCAAATGGTCTATAAAACCAGTGTATGGTGCCCCATCATACATTAATGTACACAGCTATGATTTAATAATAAAAAAAAGAAAAGTCCCTTCTACACCTATTTTCTTAAGTGTTCTGATCATGAAAGAATGCTGGATATTGTCAAAAGCTTTTTCTGCATCTATTTGAGAGAATCATATGGTCTTTGTTTTTTAGTTTGTTTATGTGATTTATTATATTTATAGATTTACGTATATTGAACCAACCTTGAGACCCTGGGATAAAACCCACTTGGTCATAGTGTATATTTCATTTGATATGTTGCTAGATTCTGTTTGCTAATATTTATTGAATATTTTTATATCTATGTTCATTAAAAATATTGGCCTATAATTTTCTTTTCTTATTGGGTCTTTTCCTGGTTTGGGGATCAGGGTGATATTTGCTTTGTAGAGTGTGTTGGGAAGTATTCCTTCTTTTTCAATGTTTTGGAAAGTTTAAGTAATATAGGTACTATCTCCTCTTTAAAGGTTTGGTAGAATTCTGATGTGAAGCCATCTGGTCCTGACTCTTCTTTTTTTGGGAGATTTCATATATTTGATTCTATTTCAGTACTTGATATAGGTCTCTTCAGCATTTCCAATTGTTTCTGATTAAGACTAGGAAATTGTTGTACTTCCAAGTATTGGTCAATTTCTTTCAGATTTTCATATTTCTGAGAATAAAAGTTTTTGTAGTATTCATTAAGGATTCTATAAATTTCTGAGGTGTCTATTGCTATTTCACCTTTGTCATTTCTGATTGATGATATTAGTGACTGTAATTTTCTATTTTTGGTTAGGTTTGCCAAAGGTTTATCAATTTTGTTGAATTTGTCAAAAAACTAACTTTTTGATTCATTGATCTTTTGGATAATTCTTTTTTTTTTCAATTTCATTTAATTCTGCTCTAATTTTGGTTATTTATTTTCTTCTGCCAGGTTTGGGGCTAGATTGTTCTTCCTTTTTTAGTTGCTTAAGATGTCCCATTAAGGTATTGACTTCCTCTCTTTTCATTCTCTTGAGGAAGGCCTGTAATGTTAAAAATTTCCCTCTTAGAACTGCCTTTACAGTATCCCACAGGTTCCTATAATTCACGTGTTCATTATTGTTTTGTTCCAAAATTTTGGCAATTTCCTTCTTATCTTGTCTATGACCCAGATATCATTCAGCATAAGGTTATTTAATTTCTATGTCTTTGTATAAGTATGCAGATACCTGTTATTGGTGATTTCAACCTTTATTGTGTGATGATCCAAGAAAATAAAAGGAATAATTTTTATACTTTTAAATTTGCTGAGTTTAGTCTTGTGATCTAAGATGTGATGAATTTTGGAGGATGAGAAGAATGTGTATTCAGTTTTGTTAGGAATAAAGGTGTGGCAAACACCAAGGCCCCACCACCCTCCCTCCTTCCCTCTCTCTGCTCTTCCTTTACCCTCCCTCCTTCTTTCTCTCTCTGCTCTCCCCTTCCCCCACCCCCACTGTGACCTTAATTGTCATTAATTCACCTCATATCAAAATTGAGTACATAGCATTCATGTTTCTCCATTCTTGTGATGTTTTACTAAGAATAATGTCTTCCACTTCCATCCAGGTTAATACAAAGGATGTAAAGTCTCCATTTATTTTAATGGCTGAATAGTATTCCATGGTGTACATATACCACAGCTTTTTAATCCATTCCTGGGTTGGTGGGCATTTAGGCTGTTTCTTCATTTTGGCAATTGTAAATTGAGCTGCAATAAACAGTCTAGTACAAGTGTCCTTATGAAAAAATTATTTTTTTTCCTTCTGGGTAGATGCTCAGTAATGGATTGCAGAATCAAATGGGACATCTAGCTTGAGTGCTTTGAGGTTTCTCCGTACTTTCTTCCAAAAAGGTTGTACTATTTTGCAGTCCCACCAGCAGTGTAAAAGTGTTCCCTTCTTTCCACATCCATGCCAGAATCTGCAGTTTTGAGATGTTGTGATGTGGGCCATTCTCGCTGGGGTTAGATGGTATCTCAGGGTGGTTTTGATTTGCATTTCTCGAATAGATAGGGATGATGAACATTTTTCATATGTTTGTTAGCCATTCATCTGTCTTCTTTAGAGAAGGTTCTATTCATGTCTCTTGCCCATTGAAATATGTGACTGTTGGCTTTTTTCATGTGGATTAATTTGAGTTCTCTAGAGATCCTAGTTATCAAGCTTTTGTCTGATTGAAAATATGCAAATATCCTTTCCCATTGTGTAGGTTGTCTCTTTGCTTTGGTTGTTATCTCCTTAGCTGTACGGAAGCTTTTCAGTTTAATGAAGTCTCATTTGTTTATTTTTGTTGTTGTTGCAATTGCCATGGCAGTCTTCTTCATGAAGTCTTTCCCTAGGCCATTATCTTCCAGTGTTTTTCCTATGCTTTCTTTGAGGATTTTTATTGTTTCATGCTTTAAATTTAAGTCCTTTATCCATCTTGAATCATTTTTTGTGAGTGGGGAAAGTGTGGGTCTAGTTTCAGTCTTTTACATGTGGATATCCAGTTCTCCCAACACCATTTATTGAATAGGGAGTCTTTCCCCCAAGTTATGTTCTTGTTTGGTTTATCAAAGATTAGGTGGTTGTAAGATGTTAGTTTCATTTCCTGGTTTTCTATTCCATTCCAAGTGTCTATGTCTCTATTTTTGTGCCCGTACCATGCTGTCTAAAATAAGCCTAAAATCTAGTATGGTAATGCCCCCAGCTTTATTTTTATTACTAAGAACTGCCTTAGCTTTATGTTTTTTTTCTGGTTCCATACAAAACGCAGAATCATTTTTTCCAAATCTTGAAAGTATGATGTTGGTATTTTAATAGGAATGGCATTGAATGAGTAGATTGCTTTGGGAAGTATAGACATTTGAACAATGTTGATTCTTCCCATCCATGAGCATGGTATGTTCTTCCATTTGTTAATATCCTCTGCTATTTCATTTCTGAGGATTTCATAATTTTATTTTTTTCTTTTTTTAAAAGACATTTTGTTTTATTTTTTTCATTTTTTAAATTAAATCATAGCTGTGTACATTAATGCGATCATGGGGCACCATACAATGGTTTTATAGACCGTTTGACACATTTTCATTACACTGGTTAACATAGCCTTCCTGGCATTTTCTTAGTTATTGTGTTAAAACATTTACATTCTACATTTACTAAGTTTCACATGTACCCTGTAAGGTGTAATCCCAACAATCACTCTCCCTCCACCCACCTCCCACCTACCGCCCCTACCTTTCCCTCTTCCCCCATTCTTGGGTTATAACTGGCTATAGCTTTCATGTGTAAGCCATAGATTAGTTTCATAGTAGGGCCGAATGGATACTCCTTCCTCCATTCTTGAGATACCTTACCAAGAAGAACATGTTCCAGCTCCATCAATGCAGTCCTTCAACTCCTTCGTTAGGTATATTCCTAGGTATTTCATTTTACTTGAAACTATGGTTAAGGGAGTTGTAGCCTTAATTAGCTTCTCATCTTGACTGTTATTGGCTTATACAAAGGCTACTGACTTGTGGACATTGATTTTATATCCTGAGACATTACTGTATTTTTGGATGACTTCCAGGAGTCTTGCGGTTGAGGTTTTGGGATTCTCTAAGTATAAGATCATGTTGTCAGCAAAGAGGGAGAGTTTGACTTCCTCTGCTCCCATTTGGATGCCCTGCATTTCTTTGTCTTGCCTACTTGTATTGGCTAGAACTTCCAGCACTGTGCTGAATAGCAAAGGTGACAGAGGACAACCTTGTCTGGTTCCAGTTCTAAGAGGAAAAGCTTTCAGTTTTACTCCATTCAGTGAAGTATTGGCTGTGGGTTTGTCATAGATAGCTTCAATCAGTTTTAGAAAAGTGCCACCTATGCCTACACTCTTCGGTGTTCTAATTAGAAAAGGATGCTGGATTTTATCAAATGCTGTTTCTGCATCTATTGAGAGGATCATATGATCTTTATCTTTGCCTCTGTTGGTACGGTGGATGACGTTTATGGCTTGCGTATGTTAAACCAGCCTTGCATCCCTGGGGATGAAACCTACTTGATCATAATGTATGACTATTTTGATGATAAGCTGTAATCTATTGGCTAGGATTTTATTGACAATTTTTTCATCTATGTTCATGAGTGAAATTGGTCTGAAATTCTCCTTTGTAGTAGGGTCTTTTCCTGGTTTTGGTATCAGAGTGATGTTTGCTTCATAGAATGTGTTGGGGAAGATTCCTTCCTCCTCAATTTTTTGGAATAATTTTTGCAGTACAGGAATAAGCTTTTCCTTGAAGGTTTGATAGAATTCTGGTGTGAAGCCATCTGGACCAGGGCATTTTTTGGTTGGAAGATTTTTTATTGTTTCTTTGATCTCGGTGCTTGAAATTGGTCTGTTCAGGAGCTCTATTTCTTCCTGGCTAAGTCTAGGGAGAGGGTGTGATTCTAAATATTGATCCATTTCCTTCAGATTGTCAAATTTCTGGGCATAGAGTTTTTGGTAGTATTCAGAGATGATCTCTTTTATCTCTGTGAGATCAGTTGTTATTTCCCCTTTATCATTTCTGATTGAGGTTACTAGAGATTTTACTTTTCTATTTCTAGTTAGTCTGACCAATGGTTTATCTATTTTATTTATTTTTTCCAAAAAAACAATCCTTGTTTCATTAATTTTTGGAATGATTCTTTTGTTTTCAATTTCATTGATCTCTGATATGATTTTGGATATTTCTTTTCTTGTACTGAGTTTAGGCTTAGATTGTTCTTCTTTTTCCAATTCCATAAGATGCCTTGTCAGTTGGTTGGTGCGCTCTCTTTCTGTTTTTTGAATGTAGGAATCTAAAGTGATAAATTTTCCTCTCAAAACTGCTTTTGCAGTATCCCACAGGTTTTGGTAGCTTGTGTCATCATTGTTGTTATGCTCAAGTAAGTTAATAATTTCATGTTTTATTTCTTCCTACACCCATCTGTCATTCAACAGAAGGTTGTTTTATTTTCATGCCTTTGTGTGGGGTCAAACTTTTTTGTTAGAGTTGAGTTCCACCTTTAGTGCCTTATGGTCTGAGAAGATATTGGGTGAAATTTCAATTCTTTTTATTCTGTTGATAATTGTTTTGTGTCCCAGGATATAATCAATTTTGGAGAATGTTCCATGGGGTGATGAGAAGAATGTATATTCTTTATCTTTGGGATGGAATGTTCTATATGCATCTATCAAGCACAGTTGTTCTGGGATCGCATTTAAATCTCTTACATCTTTGTTTAATTTCTGTTTAGAGGATCTGTCCAGCTGTGTAAGAGGAGTGTTAAAGTCCCCTGTTATTATGGTACTATTGGATATCATATTGCTCAGACTGAGTAAGGTCTGTTTCAAGAATCTGGGAGCATTTAAATTGGATGCATAAGTAGTTAGAATTGAAACGTCTTCTTGTTGCATTTTTACCTTGACCAATATAAAGTGACCATCTTTGTCTTTTTAGACTTTAGTTGCTTTAAATCCACATGTATCTGAAAATAAGATTGCAACTCCTCTTTTTTTCTGAATTCCATTTGCCTGAAAAATTGTCTTCCAACCCTTGACTCGACGTTTTAATTTTTCTTTTGAAGACAGGTGTCTTTCCTGCCAACAGCAAATGGATGTCTTGTGTTTTTTAATCCAGTCAACCAATCTATGTCTCTTCAGTGGGGAATTCAAGCCATTAACATTTATTGAGATAATTTATAAGTTTAGTAGTATTCTATTCATCTTGTTTTGTGAGAGTCCATTGCTTAGTTTTATCTTTTGCGTCAGTGTAGAAGTTAGGTTCCGTCCATTAATTTATGAGTTCTTTGCTGCTGATCCATTGTGATGCTCAGCGTGTAGAACAGGTTGAAGTATTTCCTGTAGAGCTGGTCTTGTCGTGCGAATTTCCTCAATTTTGGTGTATCCATAAATGATTTGATTTCTCCATCAATTTTAAAGCTTAGCTTAGCAGGATATAGAATTTTGGGCTGGAAATTGTTCTGTTTAAGTAGATTAAAGGTAGATGACCATTGTCTTCTTGCTTGGAATGTTTCATTAGAGAAGTCTGCAGTCACTCTGATGGATTTGCCCCGTAAGTCAACTGGTGCTTACTCCTGGCAGCTTGCAGAATCTTTTCTTTTGTCTTGACTTTGGACAGGTTCATCACAATGTGTCTTGGAGAAGCTTGGTTAGAGTTGAGGTGACCTGGGGTCCAATATCTCTCTGAGTGTGTCAGAATCTTTGGTGATGTTTGGGAAATTTTCATTTATGATATTCTCTAGTATGGCTTCCATTCCTCTGGGGCATTCTTCTTCCTTTATGGGATTCCTATAACTCGTATGCTGGAATGCTTCATAAAGTTCCATAATTCTGTCAGTGAACATTCTGCTTTCTTTCTCTTCTTTTCTGCCTCTTTAACTATCTGAGTTATCTCAAGAACTTTGTGCTCTACCTCCGAAATTCTTTCTTCTGCCTGGTCTAACCTTTTGCTGATAATTTCTATTGCATCTTTAAGTTCCCTAATTGACTGCTTCAGGTACTTCAGCTCTGCTAATATTTTTTCTATATTCTCATGTCATTCATCTCTTATTTGATTGTGTTTTTGTATTTCCTTTTGGTTATTTTCCACTTTATTAGCAGTTTCGTTTGTTTCCATCATTTCACTCATTGTTTTTATCATGTGTATTCTAAATTCTCTTTCTGTCATTCCTAAAGTTTATTTATAGGTGGAATCCTCTGTAGTAGCTACCTCATGGTAGCTGGGAGGGGTTGCTCTGGACTGGTTCTTCATGTTGCCAGGAATTTTCTGATGATTCTTCTTCATGAGTGATTTCTTTATCTGTTTCCTTGCCCTAATATTCCTTTCGCTTCCTGTTGCTCTTTATGTTTCTGTGCCTGTGGATTAGGTTTTCAATGAGTCCTTTTGGTACAGGACCAGAAGGATGAGAAGGTTGAAGAGCAAGAAGGGATAAAAGAAAGAAAAAGAAAGAAAGAAAGAAAAGAAAATAGAGAAAGGAGAGGGGGTGGATAAAAGGGAATATTGACAAAAAGAAGAGAGACAAAGAAGAGAGACAGAGCAATATAGGTGTACATTAGGGTACTTTGACACAACCTTAAAAAGACCCCAACCTCTGGGGATGCCCGGTTGGGTGGTTCCCTTGAGGTCATCAGCTCTTCGTTAACCTGATTTGACACAGTACCCCACCTCCACCGAGTAGAGAGGAAAGACAAAAATGCTATAAATCAAAGCAAAAGAAGCAAACAGAAAACTTTATGGGATGATTGGGTGAAAAAACAAATAATAGGGGTAGAAACCCTAGTAAAAATGAAGTTCTAATTATTGAAAAAGGCAGCAATGGGAAATTGTGTTCAAACTAGAAAAATGGTGAAAGAAAAGAAAGAAAAAAGAAAAAATCTGTAGGGAAAAATGTTAAAATTAAAAAACAAAACAACAACAACAACCCCCCCAAAAAAACAAAACAAAACAAAGAAAAAACTAACAAAACCAAAAACAAAGGAGTATATATATCTTGTTGAATATTGTCTGGGCAACAGGTGGTCTTCTGGGGTATGAGATGTTAATCACAATGCTGATACAACTGGAGGCCTACACTGATTTCTCAAACCTCACAGGGTGAAGACCCTATATCTCTCTTCAGCCCGCTTTAAAGGCACTATAAACTTCTAAACTTGGCTAAGCAGAAGCTTTCCCAGGAAAGTGCTTGTTGCTGGAGTCACTGCTGAAGTGGGTATCCACTTACTCAGTGTGCCAAAACCAGTCTCACTCTGCCCCTAAAGGCTCAGTCCCCGCCTTTAGGCTGCTCAGTCACTAGATTACTAGCTCCCACCTGATCCTTGTTCTGTGACCCAGAGGGCGGAGCTTGCTGGGCAATTCTCTCACAATGGCTCCCTGTGGCTCACAGCCGAACACTATTAGCTCCGTCCAGCACAGCGGCTCAGTCTGGGGCCCTAGACAGCGCCCAAAGTTCTCAGCACTCCTTCCCAAGCTCTCCCCAAGGCAGTTCAACGGAGTGCCAAGTCCAAAAACACCAAAACGGTTCACAGGTAAGTCCTTTCCAGTTTGCAGTCTCACTGCTGCTGTACTTACAGCTGCTGGTGGGATTAGATTGATCAAACACATGCAACCACTTGCCAGTTTTCCACTGTTTTTGTCCTCCTCTTTGGGTATAGAAGCCTCTCACTGACTCCCTGTGTCCTCAAAGGGGTGATTAAAGGCAGATTCCACCAGCCTGAGATGTCTGGAGTCTTATCTCCCCAGACTCACAGTGCCCAGTTGCAGGGAAGCTGTTACTCAGCCGCCATCTTGCTCTCACTCCCCCTTTATTCTTTTTTTTTTTCTTTTTCTCAAATAGAAACCAAACTGGGCAGCTGTTAATCCCTCAAAGTTCTCTAAAGAATTTGAATATCTCACTCTTTTCTATGACCTGTTCTGGAAATATATTCATGTAATTTTCTCTACTTTTACTACTGCTGCTACTACTACTATGGACAGGACTTGGAGGAGAAGGCTAGTATTTGATCTAAGGCTATGGAGTAGACAGACGACCTTAATTGAAGGAATCCCAATGCCTATTAGGTTGCCTTCACAGTGTCCTAGATCAGTACCCATGTGAGATTACCAACGGGTTTTTTTATAGAGCAAAGTGAGATCATATGCTCTCCTGCCTCATAAAGGAGATTAAAATGGAAACTGCTAAACATGTTAATTATGATAAGGTTAAAGATACTATTCAAAACCAGAAAGAAAACCCAGGTTTTTCTTTTTTTTTTTTCTTTCATGATTATCTGAGGCATTCTACCTCTTTACTAAACAAGATCCTGATACCAGGGAGGGACAGTGAGGGAAAAGCTATCTTAGCCATGCACTTAATCTTCAAGTCAGCTCCAGATATTCGGCACAAACTCCTAAGTCTTGAAAAGGAGCACCAAAGCTCTTAGGACTGGCTTTTAAGTTCTGGAAGAGAAGACGGAGAGAAGAGGGAGCAAAAGAAATGGAGGAAACAACAATGGGCCCTAAAGCAGAAAGAAGCTTTTCAAATGGTGACAACCACTGTTTTGTTTTGTTTTTTTTTTTTTTCAGAGACAGGAACACCCTGGAGGCTCAGACAAGAAGGTATCTGAATAACCCTGCTCAGAGAACTACAACCTGTTTCACCTGCAGCTGAAAGCACTGGAGTAAGGAGTGCCCCAAGTGTAAAAAGGAAAGGCACTGAAAGAGTGATTGCCCTCTTCTTAAGACAGGAGATGGATTTTGCCTTCTGAATCCACTGAACGACCCCTGTGTTGTCCCCCTCTGGGACTGCTTCTATCTGACTGACAGGCTCTGTCTTTGGGTTTATCCCTACTTCGCCATATCAAAATGGCCAAGTCAAAGGTAACCTGCTCTGGAGCAGGTAAGCCAATTGAATTTTTACTGGACACAGGGGCCATTCATTCTGCTCTTCATGAGTTTTTGGGATCCCTATTTCCCTATCCTATCTTCATCATTGGAGAAGAAGGTTAAATACAAATCTACTCCATAGTTCACACCTCCTTTGTGTCCTAGGAGATCAAGGTTTTATTGCACTCATTTCTGGTTCTTCTCAATTGTCCCACACCACTGTTGTGAAGAGATCTTACGGTCAAATTAGGTACCCAAATCCTTTTGACTTATTTGTTCTCTTTCCTTGGATTTTTAGGCAAAGCATTATCAGACCCTCACCAGGGTCTCCCCATTTCTGTCCCTGTTGAGGTATCTTAAGTAGTGCCACCTGAGGTGTGGGACATAGCACCCCAGGAAAAGCCCAACACATACACCTCATTTCTATCTTCCTCAAAAACCCAACAAACTTCTCCTGCAGGACTCAATACCCTCTTAAGCTAGATGACCTGAGGGGACTGAAGTCTCTCATCACTAAATTTCTCCAGTCTGGCCTCCTTAACCTTACCTACTCTTCCTATAACACCCCCATCCTTCTGGTGAAGAAATATGACAGCTCCTATTGCCTAGACCAGGACCTGCACATTATTAATAAAGCTGCTAGCTCCCTTCATCCAGTTTTCCACATCCTTACATTCTGCTAAGTACTATACCACCTGATGTTTTCACTGTTCTTGATCTCGATGAAGGGGCATAGTTTTCAGTACCCCAGAACAGTGGCTTTGAATCATATGTGCTCCTTGAGGTATGGGAGGCCCTAAGAAGGGAAAATTCCATTCTTGGCCGTAAGTGAGACTCAGGAGTTAATTCCTCCTTGCTTGCTGAAAAGGCCTTGAAAAATAATTCCCTGAGTTCCCTGACAAGTTGTAGCTGGAGATTTAGCACCTGTCTGAGGCTGAATTGTTGTTCTTCATTCCCTAACTTCAAATTACACAAAAGTTTCATTTAAACTTTTTGGGAGGTGGGTGAACAGAACAGACAGCCTGGTGTCCTTGTAGTTTATCTTTAAGTTAAATGCTCCAGACTTAGAAATGACATGTACATGCTTTGTAACATTTATGCTGAGGAGAAATTTTTATGACAGTCTCAACTAGTGCTTTTGTTCTTTATTATTGGTTATTCTTATCTGATGAGTTTGGATATATAATACTGTGAATAAAACTAGGCAATTTCTGTCAGCCTGAGCAAGCCTCCAGTCTTCCCTTAATAAATAAATCATTCCATCTGTAGTGATACCTCTGTGTTGTTGATTGGGCTAGCGGACATCAACTTCTCAAAGATGCCTTTTTCACTCTACTTCTTTCTCTTGACTCCCAAGACCTTTTTGGTTTCACTTGGACTGACCCTGATATGAATTCTTCTCAACAGCTCACCTGGACTTTTCTGTCCCAGGGGTTCTGAGATAGCCCACACCTCTTAAGATAGATTTTAGCCCAGGACCTGCCTGCACTTCCTATTCCTGGAAGCTCACTTCTCTAGTATGTTAATTATCTCCTTCTTTGAAGTCCTGACCATTCTACTTCACTTCATAACAATCTCTCTCCTCATCCATACAGCATATAAAGGATACTGGTTTTCATCAGGAAAGGCTCAGATTAATCAACAACATTCACTTATTTGGGGTTACAGTTATGTCCAGGAAAGTGAGCTATTACTGTTGATGGAATTTCTTTCTGAAGTAGGCCCCTGGTCTGGGAGATTTGAAGAATGAACCCATGGACCACACAGATCAGTAATAACATAGGATTAATTAGATAGAAAGGAATATAGGAGGAATGAAAGGCATGAGATCATCTGGAAGAGGGAGGAGACCTAAGAGGGAAGTACCATGAGGGTTTTTTTTTTTTTTTCCAGGAGCATGTTGTGCTCTAAAATTTGTTAATGTCTTCTGCTATTTCTTTTCTCAGAAT
This sequence comes from Nycticebus coucang, assembly GCF_027406575.1. Classification (NCBI taxonomy): domain Eukaryota; kingdom Metazoa; phylum Chordata; class Mammalia; order Primates; family Lorisidae; genus Nycticebus; species Nycticebus coucang. The sequence continues at coordinate 89,456,054 of NC_069804.1, forward strand.
TTCCTAATTCATTTTGTACAGGTCATTCACTCCTTTTGTTAGGTATAGTCTTAGGCATTTCATTTTCTTTGAAGCTGCTATAAATGGAATTGTGTCTCTGGTTAGTTTCTCAAATTAGCTGTTATTGGCATAAACAAAGGCTACTGATTTATGGACATTGATTTTATACCCTGAGACATTACTGTATTTCCTGGTCACTTCCAGGAATTTTGTAGTTAAGTCTCTGGGGTTCTCTAAGATCATATCATCAGCAAAAGGTGATAATTTGATCTTCTCTGCACTCATATGGCTTCCTTTTACATCCTTCTCGTGCCTGATTGCTTTGGCTAGAATTTCCTGCACAGTGTTGAATAACAGTGGTGATAGTGGACATTCTTGTCTGGTTCCAGTTCTAAGTAGAAAAGATTCCATTTTTATCCCATTCAGTATGATGATAGCTGTAGGTTTGTCCTAGATGGTTTCAATCAGCTTTAAAAAATGCCACCTATGCCTATATTCTTAAGTGTTCACATTAAAAAAGGATGCTTAATTTTGTCAAATGCTTTTTCTGCATCTATTGAGAGGATCATATGGTCTTTGTTTTGCTTCTATTGAAATAGTGTATTACATTTATGGATTTGCACATGTAAAACCAGCCTTGCATCCCATGAATAAAGCCTACTTGATTTGATGTGTAATTGTTTTTTTTTTTTTTTGGCCGGGGCTGGGTTTGAACCTGCCACCTCTGGCATATGGGACCGGCGCCCTACTCCTTGAGCCACAGGCACCACCCTGTGATGTGTAATTTTTTTAACATGTAACTGCAATCTATTAGCTAAGATTTTGTTGAACATTTTTGCATTGGTATTCATTAGTTAAATTGTTCTGTGGTTCTCTTTTTCATTTGGGTCCTTTCCTGGTTTTAGAATCAAGGTGATGATTGCTTCATAGAATGTGTTGGGGAAGGTTCCTTCCTTCTCTATTTGGAATAGACTTGGAATAGACTCTGCAGTATAGGTACAAACTCATCTTTGAAGGTGTAACACAATTCTGATGTGAAGCCATGTGGTCCTGGGAGTTTATTTGGGGGGGGAGCTTTTTCATTTTTTTCACAATCTCAGTGCTTGATATTTGTCTATTCAAGAGATCCATTTCTTTCTGGTTAATTCCAGGGAGATGGTGTGATTCCAAGTATTGGTCCAGTTCTCCACATTGTCAAAATTCTGGGCATAGAGTTTTTTTGGGTGGTCAGAAATAATTTCTTGTATCTCTGTGGTATCAGTTGTTATTTCCCCCTTTTTGTTTCTGATTGAGGTAATTAACAATTATACTTTTCCATTTCTGCTTTATCTGGCCAATGGTTTATCAATTTTATTTATCTTTTTGAAGAACCAACTTTGTGTTTGATTAATTTTCTGAATGATTCTTTTATTTTTGATTTTATTTATTTCTGATTTAATTTTGGTTATTTCTTTTCTTCTGCTAGGTTTAGGATTGGATTGCTCTTCTTTTTTAATTTCTTTAAGATGATTCATTAGACCATTAATGTACTCTCTTTTTGTTAGTTTGAGGTAGGATTCTAATGTAATAAAATTCCCTTTTAGGACTGCTTTTGCAGTGTCCCACAGGATTTGGTAGCTTGTATCTTTACTGTGGTTATTTTCTTCTGTCTTCTTTTTTATTTTTATTTTTTAGAGAGAGTCTCACTTTGTTGCCCTTTGTAAAGCGCCATGGCGTCACAGGTCACAGAAACCTCAAACTCTTAGGCTCACATCATTCTTTTGTATCAGCCTTCCAAATAGCTGGGACTATAGCCACTGACCAGAACACCCAGGTGTTTTTAAAGATGAGGTCTTGCTCTGGCTCAGGTTGGTCTTGAAGTTGTGAGCTCAGGCAATCCACCCACCTTGGCTTCTGAGAGTGCTAGGATTACAGGCATGAGCCACTGTGCCTTGCCTCCATTGTTGTTATTGTCAAAGAATTTAATTATTACCTCTTTTGTCTCACTTTGACCCATCTATCATTTATCATAATGTTGTTTAGTTTCCATGCCTTTCTGTGGGGATGAATATTTTTGAGTACAATTATACCTTTATTACCTTGTGGTCTGAGAAGATACAAAGTATAATTTCAATCCTTTTGATTTTGTTGAGGTTTGATTTGTGTCCTAGGATATGCTCTATTTTGGAGAATGTTCCATCAGCTGATGAGAAGAACGTATATTCCTTAGCTTTGGGATGGGTTGTTCTGTGTATGTCTATTAAGCACAGTTGTTCGAGGGTAACATTTAAGTCCCTTGTATCTTTGTTTAGTTTTTCTTTAGAGAGTTTGTCCACTTTGGTAAGAGGAGTGTTAAGGTCCTCTACTACAATGGTGTTATAGGATATCATATTGCTCAGACAAATTAAGGTCTATTTCATAAATCCTGGAGCATTTAAGTTGGGTGTACAAATATTTAGAATTCAAATGTCTTCTTGTTGTATTTCACCCTTGACCAATATGAAGTGACCACTTTTGTCTTTTTTGACTTTAAGTTTCTTTAAATCCACTTGTATCTGAAAATGAGATTGCAATCTCTCTCCTTTTTTTGATTTCTATTTGCCTGAAATACTGTTTTCTATCCCTTCACCCTGAGTCTTACTTTGTCCTTCAAGGCTAGGTGTGTTTCTTGCGGGCAGCACATGGATGGCTTGTGCTTTTTTATCCAATCTACCAGCCTATGCCCCTTTAGTGGAGAATTTAAGCCATTAATATTTATTGAGAGAATTGATAAGTGTGGTAGAGTTCTATTCATCTTATTTTGTGAAAGTCCATTGCTTTGTTTTATCTTTTGCATTATTGTGGAAGCTAGGTTTTGTCCTTTAGTTTGTGGGTGTTTAGTTTGTCGTGTTCCATTGTGATGTTCAGTGTGGAGAATAGGTCTAAGTATTTCCTGCAGAGCTAGTCTTCTGGCAAACTTCCTTAATGTTTGCCTATCATTAAATGGTTTGATTTCTCCATCAATTTTAAAGTTTAGTTTAGCAGGGTATAGAATTCTTGGCTCAAAATTGTTTTGTTTAAGTAGGTTAAATGTAGATGACCATTCTTTTCTGACTTCAAAAGTTTCATTTAGAAGTCTGTGGTCACCCTGATGAATTTTCCCCTGTAGGTCAATTAGTTTTTAGTCCTGGGTGCTATTTCATCTTCACTTTGGACAGGTTTATGACAATGTGTCTTGGAAAAGCTATATTTGAGTTGAGATGACCTGGATTTCAATATCTCTCTGAAAGAAGTGTGTCAGAATCATTGATGATACTTGGTAAATTTATATTTATGATGTCCTATAGTACAGCTTCCATTACTCTGGGGCATTCTTCTTCCCTTTCTGGGATACCTATAATTCAAATGTTTAACATTTCATAAAGTTCCATAATTATCTCAGTGAGCATCCTGCTTTCTGTCTCTTTAACTGGCTGTGTTAGCTCAAGAGCTTTATCCTCTAACTCTGATATTCTTTCTTCTGTGTGGTCTAATCTGTTATTTATACTTTCTACTGCATTGTTAAGTTCCCTGATGACTGCTTCAATTCCTTAAGCTACGCTATATCCTTTGTATATTCTTCATATTGTTCATCTTATTTGATTCTATTTTTGGATTTCCTTTTGATGATTTTCCACTTTCTCAGCAATTACCTTCATTGTTTTTTCCATGCATATTTTAAATGCCCTTCATGTCATTTCTAACATTTCTTTATAGGTGGAATCTTCTGCAGTAGTTACCTCATGATGCCTTGGTGGGGGGTTGTTCTATTCTAGTTTTTCATGTTGCCAGGATTTTTTTTTTTACTGTTTCTTCTTCATGAGTGTTTTCTTTTTGTTTGTTTCCTTGCCATACTTTTTCCTTTCACTTCCTCCTCCTCCTTAAGATACCATGCTTCTGATATAAAATGTTGATGTGTCATTTTAGTATAGACCCCAAAAGAACAGAAGAATGCAGAACAAGAAGTGATAAAAGATAAAAAAAAAGAGAGACAAAGAAAAGGAAAGGAGGGAGTAAAAGAGAAGTTTGACAAAAAGAAGAGAGGAACAGAAAGAGAGAAACAGGCATAATGGTGGTGTACAGCAGGGTACTTTGACCCACACCCACAAATCCTAACCTCCGGAAGGGCTGGGTTTCATTGGTCCCTCAATGTCAGGAGTTCTTTGATAGCCTGAGCAGATACATGATCCCCCTCCACCAAATAGAGAAGAAAAAACAAAAATAGCGTAACTCAAAACAAAACAAACAACAAACCTTAAGGGATAAAATTGGGGGGAAAATGAATAACAGGAGTAGAAAATATAGCAAAAATGGAGCCCTTATTATTAAAGAAGGAAACAGTGAAAAATTATAATTATAAGAGAAAAAAGAAGAAAAGAAAGCAAAGAAAAATCTAGGGGGAAAAAGTTGAACTTTTTTAAAAAAATGAAAAAATACATATATTTTGCGTTATATGCATATATATATTTTGCATCTATCTATTTATCTATCTATCTCTTCCTGTATATTGCCTTGGCAATAGGTTATCTTCTGGGGTATGAGATGATAATCACAATGCTAATACAGCTGTATAAGATGGAGACTTGAAGCCTCTGTCTTGCCGAGGAGACCTGGTCCCATCTTATTGATTTCTTTGTCTTCAGTCCCCATGGGGTTGGGAGCCTAAACCTCTCCTCTACCTCCTAAGTAGACATGCCTTGTTCTTTCCAAACTGTGCCCCTTGTCTCCATGTAGCTTTCCCAGAAAAGTGTGTGTTGCTCAAATCTTTCCACAAGTGGCTTTCCAGTTTATCAGATGCTCCAGTACCAGCCTTGCATTAGGACTCTGAGGGCTGATCCTGCAAGGCAAGTTTCCCACAATGGCTGTGCCCAGATGGCAGCCAAATAATGAAAACTCCTCTCTGCTAGTGGCTCAGTCTCAGTCCCTGGGAATTGTTCAGAATCACTTGCTTGCTCACCCAATCTCTCCCAAGGTAACTCAACCAAGTGCCCAGGTCCAAAACAAACAATCAAACAAGCAAAACAAACAAACAAATAAACAAACCCCCCCACAGGGCAGGCATTCTCTTCCTGTAAACTGTTGCTACTGGCCACTGCCAACACACTGGTCAGCCTCTTCCAGTATGCAAGTACTTGCCCTTCTGCCACTTTTCCACTGCTTTTGTCCTCTTAGGGTCCTGAAATCTCCTGCTGCTTCCTTGTCCTTCCAAAGGAAGTTCCTGGACAAAGCCCATAATTGGGAGGTGCCTAGAGTCTTTTATCCACAATTTCTTTTTATTTATTTATTTATTTATTTAGTTATTAAATCATAGCTGTGTACATTAGTATGATCGTGGGGCACCATACACTTGGTTCATAGACCATTTGACACATTTTCATCACACTAGTTAACATAGCTTTCGTGGCATTTTCCATGGAAGCTGTCTCTAGTCTGCCATCTTGCCCCTATTGCAGGTCTTTTGTCTAAGGGGTTACTTACTGTTTTGTAAATAGGAAGGTCTTGAGAATTACATTTGGCAAGAACTTGTCAGATAGGAAGACACCTTTCCAATGCTGATTAGTGAATAAATGAGTGTATTAACAAACGAATGTCTCCTTCCAGCTCCAGGCAAAAGTGGCAGGGAGTTCACTCCAAAAGAGACGTGGCTTACATGAAATACTGGAAAAATTGCTTTTATCCTGTCTTGCCTGTATTCAGGGAGTGCAGTTTGGAGAAAAAAGAGTCTGTTTGCCCAGGCCTAGAACACAGAGGTCCCTGTCCAGCCCTCAATGGGGGAACCCTGTATTAATTCTCCCTTTCCAAGTAAAAAGTCTAACTGCTGTTAGGGAAAAGTGTGCTGATTCAATTTTAACTGCTTCCTGCTGGATCAGGTGACAATAAATGGGGGGCATTTAGGTGTTCTTCAGAAGAGGGTGATCTAGCAGTTCTCAATAAAATTGGGTCTTGGACTCGAACCATTTTTGCTATTTGGGGCCTGATGATATCATCTCTGAAAGACACAAATCTGATTAGCACATTAAAAGGCAAGAGTAGGAGAGTGAGTGAGAGGAGGGGTTGATTACAGTGTCATTGTTGTAGGTTTGGAAATAAAAAGGTCAGAGATTTTGAAAGACAACCACATTAATGCTTTCTTTGCTGGATTCTAAATAATAACTTAAAAATTTCTTAGACTTACAAGTGTAGATAGACTGTGGTTGCTGATCTTAATGGTATACTTTGGTAGGAAGTGGTGAGTTCCAGGATTTTACTTGTGAATGATGTATTCAGGAATCTATTTTCACAACTTTAACAGCTGTAGGGGAAGACAAAATTACAGAAAAAAGACCCTCCCAACTTGGAATTAAGGAAGGTGAATTGGAGGGAAGAACTTTGATCATAACGATCTCCAGGAGAGAAAAATCCCACCATCAGAGAAAATGTAGGTGGGGGTGGTGGTTAAGGATTTGTTGAAATTTAGCCAAAAAAGTGGTATGTTTTAGTAATTCTGTAGTTTCTTGATCTAATAATAAATCGTTAGTTAAGAAGGGCCTTCCCTATAATAATTTAAATGGGCTACAATGAAGTGTCTAAGTTTCTTATTCTAAGGACAACAAAAGTGTCAAATGGTCTATGAAGCGAATGTATGATGCCCCATGATCATATCAATATATACAGTAATGATTTAATAAAAAAAAAGAAAAAGAAATCAAAGGGAGATGAGTCTACTGAGTTAACTTTCATAAATGTCCTTCGATTTTATCACTTATTTTTCTACCTTCCCAGAAGATTAGAGCCTCCAAGAACAGTGTATATGATATTTTATGCCTAAGGCTCTAGATATTACCAGTGCAACAGCTGCTTTGAAAGCAGGCCCATTATCACTTTTTAAACTCCAATAGAGTCCATACCTGGGGATAATTATAAGTACTAAAGCCTTTATGACTTCCTGAGTCTTTTCTGTCATGCAAGGGAATGTTTCCACCCAATTAGTAAAAGTATCCACAAATACAAGCAAATATTGTATAGTATGTTCGTTAGGGAGATGAGTGAAAGCCATTTGCCAGTCTTTACCTGGATCTTCACCTTGTCTTTGTATACTTGGGGGAGATAGATAGTGGGATTTTAAAAATTATTTTTAATTAATTAATTTCTTTATTTTTCTTTTTTAAAAATTGTTTGGGATTCATTGAAGGTACAAAGAGTTAGGCTACACTTATTGCATTTGTTAAAGTCTCTCTTATAATTGTATTCTTCCCCTAAGAGATATGCCATACTGTGTGAACTCCCATCCCCCTCCATCCTCACCTTTCCCAACTTGCTCATTCCCCTCCACCCTTGTATTAGCTAATCTACTGCCTTCACATTAGAATAGAGTACATTGGATTCTTGCTCCTCCATTCTTGTGATGCTTCACTAAGAATAATGTGTTCCACCTCCATCCAGGTTAATACAAATGCTGCAAAATCTCCTTTTTAAAAATGGCTGAATAGTTTCCATTGTATACATATACCACAGTTTGTTAACCCATTCCTGGGTTGGTGGGCATTTAGGCCATGTCCACATTTTGGCGATTGTAAACTGAGCTGCGATAAACAGTCTATTGCAAATGTTCTTATCATAAAATGATTTTTTTCTTCTGGGTAGATGCCTAGTAATTGGATCGCAGGATAAAATGGGAGGTCAAATTTGAGTTCCTTAAGGATTCTCCATATTTCTTTCCAAAGAGGTTGTATTAATTGGCAGTCCCACAAGCAGTGTAAAAGTGTTCTCTTTTCTCATCCATGCCAGCATCTACAGCTTTGAGTCTTGTCATGTGGGCCATTCTCACTGGGGTTAGGTGATATCTCAAGATAGTTTTGATTTTAATTTCTCTGATCATTAGGGATGATGAGCATTTTTTCATATATTTGTTAGCCATTTGTCTGTCTTCTTTAGAGAAGGTTCTATTCATCTCTCTTGTTGGGTCATTTTTGTGATTAATTTGAGTTCTCTATGGATCCTAGTTATCACATCTGATTAATAACATGCAAATATATTTTCCCATTCTGAAGATTGTTTGTTTGCTTTGGTTGTTTCCTCAGCTGTAGAGAAGTATTTCAATTTAATTATGTCCATTTGTTTATTTTTGTTGTTGTTGCAATTGCCATGGAAGTCTTCTTTCTAAAATCTTTCCCCAGGCTGATATCTTCAAGTGTTTTCCTCAGACTTTCTTTGAGGATTTTTATTGTTTAATGCCTTAGATTTCCATCTTTTATACATCTCGAATCAATTTTTGTAAGTGGTGAGAGGTGCAGGTCCAGTTTGAGTCTTTTACTTGTGGTTATTTAGTTGTCCCAACACCATTTATTGAATAGGGATTCCTTTCCCCAGTGTATGTTCTTCTTTGATTTATCAAAGATTCAGTGGCTGTATGATGTTAGTTTCATCTCATGGTTTTCTATTTGGATCCAAATGTCAATGTCTCTATTTTTGTGCCAATACCATGCTGTTATGATCACTATGGCATTAAAGTATAGCCAAAAGTCTGGTAGGGTGATACCCCTGGCTCTGTATTTATTACTAAGAATTGACTTGGCTGCGGGTGGAGAAAGATGGCGGCTGAGTAACAGCTTCCCTGCAACTGGGCATGGTGAGTCTGGGGAGATAAGACTCCAGGTATCTCTGGCTGGTGGGATCTGCCTATAATCATCCCTTTGAGGATACAAGGAGTCAGCAAGGGACTTCTGGACCCCAAGAGGAGGACAAAAACAGTGGAAAACTGGCAAGTGGTTGCATGTGTTCGATCAACCTAATCCCGCCAGCAACCATAAGGACAAATAGCAGTGAGACTGCAAACTGGAAAGGCCTTACTGGTGAACTGTTTTGGTGTTTTTGGACTAGGCACTCAGTTGAACTGCCTTGAGGAGAGCATGAACAGGAGTGCAGAGAACTTTGGGCATTGTCTAGCGCCCCAGACTGAGCTGCTGAGATGGATAGAGCTAATAGTGTTTGGCTGTGGGCCACAGGGAGCCATTGTGAGAGAACTGCCCTGGCAACTTTGCCCTCAAGGTCGCAGAGCAAGGATCGGGTGAGAGCTAGTAACCTAGTGACTGAGCAGCCTAAAGGCGGGGACTGAGCTGCTTTATAGCCTTAACCCTCAGGGGCAGAGTGAGACTGGTTATGGCACACTGGATCCTTGGGCTGTTGCCCTGGATAGAGTGCTGTGGCATCACAGATAATAACAAACCTCAAACTCCTGGGCTTGGTGCCACCCAGACCTCCATAAGAACTGGGCTGCGAACCCCGACCTGTGACCTGCGCACACCGGGCCTCTGCATGCCCTGACCAGGAACTGTGGGAGATATGCAAACCCGTGTTCTCCCTCCTGCACCCTCCCAGCCTCCACACCGGCCTGCTCATCTGGCCAGGGACTCTAGTCGCCAAGTGCCCTCTGGAGCCCTCCCTGCCTCTACACAGAGCCCTCCCCCTGGCCAGAGAATGCTGGAGCCTTGGGCTCTCTGTGCAAAAGTCACTGGGTGCAAGGCACTCCCAGAACCATGCGCACCACCTCCAGGCCTGTGGCTGGATCTGGGTTGTCACACTCCGGAGCTGCTTCCACAACCAGAACTCCCTGGCTGGGGCAGCCCCAGAGGAACTATACAGAGCCCTCACTAAAAAGATCCAGCAACAATAGAGTGATCCTGCTGGGGTCTAAACTTGGAGAGACACCTCCCTAACTCTGAGGATGGCCAGAGGCAATGGTGAAAAACAATCATGAGGTGAAATCAACAGAAAAACTCTGGCAACATGAATAATCAGAGTAGATCAACACCCCCAAGGATAAATGGGGTAGACATAGCACAAGATCCCATGCACAAACAAATAGCTGAGATGTCAGAAATCGAATTCAGAATCTGGATAGCAAATAAGATTGAATTAGAATTCCAAGCAGTAACCCAAAAGTAATCTCAAGAATTCAACAAATTCAAAGACCAAATGACCAAAGATTTTGACACATTGAGACAAGAAGTTGCAGCCCTCAAAGATCTGAGAAACACAGTAGAATCCCTCAGTAACAAAATGGAGCAAGAAGAAGAAAGGATTTCTGACATTGAAGACAAAGCTTTCGAACACTCCCAAACTCTCAAAGAGGAAGAGAAATGGAGGGGAAAAAACAGATCACTCTCCAGAGAGCTCTGGGATAATACGCAGAAAACCAATATTCGTCTTATAGGGATCCCTGAAAGTGACAAAGTGGCTTCACAAGGCACAGAGTCTCTTATCCATGAGATTATGAAGGAGAACTTTCCAGACATGCCAAGAGATTCTGAAATTCAGATAGCAGACAGTTTCAGAACTCCAGCATGACTCAACCCAAATAAGACATCCCCCAGACACATCATAATCAATTTCACTAAAGTTAATGTGAAGGAAAAAATTCTGAAAGCAGCCAGACAAAAGAAAACCATCACCTACAAGGGCAAAAATATTAGAATAACTGCAGGTCTCTCTGCTGAAACCTTTCAAGCTAGAAGAGGATGGTCATCGACATTTAACTCAAGGTGAAGGGATTGTAATCTACACTCCAGGCAAATGGAAAGCAGAAAAAATCAGGCATTGCAATCCTATTTGCAGACGCAATAGGCTTTTAACCAACTGAAGTAAGGAAGGATAAGGATGGACACTTCGTATTTGTTAAAGGTAATACTCAACATGATGAGATTTCAATTATTAATATTTATGCACCCAACCAGAACACACCTCAATTTATAAGAGAAACTCTTTTTTTTCATTTTTTATTGTTGGGGATTCATTGAGGGTACAATAAGCCAGGTTACACTGATTGCAATTGTTAGGCAAAGTCCCTCTTGCAATCATGTCTTGCCCCCATAAAGTGTGACACACACCAAGGCCCCACTCCCCTCCCTCCAGCCCTCTTTCTGCTTCCCCCCATAACCTTAATTGTCATTAATTGTCCTCATATCAAAATTGAGTACATAGGATTCATGCTTCTCCATTCTTGTGATGCTTTACTAAGAATAATGTCTTCCACTTCCATCCAGGGAAATATGAAGGATGTAAAGTCTCCATTTTTTGTTAGGTATGCTCCCAAATATTTCATCTTCTTTGGCACTACTGTGAAAGGAATAGAGTCCTTGACTGTTTTTGTGGCTTGGTTATTGTTGGTGTATATAAAAGCTACAGATTTATGGGTGTGTATTTTGTAACCTGAGATGTTGCTGTATTCCTGGATCACTTCTAAGAGTTTTGTAGTAGAATCCCTAGTGTTTTCCAGATATACATTCATATCATCTGCAAAGAGCGAAAGTTTGATCTCTTCTGACCCTATGTAGATACCCTTGATTGGCTTTTCTTCCCTAATTGCAGTGGCAAAAACTTCCACTACAATGTCAAAGAGCAACGGAGACAATGGGCAGCCTTGTCTGGTTCCTGATCTGAGTGGAAATGATTCCAATTTAACTCCACTCAATATGATATTGGCTGTGGTTTTCCTGTAGATGGCCTCTATCAGTTTAAGAAATGTCCCTTCTATACCAATTTTCTTAAGTGTTCTGATCATGAAGGGATGCTGGATATTATCAAAAGCTTTTTCTGTATTTATTGAGAGAATAATATGGTCTTTGTTTTTTAATTTGTTTATGTGCTTAATTATACTTATAGATTAACGTATATTGAACCAGCCTTGAGACCCTGGGATAAAACCGACTTGGTCATGATGTATAATTTTTTTGATGTGTTGCTGGATTCTGTTTGTTAGGATCCTGTTGCATATTTTTGCAATTATATTCATTAGTGATATTGGCATAATTTTCTTTTCTTGTTGGGTCTTTTTCTAATTTGGGGATCAGGGTGATGTTTGCTTCATAGAACGTGTTGGGTAGTCTTCCTTCTTTTTTTTTATTGTTGGGGATTTATTGAGGGTAAAATAAGCCAGGTTACACTGATTGCAATTGTTAGGCAAAGTCCCTCTTGCAATCATGTCTTGCCCCAATAAAGTGTGACACACACCAAGGCCCCACCCCCCCCCCTCCGTCCCTCTTTCTGCTTTCCCACCCCAACCTTAATTGTCATTAATTGTCCTCATATCAAAATTGAGTACATAGGATTCATGCTTCTCCATACTTGTGATGCTTTACTAAGAATAATGTCTTCCACGTCCATCCAGGTTAATACGAAGGATGTAAAGTCTCCATTTTGTTTAATAGCTGAATAGTATTCCATGGTATACATATACCACAGCTTGTTAATCCATTCCTGGGTTGGTGGGCATTTAGGCTGTTTCCACGTTTTGGTGATTGTAAATTGAGCTGCAATAAACAGTCTAGTACAAGTGTCCTTATGATAAAAGGATTTTTTTCCTTCTGGGTAGATGCCCAGTAATGGGATTGCAGGATCAAATGGGAGGTCTAGGTTGAGTGCTTTGAGGTTTCTCCATACATCCTTCCAGAAAGGTTGTACTAGTTTGTAGTCCCACCAGCAGTGTAAAAGTGTTCCCTTCTGGCCACATCCACGCCAGCATCTGCAGTTTTGAGATTTTGTGATGTGGGCCATTCTCACTGGGGTTAGATGATATCTCAGGGTTGTTTTGATTTGCATTTCTCTAATATATAGAGATGATGAGCATTTTTTCATGTGTTTGTTAGCCATTCATCTGTCATCTTTAGAGAAGGTTCTATTCATGTCTCTTGTCCATTGTAGATGGTATTGTTGGCTTTTTTCGTGTGGATTAATTTGAGTTCTCTATAGATCCTAGTTATCAAGCTTTTGTCTGATTGAAAATATGCAAATATCCTTTCCCATTTTGTAGGTTGTCTCTTTGCTTTGGTTATTGTCTCCTTAGCTGTACAGAAGCTTTTCAGTTTAATGAAGTCCCATTTGTTTACTTTTGTTGTTGTTGCAATTGCCATGGCAGTCTTCTTCATGAAGTCTTTCCCCAGGCGAATATCTTCCAGTGTTTTTCCTATGTTTCTTGGAGGATTTGTATTGTTTCATGCCTTAAATTTAAGTCCTTTATCCATCTTGAATCAATTTTTGTGAGTGGGGAAAGGTGTGGGTCCAGTTTCAGTCTTTTACATGTAGACATCCAGTTATCCCAACACCATTTATTGAATAGGGAGTCTTTCCCCCAAGGTATGTTCTTGTTCGGTTTATTGAAGATTAGGTGGTTGTAAGATGTTAGTTTCATTTCTTGGTTTTCAATTTGATTCCAAGTGTCTATGTCTCTGTTTTTGTGCCAGTACCATGCTGTCTTGAGCACTATGGCTTTGTAGTACAGACTAAAATCTGGTATGCTGATGCCCCCAGCTTTATTTTTGTTACAGAGAACTGCCTTAGCTATACGGGGTTTTTTCCGGTTCCATACAAAATGCAGAATCATTTTTTCCAAATCTTGAAAGTACCATGTTGGTATTTTGATAGGAATGGCATTGAATAGGTAGATTGCTTTGGGAAGTATAGACATTTTAACAATGTTGATTCTTCCCATCCATGAGCATGGTATGTTCTTCCATTTGTTAATATCCTCTGCTATTTCCTTTCTGAGGATTTCATAGTTTTCTTTATAGAGGTCCTTCACCTCCTTCGTTAGGTATAGTCCTAGTTATTTAATTTTCTTTGAAACTATGTTGAAGGGAGTTGTGTCCTTAATTAGGTTCTCATCTTGACTGTTATTGGTGTATACAAAGGCTAATGACTTGTGGACATTGATTTTATATCCTGAAACATTACTGTATTTTTTGATGACTTCTAGGAGTCTTGTGGTTGAGTCTTTGGGGTTCTCTAAGTATAAGATCATGTCGTCAGCAACGAGGGAGAGTTTGACCTCCTCTGCTCCCATTTGGATTCCCTTTATTTCTTATCTTGCCTAATTGTATTGGCTAGAACTTCCAGCACTATGTTGAATAGTAAAGGTGACAGAGGACAACCTTGTCTGGTTCCAGTTCTAAGAGGAAAAGCTTTCAGTTTTACTCCATTCAGTAAAGTATTGGCTGTGGGTTTGTCATAGATAGCTTCAATCAGTTTTAGAAATGTGCCACCTATGCCTATACTCTTCAGTGTTCTAATTACAAAAGGATGCTGGATTTTATCAAATGCTTTTTCTGCATCTATTGAGAGGATCATATGATCTTTATTTTTGCCTCTGTTAATATGGTGTATAACGTTTATGGACTTGTGTATGTTAAACCAGCCTTGCATCCCTGGGATGAAGCCTACTTGATCATGATGAATGACTTTTTTGATGATAAGCTGTAATCTATTGGCTAGTATTTTGTTGAGAATTTTTCCATCTATATTCATGAGTGAGATTGGTCTGAAATTCTCCTTTTTGTTTGGGTCTTTTCCTGGTTTGGGTATCAGGTTGATGTTTGCTTCATAGAATGTGTTGGGGAAGATTCCTTCTTCCTCAATTTTTTGGAATAATTTCTGCAGTAGAGGAATAAGCTCTTGATGGTTTGATAGAATTCTGGAGTGAAGCCATCTGGACCAGGGCATTTTTTGGTTGGAAGATTTTTCATTGTTCCTTTGATCTCAGTGCTTGAAATTGGTCTGTTCAGGAGCTCTATTTCTTCCTGGCTGAGTCTAGGGAGAGGGTGTGATTCCAAATATTGATCCATTTCCTTTACATTGTCAAATTTCTGGGCATAGAGTTTCTGGTAGTATTCAGAGATGATCTCTTGTATCTCTGTGGGATCAGTTGTTATTTCCCTTTTATCATTTATGATTGAGGTTACTAGAGATTTTACTTTTCTATTCCTCGTTAGTCTGGCCAATGGTTTATCTATTTTTTTTTTTCAAATAACCAGCTCCTTGTTTCATTAATTTTCTGAATTATTCTTTTGTTTTCAATTTCATTGAGCTCTGATTTGATTTTGGACATTTCTTTTCATCTACTGAGTTTAGTTTTAGATTGTTCTTATTTTTCCAATTCCATAAGATTCCTTGTGAGATTGTTGATGTGCTCTCTTTCTGTTTTTCGAACGTAGGCATCTAACGCAATGAATTTTCCTCTCAAAACTGCTTTTGCAGTATCCCACAGGTTTTGTTAGCTTGTGTCTTCATGGTTGTTATGCTCAAGGAAGTTAATGATTTCCTGTTTTATTTCTTCCTGCAGCCATCTGTTATTCAACAGAAGATTGTTTAATTTCCATGCCGTTGTGTGGGGTCGAGCGTTTTTGTTAGAGTTGAGTTCCACGTTTAGTGCCTTATGGTCTGAGAAGATACAAGGTAAAATTTCAATTCTTTTGATTCTGTTGATATTTGTTTTGTGTCCCAGGATATGATAAATTTTGGAGAATGTTCCATGGGGTGATGAGAAGAATGTATATTCTTTATCTTTGGGGTGGAGTGTTCTATATGCGTCTATCAAGCACAGTTGTTCTAAGGTCTCATTTAAATCTCTTATATCTTTGTTTAATTTCCGTTTAGAGGATCTTTCCAGCTCTGTAAGAGGTGTGTTAAAGTCCCCTGTTATTATGGTATTATCAGATATCATATTGCTCAGACTGAGTAAGGTCTGTTTCAAGAATCTGGGAGCATTTAAATTGGGTGCATATATATTTAGAATTGAAATGTCTTCTTGTTGTATTTTTCCCCTGACCAATATAAAGTGACCATCTTTGTCTTTTTTGATTTAGTTGCTTTAAATCCACATGTATCTGATAATAAGATTGCAACTCCTCTTTTCTTCTGAATGCCATTTGCCTGAAAATTTGTCTTCCAACCCTTGACTTGGAGCTGGAATTTGTCTTTTGAAGCCAGGTGTGTTTCTTGCAGACAGCAAATGGATGGCTTGTGCTTTTTAATCCAGACAGCCAATCTATGTCTCTTCAGTGGGGAATTCAAGCCATTAACATTTATTGAGATAATTGATAAGTGTGGTAGTATTCTATTCGTCTTATTTTGTGAGCCTCCATTGGTTAGTTTTATCTTTTGCATCAGTGTGGAGGTTACGTTCTGTCCTTTAATTTCTGAGTTCTTACTTTGCTGCTGATCCATTGTGGTGGTCAGTGTGCAGAACAGGTTGAAGTATTTCCTGTAGAGCTGGTCTTGTTGTGGCGAATTTCCTCAATGTTTGTATATCCATAAATGATTTGATTTCTCCATCAATTTTTAAGCTTAGCTTAGCAGGGTACAGTATTCTGGACTGGAAATTGTTCTTTTAAATAGATTAAAGGTAGATGACCATTGTCTTCTTGCTTGGAAAGTTTCATTAGAGAAGTCTGCGGTCACTCTGATGGATTTGCCCCTGTAGATCAACTGGTGCTTACTCCTGGCAGCTTGCAGAATCTTTTCTTTTGTCTTGACTTTGGACAGTTTCATCACAATGTGTCTTGGAGAAGCTCGGTTAGAGTTGAGGTGACCTGGGGTCCAATATCCCTCTGGAAGCAGTGTGTCAGAATCTTTGGTGATATTTGGGAAGTTTTCTTTTATAATATTCTCTAGTATGGCTTCCATTCCTCTGGGGCATTCTTCTTCCCCTTCTGGGCTTCCTATAACTCGTATGTTGGAACGCTTCATTAAGTCCCATAATTCTGACAGTGAATGTGCTGCTTTCTCTCTCTTCTTTTCTGCCTCCTTTACTATCTGAGTTATCTCAAGAACTTTGTCTTCTACCTCTGAAATTCTTTCTTCTGCATGGTCTAACGTGTTGCTGATACTTTCCATTGCATCTTTAAGTTCCCTAATTGACTGTTTCAGTTTCTTGAGCTCTGCTATATCCTTTTTATATTCTTCATAGCGTTCATCTCTTATTTGATTCTGTTTTTGGATTTCCTTTTCGTTATTTTCCACTTTATTAGCAGTTTCCTTCATTGTTTCCATCATTTATTTCATTGTTTTCAACATGTGTATTCTAAATTCCCTTTCTGTCATTCCTAACATTTGTTTATAGGTGGAATCCTTTGCAGTAGCTACCTCACGGTCCCTTGGCGGGCTTGTTCTGGACTGGTTCTTCATGTTGCCAGGAGTTTTCTGCTGATTCTTCCTCATGAGTGATTTCTTTTATCTGTTTCCTTTCCCTAATTTTCCTTTCACTTCCGCTTGCTGTTTAAATTCTCGTGCCTGTGGACTGAGGGTTACAGGACCAGAAGGGTGAGAAGGTTGAAGAGCAAAAAAGGGATGAAAGAAAGGAGGACCGAGTGATAAGAAAAAAAAGAAAAATAGAGAAAGGAGAGGGGGTGGGTAAAAGGAATATTGACAAAAAGAAGAGAGGTACAGAAAGAGGGAGACAGAGCAATATAGGTGTACAGTAGGGGACTTTGACACAACCTTAAAAAACCCCCACCTTCTGGGGGTTCCCAGTTGTGTGGTTCCCTTGAGGTCAGCAGCTCTTTTCTAACTGGATCAGACACAGTACCCCACCTCCACCAAGTAGAGAGGAAAGACCAAAATGCTATAAATCAAACCAAAACAAGCAAACAGAAAACTTTGTGGGATAAAATTGGGTGAAAAACCAAATAATAGCAGTAGAAACACTAGCAAAATTGAAGTTCTAGTTATTGAAAAATGCAGCAATGGGAAGGTATAATTAAACTAGAAAAATTGAGAAAGAAAAAGGGTCTGTATGGAAAAGGTTGAAATTAAAAAAGAAAACAACATCAACAACATCAAAATAAAAAAAAAAACGAAAAACAAAGCAGTATGTATATGGTATTGAATATTTTCTGATCAACACGTGGTCTTCTGGAGTATGAGATGTTAATCACAGTTCTGATACGACTGGAGGCTGCTGATTTCTCTAACCCCAGCAGGTAGACACCCTAAATCTCTCTTCAGCCCACTTGAAAGACACTTTTAACTTGTAAACTTGCTGAGCAGAAGCTTTCCCAGGAAAGTGCTTGTTGCTGGAATCACTGCTGAAGTGGCTATCCACTTATCCAGTGTGCCAAAACTGGTCTCACTGTGCCCCTGAGGGTTAGGGCTGCAAGGCGGCTCAGACTCCACCCTTAGGCTCCTTGGTCACTGTGTTACCAGCTCCCACCGGATTCTAGCTCTGCAACCCTTAGGTCGGAGCTTGCAGGGGCAGATTGCTCACAATGGGTCCCTGTGACCCACAGCCAAACACTATTAGCTCCGTCTGGCTCAGCATCTCAGACAGGGGCCCTAGACAACAGCCAAAGGTCTCTGCACTCCTGCTCAGGCTCTCCCCAAGGCAGTTCATCTGAGTGCCTAGTCCAAAGACACAAAAACAGTTCACAGGTAAGGCCTTTCTGTTTTGTAGTTCACAGTTGTGGGCGGGTTTAGACGGATTGAACACATGAGACTACTTGCCATTTTTCCACTGTTTTAGTCCTCCTCTTGGGGTCCAGAAGTCTCTCGATAACTTCCTGTATCCTCACGGGGTGATGATAAGCAGATCCCACCAGCCAGAGATGCCTGGAGTCCTATCTCCCCAGACTCATGGTGCCCAGATGCAAGGAAGCTGTTACTCAGCCGCCATCTTGCTCTGCCTCCAGTCTTCCTTCTTTTTCTACCTTTTGGACCAGGTTGAGTAATATAGGTACGAATTCCTCTTTAAAGGTTTGGTAGAATTCTGACGTGAAACCATCTGGTACCGGGCTTTTCTTTTTAGGGAGGTTTTGTATGGTTGATGCTATTTCAGAACTTAATATGGGCCTGTTCAGCATTTCCACTTGATTCTGGCTAAGTCTTGGAAGGTGACATGCTTCCAAGTATGGGTCAATTTCCTTCATATTTTCATATTTCTGAGAATAATGTTTCTTGTAATATTCATGAAGGATTTTTTGAATTTCTGATGAGTCTGTTCTTATTTTGTCTTTGTCGTTTCTGATTGATGTGATTAGAGATTTTACTCTTGTTTTCCTGATTAGGTTGGCCAAAGCTTTATCTATTTTATTGACCTTTTCAAAAAGCCAACTTTTTGATTTATTGATCTGTTGTATAATTCTTTTGTTTTCAATTTCATCTAATTCTGCTCTAATTTTGGTTATTTCTTTTCTTCTACTGGGTTTGGGGTAGGAATGTTCTTCCTTTTCCAGTTGCTTGAGATGCCCCATTAAGTTATTAACTTCTTCTCTTTCTGTTCTATTGAGGAAGGTTTCCAGTGCCATAAATTTCCCTCTTGGGACTGCCTTTGCGGTATTGCAGAGGTTCTGTTAATTCGTGTCTTAATTGTCATTTTCTTCCAAAAATTTGGCAATTTCCTTCTTGATCTCATCTCTGACCCAGCTGTCATTCAGCATAAGGTTATTTAACTTCCATGTTTTTGTATGAGTATGCAGATTCCTATTGTTACTGAGCTGAACTTTTATTCCATGGTGGTCCAAGAAGATGCAAGGAACAATTTCTATTCCTTTAAATTTATTGAGGTTAGACTTGTGACCTAAGATGTGATCAATTTTGGAGTACATTCCGTGGGCTGATGAGTAGTATGTGTATTCAGTTTTGTTGGGATGAAATGTTCTGCAGATGTCTGCTAAATCCAAATGTTGGATGGTTAGGTTTAAATCTAAAATTTCTTTGTTCTGCTTCTTATTGGAGGATGGATCCAACACTGCCAAAGAAGTGTTGAAATCTCCGACTATTATGGAGCTGGAGGACATCAAGTGGCTCATGTCTGTTAGAGTTTCTCTTATAAATTCAGGTGCATTCTGGTTGGGTGCATAGATATCAATAATTGAGATTTCATTATATTGAGTATTACCCTTAACAAATATGAAGTGACCATTCTTATCTTTCCTTACTTTTGTTGGTTTAAAGCCTATTGTATCTGCAACTAAAATTGCAACACCTGCTTTTTTCTGATTACCATTTGCCTGAAATATGGATGACCATCCTTTCACCCTGAGTCTATATTTGTCTTTTAAGTTAAGATGTGATTCTTGTATGCAACAAATATCTGGGCTGAGTTTTTGTATCCAGTCAGCTAACCTATGCCTCTTTAGAGGACAGTTTAAGCCATTCACATTAATGGAGAATATTGATAAGTCTGGTAAAATTTTGGGTATCGAGTTTTTCAGAAGTCCAGTGGACATTTTTAATCCTTTCACCAGTGTGGAAGCTGTAGTTTGATCAAAAGTTTCTGAGTGAGTTTACCTTTGTGGTAGAGGATTGGGTTGGTCATTATGGAGGATAGGTCTGAGGATATCCTGAAGAGGTGGTTTGGTTATGGCATATTTCTTCAACATATGAATGTCATTAAAGTATTTAATTTCTCCATCATAAATGAAAGTCAGTTTAGCTGGATCCAGGATCCAGGATAGAAAGGTGTTTTGCTTTAGGAGATTAAAATTCGATGACTACCCTCTTTTGGCTTGAAAAGTTTCAGCAGAGAGATCTGCAGTCATTCTAATGTTCTTCCTTTGTAGGTAATGGCTTTCTTATTCTTGCTGCTTTGAGAATCTTCTCCTTCATATTAACTTTAGTGACGTTAATTATGATATGCCTGGGGGATGTCTTAGTGGGGTTGAGTCGTGCTGCGTTTCTGAAGCTTTCTCCTATCTGAATTTCAGAATCTCTAGGCATGTCTGGAGAATTCTCCTTCATAATTTCATGCAGAAGGGCCTCTGTGCCTAGTGAGGCCACTTCATTGGTTTGAGGGATTCCAATGAGTCTGATATTAGCCTTCTTCGAATTATCCCAGAGCTCTCTGAGAGAATGATCTGTTTTTGCTCTTCATTTCTCTTCCTCTTTGAGAGTTTGGGAACATTGAAAGGCTTTGTCTTTAATGTCAGAAATCCTTTCTTCTGCTTACTGCACTCTGTTACTGAGGGATTCTACCATATGTTTCAGATTTTTGTGGGCTGCAAATTCTTACTTCCGTGTGTCAAAGTCTCTGGTGGTTTTGTCTTTAAATTCGTTAAATTCTTGGGCCAACTTTTGAATTTCTCCTTGAATCCTAGTTCCATTTTATTAATCTTGTTTGCAATCCAAATTCTGAATTCGATTTCTGACATCTCAGCCAGTTGTTTGTGAATGGGATTTTCAATTACATCTGCCATATCTTTTCCTGGGAGGGAGTGATCTATTCTATTTTTTCATGTTACCAGAGTTTTTTTGCTTATTCTGCCCCATGATTGTTTTACTTTCTTTGATTTTCCCCCTGGAGCTTTGTTGAGGACCCGTACAGTGCTGTGGCCTGAGAAACTGGGGCCCTGTTTGGTGTGGTGGGGCTAAGTGGTTCTGTCTTGTTTTCAGCTGGCTTCTGTTTGATCCTAGTGAAACAGTTACTGTGGGTTGAAGTCTCAGCTGTGGAGAAATACCAGCAATTAAATCACCCCACCCCCCACAGGCAACAATTGGAAAAGGAAAATCAATCCTTCCTACAACCACACATCCAGGGTAGCAGCTGAATAGTCCTCAGATGATTGGCTCATCAGTTGTCTCAGTCAAGCCCCTGTCTCTGTTGGGAGAGTTTAAGAGGTCTCTGGGAACTGGATCACAGGGGTCTGGTGAATTCTCTGATATGGCTGCGTGAAGTCAGGAGGAGCCACCCAGCAAATAGATCAGTTTGGGAAGGTTGATGCCTCCTTTCCCACCTTGCAGCTCTGTCACACCCAGTCGCTGCTAGCCCTTCAGGGCTGTGACCCATTCAGTTGTCTGCAGTGAGCAGATACTCCAGAGTTTTTCACCTGCCTAAATCACAGGGAAGTCTGTATTAGCTTGTCCAGGCTGCTGTTCTCTGCCTCTATCCAGCAGGGGGTGGTGAGGCCTGTCAACCTCAGGCAGTTGATGGAGGCTGAGGGTGTTCACTCAGTTCCAGCCCCACCCTTAGTTTATGTTACTGGCTGAACAGAACAACCCTGTGGGAGTTTGTTTCTGACCCTGCTAAATTCCTCTGCAGAGGGGAGCCTGATTTAAGTTCCCAGAACCTGTGCCTCAGGCCCTGTCTTTACACTTGCAGGTTTGCATTTGCAGCATGATTAGTTGTCAGCTGTAGCCTCTTGGCCTCCTTTGTCTATAGGCTGATGATCCCCTGAAGGCCAGGTGCATCTTAGGCTCAGTAAAGCGGTCCTCTGGATCAGCCTCACCCTGGGAGTTTCCCGGCTCTGCGCATGTGTTTTCTAGTCCCCGCATTCCACCCAGGCCAGTACCCCCTCAGGCAAACCCTTTACTCACGGGGCCTGTGTTTCATTCCCAGGTCTGTTCCATGGTGGTTGCCATCTGAGAAGATGCCTGGCCTCATCTGGTTGCCCAGGGAGACAGGGGGAGTGGCTATGGCATATCTGGGGGTGGGCCTTGTTATTGCTAAAGACGGCTGCTGCTCTGCACCTTGGCTCACCGCCACTCTGGCATGATTCCCTCTTAGCTGACCATCATATCCTCACTCCTGTGCTGCAGAATCAGCACTGTCCAGCTGTAGTCCAGGTCCTGTCTACTCCTCTCAAGAAATCACCCAAGAATCTGGACTCCTGGGGGGCAGGCCTCCAGACCTCAGAGTGAGAGTGGAGGGGAGTGCTGGCAGCTCAGAGTTGCAGGTCGTAACACCAAGTTCATTGAGAGCAAATGAGCAAATAAACAGATACAAAGGCTACCAGACACACGAGCCCATAGATACAGAAACAGACGGAGACACATAGACATACAGACAACACCCACAACAACAGCAACATAAAAACAACTGCAATCAAAATAGTGGTAATCGTAAAATAATGAAAAAAGAAAAAAGTAAAAAGTGGTGTTCGTAGAAAAGTTAAAATAGAAGAAAGGAGAAATTAAAAATAGAAAATATAGAAATAAAATATATATCTATATAAAAAGTAATAATCAAAAATTAACAAAAGCTCCTCCAAGAAAATGGTGAGGAAAAAACAGAACAAAAAAAGTAAAAAGAAAAAGAGGCACAAACCACAAAAATATTATTCTTATATGTAGAAATATACATCTATATGTATGATGTTGGGATCAACTTTCATAGGAATATATTCATACTGCAATATACTTTCTGGACACCCGGTGTCGCTGTGAGTGGTTTCCAGGCTTATACCTGATTCACAGTTTATACTGTTACCATGGTAACCATCTTCCATGGCCGACTGCCATTTTGGAGTTTCTGTAAAAGTTTGTCACCTAAGTATTGTGTAACCTCAGCTGTTCTGCTCCAGACAGCACTCGCGACCGACCTTCCCACTCAGTGCAGGAGTCCATGCTTCTCAAATCTTTCCACTCTACTCCCAGGTTCTCCTGCATACTAGCAACTGCAATCAGCTGTGGGGGAGGGTGCTGCTGGTTTCGTGCGGTTGCTGAAAGGTCCCGCGACTGAAGAGTCCCACGGCTATAGACGATTCCCGCAGCTGGAGCGCTCCAGGACCTTATTCTGAGTTTTATGGTTCAGAGTTTCCCTTTTGGATTGGAACCCACCAGTTCACCGTGCAGCCTGAACTGCCAACCCCCTCCAACATTCTCCACCAGGAATGCTCCAGTCTATTCAATCACTTCTGGTCTGGGGGAAGGTGCCTGCCCTTTTGGGTAGTTCACAATGTCTGTTTCCTGGGCGGTATCCCTTCCCTTCAATTTTCCATCAAGTTGCCCATCTTCCCGTGGTTTTGAGTGGCTCTCCTTTCAGATGCCTCCCTCAGTTCAGGAATAAATATTTGTCAATTGGGTTTTGTCAGCATTTGCAAGCTGCTGTCCTCTGTAAGGGAGGGGCCTGCTGGCCAGCACGGCCAAGCAGGGAAGAATCTCTACAACAGAGTCTGTGGTTTTAAATTACCCCTCATATATAGCAATCCGCCAATTCGCTGAGTGTCTCCAGCTGTCCGTCCACACCAATAATCCACATATGGGGAAGGTCAAGACCCCCTTTCCTCTCACCTGATGGCTTGGGAGAGGTGGGCTACATGTCCGTCCTGTCCGCCATTATGCTCCACCTCTGGAAACATTATTCTTAGTGAAGCATCAGAGGAATGGAGAAGCATGAATCCTATGTATTTAACTTTGATATGAGGACAATTAATGACAATTAATGACACAGTGGGTGGTAGGGTAAGGGGAGAGCAGACAGAGAGAGAAGGAGGGTGGGGGTGAGGGAAAGAAAAAAAAGAAAAAAAATAGTGACTAATCCTCACATTAATTGGATATAATTTTGACCAAAGTACATTATTTGAACAATAATTTTTGATTCAACTTGTTAATATGTTGTTTAGGATATTGAATCCTCATTTATAAGTGAAATATGTTTGTAATTTCCCATTATAATAATATATTTTTCCAATTTTAATATCAGGTATATCCAGGTGAAGTAGAATGATTTTGAAGTATTTCTTCTTTTTCTATTGTCTACAAGATTTGGCATGATCTGTTTTTTGAAATTATCTTTTATTTTTGCTTATAAAAATAAATATTCTCTATTTTTGAGACTTTGGGAAAAAACAAAACAAAACGAAAAAAGAAGTTAAGGGATGACTCTATACTGAACCTCAGAGTCAAAGGATTCTATGATAGACATACTTTTATTTGACAATGTGAAAGTTACTTTTTTGCATTATTATTATTATTATTATTGCTCAATATTTTATTGCAGCAATCATCTGATTTTTTTTCCAATTGTATTTATCTTTGTTCGTTCTTTACAAGGGTTTTGTTTCTACTCCTTATCTTAAACATTGTTATTGTTATTAAATTTTAAGCCTCTTTAATTTTGTAAAGGCAAAAAGTGGAAACCAAATAAACACATGTACATGTATAGAGAAAATTAAAAAAAAGAGAAAAAGCCTCCTTTTTCACATTCCTAGACTTCAAAGATGCCTCTTTCTGCATTCCTCTTCATAAGAATTCCCAAACCTTTTTGCTTTTGAAGACCCCTTTGACTCCAACATCCAGCTTACATGGACTATGTTACCTCAGGAATTTTGGGTAAGCCTTACTTTTTTGAACAAGCCTTAGCCCAAGACTTGAGTTGTTTATAAAATACCTATCAAATAGCTAAAGCTCTCTTTAATGGAAAAAAAAACTTACTTAAAACCACAAAACAGATAATAAGGACTTTCGATGTATGTCAGAGAAACAATCCTTCAAATCACCTTCTAATATCCAGGTGAAGATTGGCAAATAGCTTTTACTCATTTCCCTAAGGTACATGGTACACAACATTTTCTGGTATTTGTGGATACTTTTACTCATTGGGTTGCAGTCTTCCTTTGCAGGACAGAAAAGGCCCAGGAAATTATAAAGGTTTTAGTACATGAGATTATACCCAGGTTTGGACTCCCTGGGAGTTTGCAAAGTAATAATGGGCCTGCCTTCAAAGCAGCTATTACAAAGGGGACATGTAAAGCCCTGGGCATAAAATGTCATCCACACTGTTCTTGGAGGCCCCAATCCTCTGGAAAGGTGGAAAAAATAAATGATAAAATCAAAGGACAGTTACAATAGCTAACTCAAGAGACTCATCTCCCTTGAAGTAAATTACTTTACATTGTTCTCCTAAGAATAAGAAATTTCCCTCATAAACTCGATTGTAGCCCATTTGAGTTACTATATGGAAGGCCCTTTTAAACTAACAATTTGTTATTAGATCAAGAAACTACAAAGTTACTGACACATTTTACTTCTTTAGCTAAATTCAACAAATCCTTAAAAGCCTCCCAACTACATTTTCACATTTAACACTAAAAGAGTTTTCTTTCCTGTTGATCTAGTTATGATCAAAGCTCCTGACCCCAACTTGGGAGGGTCCCTTTCCTGTTATCTTGTCTTCTCCTACAGCTGTTAAAGTTATGGGAATGGATTCCTGTATATGTACATCATTCACAAGTAAAATCCTGGGACCCGCTACCTCCTACAGAAGTGGACCATGAAAAGAATCAACCACAGTTCACCTACACTTGTAAGGTTAAATAAAATTTGAAGCCATTATTTAGAAGCCACCAAGGAAAGTGATAATGTAGTTTTCTTTTGAAGTCACTGACTTTGTTATTTCCCACCTGACAGCACAGACACTCTAATTAACACTCCTTTCACTCTTCCACCCTTGCCTTTTAATGAACTAATCAGATTTATGTTTTACAGAGATGATGTCCTCAGGCCACAAACAATAATAATGGTTCCAGTCCAAGACCTGATTCTATTGAATATCCCTGGATTGCCATCTCTCTGGAGAAACCCTAACTGCCATCGTGTATAATCGCCCAACTCAGTAGGAAGTCATTAGATCAATTCTTTGTCCTTTACCCTAACAGCAGTTAGAGTTTCTACTTAGAGAGGGAGAATTGATACAGGGTTCCCCTATTCAAAGCCAGATAAGGGACCCCATTTTCCTAGGCCTGGACAATTTCATAAAGGAATTACCCTGACCTTTTACCCCAAGCTGGAGGGACTGCATTCATTCATTTGTTAATATGAAAGTTAACTTTGAAAAGGTGTTTTTCCACCTACTGAGTCCTGGTCAAAGGTAATTCTTAAGACTATATAAGCCCTTACACAAAAGACTAAGGCAGAGATATCCAATTTGGGTCTTTCCCTTTGCCAGAAGCTCTGGTGCTTTTTACTCCTTCTGTATTCATTTCTGTCTAATAAATCCTATCTTACCACTGATCTGTGATCTGTGGGTTCATTCTTCAAATTCCTGAGAACAAGGACATATAGAAGAAACAAATTCTGGTAACGTATTTTGGGGGCTCATCCAGGATTTGCTGTGGAGATTGGGTCTTGTTTTTCTGACTTAGTTGCCCTCAGTCAGGGCCTAGGTATTTCATCAGCATTCAGTCCTGGCAGGGTTGAGGTCTTAAAGCTTTTGTAAGATTCCTTAGGAGGCATATCTCACAGTGCCCTCTGACAATTCCCAGGGGTGCAGAAGCCACTCAGCTCACCCCAGGAGTGGATGCCCAAACTCATCAGGTGTGCCAGAGCTGGCCATGCATTGGGATCCTATGGACTATTTCTCCCACAAGGCCTTCCTACAATGGTGGCCTAACCAACAGCCAAGCAGATGGGAGATCCATCCCACCCAGCACTCAGACCTGATAGCTGGACGTTGCTCGAGTTGACCCACCTGCCCAAGCCTTCCCAGGAAACTCTAATGAACAGTTTAGCCAAAAATCATACCACAGGACTTCTCTCATCTGTCACCAGTCCTCTGGGCAGGTTGGCTGGCTGGTCCCTGTCCATTCCCATGCACCCACCTTCTGTGCTGGTTTTCCTGAGCTCCAGACCTCCGTGGTAACTCCTGTAGTCCACCTCTACTTCACTGGGCCTCCAGATTGATGTTCCCAGGTAAGTTCTCCAGCCATAGATGCTTGGAGTTTTCTTTCCCCTGCTCTGCCAAGAGTGGCTAGCAGGTAGATGTTTCTAGTCCACCATCCTGCTCCACCCCCTAATATTTAAGTTTTAATTGACAATTTTTTTTTTAAATGCTGGATGACATGTTTGTTTGTTTTTATTATTTATTTATTTATTTATTTTTGGCCGGGGCTGAGTTTGAACCCGCCACCTCTGGCATATGGGACTGGCGCCCTACTCCTTGAGCCACAGGAGCCACCCTTAATTGACAATTTTTACAGGATTTTTTTCCAAATTCCAAGTTACAAAGGAAAATAGACTTTTTTGGTCATGAGTAGATCTTAAAGGCTATATTTTCTGTTATCCTTTCTTCCCCAAATATTATCAAGGTAGCAATAGTCAAACAGTAAAAAAATCAGGGTTGAGAAAAATGGGTTTGAGAGACATTTTACAATTTTTACATTAGAATTAGTTACAACTAGCTGAAGTCTTAGAAAAGCTTGGCATGCTTTTGAAATATTCTATTTATATTGATAGACAAAAGAAATCAGAATACTCAGGGTCATTTTCTTTGTCCTTATTTTTAAAGGGTTTTATTTTTTCAATTTTCTGTTTTGTTTTTTTTTTAAAGAGGTTAGGGTAAAGGAAGGGTAATGGGTGGGGCCACACCTATGTTGCATCTTAGAATGGGTACAGGCAAAACTTACTGAATGCAGAATACAAATGTCTACATACAATAAATAAGAAAATGCCATGAAGGCTACGTTGAACAGTTTGATGAGAATATTTCAGATTGTATATGAAACCAGCACATTGTACCCCTTGATTGCACTAATGTACACAGCTATGATTTAACAATAAAAAGAGAGAGAGAGAGAGAGACTGAACTGTAGTCTAGAGATTAGGGCCATTATTGCCTCAGGGAGTTGTCCCAGACTACCTCAGGCAGGCTCCTGGTTGCCCAGAGAAGGTGTGTAGGGGAGTCATTTTGCCTTTTTGTCTTTGGAGATGATTTCTTGGTCTCTAACTGTTAATATACTTCAGCCTCTTTCACAAACATGTGGAAACACAATTAAATTTAATTTTGGAGGAAAAGGCAATAAAAAGGACCTTTAAAAACCCTAGCATTTTAAACACACAGCATAAACTTCAATACACAAAGATATTACTGACATGTAGTTATTACCAGACAAACGTGTACCAACTACAAGGAGAGAGTAGAGGTCTGTAGAGGTAAGTAGAAGAGGTTTAGGACCCAGGATACAAAAGTGGATAGTAAAAGAGCTGGAGGAGCACATTTTAAGAAGGCTTTCAGTGCCATGGGGTCACAAACATTTTTGGGGACCTAGAACCTCTGAGTGCCATTTCTGTTTGATCTTCAGTTCTCAACCAGAAAAAAATAGTGGATACAGAATGGGTTCAAAAGCTTTTTAACATTCCCTTTGGCTCCTTTCTTTTGGAGCTAAGAGGAATCAGAAAGTTTGCTCTCCAACAGCATTTAGCCCATGATTTGGAAGTCAGCAGCTGCACTGTTTACTTTTAGGGGCTGATGGGCATCCAAATTATTAGTCTCCATTATTATGATTATAGATAAATAGTACAGATTTAAGTGGTCCCATTGCTTACCACAGATCTTCAATCCTGGATGAGTTTGCAAAAATATGTTGATGAAAATGTTCTCTGCGTTAGGTCTTTGGTCTTGGGGATTCAGGGAATTAGCCCACAGACCACACAGATCAGTGATAAGATAGGATTTATTAGATAGAAAGGAATGAGGAAGGAATGAAAGGCACCAGAGTCTCTGGCAGAAGGGGGAGACCCAAGTGAGAAGTCCCATGTGGGCCTTTTCCCTAAGGGGTTATTTACTGTTTTATAAATAGGGAGGTCTTGAGAATTACATTTGTCCAGGACTTGAAAAACAGAAAGACATCTTTCCAATGTTGTTTAGAGAATGAATGAGTATATTAACGAATGAATGTGTGCTTCCAGCTCCAGGCAAAAGTGGCAGGGTGTTCACTCCAGAAGAGACGTGGCTTACATGAAATACTGGAAAAACGACTTTTCTCCTGTCTTGCCTGTATTCAGAGAGTGCAGTTTGGAGAAAAAAAAATAGTCTGTTTTTCCAAGCCTAGAGAACAAAGGTCCCTGTCCAGCCCTGAACAAGGGAGTCCTGTATCATTACAACCCAGTACAAATAACTTATTTATTCTACGGATACCCCAACAAACAAAGGGATCTTAGAGCTTTTCTGGGGTTAATGGGTTACTTTAATATTTGGATACCTCAATATGGGCTCATAGCTAAGCCCTTTTATGAGGCCCTCTTGGGTCCAGAAAATAAACATTTAGAGTGGAAGTTCCCTCTTCTGCAAGACTTTAAGAGCCTAAAAGCTGCATTGGTGGAGGCTCCCACTCTAGCCCTTCCTAACCTTAACAAACACGTCTATTTGTATGTACACAAACAGGGAGGAAGTTGCTCTTGGAGTATTAGGACAAAAGTCAGGATCTGATTTCAAGGCTTCTGTTTATTTTTCTAAGAATTTGGATAACACTGCCCAGGGATGCTGTCTGAAAGCTCTGGGACCCACAGCCCTCCTTGTCCAAGAAGCTAACAAACTGACTTATGGACAGCCAACTCAGGTTTATACTCCTCATCAGGTTCTTGACATCTTAAACAACGCAGCTCATCACTTCCTAACCTCCAACAATATCACTCAGTATCAAATCTTTTTTTTTTTATTTTTTTATTAAATCATAACTGTATACATTGATATGATCATGGGGCATCATACACTCGCTTCATAGACCATTTGACACATTTTCATCATAAGTGGTGCATCTTACAGGGGTATTTGCGAAACTTGGTAAATGTAGAAAGTAAATGTTTTGGCACAGTAACTGAGATAATCCCATAAGTTTTAGTAAAAGATGTTCGGCCAAACAGATTTTTGTACCCCTGTCCTTCTGATGCTTTATATTCATTGTTTAATATTAATTTGTTAAAATTAACATGTTTGTTAGAGCCTATACTTGGCATATCTATGTCTTTTTTTTATTATTATTATTTTTTTATTGTTGGGGATTCATTGAGGGTACAATAAGCCAGTTACACTGATTGCAATTGTTAGGTAAAGTCCCTCTTGCAATCATGTCTTGCCCCCATAAAATGTGACACACACTAAGGCCCCACCCTCCTCCCTACATCCCTCTTTCTGCTTCCCCCCCCATAACCTTAATTGTCATTAATTGTCCTCATATCAAGATTGAGTACATAGGATTCATGCTTCTCCATTTTTGTGATGCTTTACTAAGAATAATGTCTTCCACGTCCATCCAGGTTAATACGAAGGATGTAAAGTCTCCATTTTTTTTAATGGCTGAATAGCATTCCATGGTATACATATACCACAGCTTGTTAATCCATTCCTGGGTTGGTGGGCATTTAGGCTGTTTCCACATTTTGGCAACGGTAAATTGAGCTGCAATAAACAGTCTAGTACAAGTGTCCTTATGATAAAAGGATTTTTTTCCTTCTGGGTAGATGCCCAGTAATGGGATTGCAGGATCGAATGGGAGGTCTAGGTTGAGTGCTTTGAGGTTTCTCCATACTTCCTTCCAGAAAGGTTGTACTAGTTTGCAGTCCCACCAGCAGTGTAAAAGTGTTCCCTTCTCTCCACATCCACGCCAGCATCTGCAGTTTTGAGATTTTGTGATGTGGGCCATTCTCACTGGGGTTAGATGATATCTCAGGGTTGTTTTGATTTGCATTTCTCTAATATATAGAGATGATGAACATTTTTTCATATGTTTGTTAGCCATTCGTCTGTCATCTTTAGAGAAAGTTCTATTCATGTCTCTTGCCCATTGATATAAGGGATTGTTGGCTTTTTTCATGTGGATTAATTTGAGTTCTCTATAGATCCTGGTTATCAAGCTTTTGTCTGATTGAAAATATGCAAATATCCTTTCCCATTGTGTAGGTTGTCTCTTTGCTTTGGTTATTGTGTCCTTAGCTGTACAGAAGCTTTTCAGTTTAATGAAGTCCCATTTGTTTATTTTTGTTGT
Source organism: Nycticebus coucang (assembly GCF_027406575.1). Taxonomy (NCBI): domain Eukaryota; kingdom Metazoa; phylum Chordata; class Mammalia; order Primates; family Lorisidae; genus Nycticebus; species Nycticebus coucang. The sequence goes on from NC_069804.1 coordinate 89,487,271, forward strand.
TGTTGCCATTGTCATGGCAGTCTTCTTCATGAAGTCTTCCCCCAGGCCAATATCTTCCAGTGTTTTTCCTATGCTTTCTTTGAGGATTTTTATTGTTTCATGCCTTAAATTTAAGTCCTTTATCCATCTTGAATCAATTTTTGTGAGTGGGGAAAGGTGTGGGTCCAGTTTCAGTCTTTTACATGTAGACATCCAGTTCTCCCAACACCATTTATTGAATAGGGAGTCTTTCCCCCAAGGTAAGTTCTTGTTTGGTTTATCAAAGATTAGGTGGTTGTAAGATGTTAGTTTCATTTCTTGGTGTTCAATTCGATTCCAAGTGTCTATGTCTCTGTTTTTGTGCCAGTACCATGCTGTCTTGACCACTATGGCTTTGTAGTACAGACTAAAATCTGGTATGCTGATGCCCCCAGCTTTATTTTTGTTACTAAGAACTGCCTTAGCTATACGGGGTTTTTTCCGGTTCCATACAAAACACAGAATCATTTTTTCCAAATCTTGAAAGTACGATGTAGGTACTTTGATAGGAATGGCATTGAATAGGTAGATTGCTTTGGGAAGTATAGACATTTTAACAATGTTAATTCTTCCCATCCATGAGCATGGTATGTTCTTCCATTTGTTAATATCCTCTGCTATTTCCTTTCTGAGGATTTCATAGTTTTCTTTATAGAGGTCCTTCACCTCCTTCGTTAGGTATATTCCTAGGTATTTCATTTTCTTTGAAACTATGGTGAAGGGAGTTGTGTCCTTAATTAGGTTCTCATCTTGACTGTTATTGGTGTATACAAAGGCTACTGACTTGTGGACATTGATTTTATTTATTTATTTATTTATTTATTTTTTATTAAATCATAACTGTATACAATGATATGATTATGGGGCATCATACACTCACTTCATAAACCATTTGACACATTTTTATCACAGTGGTTAACATAGCCTTTCCGGCGTTATCTCAGTTACTGTGCCAAAACATTTACATTCTACATTTACCAAGTTTCGCAAATACCCCTGTAATATGCACCACAGGTGTGATCCCACCGATTCCCCTCCCTCTACCCACCCCCCCCTTTCCCACTTCCCCCTATTGTTAAGTTGTAGCTGGGTTATAGCTTTCATGTGAGAGTCCCAAATTAGTTTCATAGTAGGGCTGTGTACATGGGTATTTTTTCTTCCATTCTTGGGATACTTTACTAAGAAGAATATGTTCCAGCTCCATCCATGTAAACATGAAAGAGGTAAAGTCTCCATCTTTCTTTAAGGCTGCATAGTATTCCATGGTATACATATACCACAATTTATTAATCCATTCGTGGATCGATGGGCACTTGGGCTTTTTCCATGACTTAGCTATTATGAATTGGGCTGCAATAAACATTCTGGTACAAATATCTTTGTTATGTTGTGATTTTTGGTCTTCTGGGTATATGCCCAGCAGAGGAATTACAGGATTGAATGGCAGATCTATTTTTAGATCTCTGAGTGTTCTCCATATATCTTTCCAAAAGGAATGAATTAATTTGCATTCCCACCAGCAGCGCAGAAGTGTTCCCTTTTCTCCGCATCCACGCCAACATCTCTGGTCTTGAGATTTTGTGATATAGGCTAGTCTCATTGGAGTTAGATGATATCTCAAAGTAGTTTTGATTTGCATTTCTCTGATGATTAAAGATGATGAGCATTTTTTCATATGTCTGAAGGCCGTGCGCCTGTCTTCTTCAGAGAAGTTTCTCTTCAAATCCCTTGCCCAGCCTGCGATGGGATCCCTTGTTTTTTTCTTGCTGATGCGTTTGAGTTCTCTGTGGATTCTGGTTATTAAACCTTTGTCAGAGATATACCCTGCAAATATCTTCTCCCATTCTGAGGGCTGTCTGCTTGCTCTGCTTACTGTGTTCTTAGCTGTGCAGAAGCTTTTTAGTTTGATCAAGTCCCAGTAGTGTATTTTTGAAGCTGCTTCAATTGCCCGGGGGGTTCTCCTCATGAAATACTCACCCAGACCAATTTCTTCAAGGGTTTTCCCTGCATTCTCCTCTAGTATTTTTATAGTTTCATGTCTTAAGTTTAAATCTTTAATCCAATGAGAGTCTATCTTCGTTAATGGTGAAAGGTGTGGGTCCAATTTCAGTCTTCTGCAGGTTGCCAGCCAGTTCACCCAGCACCATTTGTTAAATAGGGAATCTTTTCCCCACTGAATGTTTTTAATTGGCTTGTCAAAAATCAAATAGCGGTAAGTAGCTGGATTCATCTGTTGGTTCTCTATTCTGTTCCAGATATCTACTTCTCTGTTTTTGTGCCAATACCAGGCTGTTTTGATCACTATCGATTTGTAGTAAAGTCTGAGGTCTGGTAGTGTGATTCCTCCTGTTTTGTTTTTATTTCTGAGTAATGTCTTGGCTATTCGAGGTTTTTTCTGATTCCATATAAAACGAAGTAATGTTTTTTCAAGATCTTTAAAATATGACAGTGGAGCTTTAATAGGGAGTGCGTTGAAATTATATATTGCTTTGGGTAGTATGGACATTTTGATAATGTTGATTCTTCCTAGCCATGAGCATGGTATGTTTTTCCATTTGTTAACATTTTCAGCTATTTCTTTTCTTAGAGTTTCATAGTTCTCTTTATAGAGATCTTTCACGTCTTTTGTTAGATAAATTCCCAAATATTTCATCTTCTTTGGCGCTACTGTGAATGGGATAGAGTCCTTAACTGCTTTTTCAATTTGACTGTTGTTGGTGTATATAAAGGCTACCGATTTATGAATGTTGATTTTGTAACCTGAGACGCTGCTGTATTCCTTGATCACTTCTAGGAGTTTTGTAGTAGAGTCCCTAGTGTTTTCCAGATACACAATCATATCATCTGCGAAGAGCGAGAGTTTGATCTCTTCTGACCCTATATGGATACCCTTGATCGCCTTTTCTTCCCTAATTGCGGTGGCTAAAACTTCCATTACAATGTTGAAAAGCAATGGAGACAATGGGCAGCCTTGTCTGGTTCCTGATCTGAGTGGAAATGATTCCAATTTAACTCCATTCAATATGATATTGGCTGTGGGTTTGCTGTAGATAGCCTCTATCAGTTTAAGAAAAGTCCCTTCTAGACCAATTTTCTTGAGTGTTCTGATCATGAAGGGATGCTGGATATTATCAAAAGCTTTTTCTGCATCAATTGAGAGAATCATATGGTCTTTGTTTTTTAATTTGTTTATGTGCTGAATTACATTTATAGATTTACGTATATTGAACCAGCCTTGAGACCCTGGGATAAAACCAACTTGGTCATGATGTATAATTTGTTTGATGTGTTGCTGGATTCTGTTTGTTAGGATCTTGTTGAATATTTTTGCATCTATATTCATTAGTGATATTGGTCTATAATTTTCTTTTCTTGTTGGGTCTTTTCCTGGTTTGGGGATCAGGGTGATGTTTGCTTCATAGAACGTGTTGGGTAGTCTTCCTTCTTTTTCTACATTTTGGAACAGGTTGAGTAATATAGGTACTAATGCCTCTTTAAAGGTTTGGTAGAATTCTGACGTGAAACCATCTGGTCCCGGGCTTTTCTTTTTAGGGAGGTTTTGTATAGTTGATGCTATTTCTGAACTTGATATGGGTCTGTTCAACATTTCCACTTGATTCTGGTTAAGTCTTGGAAGGTGGCGTGCTTCCAAGTATCGGTCTATTTCCTTCAGATTTTCATATTTCTGAGAATAAAGTTTCTTGTAATATTCATTAAGGATTTTTTTGATTTCTGATGAGTCTGTGGTTATTTCGTCTTTGTTGTTTCTGATTGATGATATTAGAGATTTTACTCTTTTTTTCCTGATTAGGTTGGCCAGAGGTTTATCTATTTTATTGACCTTTTCAAAAAACCAGCTTTTTGATTTATTGATCTGTTGTATTATTCTTTTGTTTTCAATTTCATTTAATTCTGCTCTAATTTTGGTTATTTCTTTTCTTCTACTGGGTTTGGGGTTGGAATGTTCTTCCTTTTCCAGTTGCGTGAGATGTCCCATTAAGTTGTTAACTTCCTCTCTTTCCGTTCTCTTGAGGAAGGCTTGCAGTGCTATAAATTTCCCTCTTAGAACTGCCTTAGCGGTGTCCCAGAGGTTCTGATAGTTTGTGTCTTCATTGTCATTTTGTTCCAAAAAATTGGCAATTTCTTTCTTAATCTCATCTCTGACCCAGCTATCATTCAGCATAAGGTTATTTAACTTCCATGTTTTTGTATGGGTATGCAGATTCCTGTTGTTACTCAATTCAAGTTTTATTCCATGATGGTCTGAGAAGATGCATGGAATAATTTCTATTCCTTTAAATTTACTGAGGTTAGACTTGTGACCTAAAATGTGATCAATTTTGGAGTAAGTTCCGTGGGCTGATGAGAAGTATGTGTATTCAGTTTTGTTGGGATGAAATGTTCTGTAGATGTCTGCTAAATCTAAATATTGGATGGTTAGGTTTAAATCTAAGATTTCTCTGCTCAGCTTCTTTTTGGAGGATCGATCCAACACTGCCAAGGGAGTGTTGAAATCTCCAATGATTATGGAGCTGGAGGAAATCAAGTTACTCATGTCTGTTAGAGTTTCTCTTATAAATTGAGGTGCATTCTGGTTGGGTGCATAGATATTAATAATTGAGATCTCGTCATATTGAGTATTACCCTTAACAAATATGAAGTGACCATTCTTGTCCTTCCTTACTTTTGATGGTTTGAAGCCTACTGTATCTGCAAATAAAATTGCAACACCTGCTTTTTTCTGATTACCATTTGCCTGAAATATGGATGACCATCCTTTCACCCTGAGTCTGTATTTGTCTTTTAAGTTGAGATGTGACTCTTGTATGCAACAAATATCTGGCTTGAGTTTTTGTATCCAGTCAGCTAACCTATGCCTCTTTAGAGGACAGTTTAAGCCATTCACATTGATGGAGAGTATTGATAAGTCTGGTGGAATTTTGGGTGTCGAGTTTTTCAAAGGTCCAGTGGACATTTTTAATCCTTTCGCCAGTGTGGAAGTTGGAGTTTGATCCGAAGTTTCTGAGTGAGTTTACTTTTGTGGTATAGGATTGGGTTGGCCATTGTGGAGGATAGGTCTGAGAACATCCTGAAGAGCTGGTTTACTTATGGCAAATTTTTTCAACATATGAATGTCATTGAAGTATTTAATTTCTCCATCATAGATGAAACTCAATTTAGCTGGATACAAGATCCTGTGGTGAAAGTTTTTTTGCTTTAGGAGATTAAAAGTTGATGACCAGCCTCTTCTTGCTTGAAAAGTTTCAGGAGAGAGATCTGCAGTTATTCTAATATTCTTACCTTTGTACGTTATAGTTTTCTTTCGCCGGGTTGCTTTGAGAATCTTCTCTTTCATGTTAACTTTAGTGAAGCTAATTATATGTCTGGGAGATGGCTTATTGGGGTTGAATCGTGCTGGGGTTCTGAAGCTGTCTGCTATCTGAATTTCAGATTCTCTGGGCATGTCTGGAAAATTTTCTTTCATAATTTCATGTAGAAGGGCCTCTGTGCCCTTGGCAGCCACTTCATCATTCTCCGGAATTCCTATAACCCTTACGTTGTTTTTTTTCAAATTATCTGAGAGTTCTCTGAGTGAGTGATAAGTTTTTGCTCTCCATTTCTCTTCCTCTTTGAGAGATTGGGAGCGTTCGAAGACTTTATCTTCAATGTCAGAAATCCTTTCTTCTGCTTGCTCCATTCTGTTACTGAGGGATTCTACTGTATTTTTCATATCTTTGAGGGCTGTAAGTTCTTGTTTCAGTGTGTCTAAGTCTTTGGTGGTTTTGTCTTTAAATTCGTTAAATTCTTGAGACAATTTTTGAATTTCTCCTCGAATTCCTAATTCCATTTTATTGATCTTGTCTGCAAACCAAATTCTGAATTCGACTTCTGACATCTCAGCCAGTTGTTTATGAATGGGATCTTCAATCACATCTGCCGTATCTTTTCTTGGGGGGGTTGATCTATTCTGGTTATTCATGTTACCAGAGTTTTTCCGCTGATTCCGCCCCATGGTTTACTCCCTTTGGTTTTTCCCCTGGGGTTTTATCGAGGGCCCGTACAGTGTTGTGGCCTGAGAAACTGGGGCCCTGTCTGGTGTGGTGGAGCAAAGTGGTTCTGTCTTGTTTTCAGCTGGTTTCTGTTCGATCCTATTGCAACTTCTACTCTGGCTTGAAGTCTCAGCTGTGTGGAAAAATCAGCAATTAAGTCACCCCGCCTGCCCACCTCTGGCCCCAGTTGGAAAAGGAGAATCAAACCTTCCTACAATCGCACACCCAGGGCACCGCCTGAAAAGTCCTCAGTCTATTAGCCCAGTTCAAAAGGTCCGAATCAACTGTCTCAATCGGCACTTGTCTCGGGTGGAAGGGTTCAAGAGGTCTCTAGGAACTGGATGACAGGGGCCTGGTGACTCCTCTGACACAGTTCGCCCCAGTGCAGCGTGGAGTCAGGTGGAGCCACCCAGCAAACAGAGCAGTCTAGGAAGGTTGACGTCTCCTTCCCCACTTTGCCCCTCCGTCGGACCCAGTCACTGGTATCTCTGCAGATGGCTAACCCAGTTGCCTGCAGTGAACAGACACTCCAGGGATTTGCACCTGCCTGAATCGCAAGGAAGTCTGCCAGGCCCCCGCAGACTGCCGCTATCTAGCAGGAGGAGATGGGGCCTGACATCTTTGAGTGTTTGATGCAGGTGATGGGAAGGAGGTGTTCACTCAGGCTTAGCCCCGTCCCTGATGGATGCTGCTAACAGAACAGAACAGAACAGACAACTTTGTGAGGTTCTGTCTCTGTTCCTGTCGTCGCCTACAGAAGACGGGCTGTTTTGAGTTCAAACGTCTTTGCTGCTGGAGAATTGCATCCGAACACCTCTCTGGGTTGGCCCCGGCCTGGAAGCTTCCTGGTTTTGTAAGCCGTGTCACCGGTGGCCTCCTCTGGTTGCCCAGGGAGACAGGGGGTGTGGCCTCAGAATATCCAGAAGTGAGCGTTCTGCCGTTAAAGAAAAAACGGCTGTTGATCTACCTCCAGGGAACTGCTGCTCTGGTGTGGGCACTCAGGCGACCCTTTTCTCCTCTGTCCCGCGCCCCAGAGTCAGCACTGAGCGGCCGCAGTTTGTGCTGGGTTCACACCCCTTAAGAGATCCCCCAAGAATCAGAACTCTTGGGGGATGGGCCCCCAGACCCCGATTGGGAGTGGGGCGGGGGGAAGCTAGAGTTTCTTTCAGTTTTACGCAATACTACGGTCCGGGGAGGGCTCCTGCACTGCACCGCAGGGAAGTGCCACCAAGGCTTGATTTCCCCTCAGCAGAGTGCCCTCTCCTCGCTCACGTATCCCAGAGTCAGCGCTGACCTGACGCAGCTCAGGCACTGTGCTCTCCCCTCGAGAAATCACCCAAGGAGCCGAACTCCTGGGGGATAGTCCCTCAGACCCCGAGTGAGAGTAGGGGCTCTCAGCTCTCAGCGGGGAGGCTAGAGTCTTATTCAGTCTTGTGCCCGGGGAGGGTTGGTGCACTGCACCGCAGGGAAGTGCCGCGAGGCGTGACTCCCCCTCAGCCCGGTGCCCTCTCCTCACTCGCGCTCCTCAGAGTCAATGCTGACCAGTCGCAACTCGGGGACTGTCCACTCCCCTTGAGAAATCACCCAAGGATCCGAAGTCCTAGGGGACAGGGCTCCAGACCTCAGTGGGCGGGAGGGGAGCGCCGGGGATTCAGGGTTGCCGGCAAAGGATTCCCAAAGTTTTATTTAGCACTATGTCCGGCAGGAGAACGCCACGGCACCCCAGTAGGGGAGGTAGGTCCAGTTTTTAGAAGGTCTCTCCCGTGGAGTGTAGTGGGAGGGCCTTTAATTTCTGCCCGCTTGTTCAATTTTGGGGCTCTTGAGCCGGTCTCATGGGGGAGGGGGACTCCCGTCCGCTCGGTGGTGGATTTTGTACCTTTTGTTTGCGAACTTGTGATCACAGCTTGCCTCAGCGGTGTTGATGTGCAGTTCTTCAGCCTTCTCTCTTGGTGAGGCTCAAGTCCACCAGGATACTTACTAAATTCCTGTCCCTTAACTCTCCTTCTGGACGGGAGCCTTTGTTGAAAGCTGGCTTCAGTCCGCCATCTTGTCTCCCCCTCGACATTGATTTTATATCCTGAAACATTACTGTATTTTTTGATGACTTCTAGGAGTCTTGTGGTTGAGTCTTTGGGGTTCTCTAAGTATAAGATCATGTCGTCAGCAAAGAGGGAGAGTTTGACCTCCTCTGCTCCCATTTGGATTCCCTTTATTTCCTTGTCTTGCCTAATTGTATTGGCTAGAACTTCCAGCACTATGTTGAATAGTAAAGGTGACAGAGGACAACCTTGTCTGGTTCCAGTTCTAAGAGGAAAAGCTTTCAGTTTTACTCCATTCAGTAAAATATTGGCTGTAGGTTTGTCATAGAGAGCTTCAATCAGTTTTAGAAATGTGCCACCTATGCCTATACTCTTCAGTGTTCTAATTAGAAAAGGATGCTGGATTTTATCAAATGCTTTTTCTGCATCTATTGAGAGGATCATGTGATCTTTATTTTTGCCTCTGTTAATATGGTGGATAACGTTTATGGACTTGCGTATGTTAAACCAGCCTTGCATCCCTGGGATGAAGCCTACTTGATCATGATGAATGACTTTTTTGATGATAAGCTGTAATCTATTGGCTAGGATTTTGTTGAGAATTTTTCCATCTATATTCATGAGTGAGATTGGTCTGAAATTCTCCTTTTTGCTTGGGTCTTTTCCTGGTTTTGGTATCAGGGTGATGTTTGCTTCATAGAATGTGTTGGGGAAGATTCCTTCTTCCTCAATTTTTTGGAATAATTTCTGCAGTACAGGAATAAGCTCTTCCTTGAAGGTTTGATAGAATTCTGGAGTGAAGCCATCTGGACCAGGGCATTTTTTGGTTGGAAGCTTTTTTATTGTTTCTTTGATCTCAGTGCTTGAAATTGGTCTGTTCAGGAGGTCTATTTCTTCCTGGCTAAGTCTAGGGAGAGGGTGTGATTCCAAATATTGATCCATTTCCTTCACATTGTCAAATTTCTGGGCATAGAGTTTCTGGTAGTATTCAGAGATGATCTCTTGTATCTCTGTGGGATCAGTTGTTATTTCCCCTTTATCGTTTCTGATTGAGGTTATTAGAGATTTTACTTTTCTATTTCTAGTTAGTCTGGCCAATGGTTTATCTATTTTATTTATTTTTTCAAAAAACCAACTCCTTGTTTCATTAATTTTCTGAATGATTCTTTTGTTTTCAATTTCATTGATCTGTGATTTGATTTTGGAGATTTCTTTTCTTCTACTGGGTTTAGGCTTAGATTGTTCTTCTTTTTCCAATTCCATAAGATCTCTTGTGAGATTGTTGATGTGCTCTCTTTCTGTTTTTCGAATGTAGGCATCTAAAGCGATGAATTTTCCTCTCAAAACTGCTTTTGCAGTATCCCACAGGTTTTGGTAGCTTGTGTCTTCATTGTTGTTATGCTCAAGGAAGTTAATGATTTCCTGTTTTATTTCTTCCTTCACCCATCTGTTATTCAACAGAAGATTGTTTAATTTCCATGCCTTTGGGTGGGGTTGAGCATTTTTGTTAGAGTTGATTTCCATCTTCAGTGCCTTATGGTCTGAGAAGATACAAGGTAAAATTTCAATTCTTTTGATTCTGTTGATATTTGTTTTGTGTCCCAGGATATGATCAATTTTGGAGAATGTTCCATGGGGTGATGAGAAGAATGTATATTCTTTATCTTTGGGGTGGAGTGTTCTATATACGTCTATCAAGCATAGTTGTTCTAGGTTCTCATTTAAATCTCTTACATCTTTGTTTAATTTCTGTTTAGAGGATCTGTCCAGCTCTGTAAGAGGTGTGTTAAAGTCCCCTGTTATGATGGTATTATCAGATATCATATTGCTCAGACTGAGTAAGGTCTGCTTCAAGAATCTGGGAGCATTTAAATTGGGTGCATAAATATTTAGAATTGAAATGTCTTCTTGTTGTAGTTTTCCCTTGACCAATAAAAAGTGACCATCTTTGTCTTTTTTGAATTTAGTTGCTTTAAATCCACATGTATCTGAAAATAAGATTGCAACTCCTCTTTTCTTCTGAATTCCATTTGCCTGAAAAATTGTCTTCCATCCCTTGACTCGGAGCTTTAATTTGTCTTTTGAAGCCAGGTGTGTTTCTTGCAGACAGCAAATAGATGGCTTGTGTTTTTTAATCCAGTCAGCCAATCTATGTCTCTTCAGTGGGGAAATCAAGCCATTAACATTTATTGAGATAATTGATAATTGTGGTAGTATTCTATTCATCTTATTTGGTGAGAGTCCATTGCTTAGTTTTATCTTTTGCATCAGTGTGGAGGTTAGGTTTTGTCCTTTGATTTCTGAGTTCTTACTTTGCTGCTGATCCATTGTGGTGGTCAGTGTGCAGAACAGGTTGAAGTATTTCCTGTAGAGCTGGTCTTGTTGTGGCGAATTTCCTCAATGTTTGTATATCCGTAAATGATTTGATTTCTCCGTCAATTTTGAATCTTAGCTTAGCAGTGTACAGAATTCTGGGCTGAAAATTGTTCTGTTTAAGTAGAGTAAAGGTAGATGACCATTGTCTTCTTGCTTGGAAAGTTTCATTAGAGAAGTCTGCGGTCACTCTGATGGATTTGCCCCTGTAGGTCAACTGGCGCTTACTCCTGGCAGCTTGCAGAATCTTTTCTTTTGTCTTGACTTTGGACAGGTTCATCACAATGTGTCTTGGAGAAGCTCGGTTAGAGTTGAGGCGACCCGGGGTCCGATATCCCTCTGAAAGCAGTGTGTCAGAATCTTTGGTGATGTTTGGGAAATTTTCTTTTATAATATTCTCTAGTATGGCTTCCATTCCTCTGGGGCATTCTTCTTCCCCTTCTGGAATTCCTATAACTCATATGTTGGAACGCTTCATAAAGTCCCATAATTTTGACAGTGAACGTTCTGCTTTCTCTCTCTTCTTTTCTGCCTCTTTTACTGTCTGAGTTATCTCAAGAACTTTGTCTTCTACCTCTGAAATTCTTTCTTCTGCATGGTCTAACCTGTTGCTGATACTTTCCATTGCATCTTTAAGTTCCCTCATTGACTGTTTCAGTTCCTTCAGGTCTGCTATATCCTTTTTATATTCTTCATATCGTTCATCTCTTATTTGATTTTGTTTTTGGATTTCCTTTCGGTTATTTTCCACTTTATTAGCAATTTCCTTCATTGTTTCCATCATTTCTTTCATTGTTTTCAACATGTGTATTCTAAATTCCCTTTCTGTCATTCCTAACATTTCTATACTGGTGGAATCATCTGCAGTAGCTACCTCATGGTCCCTTGGTGGGGTTGTTCTAGACTGGTTCTTCATGTTGCCTGGTGTTTTCTGCTGATTCTTCCTCATGAGTGATTTCTTTTACCTGTTTCCTTGCCCTAATTTTCCTTTCACTTCCTCTTGCTCTTTAAGTTCTTGTGCCTGTGGACTAAGGGTTACAGGACCAGAAGGGTGAGAAGGTTGAAGAGCAAAAAAAAAGGGGATGAAAGAAAGGAGGACTGAGTGATAAGAAAAAAAGAAAGATAGAGAAAGGAGAGGGGGTGGGTATAAGGAATATTGACAAAAAGAAGAGAGGCACAGAAAGAGGGAGACGGGGCAATATAGATGTACAGTAGGGTACTTTGACACAACCTTAAAAAACCCCACCTTCTGGGGGTGCCCAGTTGCGTGGTTCCCTTGAGGTCAGCAGCTCTTTGCTAACCTGATCAGACACAGTACCCCACCTCCACCAAGTAGAGAGGAAAGACAAAAATGCTATAAATCAAACCAAAACAAGCAAACAGAAAACTTTACAGGGATAAAATTGGGTGAAAAACCAAATTATATCCGTAGAAACACTAGCAAAAATGAAGTTGAAGTTATTAAAAAAGGCAGCAATGGGAAGTTATAATTAAACTAGGAAAATTGAGAAAGAAAAAGGGATCTGTGTGGAAAAGATTGAAATTAAAAAAACAAAAGAACATCAGCAACTTCAAAATAAACAAACAAAAAAAACAACCAAACAAAAAAGGAAAGAAAAAAATACACAACCAAAAACAAAGCAGTTTGTATATGTTATTGAATATTGTCTGGGCAACACGTGGTCTTCTGGGGTATGAGATGTTAGTCACAGTTCTGATACGACTGGAGGCTGCTGATTTCTCAAACCCCAGCAGGTAGACACCCTAAATCTCTCTTCAGCCTACTTAAAAGGCACTTTGAACTTGTAAACTTGCTGAGCTGAAGCTTTCCCAGCTTTCTCGCTGGAATCGCTGCTGAAGTGGCTATGCACTTACTCAGTGTGCCAAAACCGGTCTCACTCTGCCCCTGAGGGTTAGGGCTGCAAGGCGGCTCAGACCCCACCCTTAGGCTACTTGGTTGCTGGGTTACCAGCTCCCACCCGTTTCTAGCTCTGCGACCCTGAAGGCGGAGCTTGCCGGGGCAGATCACTGACAATGGATCCGTGTGACCCACCGCCAAACACTATCAGCTCCGTCTGGCTCAGCAGCTCAGACTGGGGCCCTAGGCAACGGCCAAAGTTCTCCGCACTCCCACTCAGGCCTTCCCCAAGGCAGTTCAACTCAGTGCCAAGTCTAAGGACATCAAAACATTTCACAGGCAAGGCCTTTCTGGTTTGCAGTCTCGCTGCTACTGAACTTACAGTTGTATGCGGGTTTAGACGGATTGAACACACGCGACCACTTGCCGGTTTTCCACGGTTTTAGTCCTCCTCTTGGGGTCCAGAAGTCTCTCGCTGACTCCCTGTATCCTCATAGGAGTGATGATAGGCAGTTCCCACCAGCCAGAGATGCCTGGAGTCCTATATCCCCAGACTTACGGTGCCCAGATGCAAGGAAGCTGTTACTCAGCTGCCATCTTGCTCCGCCTCCTCAGTATCAAATCTTATATAAATAACCCTTCTGTCATCCTTCTCCCATGTTCAGCCTTAAACCCTGATAGCACACTTCCAATTTTCTTGAGCCCCTAGAGCACTCTTTGCTAGAGATTCTGGAAGAATCCACTTCAGTTAGACCAGATCTCTGTGACTTCCCACTTCCTTCTCCAGATAATATTTGGTATAATGATGGGAGTAGCTACATTTGAGACGGCCACTGCAAAACAGGATGTGCTATTATCACTGCTGCAGGAAGACGAGGCCCAATGGAGAGAACAAACACCCAAATACTATGTTAAAAGATGAAGGACTTTATTTCAGCCTGTTTAGTGGCACAGAAGAATTCAAAATGGCCATAATCCCTGACTGGCTCAGTCTTCTTCTTTTTATGCCCAGTCAAAAAGTTCTGGCTCATGGGTACCTTTTTCATTGGTCAGTTTGAATCAAGCTGAGAAGCTGGTTCTGGCTTTTACAGAACCATGGGCTTTTACAGAAATGGAAGCAAGTGTTAGTTTCCAGGTCCCCAAAAGTTAAGTTTCTACAAATTTCTAAGAGCTGAGTCACCACAGGGAGGATCTCACAGGTATATCCTTGGAGTCTCCTTGAGAAGACCTTTGTTCTCTTAGACTTTACTTTTTCTGAGTATCCTCTCTCATTACCACCACTCATACTATAGAGAGCAGCTCCTTTACCATCTGATACACATCAGCTCAAAAGACAGAGCTAATTCCCCTGTTTAGGGCTTTATAATTAGGTAAAGATTAAATACTTAACATTTACATCAACTCTAAGTATGCCTGTCATATTATACATTCACATGCAGCTATCTGGAAATAACAAGGACATCTCACTGCCCAATCCACTTCTGTCAAACATGCCAAAGTCATCATACAAGTCATACAGGCAGCTCAATTACCTAAGCAAATAGCTATTATTCACTGCAAGGTGTGTCAATCCTCTCAGTCCCTTGAGGGCCTAAAAAACAGCAAGGCAGACAGGGAAACTATACAGGTAGCTATGCTTCCTTCTCCAGGTAGTAAAGCCCCTTCCCTTCAAATGCTGTCCCTGAACTATTCCATGGAAAAAACTAGCCAATGTATACAAGCAGGTGCTGTTTGGAATGGCCTCTGACTTTCCTATATAGGCAAATTTGTTTTACCTACCCAGCAAGAAGGCTATCTTACATCACCTTCACAACTCAGTTCACATATGGAGTCGCCTTTAAAAACCCTCCTGTAGTTGAAGAAAATTCTCCTTAGTAAAGTAACATAGGAATGGAAAAGCAAGTATATGATGTGCTCAATACTAACATGAAGCCTGTAGAGAAACAAATACTTGTCTACCTAAAAGAAAAACTCAATTAAATTGAAGGTGGTGGAAGGGGTATGAAAAAGGGGATAGACTAGAGAGGGAGGGTGATTGGTATGCTCTCACCTAATAAGCAGAACATAATGATACATGGCACACCTCCAGAGTGAGGGTGATAACTACAATGGAAATGTTACCTAACAAACAATGTAACCTAATCATTTGTACCTTCATATTAATCTGAAATTAAAAACAAAAACCTCCTGTCCTCACCTCTTCATTGTCAGAACTTAGAAGGAAAATTAAAACAAATTACTAAGGACCATTCTATTTGTTGAAAATTCAATCCTCTAACTCATATGTTTAAAAGCTTCATAAAGTCCCATAAGTCTGTCAGTGACTGTTCTGTTTTTTCTCTTTTCTTTTCTGCCTCTTTAACTATTTGAGTTATCTCAACAGCTTTGTCCTCTACCTCTGAGATTCCTTCTTCTGCATGGTCTAATCTGTTGTTGATACTTTCTTTTTATTTTATTTTTTTTATAGAGACAGAGTCTCACTTTGTTGCCCTGGGTAGAGTGCCATGGCACCACAGCTCACAGAAGCCTCCAGATCTTGGGCTTAGGGGATTCTCTTGCCTCAGTCTCCCAAGTAGCTGGGACCACAGGCACCCACCACAATGTCTGGCTATTTTTGTTGTTGTTGTTGCAGTTTGGTTGTGGCCAGGTTTGAACCTGCCACTCTCGGTATATGGGGCTGAAACCCTATTCACTGAGCCACAGGCACTTCCCTGTTGTTGATTCTTTCTATTGCATCTTTAAGTTTCCTAATTGACTGCTTCAGTTCCTTCAGCTCTGCTATATCCTTCATATCATTCATCTCTTATTTGATTCTGCTTTTGGATTTCCTTTTGGTTATTTTCCATTTTATCACCAATATCCTTCATTGTTTCTTTCATTTCCTTCATTGTTTTCATCATCTGTATTTTAATTTACCCTTCTGTCATTTCTAACATTTCTTTATAGGTGGAATCCTCTACAGTAGCTACCTCATGGTCCCTTGAAAGGGTTGCTCTTGACTGGTATTTCATGTTGCCAAGATTTTTCTGATGATACTTCCTCATGAGTGTTTTATTTTATCTGTATCCTTGCCATAATTTTCCTTTCACTTCCTCTTGCTGTTAAAGTTATTGTGCCTCTGGCCTAAGGTTTCAATGAATCCATTTGGTACAGGACCAGAAGGGTGAGAATATTGAAGAGCAAGAAGGGAATAAAGATTTAAAAGAGAAATACAAAAGAGAAAGGAGAGGGGTGAATAAAAGAGAATATTGACAAAAAGAAGAGAGGCACAGAAAGAGGAAGACAGGAGTAATATAGGTGTATAGTAGGGTACTTTGACCCAACCTTAAACTCCTCCAACCTCTTGGGGTGCTGGGTTGGGTGGTTCCCTGGAGGTCAGCAGCTCTTTGCCAGCCTGTTCAAACACAGTACCCCACATCCACCAAATAGAGAGGAAAGACATACTGTAAATCAAACCAAACAACAACAAAAAAAATCCCCCCAAACCCTTACAGGATAAAATTGGGGGAAAAAACAAATAATAGGAGCAGAAACACTAGCAAAAATGAAGTTCTAATTGTTATGGAAGGCTACAATGGAAAATTGTATTCAAACTAGAAAAATGAAGAAAGAAAAGGAAAAAAAGTAAAAAGAAAAAAGAAAAATCTAGACGAAAAATGTTGAAATTAAGAAAAAAAAACCAAAATGAAAAAAGAAAACAGTATATATATCTTGCTGAATATTGTCTGGGCAACAGGTAATCTTCTGAGGTATGAGACCTTAATCACGATGCTGATACAGCTGTATGAGATGGAGACTGGAGGCCTCTGCTGATTTCTCAGACCCCGCAGGCTTGAGATACTAAATGTTTCCTCAGCCCGCTTAAAAGACACTTTAAACTGTGAACCTTGGTTAAGAAGCTTTCCCAGGAAAGCATTTATTGCTAGGATCTCTCCTGATTTGGCTGCCCACTTATCCAGTCCACCAAAACCGGTCTCACTCTATGCTCCTGAGGGCCAAGGCTACAATCTGTCAAACACTGAGATCTCTGCTCTACCCCAGCATCTCAGTCCCAGCCTTTAGGCTGCTCAGTCACTAGATTACTAGCCCCAGGTCTCCTGGCTGATCTCCTTGCTGTGACCCTGAGGGCAGAGGCCGTAGGGGCAGCTCTCCCACAGTGGCTTTGTGGGCGGCCCACAGATGAACAATATTAGCTCCTTTCCATCTTAGTGGCTCAGTCTGGGGCTCTAGACAATGCCCAAAGTCATTTGCAGTCTTGCCCAAAATCTCCTAAGGCAGTTCAATTGACTGCCCAAGTCCAAAAAAACAAAACAGCCCCCAGGAAAGGCATTTCCTGTTTGCAGTCTCACTGTTGCTATAGTTACAGCTGTGGGCAGCCTCCCACCAAACAAATGCACCTACTACTTGCCAGTTCTCCACTGCTTTTGCCCTCCCGTGGGGTCCAGAAGTCTCTTGCTGTCTCCCTGTGTCCTCAAAGGGGTGTTTCTTGGCAGAACCCACCAGCCAGAGATGCCTGGAGTCCTTTACCCCAATCTCACTGTGCCTGGTTTCACAGAAGCTGTTACTAGCTGCCATCTTGCCAGCATCCCCCCAGAAGGGGAAGAGCAATGCCTCAGAGGAATGTAAGCCATACTAGAGAATATTATAAATGAAAATTTCCCAAATATTACCAAAGATTCTGACACACTTCTTTCAGAGGGATATCGGACCTCAGGTCACCTCAACTCTAATAGAGCTTCTCCAAGACACATTGTGATGAACCTGTCCAAAGTTAAGACAAAAGAAAATATTCTGCAAGCTTCCAGGAGTAAGCACCAATTGACCTATAGGAACAAATCTATCAGGGTGACTGCTGACTTCTCTAATGAAACTGTTCAAACCAGAAGACAATGGTCATCTACCTTTAATCTACTTAAACAGAACAATTTCCAGCCCAGAATGCTATATCCTGCTAAGCTGAGCTTTAAAATTGATGAAGAAATAAAATGATTTACTGATATGAAAGCTTTGAGGAAATTTGCCACAACAAGACCAGTTCTACTGGAAATACTTCAACCTGTTCTACACACTGACCATCACAATGGACCATCAGGTAAGTAAACATCCAGAAATTAAAGGACAGAACCTAATTCCTTAATGATGCAAAAGACAAAACTAAGCAATGGACTTTCACAAAATAAGAAGAATAGAATGCTACCAAACTTGTCAATCATGTTAAGGGCTAATGGCTTGAATTCCCCACTGAAGAGGAATAGATTGGTTGATTGGATTAAAAAACACAAGCCATCATTTGCTGTTTGCAGGAAACACACCTAGCCTTAAAAGGCAAATTAAAACTCAGAATTAAGGGTTGGAAGTCAATTTTTTAGGCAAAGTGAATTCAGAAGAAAAGAGGGGTGCAATCTTATTTTCAGATACATGTGGATTTAAAGCAACTAAAGTCAAAAAAGACAAAGATGTTCACTTCATATTGGTCAAGGGAAAAATACAGCAAGATATTTCATTCTAAATATTTATGCACCCAATTTAAATGCTCCCAGATTCTTGAAACAGACCTTACTTAGTCTGAGCAATATGATATTCTATAACACCATGATAACAGGGAACTTTAACACTCCTCTTACCGAGCTGGACAACTCCTCTAAACAAAATTAAACAAAGATATAAGAGACTTAAATGAGACCCTAGAACAACTGTGCTTTATAGACGTAGATAGAACACTCCATCCCAAAGATAAAGAATATACATTCTTCTCATAGCCCCATGGAACATCCTCCAAAATTATCATATCCTAGGATACAAAACAAACCTCAACAGAATCAAAAGAACTGAAATTTCACCTTTCATTTTCTCAGACCACAAGGCATTAAAAGTGGAACTCAACTGCAACAAAACCATTCAACCTCACACTAAGGCATGTAAATTAAACAACCTTATGCTGAATGAGAGTTGGGTGCAGGAAGAAATAAAAAAGGAAATAATTTATTTCCTTGAGCATAACAACAATGAAGACACAAACTACCAAAACCTGTGGGATACAACAAAAGCAGGCCTGGGAGGAAAGTTTATCACTTTAGAAGACTACATTAAAAAAACAGAAAGAGACTGCATCAACAAACTCACAAGCCATCTTATAGAATTGGAAAAAGAAGAATAATCTAAGTCTAAACCCAGCAGAAGAAAATAAATATCCAAAATTAAATCAGAGATTAATGAAATAGAAAACAATAAAATCTTTCAGAAAATAAACAAAACAAGGAATTGGTTTTTTGAAAAAATAAGTAAAATAGGTAAACCTTTGGCCAGACTAACTAGAAATAGAAAAGTAAAATCTCTAGTAATCTCGACAAGAAATGATAAAGGGGAAATAACAGATGCCACAGAGATAAAAGAAATTATCTCTGAATACTACATGAAACACTATGACCAGAAATTTGACAATGTGAAGGAAATGGATCAATATTTGGAATCACATGCTCTCCTTATATTTAGTCTGGAAAAAATACATCTCCTGAACAGATTGATTTCAAGCACTGAGATCGAAGAAATAATAAAAAAACTCACAACAACAACAAAAAAATTGCCTTAGTCCAGATGGCTTCACACCAGAATCCTATCAAACCTTCAAAGAAGAGCTTATTCCCATAATGCAGAAATTAATCCAAAAAATTGAGGAGGAAAGAATCTTCCCCAACACATTTTACAAAGCAAACATCACCATGATACCAAAACCAGGAAAAGACCCAACTAAAAAGGAGAACTTCAGACCAATTTCACTAATGAAGATAGATGCAAAAATTTTCAATAAAATCCTAGCCAATAGATTACAGCTTATCATCAAAAATGTCATACATCATGATCAAGTAGGTTTCATTCCAGGGATGCAAGGCTGGTTTAATATACGCAAGTCCATAAATGTTATTTACCATATCAACATAAGCAAAAACAAAGACCATATGATCCTCTCAATAGATGCAGAAAAATCATTTGATACAATCCAGGATCCTTTTCTAATTAGAGCACTGAAAAATTTAAGTACAAGTGGCACATTTCTTAAACTGATTGAAGCTATCTATGACAAAACCCACAGCTAATATCTTACTGAATGGGGTTAAACTGAAAGCTTTTCCACTTAGAACTGGAACCAGACAAGGTTGTCCTCTGTCACCATTACTATTCAACATAGTGCTGGAAGTTCTAGCCAATAGAATTAGGCAAGACAAGGAAATAAAGGGAATCCAAATGGGTGCAGAGGAGGTCAAACTCTCCCTCTTTGCTGACGATATAATCTTATACTTAGAGAACCCAAAAGACTCAATCATAAGATTCCTGGAAGTCATCAAAAATACAGCAATATCTCAGGATATAAAATCAATGTCTACAAATCAGTAGCTTTGTTACTGTATACGCCAATAACAGCCAAGATAACAGGCTAATTAAGGACACAACTCCCTTCACCATAGCTCCAAAGATAATGAAATACCTAGGAATATACCTAACAAAAGAGGTGAAGGACCTCTATAAAGAAAACTATGAAACCCTAAGAAAGGAAATAGCAGAGGATATTAACAAATTGAAGAACATACCATGCTCATGGCTGGGAAGAATCAACATTGTTAAAATCTACCAATTCAATGCCATCCCTATTAAAATACCAACATAATACTTTCAAGGCTTGGAAAAGATGATTCTTCATTTTGTATGAAACCAGAAAAAAAAAAAAAGTATAGCTAAGGCAGTTCTTAGTAATAAAAGCAAAGCTGGGGGCATCACCATACCAGATTTTAGGCTGTACTACAAGGCCATAGTGGTCAAGACAGCATGGTACTGGCACAAAAATAGAAACATAGACATTTGGAATTGAATAGAAAACCAGGAAATGAAACCAGAAACTTACAACTACCTAATCTTTGTTTAACCAAACAAGAACTCCAGTGGGGGTAAAGGCTCCCTATTTAAAAAATGGTGCTGGGAAAACTGGATATCCACATGCAAAAAACTGAAACTGGACCCATACCTCTCCCCACTCACAAAAATTGATTCAAGATAGATAAAGGACTTAAATTTAAGGCATAAAATGATAAAAATCCTCAAAGAAAGCATAGGAAAAACACTGGAAGATATTGGCCTGGGGAAAGACTTCATGAAGAAGACTGCCATGGCAATTGCAATAACAACCAAAATAAACAAATGGGACTTAATTAAACTGAAAAGCTTCTGTACAGCTAAGGAGACAACAACCAAAACAAATCAACAACGTACACAATGGGAAAGGATATTTGCATATTTTGAATCAGACAAAAGCTTAATAACTAAGATCTATAGAGAACTTAAATTAATCCACATGAAAAAAGCCAACAATCCCATACATCAGTGGGGAAGAGAGATGAACAGAACCTTCTCTCAAGAAGATAGACGAATGGCTAACAAACATATGAAAAAATGCTCATCATCCCTAATTATTTGAGAAATGCAAATCAAAACCACCCTGAGATATCATCTAACCCCAGCGAGAATGGGCCACATCACAAAATCTCAAAACTGCAGCTGCTGGCATGGATGTGGAGAGAAAGGAATACTTTTACACTGCTGGTTGGACTGCAAACCAATACAACCTTTTTGGAAGTAAGTATGGAGAAACCTCAAAGAACTCAAGATAGACCTCCTGATTGATCCTGCAATCCCATTACTGGGCATCTATCTAGAAGGAAAAAGAAAGCTTTTATTATAAGGACACTTGCACTAGACTATTTATCACAGCTCAATTTACAATCACCAAAATGTGGAAACAGCCTAAATGCCCCCTAATCCGGGAATGGATTGGCAAACTGTGGTATATGTATACCATGGAATACTATTCAGCCATTAAAAATATGGAGACTTTGCAGCATTTGCATTAACCTGGATGGAGGTGGAGCACATTATTTGTAGTGAAGCATCAAAGGAATGGGGAAGCATGAATCCTATGTATTCAATTTTGATATGAGGACAATTAATGACAATTAATAACATGGTGACTGGTGGGGGAAGAGGAGAGCAGAGAAAGAGAGAGTGGGAGGGAGAGGGGCGGGGGAAAGGAAAAAAAAGAAAATAGTGACTAATTCTCACATAAGTTGGATATAATTTTGACCAAAGTACATTATTTGAACAATAACTTTTAAATCAACTTTTTAGTATATTGTTTAGGATATTGCATCTACATTTATAAGTGAAATATATCTGTAGTTTTCGTTTATAATAATATATTTTTCCAATTTTGATATCAGGTATATCCAGAAGTATTAGAATGAATTTGAAGGATTTCTTCTTTTTCTATTGTCTATAAGATTTGGCAAGATCTGTTTTTTGAAATTACTTTTTACTTTTATTTATAAATATTAGTTGTCTGTTATTTGAGACTCTGAAAAAAAAATGAGTATTCCTGGAAATAAGTCTCCTCCCTGTTTAGAGGCCTTTTCTTTTCTTTCTTTTTTTTTTTCTCTCTTATCATCAAAAGTTTACATAATTCCAGTAGCTGGCATTTCATGTGGTTTCTTT
Organism: Nycticebus coucang; assembly: GCF_027406575.1. Lineage (NCBI taxonomy): Eukaryota > Metazoa > Chordata > Mammalia > Primates > Lorisidae > Nycticebus > Nycticebus coucang. Next base: position 89,509,146 of record NC_069804.1, read on the forward strand.
GTTTTCTTGCTAGAATTTTACCTTTTCATCTCAAGTTTACTTGTATCTGGGACTGAGGCAGAACTTGGCTGTAAATTATGAAATACGCATTGTTCATTTTGATCATCCATAGTCGATGCTATGATGTGCTTCCCAGATTATCACAAATCCCCCAAGCCTTTAGAGACTGAAGGACTCCTTCCCTCAGCTACTATTGGTAGTTGGCTGCTCTCTGCTGAGTTCTTCTATGGAAATTGCCCCTGGCTAAAGAGACTAGTCTCATTCAAGGTTCATGTTTGTGGGGTGGCAGATATCCAAAGATTGGTCATTGCCTCAATTCAAGATATCTTTGAGGGGTTTTCCCGATATCAGAGGTTCCTCAAGGGGTCCACTGAGACATTTGTTGGGACTTTGATAGAGTTCAACTTATTGCTCTCTTTATCCTGCTTCATTCTTCCACTCTCACTGGTCCTCATCTAGATAGCACTGCCTAATAAATATACTTCCTGCATGTACATTTCTATCACAGAGTCTGCTTCCCAGGAAACCTACACTGCATTGTTACCACTGTATGTTATTTAATGCATATAATATTTTCTATGGAAAATATATTTCATTATCCTTGTGCTTGGAAATAAAAATTAACTCATATTAAAAAAAAAGAAAATTCAATCCTCAGGGCCCACCTTAAACCCCCTCCTTCCCTTCCTACTCATTAACTCCAAGATCATCTCCCCAGAAAAGTTTGGCAGTTAGACTTTAAACATATTCTTCCTCACAAGGGGTATAAATATATTTCAACTCTCACTGATGCATTTTCAGTTTGGTGTGAGAGGGAAAAACGGTTTGGACCTCCCTGCCATTAGCTATAAAAGTTACTCAATGACCTAACTAGATGTGGGACAGTTATCATTTTGCTCCATCCTCCCCTGGCTCCAGCACTGTGAAAGTCATCATGGCCCTGGGCTGAAGGTAACACCATATGGCTTAGGAATGTGGCAACGGTTGTTAGGCACTCTACTTTTCTGTTTGCTATTGAGATAAGAGGGCTAATGATGCATACCTAGTCCCCTATGCTTGACCCCAAAGGACTTAATGATGTATAATTAGTGTCCTGCAATGTGGTACAAAGGGGTTATTATAATGTGTAGCTAACATATAGTAACTTTGGAGAAGGGTTTAAGAACTCTGTAAAGTTTTCTTATAAAAAAGAAGGCCTTGAGAACAATCTCCCTGTCTTCCTGGGATTCTGAATCTTGGTAATAAAGGATAACTTTAACCTATATTAGTGTTTGACTCCCAGTTCTGTCACCCCAGTTACATTGGTTAGAAACTTTCCCTACCTACACAGAATGAACCTCTGAAGTTCTCTGGGAAATAACTCCCTGCTTTAAGCTGTCCACTTCTCTTCAAAATGATAATAGCCCTCCTTTTACATCTCAAATTACTCCGCAGTTCTCAGAAGCCCTGAATATCTCTTATAAATTACACTCAGCCTATCACCAATCAGCCAATCCCAATCCACTTGGAAGACAAAAAGCTCATTCAACTCTAAAAAAACAGATTACAAAACTTTCCTTACAGTTACACCAGAGTTGGCTAAATCTTTTCTCTTATTCTATCTTTTAACTCTATTTTTCTTCGAGCACCTTTGTTTCTAATTCCCTTTGAACTCAAGTATGGGAACTCAGTACTCCAGTCACCATTCACCTTAATGCCCCCAACCCTCGGGCTACATATTTCCTAGCTGCAAAGTTAATTGACAACTTCTTAGAGTATGGAAATACAACCTACCTCAGCCTCAACCTTTCAATTTAAAGGAACTGCAACCTTTGCAGCTTGGTGTCTGGGTTTTGCTTAATTTCTCCAGGACAAACAGGCCTCTTACCCTTGTGGAAAGTCCATTTGAAGTCATTCTTGATACCCCCACTGTAGCTAAGCTTCTGGGAATTCCCTCTTGTATTCACATCTCTCAGCTCAAACCTATAGATCTTCCAGAGCCTGCTCCCATCCACAGAGAACTCTCTGAGAGTCCATTGGCTTATACCTGCCAGCCCATTATGGACACCAGACTGATTCACTTGACAGAAGCTTTAAAAACTGTGAGCTTTTTCATATGCTGTGGTATAAAAGACATTGTATTATTCTTGTCCTCTTTCTTATACTTCTACCTAACTCTTGCATCAATTTGATTCCCCCTTTTGCTCATGCTTGGAAACAATTGTTATTTATTTGTCAGTCAGCCAGAGAAAATACAAACTAACATTAAATACATCCTAAGGATGTCTAATACACTTCATGAACAGAGAACTTAAAGTGAATTTGACTGGTGGGAGTTAAAACCCATGTGTGTGGCCAGGCATGGTGGTTCATGTGTAATCCTAGCACTTTGGGAGGCTGAGGTGGGAGGATCCTTGAGCTCAGGAATTTCAGACCAGCCTGAGCAAGAGTGAGACCCTGTCTCTACTAAAAATAGAAAAATAGCTGTACATCGTGGTGGAAACCCGTAGTCCCAGCTACTTAGGAGGCTAAGGCAGGAGGATCCAAGAGTCTGAGATTGCTGTGAGCTAGGTTGACACCATAGAATTCTAGCTTGGGTAACAGAGTGAGACTGTGTATCAAGAAAAAATCCATGTGCCATCCTGGTTCTCTTGGTTAGCCCCTCTGATAGGGCCTCATATTGCTGGACAAAGAGGGTCCAGCTGCCTGTTATTGTCAGCCAACATACAGAGATGGGGATAGGTCCACAAAACTTTATTTGTCAGAAGGCCAGGATTCTGGAGAACAGTAAGAGTAGCCTCTCCAAGACTGTTCTGTTCCACCATTTCCCAAATTACAGTTTTATATACGAAAGTTCAAAGCAAAGACCACATTAACCCTTATTTTAAGCAATACTCATTATAACTCAGTGACCTATTACAACATTCCAATTCAAGAGTTAATCTCCTAAATGAATCTACCTAAACTACTCAAGATAGGCATTTTTAGGGTAGGAACTAAATTTATAAAACACTAAGAATGGGAGATGGTGTGAAGGTCAGGCAGGACCTAAACCTACCAGACCAGCTATGTCATGTCTGCCCTAGCCTGCCTGACTCTATCTTACTCTCCGTACATGTGATTTCACTTGTATTTCTAATTTTGGTTTTCATTTTTAGATCCTGATTATTCACTACCTAATAACATTCCTACAAAACCTAATTCAGGCCCTAGCTATTTCTCTCCAGCAAAATCCATCTCCTACCTCTTCCATTTAATGACCCAAGTGAGTTTTTCAGGCAGGGATATGCTCTGCCAATAATCTGCAGGAATCAGTTTCAGAAGAGATGTCTATCCATAATCCTCAGTTTTATGAGCTCATTTTAAATATTAGCATAAATTTAATTTTAATCACAGGAGGGAATGAAAGGGGTGGCCTTGCAAAAATTAGAAAAATAACAGGAAAATACCTACTTCTGCAATTTTCTAGTAAAAATTAAATATTAATCTTATAAATTCTCTTGCTGGCATTTTTTCATATGTCTGACGGCAGTGCACTTGTCTTCTTCAGAGAAGTTTCTCTTCAAATCCCTTGCCCACCCTGCGATGGGATCCCTTGTTTTTTTCTTGCTAATGAGTTTGAGTTCTCTGTGGATTCTGGTTATTAAACCTTTGTCGGAGACATAACCTGCAAATATCTTCTCCCATTCTGAGGGCTGTTTGCTTGCTTTACTTACTGTGTTCTTGGCTATGCAGAAACTTTTTAGTTTGATCAAGTCCCAGTAGTGTATTTTTGAAGCTGCTTCAATAGCCCTGGGGGTCTTCCTCATAAAATACTCGCCCAGACTGATTTCTTCAAGGGTTTTCCCTGCACTCTCCTCTAGTATTTTTATAGTTTTATGTCTTAAGTTTAAATCTTTAATCCAATGAGAGTCTATTTTAGTTAATGGTGAAAGGTGTGGGTCCAATTTCAGTCTTCTGCAGGTTGCCAGCCAGTTCACCCAGCACCATTTGTTAAATAGGGAATCTTTTCCCCACTGAATGTTTTTAATTGGCTTGTCAAAGATCAAATAATGGTAAGTAGCTGGATTTATCTCTTGGTTCTCTATTCTGTTCCAGACATCTAATTCTCTGTTTTTGTGCCAATACCATGCTGTTTTGATCACTATCGATTTGTAGTAAAGTCTGAGGTCTGGAAGCGTGATTCCTCCTGTTTTGTTTTTATTTCTGAGTAATGTCTTGGCTATTCGAGGTTTTTTCTGATTCCATATAAAACGAAGTATTGTTTTTTCAAGATCTTTAAAGTATGACAGTGGAGCTTTAATAGGGATTGCGTCTAATTTGAGATATCATCTAACTCCAGTGAGACTAGCCTATGTCACACAATCTCAAGACCAGAGATGTTGGCGTGGATGTGGAGAAAAGGGAACACTTCTGCACTACTGGTGGGAATGCAAATTAATTCATTCCTTTTGGAAAGATATATGGAGAACACTTAGAGATCTAAAAATAGATCCGCCATTCAATCCTGTAATCCCTCTGCTGGGCATATACCCAGAAGACCAAAAATCACATCATAACAAAGATATTTGTACCAGAATGTTTATTGCAGCCCTATTCATAATTGCTAAGTCATGGAAAAAGCCCAAGTGACCATTGATCCACGAATGGATTAATAAATTGTGGTATATGTACACCATGGAATATTATGCAGCCTTAAAGAAAGATGGAGACTTTACCTCTTTCATGTTTACATGGATGGAGCTGGAACATATTCTTCTTAGTAAAGTATCTCAAGAATGGAAGAAAAAGTACCCAATGTACTCAGCCCTACTATGAAACTAATTTGGGGCTTTCACATGAAAGCTATAATCCAGTCACAACCAAAGAATAGGGGAAAGGGGGAAAGGGAGGGGAGGGAGGGGGGTGGTGGGTAGAGGGAGGGGTATTGGTGGGATTACATCAGCAGTGCATCTTACAGGGGTATATGCGAACTTTGTAAATGTGGAATGTAAATGTCTTGGCACAGTAACTGAGATAATACCAGGAAGTCTATGTTAACCATTGTGATGAAAATGTGTCAAACGGTTTATGAAGCTAGTGTATGATGCCCCATGATCATATCAATGTACACAGCTATGATTTAATAAAAAAATAATAAAATAAATAAATAAATAAATAAATAAATAAATAAATATATTCTCTTGCTGGGCACCCTGTGGATCTCTCTTTTCACAAGCCATTAATGAACACAGTAGAACAAAAAGAAATGTAAATTTTCTTTACAAAATTGCTGGACCTATGTACTAAATATGCCTTTTATAATTTGTTCAGACAGCCTTAAGTGATTCCTGAAACACTCCCTGATGTACAACAGGGAGATAGAGTTAAAGCCTTACTCTTGCAAAAAAAAAAAAAAAAATATATATATATATATTGTATATATATTTAGAGCAAGATTAAAGGAAATCTCTAACAGTATTCTCTGCTGAAGAGAAGAAACAAATACAACAGTTTCACACAGCTTAGTGATTCTGTTATCTGCCTACTGCCAAGAAGAACAGAAGGAGTGGACATGACAATTCACCACACCTCGTTAATTTAACTACAGCCATCAATCATGTTTCATCCCGTTTTTCTTTCATTCACAAAATAAAAGTCTGACAAGTCTGAATACTTGCATTCTAGGCCCACACACCCCTTTCCTGCCAACATTTTCTTGGCCTTTTTGTACAGAAAAAAGTAAATAAATTTCATTTTATCCTAATCTTTGTATAGAGAAAGTCTTTTCTCACCCAGCATGGAGATCCTACTAAGCTTTTTTTTTTTTTTTATTGTTGGGGAGTCATTGAGGGTACAATAAGCCAGGTTACACTGATTGCAATTGTTAGGTAAATTCCCTCTTGCAATCATGTCTTGCCCTCAGAAAGTGTGATACACACCAAGGCCGAAACCCCCTCCACCTGTCTTTCTGCTTTTCCTCCCCCCCATAACCTTAATTGTCATTAATTGTCCTCATATCAAAATTGAGTACATAGGATTCATGTTAATCCATTCCTGTGATGCTTTATAAAAATAATGTCTTCCACTTCCATCCAGGTTAATACGAAGGATGTAAAGTCTCCATTTTTTTTAATAGCTGAATAGTATTCCATGGTATACATATACCACAGCTTGTTAATCCATTCCTGGGTTGATGGGCATTTAGGTTGTTTCCACATTTTGGCGATTGTAAATTGAGCTGCAAGAAACAGTCTAGTACAAGTGTCCTTATGATAAAAGGATTTTTTTCCTTCTGGGTAGATGCTCAGTAACGGGATTGCAGGATCAAATGGGAGGTCTAGCTTGAGTGCTTTGAGGTTTCTCCATACTTCCATCCAGAAAGGTTGTACTAGTTTGCAGTCCCACCAGCAGTGTAAAAGTGTTCCCTTCTCTCCACATCCACGCCAGCATCTGCAGTTTTGAGATTTTGTGATGTGGGCCATTCTCACTGGGGTTAGATGATATCTCAGGGTTGTTTTGATTTGTGTTTCTCTAATATATAGAGATGATGAACATTTTTTCATATGTTTGTTAGCCATTTGTCTGTCATCTTTAGAGAAGGTTCTATTCATGTCTCTTGCCCATTGATATAAGGGATTGTTGGCTTTTTTCATGTGGATTAATTTGAGTTCTCTATAGATTCTAGTTACCAAGCTTTTGTCTGATTGAAAATATGCAAATATCAAGGCGGAGCAAGATGGCAGCCGAGTAACAGCTTCCTTGCATCTGGGCACCGTGAGTCTGGGGAGATAGGACTCCAGGCATCTCTGGCTGGTGGGAACTGCCTATCATCACTCCTATGAAAATACAGGGAGTCAGCGAGAGACTTCTGGACCCCAAGAGGAGGACTAAAACAGTGGAAAGCCGGCAAGTGGTCGCGTGTGTTCAAACCGTCTAAACCCGCCCACAACTTTAAGTTCAGTAGCAGCGAGACTGCAAACCAGAAAGGCCTTACCTGTGAACTGTTTTGATGTCCTTGGACTTGGCACTGAGTTGAACTGCCTTGGGGAAGGCCTGAGCGGGAGTGCGGAGAACTTTGGCCGTTGTCTAGGGCCCCAGTCTGAGCCACTGAGCCAGACGGAGCTGATAGTGTTTGGCGGTGGGTCACACGGATCCATTGTCAGTGATCTGCCCCGGCAAGCTCTGCCCTCAGGGTCGCAGAGCTAGAAACGGGTGGGAGCTGGTAACCCAGCAACCAAGTAGCCTAAGGGTGGGGTCTGAGCCGCCTTGCAGCCCTAACCCTCAGGGGCAGAGTGAGATCGGTTTTGGCACACTGAGTAAGTGCATAGCCACTTCAGCAGCGATTCCAGCGAGAAAGCTGGGAAAGCTTCTGCTCAGCAAGTTTACAAGTTCAAAGTGCCTTTTAAGTAGGCTGAAGAGAGATTTAGGGTGTCTACCTGCTGGGGTTTGAGAAATCAGCAGCCTCCAGTCGTATCAGAACTGTGACTAACATCTCATACCCCAGAAGACCACGTGTTGCCCAGACAATATTCAATAACATATACAAACTGCTTTGTTTTTGGTTGTGTATTTTTTTCTTCTTTTTTTTTTTTGGTTTGGTTGTTTTTTTTGTTTGTTTATTTTGACGTTGCTGATGTTCTTTTGTTTTTTTAATTTCAATCTTTTCCACACAGATCCCTTTTTCTTTCTCAATTTTCCTAGTTTAATTATAACTTCCCATTGCTGCCTTTTTTAATAACTTCAACTTCATTTTTGCTAGTGTCTCTACCGATATAATTTGGTTTTTCACCCAATTTTATCCCCGTAAAGTTTTCTGTTTGCTTCTTTTGGTTTGATTTATAGCATTTTAGTCTTTCCTCTCTACTTGGTGGAGGTGGGGTACTGTGTCTGATCAGGTTAGCAAAGAGCTGCTGACCTCAAGGGAACCACGCAACTGGGCACCCCCAGAAGGTGGGGATTTTTAAGGTTGTGTCAAAGTACCCTACTGTACACCTATATTGCCCTGTCTCCCTCTTTCTGTGCTTCTCTTCTTTTTGTCAATATTCCTTATACCCACCCCCTCTCCTTTCTCTATCTTTCTTTTTTTCTTATCACTGGGTCCTCCTTTCTTTCATCCCCTTTTTTTTGCTCTTCAACCTTCTCACCCTTCTGGTCCTATAACCCTTAGTCCACAGGCATAAGAACTTAAAGAGCAAGAGGAAGTGAAAGGAAAATTAGGGCAAGGAAACAGATAAAAGAAATCACTCATGAGGAAGAATCAGCAGAAAACTCCAGGCAACATGAAGAACCAGTCTAGAACAACCCCACCAAGGGACCATGAGGTAGCTACTGCAGATGATTCCACCAGTATAGAAATGTTAGGAATGACAGAAAGGGAATTTAGAATACACATGTTGAAAACAATGAAAGAAATGATGGAAACAATGAAGGAAATTGCTAATAAAGTGGAAAATAACCGAAAGGAAATCCAAAAACAGAATCAAATAAGAGATGAACGATATGAAGAATATAAAAAGGATATAGCAGACCTGAAGGAACTGAAACAGTCAATTAGGGAACTTAAAGATACAATGGAAAGTATCAGCAACAGGTTAGACCATGCAGAAGAAAGAATTTCAGAGGTAGAAGACAAAGTTCTTGAGATAACTCAGACAGTAAAAGAGGCAGAAAAGAAGAGAGAGAAAGCAGAACGTTCACTGTCAGAATTATGGGACTTTATGAAGCGTTCCAACATACGAGTTATAGGAATTCCAGAAGGGGAAGAAGAATGCCCCAGAGGAATGGAAGCCATACTAGAGAATATTATAAAAGAAAATTTCCCAAACATCACCAAAGAGTCTGACACACTGCTTTCAGAGGGATATCGGACCCCAGGTCGCCTCAACTCTAACCGAGCTTCTCCAAGACACATTGTGATGAACCTGTCCAAAGTCAAGACAAAAGAAAAGATTCTGCAAGCTGCCAGGAGTAAGCGCCAGTTGACCTACAGGGGCAAATCCATCAGAGTTACCGCAGACTTCTGTAATGAAACTTTCCAAGCAAGAAGACAATGGTCATCTACCTTTAATCTACTTAAACAGAACAATTTTCAGCCCAGAATTCTGTACCCTGCTAAGCTAAGCTTCAGAATTGACGGAGAAATCAAATCATTTACGGATATACAAACATTGAGGAAATTTGCCACAACAAGACCAGCTCTACAGGAAATACTTCAACCTGTTCTGCACACCGACCACCACAATGGATCAGCAGCAAAGTAAGAACTCAGAAATCAAAGGACAAAACCTAACCTCCACACTGATGCAAAAGATAAAACTAAGCAATGGACTCTCACAAAATAAGACGAATAGAATACTACCACACTTATCAATTATCTCAATAAATGTTAATGGCTTGAATTCCCCACTGAAGAGACATAGATTGGCTGACTGGATTAAAAAACACAAGCCATCCATTTGCTGTCTGCAAGAAACACACCTGGCCTCAAAAGACAAATTAAAGCTCCGAGTCAAGGGTTGGAAGACAATTTTTCAGGCAACCGGAATTCAGAAGAAAAGAGGAGTTGCAATCTTATTTTCAGATACATGTGGATTTAAAGCAACTAAAGTCAAAAAAGACAAAGATGGTCACTTTATATTGGTCAAGGGAAAACTACAACAAGAAGACATTTCAATTCTAAATATTTATGCACCCAATTTAAATGCTCCCAGATTCCTGAAGCAGACCTTACTCAGTCTGAGCAATATGATATCTGATAATACCATCATAACAGGGGACTTTAACACACCTCTTACAGAGCTGGACAGATCCTCTAAACAGAAATTAAACAAAGATGTAAGAGATTTAAATGAGACCCTAGAACAACTATGCTTGATAGATGCATATAGAACACTCCACCCCAAAGATAAAGAATATACATTCTTCTCATCACCCCATGGAACATTCTCCAAAATTGATCATATCCTGGGACACAAAACAAATATCAACAGAATCAAAAGAATTGAAATTTTACCTTGTATCTTTTCAGACCATAAGGCACTAAAGGTGGAACTCAACTCTAACAAAAATGCTCAAGCCCACCCAAAGGCATGGAAATTAAACAATCTTCTGTTGAATAACAGATGGGTGAAGGAAGAAATAAAACAGGAAATCATTAACTTCCTTGAGCATAACAACAATGAAGACACAAGCTACCAAAACCTGTGGGATACTGCAAAAGCAGTTTTGAGAGGAAAATTCATCGCTTTAGATGCCTACATTCGAAAAACAGAAAGAGAGCACATCAACAATCTCACAAGAGATCTTATGGAATTGGAAAAAGAAGAACAATCTAAGCCTAAACTCAGTAGAAGAAAAGAAATATCCAAAATCAAATCAGAGATCAATGAAATTGAAAACAAAAGAATCATTCAGAAAATTAATGAAACAAGGAGTTGGTTTTTTGAAAAAATAAATAAAATAGATAAACCATTGGCCAGACTAACTAGAAATAGAAAAGTAAAATCTCTAATAACCTCAATCAGAAACGATAAAGGGGAAATAACAACTGATCCCACAGAGATACAAGAGATCATCTCTGAATACTACCAGAAACTCTATGCCCAGAAATTTAACAATGTGAAGGAAATGGATCAATATTTGGAATCACACCCTCTCCCTAGACTTAGCCAGGAAGAAATAGACCTCCTGAACAGACCAATTTCAAGCACTGAGATCAAAGAAACAATAAAAAAGCTTCCAACTAAAAAATGCCCTGGTCCAGATGGCTTCACTCCAGAATTCTATCAAACCTTCAAGGAAGAGCTTATTCCTGCACTGCAGAAATTATTCCAAAAAACTGAGGAAGAAGGAATCTTCCCCAACACATTCTATGAAGCAAACATCACCCTGATACCAAAACCAGGAAAAGACCCAAACAAAAAGGAGAATTTCAGACCAATCTCACTCATGAACATAGACGCAAAAATTCTCAACAAAATCCTAGCCAATAGATTACAGCTTATCATCAAAAAAGTCATTCATCATGATCAAGTAGGCTTCATCCCAGGGATGCAAGGCTGGTTTAACATACGCAAGTCTATAAACGTTATCCACCATATTAACAGAGGCAAAAATAAAGATCACATGATCCTCTTAATAGATGCAGAAAAAGCATTTGATAAAATCCAGCATCCTTTTCTAATTAGAACTCTGAAGAGTTCTAATTAGATGTGCCATAGGTGGCACATTTCTAAAACTGATTGAAGCTATCTATGACAAACCCACAGCCAATATTTTACTGAATGGAGTAAAACTGAAAGCTTTTCCTCTTAGAACTGGAACCAGACAAGGTTGTCCTCTGTCACCTTTACTATTCAACGTAGTGCTGGAAGTTCTAGCCAATACAATTAGGCAAGACAAGGAAATAAAGGGAATCCAAATGGGAGCAGAGGAGGTAAAACTCTCCCTCTTTGCTGACGACATGATCTTATACTTAGAGAACCCCAAAGACTCAACCACAAGACTCCTAGAAGTCATCAAAAAATACAGTAATGTTTCAGGATATAAAATCAATGTCCACAAGTCAGTAGCCTTTGTATACACCAATAACAGTCAAGATGAGAAGCTAATTAAGGACACAACTCCCTTCACCATAGTTTCAAAGAAAATGAAATACCTAGGAATATACCTAACGAAGGAGGTGAAGGACCTCTATAAAGAAAACTATGAAATCCTCAGAAAGGAAATAGCAGAGGATATTAACAAATGGAAGAACATACCATGCTCATGGATGGGAAGAATCAACATTGTTAAAATGTCTATACTTCCCAAAGCTATCTACCTATTCAATGCCATTCCTATCAAAGTACCTACATCGTACTTTCAAGATTTGGAAAAAATGATTCTGCGTTTTGTATGGAACCAGAAAAAACCCCGTATAGCTAAGGCAGTTCTTAGTAACAAAAATAAAGTTGGGGGCGTCAGCATACCAGATTTTAGTCTGTACTACAAAGCCATAGTGCTCAAGACAGCATGGTACTGGCACAAAAACAGAGACATAGACACTTGGAATCGAATTGAACACCAAGAAATGAAACTAACCTCTTACAACCACCTAATCTTTGATAAACCAAACAAGAACTTACCTTGGGGGAAAGACTCCCTATTCAATAAATGGTGTTGGGAGAACTGGATGTCTACATGTAAAAGACTGAAACTGGACCCACACCTTTCCCCACTCACAAAAATTGATTCAAGATGGATAAAGGACTTAAATTTAAGGCATGAAACAATAAAAATCCTCAAAGAAAGCATAGGAAAAACACTGGAAGATATTGGCCTGGGGGAAGACTTCATGAAGAAGACTGCCATGGCAATGGCAACAACATCAAAAATAAACAAATGGGACTTCATTAAACTGAAAAGCTTCTGTACAGCTAAGGACACAATAACCAAAGCAAAGAGACAACCTACACAATGGGAAAGGATATTTGCATATTTTCAATCAGACAAAAGCTTGATAACCAGGATCTATAGAGAACTCAAATTAATCCACATGAAAAAAGCCAACAATCCCTTATATCAATGGGCAAGAGACATGAATAGAACTTTCTCTAAAGATGACAGACGAATGGCTAACAAACATATGAAAAAATGTTCATCATCTCTATATATTAGAGAAATGCAAATCAAAACAACCCTGAGATATCATCTAACCCCAGTGAGAATGGCCCACATCACAAAATCTCAAAACTGCAGATGCTGGCGTGGATGTGGAGAGAAGGGAACACTTTTACACTGCTGGTGGGACTGCAAACTAGTACAACCTTTCTGGAAGGAAGTATGGAGAAACCTCAAAGCACTCAACCTAGACCTCCCATTCGATCCTGCAATCCCATTACTGGGCATCTACCCAGAAGGAAAAAAATCCTTTTATCATAAGGACACTTGTACTAGACTGTTTATGGCAGCTCAATTTACCATTGCCAAAATGTGGAAACAGCCTAAATGCCCACCAACCCAGGAATGGATTAACAAGCTGTGGTATATGTATACCATGGAATACTATTCAGCTATTAAAAAAAATGGAGACTTTACATCCTTCGTATTAACTTGGATGGAAGTGGAAGACATTATTCTTAGTAAAGCATCACAAGAATGGAGAAGCATGAATCCTATGTACTCAATCTTGATATGAGGACAATTAATGACAATTAAGTTTATGGGGGGGGAAGCAGAAAGATTGATGGAGGGAGGAGGGTGGGGCCTTAGTGTGTGTCACACTTTATGGGGGCAAGACATGATTGCAAGAGGGACTTTACCTAACAATTGCAATCAGTGTAACTGACTTATTGTACCCTCAATGAATCCCCAACAATAAAAAAAAAAAAAGAAAAAAAAAAGAAAATATGCAAATATCCTTTCCCATTGTGTAGGTTGTCTCTTTGCTTTGGTTGTTGTTTCCTTAAGTGGACAAAAGCTTTTCAGTTTAATGAAATCCCATTTGTTTATTTTTGTTGTTGTAATTGCCATGGCAGTCTTCTTCATGAAGTCTTTCCCCAGGCCAATATCTTCCAGTGTTTTTCCTATGCTTTCCTTGAGGATTTTTATTCTTTCATGGCTTAAATTTCAGTCCTTTATCTATCTTGAATCAATTTTTGTGAGTGGGGAAAGGTGTGGGTCCAGTTTCAGTCTTTTACATGTAGACATCCAGTTCTCTCAACACCATTTATTGAATAGGGAGTCTTTCCCCCGGGGTATATTCTTGTTTGGTTTATCAAAGATTAGGTGGTTGTAAGATGTTAGTTTCATTTCTTGGTTTTCAATTCGATTCCAACTGTCTATGTCTCTGTTTTTGTGCCAGTACGATGCTGTCTTGACCACTGTTGCTTTGTAGTACAGACTAAAATCTGGTATGCTGATGCCCACAGCTTTATTTTTATTACTAAGAACTGCCTTAGCTATACGGGTATTTTCTATTTCCATACAAAACGCAGAATCATTTTTTCCAAATCTTGAAAGTACGATGTTGGTATTTTGATAGGAATGGCGTTGAATAGGTAGATTGCTTTGGGAAGTATAGACATTTTAACAATATTGATTCTTCCCATCCATGAGCATGGTATGTTCTTCCATTTGTTAATATCCTCTGCTATTTCCTTTCTGAGGATTTCGTGGTTTTCTTTATAGAGGTCCTTCACCTCCTTCGTTAGGTATATTCCTAGGTATTTCATTTTCTTTGAAACTATGGTGAAGGGAGTTGTGTCCTTAATTAGCTTCTCACCTTCACTGTTATTGGCGTATACAAAGGCTACGGACTTGTGGACATTGATTTTATATCCTGAAACATTACTGTATTTTTTGATGACTTCTAGGAGTCATGTGGTTGAGTCCTTGGGGTTCTCTAAGTATAAGATTATGTCATCAGCAAAGAGGGAGAGCTTGACCTGCTCTGCTCCCATTTGGATTCCCTTTATTTCCTTATCTTGCCTAATTGTATTGGCTAGAACTTCCAGCACTATGTTGAATAGTAAAGGTGACTGAGGACAATCTTGTCTAGTTCCAGTTCTAAGAGGAAAAGCTTTCAGTTTTACTCCATTCAGTAAAGTATTGGCTGTGGGTTTGTCATAGATAGCTTCATTCAGTTTTAGAAATGTGCCACCTATGCCTATACTCTTCAGTGTTCTAATTAGAAAAGGATGCTGGATTTTATCAAATGCTTTTTCTGCATCTATTGAGAGGATCATGTGATCTTTATTTTTGCCTCTGTTAATATGGTGGATAACGTTTATGGACTTGTGTATGTTAAACCAGCCTTGCATCCCTGGGATGAAGCCTACTTGATCATGATGAATGACTTTTTTGATGATAAGCTGTAATCTATTGGCTAGGATTTTGTTGAGAATTTTTGCATCTGTATTCATGAGTGAGATTGGTCTGAAATTCTCCTTTTTGTTTGGGTCTTTTCCTGGTTTTGGTATCAGGGTGATATTTGCTTCATAGAATGTGTTGGGGAAGATTCCTTCTTCCTCAATTTTTTGGAATAATTTCTGCAGTACAGGAATAAGCTCTTCCTTGAAGGTTTGATAGAATTCTGCAGTGAAGCCATCTGGACCAGGGCATTTTTTGGTTGGAAGATTTTTTATTGTTTCTTTGATCTCGGTGCTTGAAATTGGTCTGTTCAGGAGCTCTATTTCTTCCTGGCTGAGTCTAGGGAGAGGGTGTGATTCCAAATATTGATCCATTTCCTTTACATTGTCAAATTTCTGGGCATAGAGTTTCTGGTAGTATTCAGAGATGATCTCTTGTATCTCTGTGGGATCAGTTGTTATTTCTCCTTTATCATTTCTTAGGTTACTAGAGATTTTACTTTTCTATTTCTCGTTAGTCTGGCCAGTGGTTTATCTATTTTATTTATTTTTTCAAAAAAGCAACTCCTTCTTTCATTAATTTTCTGAATGGTTCTTTGTTTTCAATTTCATTGATCTCTGATTTGATTTTGGATATTTCTTTTCTTCTACTGAGTTTAGGCTTCGATTGTTCTCCTTTTTCCAATTCCATAAGATGGCTTGTGAGATTGTTGATGCGCTCTCTTTCTGTTTTTCTAATGTAGGCATCTAAAGCGATGAATTTTCCTCTCAAAACTGCTTTTGCAGTATCCCACAGGTTTTGGTAGCTTGTGTCTGCATTGTTGTTATGCTCAAGGAAGTTAATGATTTCCTGTTTTATTTCTTCCTGCACTCATCTTTTACTCAACAAAAGATTGTTTAATTTCCATGCCTTTGTGTGGGTTCGAGCGTTTTTGTTGGAGTTGAGTTCCACCTTTAGTGCCTTATGGTCTGAGAAGATATAAGGTAAAATTTCAATTCTTTTGATTCTGTTGATATTTGTTTTGTGTCCCAGGATATGATCAATTTTGGAGAATGTTCCATGGGGTGATGAGAAGAATGTATATTCTTTATCTTTGGGGTGGAGTGTTCTTTATGCATCTATCAAGCACAGTTGTTCTAGGGTCTCATTTAAATCTCTTATATCTTTGTTTAATTTCTGTTTAGAGGATCTGTCAGCTGTGTAAGAGGAGTGTTAAAGTCCCCTGTTATTATGGTATTATCAGATATCATATTGCTCAGACTGAGTAAGGTCTGTTTCAAGAAAATGGGAGCATTTAAATTGGGTGCATAAATATTTAGAATTGGAACATCTTCTTGTTTTATTTTTTCCTTGACCAATATAAAGTGACCATCTTTGTCTTTTTTGACTTTAGTTGCTTTCAATCCATATGAATCTGAAAATAAGATTGCAACTCCTCTTTTCTTCTGAATGCCATTTGCCTGAAAATTTGTCTTCCAAACCTTGACTCGGAGCAAATGGATGGCTTGTGTTTTTTAATCCAGTCAGCCAATCTATGTCTCTTCACTGGGGAATTCAAGCCATTAACATTTATTGAGATAATCGATGTGTGGTAGTATTCTATTCATCTTATTTTGTGAGAGTCCATTGCTTAGTTTTATCTTTTGCATCAGTGTGGAGGTTAGGTTCTGTCCTTTATTTTCTGATTTCTTACTTTGCTGCTGATCCATTGTGGTGGTCAGTGTGTAGAATATGTTGAAGTATTTCCTGTAGAGCTGGTCTTGTTGTGGCGAAGTTCCTCAATGTTTGTATATCTGTAAATGATTTGATTTCTCTGTCAATTTTTAAGCTTACCTTAGCAGGGTACAGTATTCTGGGCTGGAAGTTGTTCTGTTTAAGTAGATTAAAGGTAGAGGACCATTGTCTTCTTGCTTGGAAAGTTTCATTAGAGAAGTCTGCTGTCACTCTGATGGATTTGCCCCTGTAGATCAACTGGCGCTTACTCCTGGCAGCTTGCAGAATCTTTTCTTTTGTCTTGACTTTGGACAGGTTCATCACAATGTGTCTTGGAGAAGCTCGGTTAGAGTTGAGGCTACGTGGGGTCCGATATCCCTCTGAAAGCAGTGTGTCAGAATCTTTGGTGATATTTGGGAAATTTTGTTTCATAATATTCTCTAGTATGGCTTCCATTCCTCTGGGGCATTCTTCTTCCCCTTCTGGTATTCCTATAACTCATATGTTGGAACGCTTCATAAAGTCCCATAATTCTGACAGTGAACGTTCTGCTTTCTTTCTCTTCTTTTCTGCCTCTTTTACTATCTGAGTTATCTCAAGAACTTTGTCTTCTACCTCTGAAATTCTTTCTTCTGCATGGTCTAACCTGTTGCTGATACTTTCCATTGTATCTTTAAGTTCCCTAATAGACTGTTTCAGTTCCTTCAGCCCTGCTATATCCTTTCTATATTCTTCATATCGTTCATCTCTTATTTGATTCTGTTTTTTGATTTCCTTTTGGTTATAGTCCACTTTATTAGCAGTTTCCTTCATTGTTTCCATCGTTTCTTTCATTATTTTCATCATGTGTATTCTAAATTCCCTTTCTGTCATTCCTAACATTTCTTTATAGGAAGAATCCTCTGCAGTAACTACCTCCTGGTCCCTTGGTGGGTTTGTTCTGGACTGGTTCTTCATGTTGCCTGGAGTTTTCTGCTGATTCTTCGTCATGAGTGATTTCTTTTATGTTTCCTTGCCCTAATTTTACTTTCACTTCCTCTTGCTCTTTAAGTTCTCATTCCCGTGGAATAAGGGTTCGATGAGTCATTTGGGTACAGGACCAGAAGGGTGAGAAGGTTGAAGAGCAAGAAAGGGATGAAAGAAAGGAGGACAGAGTGAAAAGAAAAAAATATATAGAGAAGGGGGGTAAAAGGAATATTGACAAAAAGGAGAGAGGCACAGAAAGAGGTAGACAGAGCAATATAGGTGCACAGTGGGGTACTTTGACACAACCTTAAAAAAACCCCACCTTCTTGGGGTGCCCAGTTGAGTGGTTCCCTTGAGGTCAACAGCTCTTTGGTAACCTGATCAGACACAGTACCCCACCTCCACCAAGTAGAGAGGAAAGACAAAAATGCTATAAATCAAACCAAAACAAGCAAACAGAAAACTTTGTGGGATAAAATTGGGTGAAAAACCAAATAATAGCAGTAGAAACACTAGCAAAAATGAAGTTCTAGTTATTGAAAAAGGCAGCAATGGGAAATTATAATTAAACTAAAAAAATTGGGAAAGAAAAAAGATCTGTACGGGGAAGTTTGAAATTAAAAAACAAAACAACATCAACAACATCAAAATAAACAAACCCCCCCCAGCCAAACCAAAAAAAAGACAAAACAAAAACAAAAACAAAAACACAACCAAGAACAAAGCAGTATGTATATGTTGTTGAATATTGTCTGGGCAACACGTGATCTTCTGGGGTATGAGATGTTCATCGCAGTTCTGATACGACTGGAGGCTGCTGATTTCTCAAACCCCAGCAGGTAGACACCTTAAATCTCTCTTCAGCCCACTTAAAAGGCACTTTGAACTTGTAAACTTGCTGAGCAGAAGCTTTCCCAGGGAAGTGCTTGTCGCTGGAATCACTGCTGAAGTGGCTATCCACTTACCCAGTGTGCCAAAACCGGTCTCACTCTGCCCCTGTGGGTTAGGGCTGCAAGGCGGCTCAGACCCCACCCTTAGGCTACTCAGTCGCTGAGTTACCAGCTCTCACCTGATTCTAGCTCTGTGACCCTGAGGGTGGAGCTTGCCGGTGCAGATCACTCCACAGTGGCTCCCTGTGGCCCACAGCCAAACACTATTAACTCCGTCTTGCTCAGCAGTTCAGACTGGGTCCCTAGACAATGGCCAAAGTTCTCTGCACTCCCACTCAGGCTCTCCCCAAGGCAGTTCAACTGAGTGCCAAGTCCAAAGGCAGCAAAACAGTTCACAGATAAGGCCTTTCTGGTTTGCAGTCTCGCTGCTGCTGAAGTTACAGTTGCAGGTGGGATTAGACCAATTGAACACACGCAACCACTTGCTGGTTTTCCACTGTTTTAGTCCTCCTCTTGGGGTCCAGAAGTCTCTCGCTGACTCCCTGTATCCTCACAGGGATGATGATAAGCAGTTCCCACCAGCCAGAGATGCCTGGAGTCCTATCTGCCCAGATTCATGGTGCCCAGATGCAAGGAAGCTGTTACTTGGCAGCCATCTTGCTCTCCTCTCCAGATCCTACTAAGCTTTATTCAACCAACAAGTGACTTGAGTATTACAAATTTAATACAGTTTTTTTCCTTTCATAAAATGCAAATACATTTTTTGCACCTTTTGTATATGACTGGTAGCTTCTCTCTGATTAACAGATTTCCTTAATTTAAGAGAATTCCAAATCTTTATTTGTTTTTATTTTATTATTTTCTTTTTATTAAATCATAGTTGTGTACAATTAATGCAATCATAGGGCACCATACACTGGTTTTATATACCATTAGACATATTTTCATCACACTGGTTAACATAGCCTTCCTGGCATTTTCTTAGTTATTGTGTTAACACGTCTATATTCTACATTTGCTAAGTTTCACTTGTACCCTTGTAAGATGCACCGTAGGTGTTATCCCACCAATCACCCTCCCTCTGCCCATCCTTACCCCCTCCCTACCCCCTTCCCCATATTTTTAGGTTATAACTGGGTTATAGCTTTCATATGAAAGCCACAAATTAGTTTCATAGTAGGGCTGAGTATATTGGATACTTTTTCTTCCATTCTTCAGATACTTTACTAAGAAGAATATGTTCCAGCTCCATGTAAACATGAAAGAGGTAAAGTCTCTATCTTTTTTAAGGCTGTATAATATCCCATGCTGTACATAACCACAGTTTATTAATCCATTCGTGGATCGATGGGCACTTGGGCTCTTTCCATGACTTAGCAATTATGAATTGGGCTACAATAAACATTGTGGTACAAATATCTTTGTTATAATGTGATTTATACTCTTCTGGGTATATACCTAGTAGAGGAATTATAGGAGTGAATGGCAGGTCTATGTTTAGATCTCTAAGTGTTCTCCAAACATCTTTCCAAAAGAAATGTATTAATTTGCATCCCCACCAGCAGTGTAGAAGTTTTCATTTTTTCCATATCCACGCCAACATCTCTGGTCTTGGGATTTTGTGATATTTGCTAATCTTACTGGAGTAGATGATATCTCAAAGTAGTTTGGATTTGAATTGCTCTGATGATTAAGGATGATGAGCATTTTTTCATATGTCTGTAGGCCATGCGCTGTCTTCTTCGGAGAAGTTTCTCTTCAAGTCCCTTGCCCAACCTACGATGGGATCACTTGTTCTTTTCTTACTTATATGTTTGAACTCTCTGTGGATTCTGGTTATTAAAATGTTGTTGGAGACATAGTCTGCAAATATCTTCTCCCTTTTTGAGGTCCGTCTGCTTGCTTTACTTACTGTGTTCATGGCTGTGCAGAAGCTTTTTAGTTTGATCAGATCCCAGTAGTGTATTTTTGAAGCTGCTTCAATTGGCTGGTGGGGTCCTCCTCATAAAATATTTGCCCAGACCATTTTCTTCAAGAGTTTTCACTGCACTTTCTTCTAGTATTTTTATAGTTTCATGTCTTAAGTTTAAATCTTTAATCCAGTGAGAGTCTATCTTAGTTAATGGTGAAAGGTGTGGGTCCAGTTTCAGTCTTCTACAGGTTGCCAGCCAGTTCACCCAGCACCATTTGTTAAATAGGGAATCTTTTCCCCACTGAATGTTTTTAATTGGCTTGTCAATGTTCAAATAACGGTAAGTAGCTGGGTTCATCTCTTGGTTCTCTATTCTGTTCCATACATCCACCTCTCTGTTTTTCTGCCAGTACCATGCTGTTTTGATCACTATCAATTTATTGTATAGTCTGAGGTCTGGTAGCGTGATTCCTCCTGCTTTGTTTTTATTTTTGAGTAATGTCGTGGCTATTTGAGGTTTTTTTCTGATTCCATGTAAAACGAAGTATTATTTTTTCAAGATCTTTAAAGTATGACAGTGGAGCTTTCATAGAGATAGCACTAAAATTATATATTACTTTGTGTAGCATGGACATTTTAACGATGTTGATTCTTCTTAGCCGTGAGCATGGTATGTTTTTCCATTTGTTAACATTTTAAACTATTTGTTTTCTTAGAGTTTTATAGTGCTCTTTATAGATACCTTTCACATCAGTTCTTAGATAAACTCCCAAATGTTTCATCTTCTTTGGCACTACTGTGAATGGAATAGAGTCCTTAACTGTTTTTTCAGCTTGACTATTGTTGGTATGTATACTACCGATTTATGAACATCGATTTTGTAACCTGAGATGCTGCTGTATTCCTTGATCACTTCTAAGAGTTTTGTAGTAGAATACCTGGTGTTTTCCAGATATACGATCATATCATCTGTGAAGAGCAAAAGTTTGATCTCTTCTGACCCTATATTGATTCCCTTGATCGCCTTTTCTTCCCTAATTGCAATGGCTAAAACTTCCATTACAATATTAAAGAGCAGTGGAGTCATGGGCACCCTTTTCTGGTTCCTGATCTGAGTGGAAATTAGTTCAGTTTAATTCCATTCAATACGATATTGGCTGTGGGTTTGCTGTAGATGGCCTCTATCAGTTTAAGAAATAGTTCTATGCCAATTTTCTTAAGTTTTCTGATGATGAAGGTATGCTGGTATTATCAAAAGCTTTTTCTGCATCAATTGAGAGAATCATATGGTCTTTGTTTTTCATTTGTTTATATGCTGAATCATATTTGTAGATTTACATATATTGAACCAGCTTGAGACCCTGGGATAAAACTGACTTGATCATGATGTATAATTTGTTTGATGTGTTTCTTGGTTCTGTTTGTTAGGATCTTGTTGAATACTTTCGCATCTATATTCATTAGTGATATTGGTCTATAATTTTCTTTTCTTGTGTCTTTTCCTGGTTTGGGGATTAGGGTGATGTTTGCTTCATAGAATGTGTTGGGTAGTGTTCCTTCTTTTACTATATTTTGGAACATGTTGAGTAATATAGGTACTAGTTTCTCTTTAAAGGTTTGGTAGAATTCTCACGTGAAGCCATCTGGTCCCGGGCTCTTCTTTTTAGGGAGATTTTGTATGGTTGATGCTACTTCAGAACTTGATATAGGCCTGTTCAACATTTCCACTTGATTCTGGCTAAGTCTTGGAAGGTGACGTGATTTCAAGTATTGGTGAATTTCCTTCAGATTTTCATATTTCTCAGAATAAATTTTCTAGTAATATTCATTAAGGATTTTTTTAATATCTGAGGAGTCTGTTGTTATTTCGTCTTTGTCATTTCTGATTGATAAAATTAGAGATTTATTCTTTTTTTCCTGGTTTGGTTAGTCAAAGGATTTTCTATTTCATTGACCTTTTCAAAAAACCAAAATTTTGATTTATTGATCTGTTGTATAATTCTTGTTTTCAATTTCATTTAATTCTGCTCTAATTTTGGTTATTTCTAGTGGGTTTGGGGTTGGAATGTTCTTCCTTTTCCTGTTGCTTGAGATGTCCCATTAAGTTGTTAATTTCCTCTCTTTCCGTTTTCTTGAGGAAGGTTTGCAGGGCAATAAATTTCTGTTTTCTGATTCTCTTTGCTATATACCAGAGGTTCTGATAATGCATGTCTTTATTGTCATTTTGCTCCAAAAATTTGACAATTTCCTTCTTAATCTCATCTATTACTCAGCTATCATTCATCATAAGGTTGTTTAACTTCCACGTTTTTGTATGAGTATGCAGATTCCTGTTGTTACTGAGTTCAACTTTTATTCCATGGTGGTCCAAGAAGATGCAAGGAATAATTTCTATTCCTTTAAATTTACTGACGTTAGACTTGTGACCTAAGATGTGATTGATTTTGGAGTATGTTCCATGGGCTTATGCGAAGTATGTGTATTCAGTTTTGTTGAGATGAAATGCTCTGTAGATGTCTGTTAAATCCAAATGTTGTATGGTTAGGTTTAAATCTAAAATTTCTTTGTTCAGCTTCTTATTGGAGGATCTATCCAACATTGCCAAAGTAGTGTTAAAATCTCTGACTACTATGGATCTGTAGGAAATTTAATTGCTCCATGTCTGTTAGAGTTTCTCTTATAAATTGAGGCACATTCTGGTTGGGGGCATAAATATTAATAATTGAAATCTCATCATATTGTGTATTACCCTTAACAAATATGAAGTGACCATTCTTTTCTTTCCTTACTTTTGTTGGTT
This sequence comes from Nycticebus coucang, assembly GCF_027406575.1. Taxonomy (NCBI): domain Eukaryota; kingdom Metazoa; phylum Chordata; class Mammalia; order Primates; family Lorisidae; genus Nycticebus; species Nycticebus coucang. Next base: position 89,532,238 of record NC_069804.1, read on the forward strand.
TAAAGCCTATTGTATCTGCAAATAGAATTGCAACACCTGCTTTTTTCTGATTTCCATTTGCCTGAAATATGGACGACCATCCTTTCACCCTGAATCTATATTTATATTTTAAGGTAAGATGAGATTTTTGTATGCAACAAATATCTGGCCTGAGTTTTTTTATCCAGTCAGCCCACCTGTGCCCCTTTAGAGGACAGTTTAAGCCATTCACATTAATGGAGAATATTGATAAGTCTGGTAAAATTTTGGGTATTGAGTTTTCTGAAAGTGCAGTGGACAATTTTAATACTTTTGGCCCTGTGGAATTTGAAGTTTGATCTAAAGTTTCTGAGAGAGTTTACTTTTGTGGTAGAGAATTGTGCTGTTCATTATGGAGGATAGTTCTGAGAATATCCTATAGAGCTGGTTTGGTTATGGCATATTACTTCAACATGTGAATGCCATTAAAATATTTAATTTCTCCATCATAAATGAAACTCAGTTTAGTTGGATACAGGATCCGGGGTTGAAAGTTATTTTGTTTTAGGAGATTAAAAGTTGATGACCACCCTCTTTGCCTTGAAAGGTTTCAGCAGAGAGATCTGCAGTCATTCTAATATTTTTCCCTTTGTAGGTTATGGTTTTCTTATGTCTGGCTGCTTTCAGAATTTTCTTGTCATATTAACTTTAGTGAAGTTAATTATGATGTGCCTGGGGGATGTCTTACTTGGGTTGAGTCATGCTGGGGTTCTGAAACTTTCTGTTATCTGAATTTCAGAATCTCTTGGCATGTCTGGAAAATTCTTTTCATAATTTCATGGAGAAGAGCTTCTGTTCCTTGCGAAGCCACTTCATCTCTTTCAGGGATTCCAATGAGGGGGATATTAGCCTTCTTTGAATTATCCCAGTGCTCCCTGAGGGAATGATCCGTTTTTGCTCTCCTTTTCTCTTACTCTTTGAGAGGTTGGGAGTGTTCAAAAGCTTTGTCTTCAATGTCAGAAATCCTTTCTTCTGCTTGCTCCACTGTGTTACTGAAGGATTGTACTGTGTTTTTCTGATCTTTGAGTGCTGGAAATTCTTGCTTCAATGTGTCAAAATCTTTGGTGGTTTGTCTTTAAATTCGTTGAATTCTTGAGACCACTTTTGAATTGTTCCTCGAATTTCTAATTCCAACGTTTTAATTGCTCCTCGAATTTCTAATTCCAACCTTTCCTCCCTTCTATTAATCTTGTTTGCGATCCAAATTTTGAATTTGATTTCTGACATCTTGTCCATCTGCTTATGAATGGGATCTTCAGTTACATCTGCCATATCTTTCCTTGGGGGGATTGATCTACTCTGATTATTTATGTTACCAGAGTTTTCCCACTGATTCCACCCCATGATTATTTTACACTGTTTGGCTGGATGAGTGGATAATGAAAAGTTGGGTTCAGTTATCCAGGAGTAGTTATTAAACAGCCCTTTGCCCAAAAGCTGGGACTGGTGTCTCTACCTTTTCCCCTGGAGCTTTGTGGAGGACTCGTACGGTGCTACATCCTGAGAAACTTGGGAACTTCTTGGTGTGCTGGGGCTAAGTGGCTCTGTCTTGTTTTCAGCTGGTCTCTCTCTGACACTAGTGAAACAGTTACTTTGGGTTGAAGTCTCAGCTGTGTAGAAATACCAGCAATTAAGTCATCCTGCCCCCCACAGGCAACAATTGGAAAAGGAAAATCAAACCTTCCTACAACCACACACCCAAGGCACCACTTATATAGTCCTCCGGTGTTTGGCTCAGTTCAAAATGTCCAAATCAATTGTCTCAGTCATCACCTGTCTCAGGTGGAAGAGTTTAAAAGGCCTCTGGGAACTAGATCTCAGGGGTCTGCTGACAACTCAAATATGACTTGCTTTGCTGCTCCGTGAGTTTAGAAGGACCCACCCAGCAAATAGATTATTCTGGGAAGGTCGATGCCTCCTTCCCCACCTTGCACCTCTCTCACACACAGTCACTGATAACCTTGCAGGGCTGTGACCCAGTTGCCTCCAATGAGCAGATACTCCACGGGTTTGCACCTGCATCAATCACAAGGAGATCTATGTCTTCTCAGCCAGTCCACTGCTCTCTGCCACTATCTGGCAGGGGAAGGTGAGGCCTGACAACCTTGGACGCTTATTGCAGGCTGGGGCTGTTCACTCAGTTCCAGCCCCACCCATGATTGATGTTACTAAGAGAACAATTTTGTGGAATTTATTTCTGTCCCAGCTAAATTCCCTTGCAGAAGAGAAGCTGTTTTGAGTTCACAGAACCTGTGCCTTAGGCCCTGTCTTTGCTGTTGCAAGTTTGTATTCGCAGCAAGGTTAGCTGTCAGTTCTAGCTTCCTGCCTTTCTTTGTCTAGGCTGAGGATCCCCTGGGGCCAGGTGCGTCTTAGGCTCAGTAAAGCGGTCCTCTGGGTCAAACACACCCTGGGATTCTGCTGGCACTGCTCGTGCATTTTCTAGTGCCCCTCACTCCACTAAGGCCGGTACCGCCTCAGGCAAGGCAAACCCTTTACTCATGGGTCCTGCATTTCCGTCTCAGATCTTTTCTGCCAGTGGCTGCCAGCCGAGGTGATGCCCGGCTCCTTTGTTTGCCCAGAGAGACAGGGGATGTGACTCCGGAATATGCAGGGGTGAGCCCTATTATTGCCAAAAAGAGCTGCTGCTCTGTGCCTCAGGGCACCGCCGCTCCTGTGTGGTTCCCTGTCAGCCAACCATCCTCTCCTCACTCCCCTCCCACAGAATCAACACTGACCAGCAGCAGTCCAGGCCCTGTCCACACCTCTCAAGAAAAAGCCCAAGAATCTGGACTCCTGGGGTACAGGCCTCCAGACCTCAGAGTGAGAGTGGAGGGGAGTGCTGGGAGCTCAGAATTGCAGGTAGAGAATATATAGTTTTACACAGTTTTATGCCTGGCAGGAGAGCACTATGGCACCCTAGTAGGGGCAGTAGGTTCAGTTTTTAGAGGATCTCTCCTGTGAAGTTTAATGGGAGGACTTTTGAATTCTGCTTGTTTGTTTATGGGGTACTCCGAGCCATTCTCATGGGGGAGGGGACTCCCATCTGCTTGGTGATGGATTTTGTACCCTTTGTTTGTATCCTTGGGGTCACAGCTTGCCTCAGCACGGTTGATGTGTGTTCTTCAACCTTCTCTCTTGGTGCAGCTCTAATCTGTCAGGTTACTTGCTACAGTTCTGTCCTTTAACTCTCCTTCTGTACGAGACTCTCAGCTTAGAGGTCACTGGTCCACCTTCCAGGCGGAGCTGCTGCGAGACCTCTCTGCCAGTCCTACGTTTCTAAAGCTTGTGGGGGCAGGGGACGAAGACACAGTAGCCACCAATACGTTCAATGCCCCCAGCTCGGAAACCTCAAAACAACCCAAATTCCAAGTCTTTAGACAATGCTTAATTTCTTTACCCAATTACAAATCAAAGAATATTTAAATCCACCTATGTCCTGTAAGCTCCTGGTTTGATCTTCCACCTTTTTGGGTCAAACTAATATACACCTTCTATGTATTGATTTGTGACTTTATGGGTAACTCCAGTCTTCCTGAATTGTATAAATCAAAACTAACCTAACCACTGCAAGTCAACTTGCTCAAGACTTCTTGGGTGTGGCTCCATGGCATGGTCCTCAAATTTAGCTCAGAATAAACCTCTTTAAATTATTTTACAGATTTTGGCTTCCCTTTCATTGACAGTTGGTAGATAGTTTTGTGAATTTTAACACACAATGTATAGATTCATGCAACCCTTAATGAGAGAGGATACCTGGAAAAAGTATGATCTAAGAGCACCGAGGTCTTCTCAAGGAGACTCCAAGCATATACCTGTGAGGTCCTCCTCCTGGTGACACAGCTCTTTCAAATTTGTAAACTTAACTTACTGGGACCTGGTGGTGGAAGCTTGCTTCTCCTGTGAAAGCCCATGGTTCTGTAAAAGCCGGAGCCTTCTTCTCCAGCTTGATTCAAACTGACTGAAGAGAGATGTAACCATGGGCCAGAACTTTTTGACTGGGGATGAAAAGGAGAAGACTGAGCCAGTCGGGGACTGTGACCAGTTTGAATTCTTCTGTGCCATTGCTCTGACAGCTGAAATAAAGCCTTTCCTTTTTTTTTTTTTTTAAGACAGAGTCTCACTATGTCGCTCTCAGTAGAGTGCCATGGCATCACTTCTCACAGTAACGTCTAACTCTTGGGCTTTAAGCAATTCTCTTGCCTCACCTTCACAAGTAGGTGGGACTACAGGCATCCGTCACAACACCTTGATTTTTTGTTGCAGTTGTTATTGTTGTTTAGCAGGCCCAGGCTGGGTTCGAACCCACCTGCCTCAGTGTATGTGGCTGGCACCCTAACCCTTGAGCTATGGGCGCCAAGCCAAAAGCCTTTCCTCTTTTAATGATCGCGTTTGGGTGCTCTTTCTCTCCATTGGGCCTCGTCTTCCTGAAACACAATTAAAATACAGAAACTAGTAGGACACTGTATTTACACAGACTCACAATGTGTCCACACAAATTTCTTACTGATTATAGTAATGGAAAAAGAGTAACCTTATAGTTACTCATGATGACTCACTCCTATAATCCCAACTGTTTGGGAGGCTGGGGCAGAAGGATCACTTGAGCCAAGAAGTTTGAGACCAGCATTGGCAACATAGTGAGACCCAATCTCTAAAAAAAGAAGTAATCTTATGGTAGTTAAACTTGTTAGATGTGACCTTAACCAAATGAATGATTCATGATTACAATCAATACCATATATCTCCTAACACAATTGCATTGAGTACACAACATTTACAAAGTATTCTCTACATGTTGGCTGCCCCTTTGTAAAATTTTGTAATGAATATTTTGTAAATAAAGGTAGGTTAGGTATGATTTCCTATTTTCCCTATGTACAACTTTAGTGGTGGCTTTTGGGAGACTATGTTATACTGAGGTTAAATTTCCTGATTTTGATAATTGTATTGTGGTTATGTGACTGTCTTAGTTCTTCGGAAATATTTACTGAAGTATTTATGGGTAAAGGAGTATGGTACACACACACACACACACACACATACTGAGAGAAAGAGAATATATTATAATAAAACAATGCATCAAAATATACAACTGGTATATGGAAGTTCTTCATACTATTTTTTTGCAACTTCTGAAAATTTGAACATATTTCCAACAGAAAGTTAAAAACATTTAAGAGTATATATCTAAGGTAAAGATTCTTCCAAAAACCATTACTATGTACCATTACCATACCTAGAATTTTTCCAAATACTTTAAGACTATCAAATACACAGTAAATGTTATTTTTTTCTAGATTATTTCATAAATATGTGTGTGGCTGTGTTTATAGCTGGTTTTTCTGAACTAGGATCCTAATAAGGACCATTCATTGTACTTGTTTGATATGTCTCATATCTTTAAATCTATAGGTTCTTTCATCCCCTATCTTTTCTTGCAATGTATTTTTTGAAAGAACCAAATTATATATCCTGTAGATATATGGTATTTTCCTGATTGCACCCTAGATCATAGTTTAATATAAAGACTTCCTAATAATTATGCCTATCTTATAATTTGATTAAATGCCCTTTAAGGTAGTAAGTGATCCATTATTGAACATTCAGATAGAAGCTAGATTCTTTCAAAGGCATTTCCATAGTATAGAAGGTAGGACCTGTGGAATATTTAAGATTGATACCAACTAGGAATTTTTTATAATTCCATGAAAATATTAACATAGGTGAGGCACAGGTAGAAGTCTGGACAATGGCCACAATTGTAAAAGGTAAAAGATTTATATGACTTGAAGAGAAACCAGAGTATGCAATGGCCAAAATTGTGAAATCTGTTGTCTTTAATACTTTTCAGTGTTGTTTTATTCATGTCTTCATGCACTAAGGAATATGTGCTGTAGGACATCATTAAGTTTAGCCTTCAGCAAAGGAAGAACCAAGAAAAGCTAAGTGGGGTGGTTTCATTATTTATTTATTTTTATACATTAATGCATTTGTGGGGTACAATGTGCTGATTTCATATAGAATTAGGCGTGTTTACATCACATTGGTTAATATATACCTCATCTCATTTACTTAATTATTGTTTTAAGACATGTATACTCTATTCTTAATAGACCCATCATGTACCCTTGCATTATGCACCATAGGTGTGCTCCCTCCATTCGCCCTCCCTTGATCTGACCTTCCTCCTCCTGTCCCATATTCCCCTCCTCCCTCCTTCATCTTAGGCCATATTTGTGATCTACTCTTCATATGAAAGTGTGAGTGATTGTAAATTGGTTTCATAATAGTACTGAGTACACTGGATATTTTTCTTTTATTCTTCAGCTACTTTACTTAGTAGGATATGTTCCAGCTCCATCCATGTAAATGTAAAAGAGTTAAAGTCTTCATCCTTTTTAAGGTTGCATAATATTCCATAGTATACATATACCACAATTTATTAATCCATTCTTTAATCGATGGGCACTTGGGCATCTTCTATGACTTGGCTATTGTGAACTGAGCTTCAACGAGCAATCTGGTGCAAATATCTTTGTTATAAAGTGATTTTTTGTCTTTTGGATATACACCTAGTAGAGGAATTGCAGGATCAAATGGCAGGTCTACTTTTAGATCCCTGAGTATTCTCCAGGCTTCTTTCCAAAAGGGACATATTAGCTTGCACTCCCACCAGCAGTGCAGAAGTGTTCCCTTTTCTCCACATCCATGCCAACATATGTAGTTTTGGGATTTTGTTATGTGACCCACTCTTACTGGAGTTAGATGATATCTCAAAGTGGTTTTGATTTGCATTTCTCTGATGATTAAAGATGATGAGCATTTTTTCATGTGTCTGTAGGCCATGTGCCTATCTTCTTTAGAGAAGCTTCTGTTCAAGTCCCTTGCCCACAATAAAATGGAATTACTTTTTTATTATTATTATTGTTAATACATTTGAGTTCTCTGTGGATTCTGGTTATTAAACCTTTGTCAGAAGCATAGCCTGAAAATATCCTCCCTCATTCTGAGGACTGTCTTCTTGCTTTACTTACTGTGTTCTTGGCTGTGCAGAAGCTTTTTAGTTTGATCAGATACCAGTAATGTGTTTTTGGTGTTGCTTCAATTGTCCAGGGAGTCCTCCTCATAAAGTATTCTCCCAGGCCAATTTCTTCAAGTGTTTCTCCTACACTGTCTCCAAGAATCTTTACAGTTTCATGTCTTAAGTTTAAATCTTTTATCCAGTGAGAGTCAATTTTTGTTAATGGTGAAAGGTGGGAGTCCAGTTTCAGTCTTCTACAAGTTGCCAGCCAATTCTCCCAGCACCATTTGTTTCCCCCAATTTATATTTTTGATGGGCTTATCAAAGATAATGACGATAAGTGTCTGGGTTCATCTCTTGGTTCTCAATTCTGTTCCATACATCTACCCCTCTATTTTTGTTACAATACCATGTTGTTTTCATTACTATAGATTTATAGTATAGTTTGAAGTCAAGTAGCATGATTCCTCCTGATTTGTTTTTATTTCTGAGTAATGTTTTGGCTATTCAAGGGTTTTTCTAGTTTCATAGGAAGAGAAGTACTATTTTCCACAGATCTTTAAAGTATGATGGTGGTGCTTTGATAGGGATTGCATTAAATTTGTAAACTGCTTTGGGTAATACGGACATTTTAACAATGTTGATTCTTCCCAGCCATGAGCATGATACGCTTTTCCATTTGTTAATGTCTTCAGCTATTTCTTGTCTTCATAATTATCTTTATAGAGACCTTTCACATCCTTTGTTAGGTAAATTCCCAAATATTTCATCTTCTTTGGCACAACTGTAAAGAGAATAGAGTTCTTAACTGTTTTTTTGGCTTTACTATTATTGGTATATATAAAAGCTACTGATTTGTGAGTATTGATTTTGTATCCTGAGACACTGCTGTATTCCTTGATCAATTCTAAGAGTTTTGTAGTTGAGTCCTTGAAGTTTAAAGGTATAAAATCATATCATCTGCGAAGAGTGAAAATTTGATCTCCTCTGACCCTATTTGTATACCCTTGTTTGCCTTCTCTTGCCTGATTGAAATGGCTAAGACTTCCATTACAATGTTAAATAGCAGTGAAGACAATGGGCAACCTTGCCTGGTACCTGATCTGAGTGTGGAAATGATTTCAATTTTACTCTATTCAATATGATATTGGCTGTGGGTTTGCTATAGATGGCCTCTATCAGTTAAAGAGAAGTCCCTTCTTTACCTATTTTCTTAAATGTTCTGAGCATGAAAGGATGCTGGATATTTTCAGAAGCTTTTTCTGCATCGATTAAGAGAATCACATGGTTTCTGTTTTTTAGTTTTTTTTATGTGATGTATTATATGTATAGATTTATATATATTGAACCAACCTTGATACCCTGGGATTAAACCCACTTTTTCATGTTGTTTAATTCATTTGATGTGTTGCTGGATTCTGTTTGCTAGGATCTTATTGAATATTTTTGTATCCAAGTTCATTAAAGATATTTGTCTATAATTTTCTTTTCTGCTTGGGTCTTTTCCTGGTTTCGGGATCAGGGTGATATTTGTTTCATACAATGTGTTGGGAAGTATTACTTCTTTTTCAATGTTTTGGAAAAGGTTAAGTAATATAAGTACTAGTTCCTCTTTAAAAGTTTGGTAGAAGAAAGACTCAGCAAGATGGTGGCTGAGTAACAGCTTCCTTGCAACTGGGCACGGTGAGTCTGGGGAGATAAGACTCCAAGCATCTCTGTCTGGTGGGATCTGCCCATAAACATCCCTTTGAAGACACAGGGAGTCAGCTAGAGACTTCTGGACCTGAGGAGGAGGACAAAAGCAGTGGAAAACTGGCAAGTGGTTGTGTGTGTTCATTCAGTCTAATCCTGCTGGCAGCTGTAAATACAGCAGCAGTGAGATTGCAAACTGGAAAGGCCTTACCTGTGAGCTGCGTTGTTATTTTTGGACTTGGCACACAGTTGAACTACCTTGGGAGAACTTGGGCAAGAGTGCAGAGGACTTTAAGCATTGTCTAGGGCCCCAGACTGAGGTGCTGAGGCAGACGGAGTTAATAGTGTTCAGCTGTGGGCCACGGAGGCATTGTGGGAGAAGTGCCCCGGCAAGTTCTGCCCTCAGGGTTTCAGAGCAAGGATCAGGTGGGAGCGAATAATCTAGTGACTGAGCAGCGTAAAGGTGAGGACTGAGATGTCTTGCAGTGTTAGCCCTCAGGAGCATAAGTGAGACCAGTTTTGGCACACTGGTTAAGTGGATAGCCACTTCAGGAGTGATCCAAGCAACAAGTACTTTCCTGGGAAAGCTTCTGCTTAGCCAAGTTTAGCAGTTTAAAGTGCCTTTTAAGAAGGCTGAGGAGAGATTTAGGTTCTCCACCATGCGGGGTTTGAGAAATCAGCAGAGGCCTCCACTCTCCATCTCATACAGGCATATCAGCATTGTGATTAACATCTCATTCCCCAGAAGATCACCTGTTGCCCAGACAATATTCAGCAAGATATATATACTGCTTTGTTTTTTTGATTTTTGTTTTTTTTTTCGGGGGAGGGTTGTTGTTGTTTTTATTTTTTAATTTCAACATTTTCCCTATAGATTTTTCTTTTCTTTTTTTCTTTTCTTCATTTTTTCTAGTTTAAATATAATTTCCCATTGTTGCCCTTTTCAACAATTAGAAGTTCATTGTTGCTAGTGTTTCTATTCCTATTATTTGGTCCCCCCCCCAATTTTATCCTGTAAAGTTTTCTGTTTGCTTGTTTTGGTTTGATTTATAGCATTTTTGTCTTTCTTCTCTACTTGATGGAGGTAAGGTACTGTGCCCAAACAGGCTAGCAAAGAGCTGCTGACCTCAAGGGAACCACTCAACCAGGCATCCAGAGAGGTTGGGGGGTTTTAAGGTTGGGTCAAAGTATCCTACTGCACACCTATATTCTCTGTCTCCCTCTTTCTGTGATCCTCTTGTTTTTGTCAATATTCCCTTTTACCCACCCCCTTTCCTTTCTCTTCTTTCTTTCTTTCTTCCATTCTTGCTGTTCAACCTTCTCATTCTTCTGGTCCTCTACCAAAAGGACTCATCGAAATCCTAGTCCAGAGGCACGGCAACTTAAAGAGCACAGAAAGTGAAAGGAAAATTAGGGCAAGGAAACAGATGAAAGAAATCACTCATGAGAAAGAATCAGCAGAAAAATCCTGGCAACATGGAAAACCAGTTCAGAGCAACCCCCCCCCCCCAAGTGACTGTGAGGTAACTACTGCAGAGAATTCCACCTATAAAGAAATGTTAGAAATGTCAGAAAGGGAATTTAGAATAAAGATGATAAAAATAATGAAGGAAATGATGGAAATAATGAAGGAAACAGCTGATAAAGTGAAAATAACCAAAAGGAAATCCAAAACAGAATCAAATAAGAGATGAATGATATGAAGAATATAGAAAGGATATAGCAGAGCTGAAGGAACTAAAGCAATTAGAGAACTTAAAGATGCAATAGGAAGTATCAACAGCAGATTAGATCATGCAGAAGAAAGAATATCAGAGGTAGAGGGCAAAGTTCTTGAGATAATTCAGATAGTTAAAGAGGTAGAAAAGAAGAGAGAGAAAACAAAACATTCACTGACAGAATTATGATACTTTATGAAGTGTTCAAACATACGAGTTATAGGTATCCCAGAAGGGGAAGAAGAATGCCCCAGAGGAATGGAAGCCATACTAGAGAACATTATAAATGAAAATTTCCCAAATATCACCAAAGAATATGACACACTCCTTTCAGAATGATATCAGACCCCAGGTCACCTCAACCCTAACAGAGCTTCTCTAAGACACATTGTGATGAACCTGTCCAAAGTCAAGACAAAAGAAAAGATACTTCAAGCTGCCAGGAGTAAGCACCAGTTGATGTACAGGGGCAAATCCATTAGGGTGACTGCAGACTTGTCTAATAAAACATTCCAAGCAAGAAGACAATGGTCATCTATCTTTAATCTACTTAAACAGAATAATTTTCAGTCCAGAATTCTATATCCTACTAAGCTAAGCTTTAAAAATGATGGAGAAATTAAATCATTTACCGATATACAAACACTGAGGAAATAGTTTTATCTGTTCTAGACACTGACCATCATAATGGATCAACAGCAAAGTAAGAACTCAGCAATTAAGGTACAGAACCTAACTTCCACACTGATGCAAAAGATAAAAGTAAGCAATTGACTCTCACAAAATAAGACAAATAGAACACTACTATACTTATCAATTATCTCAATAAATGTTAATGGCTTGAATTCCCCACTGAAGGGACATAGATTGGCTGACTGGATTAAAAAACCCAAGCCATCCATTTGCTGTCTGCAGGAAACACACCTAGATTCAAAAGACAAATTAAAACTCCAAGTGAAGGGTTGGAAGACAATTTTTCAGGCAAATGGAATGCAAAAGAAAAGAGGAGTTGCAATCTTATTTTCAGATACACGTGTATTTAAGCAACTAAAGTCAAAAAAGACAAAGATGGTCACTTCATATTAGTCAAGGGAAAAATACAACAAGAAGATGTTTCAGTTCTAAATATTTATGCACCCAACTTAAATGCTCCCAGATTCTTGAAACAGACCTTACTCAGTCTGAGCAATATGATATCATATAGTACCATAATAACAGGGAACTTTAACACTCCTCTATGGAGCTGGCCATATCCTCTAAACAGAAATTAAGCAAAGATATAAGGGACCTAAATAAGACCCTAGAACAACTGTTCTTGATAGATACATATAGAACCCTCTATCCCAAAGATAAAGAATATACATTCTCGTCATCACCCCATGGAACATTCTCCAAAATGTGGAGAGAAGGGAACACTTTTTCACTGCTGGTTGGACTGCAAACTAATACAACCTTTTTGGAAGGAAGTATGGAAAAACCTCAAAGAACTCTAGCTAGAACTCCCATTTGATCCTGCAATCCCATTACTGGGCATCTACCTAGAAGGAAAAAAATCCTTGTACCATAAGGACAATTGCACTAGAATGTTTATTGCAGCTCAATTTACGATCACCAAAATGTGGAAACAGCCTAAATGCCCACCAACCCAGGAATGGATTAACAAACTGTGGTATGTGTACACCATGGAATACTATCCAGCCATTAAAAAAATGGAGACTTTGCATCCTTTGTACTAACCTGGATGGAAGTGGAACACATTATTCCTAGTAAAGCATCACAAGAATGGAGAAGCACGAATCCTATGTACTCAATTCTGATATAAGAACAATTAAGGACATGGTGGGAGTAGGAGACAGAGAGCAGATAGAGAAAGAAGGAGGGAGGAGTGGGGAAAGGAAGAACAGAGAGAGGGAAGAAGGGAGGAGGGTGGGACCTTTGTGTGTGCCACACCTTTTGGGGGCCAGACAGGATTGTAAGAGGGACTTTACCTAACAAATGCAATCAGTGTAACCTGGTTTCTTGTACCCTCAATGAATTCCCACCAATAAAAAAGAATAATTAAAAAAAAGTTTGGTAGAATTCTGATGGGAAGCCATCTGGTCCTGGACTCTTACTTTTGGGAGATTTTGTATAGTAGATTCTATTTCAGTACTTGATATAGATCTGTTCAGCATTTTCAATTCTTTTTGATTAAATCTAGGAAGTTGGCGTGCTTCCAAGTATTGTTCAATTTCTTTCATATTTTCATATTTCTGAGAATAGAGTTTTTTGCATATTCATTAAGGATTCTTTGAATTTCTGAGGTGTGTGTTGTTATTTTACCTTTGTCATTTCTAAATGATGATTTTAGGGACTTTAATTTTATATTTTTGGTTAGGGTGGCCAGTGGTTTATCAATTTTGATGAATTTTTCAAAAAAAACTTTTTGATTCATTGATCTTTTGAATAATTCTTTTGTTTTTGATTTCATTTAATTCTGCTCTAATTTTTGTTATTTCGTTTCTTCTCCTGGGTTTGGGGTTCCTTTTCCAGTTGCTTAAGATGTTCCATTAAATTATTTACTTCCTCTCTTTCTGTTCTCCTGAGGAAGGCTTAAAATGCTATAAATTACACTCTTAGGACTGCCTTTGCAGTATCCCTCAGGTTCTGATAATTCGTGTCTTCATTATTGTTTTGTTCCAAAAATTTGGCAATTTCCTTCTCAATCTCATCTATGACCCAGCAATCATTCACCATAAGATTATTCAGTTTCTATGACTTTGTTGAGTATGCAGATACCTGTTATTTGTGAGTTCAACTTTTATTGTGTGATGATTTGAGAAAATACAAGGAATAATTTCTATACTTTAAATTTGCTGAGGTTAGCCTTGTGACCTAAGATGTGATCAATTTTGGAGGATGTTCCATAGGTTGATGAGAAGAATGTGTATTCAGTTTTGTTATGATGAAATGTTCTTTAGATGTGTATTAAATTCAATTGTTGTATCGTGAAGTTTAAGTCCAAAATTTCTTTGCTTAGTTTCTTACTGGAGAATCTATCCAACACTGGTAAAGGCATGTTAAAATCTCCGAGTATTATGGTGCTGGAAGATATTAAATTGCTCATGTCTTTTTTAGGGTCTCCCTTATAAATTGAGGAGCATTCTAGGAGGGTGCATAAATTTTAATAATTGATATTCTCATCATGTTGTGTGTTTCCCTTAACAAATATGAAGTGACAATCCTTGTCTTTCCTTACTTTTTTTGGTTTAAAGCCTAATGTATATGCAAATAAAATCACAACACCTGCTTTTTTTCTGGTTTCCATTTGCCTGGATTATGATGTCCATCCCTTCACCCTGAGTCTATATTTATCCTTTAAGGTAAGATGAGACTCTTCTATGCAGCAGATATCTGGCCTGAGTGTTTGTATCCAGTGAACTCATCTGTGCCTCTTAAGAGGACAATTTAAGCCATTCACATTAATTGAGAGTAGTAATAAGCCTGGTAATATTTTGGGTGTCAAGTTTTTTGAAAGGCTAGTGGACATTGTACATCTTTTCACCACTGTGGAAATTGGGTTTTGGTCAAGAATTTCTATGTGAGTTTACTTTGGTGGTAGAGCATTGTGCTGGATTATGGAGGATGGGTCTGAGAATATTCTGAAGAGCTGGTTTGGTTATGGCAAATTTCTTCAACGTGTGTATGTCATTAAAGCGTTTAATTTCTCTCTCATAAATGAAGGCCAATTTAGCTGGATACAGGATCATGGGCTGAAAGTTGTTTTGTTTTAGGATATTGATGATCAATTACCATCATCTTCTGATTTGAAAGAGACATCTGTAGTCAGTGTAATATCATTCCCCTTGTAGGTTATAATTTTCTTACATCAGGCTGGTTGCAGAGTTTTCTCCTTCATGTTAACATTGGCAAAGTTAATTGCAATGTGTCTAGGAGATGCTTTATTTGGACTGAGTTGTGCTGGGGTTGTTCTGAAACTGTCTGCTATCTGAATTTCAGTATATCTTGCCATTCTTTGGAAGTTCTCTATTATATCTTGGAGAAGAGCATCTGTGCCTTTAGGAACATTTCTCTTCTCCTTCAGGAATTCCTATAAGGTGAATGTTTGCTCTTTTGGAGTGGTCCCACAACTTTCTCAGGGAATGATCCATTTTTTTCTCTCTACTTTCCTGCATCTTTGAGTGTTTGGGAGTGTTGAAGAGCTTTGTCTTCAATGTCCTTTCTTCTGCCTGCTCCATTCTGTTACTGAGAGATTCTACTGTATTTCTCAGATCTTTGAGAGACTTACATCAGGCTGCAAGTTCTTGCCTCAATGTGTCAAAATCTTTAGTGATTTTGTCTTTGAAGTCATTGAATTCTTGAGAGAAGTTTTGAATTGTTCCTTGAATTTCTAATTCCATCTTCACGTCCATTCTGTTAATCTTATTTGCAATCCAAATTCTGAATTAGATTTCTGACATCTCAGCCATTTGATTATGAATGGGATCTTCTGTTGTGCCTCCTTTGTCATTCCTTTGGGGAATTGATCTACTCTGATTATTCATGTTGGCAGAGTTTTTCTGCTGATTCCGCCCCATGATTATTTTTCACTGTTTGGTTAGAGAAGCTGGTAAGGTGAAATTGAATTTAGGGCTCCTGGAGTTGTAGTTAACCAGTCCTTCACCAGAACTGGGACTGGTGATTGAGGCTTTTACAAAAGTCCCATTCAGTACTACAGACTGAAACTCTGGGGAACTGCTTGGTGTGGTGGTGCTAGATGGCTCTGACCTATATTTGGCTAGTCTCTGTCCAATCCTAGTGAATCAGTGGCTTTGGGCTGAAATCTTAGCTGTAGAGATGTATAAGCAATTAAGACACCCTGCACCCCTACAGGTGACAACTGGAAGAGGAGAATCCCTCACTCCAAGAACAACACAACCAGGTTACAACCTTGGTGGGTCCCAAGGTGATTGACCCAAGTCAAGAGTTCCAAACCAATAGTCCTGGTCTACACAAACACCGATCTGGTGGGAGAATTCAAAATGTCTTTAGCATCTAGGCAGTCGGGGTCCAGTGGCAGCTCAAGTGCAACTCAGTCCAGTGCTCTGTGGAGTCAGAAAGGTCCACCCAGCAAAATAGTTGAGGGGGGCTTGTGCCTCCTTCCCCATCTTGCACCTCTGTCACACCCAGGCACTGGTAGCCCAGTCCCCTCCAATGAGCAAATGCACTAGGGATTTGTGCCTGCCAGATTCTGAGGGAAGGCAATGCCTTGTTAGCCAAGCGACCACACTCTGCCACCAGCTGGCTGGGGGAGTTGAAGTCTGATTACCTCAGTTGCTCAATGGAAACTGGGGAGAGTTCCACTTGAGCTTGTTCCCAACCAGAGGTTAACAAAGCAGCAAATGATTTTTATGCTCACAGACCATGCCTCTGCCCCTGCCGCTTTGCTTCTCTGGTATCCATGAAATGCGAGATCTAGCTTTCATGCAGTCCACAGAACTGGGGAGGTGTCTCTCTGAAATGTGAACCTGGTGGGATCATTCTATTAATGCTACTGCTGGGTGGGAGGTGTCTCCACTCAGGTTTCCATGCCTCAGCAGTTCCTGAGCCTCCCCCCATCGTATGGAGACCCAAGCCTCTGCCCACTGCTGAGTTGCTCTTTCTCAGAGCCAAGCCAGACACCTTCTTCCCTGTGCCTTTCTGCACTGTTATTGGATTCACAGTTACAGTGTAGCTGTGCTACCTCTGACCATGCAATGCCCATTCTTAACAAAGAACTGTGAATGTTCTGATCTCTGCAGGTGCTGGGCTTCTAGACCTCCAGGCCAGGGGGAAGGGTGGACTTGGAGTTTAAAGTGGCTGGGATAATATTTGTTCAATATTTATGCCATACAAGTGAATGCCCTGGCTGACAGCAGGGACTCTCTGGAGAAGGAGTCCCAGCTTCCATCAACTCGCTCCCATGGGGTGAGAGAAGAGGACCTCAGTTCATCACTCACTAGTAGAGCTCTCACAGCAAGCAAGCAAGCAACTCTCTTGGGGGAGGGGACAGACATGCGTCCTCTTTGGGGTGGGTTATGTATTGAAATTTGTTTCCTTGGAGTTGCAGCTTGCCTCAGCAGAATAAATGTGCAATTATCAATCTCTTCTCTCAGCTCGGCTTCCACCCTTCAGCTTTGTTGGGTCCTTTCTGGCCATTATCTCTCCCTCTGGACAGGAGCTTCTGTTGAAAGCTGGCCTCAGTTGGCTATCATCTCCCACTCCCCTTTGCTCTTGTTGCATGTAAAAATTGGAGTTAGGGAAAATAGCCAACCTGAGGTTTTAGTAGAACAAAAGGCACATTGAAACAAAATGAACAAACAAACAAAAAAAAAATCAGACACACAAACAGAAACGGACACACAAACATTCAAAAACAAAAACACACACACAGACAAAACTCAAATAGCCTGATGTAAGCACTCTCAGCAACCATAAGAGGAAGGGAATGGTTTGGTGCTCATAGCCCAGCAGCCAGTGCACCAGCCACACACACCAGAGCTGGTGGGCTCAAACCCAGCCCAGGGCCCGCCAATCAACAATGACAACCAGAACCCCCCAAACAGCTGGGTACTGTGGCAGGCACCTGCAGCCTCAGTCACCTGGGAGGCTGAGGCAAGAGAACCTCTCAGCTCAAGAAAGTTAGAGGTTGCTGTGAGCTGTGACACCACAGCACTCCACCGAGGGTGACATACTGAGACTTTGTCAAAAAAAAAAAAAAAGAAAAGGAAGCAGAGAAAATCAAACAAAAATACTAATATTTAAAAAAATTAACAATAACTCCTACAAGAAAGAAAAAGGGAAAAAAAGTAAAAAGAATGAGGAGAGAAAAAAAGGTAAAAAAATTATATATATATGACTATATATGCCATAGGGATTGACTTTAGTAGGAATATTTTTATGTTGCAATATACTTTCTGAACACCAGTGACACTCTGAGTTGTTCCCAGGCGTATACCTATCTCCCGACTTAAATGTTCTTGGTGTTTGCCTGATTATCCGCTTGGCACCTAGATCCTGCCGAACTGCTGATTCCACCCATCTCAAAAAATCTTCACAGGCAGGTTTCCCAAATTCTCCCTGCAACAGTTCCTGTGAAGTGTGAGATGTCCTGGGCCAGTTCTGAGTGTAGGACTACTGTCTGCAGGTGAAACTCAAATCGCTGCGCCTGGCCAGCTGGGAAAGGTGCCTGCGGCAACCACTATCTCCCAAATTCCAAAACAATGGCCTCTTGCTATCGGTATCTTTCCCATCTGAGTGTCTCTCCTGCAACCTAACAGCGGTGGTGCCACACTAGACGGCACCCCACTCTGGCCGTCTAATTCTGCTCAGGAGTCCACACTTCACCAGTCTTTCCACACACTACCTAGATTCCCCACGAACTGGGAACTGCAATCCTCCATGGTGGGGTTGGTTGCCACTGCTGCTGCCCTCCGCCACTGCAGCCATGGGGCAGAACCTTTTTCTGGCAGTCTCCACAGCTCCAGATTATACTCCACGTCCAGCAATCCGCCACCTCACTGCACACCTTGAACTGCCACTCTACACTAATATTCCATGCCAGGAATGATCTAGCCCAGGAGAGGGCTAGTTGTTCCAGGAAAGCTGAGCTAAATGTCCTTCCAGTCCGCCATCATGGTCCGCCTCTGTGGAGTGGTTTTAATATGTGTCCACCAATTTCTTTATACTTTTCCATTTCAGAGGTGTAACCCTATTACCCTCCTCCCTTGTGTGGGCTGGACTTAGTGAATAACCACTAATGAATAGAATATTGCTGAAATGATGGTGTATGACTTGCGATAGTAGGCCATAAAATGTATCATTGTTTCTCCTTGTTCTCTCTTTCAGATCATTCATTCTGGGCAAAGCCAGTTGCTACCTCATGAGGATACTCAAACAGTCTTACAGTGAGGCCTATGTGGTGAGAAACTGAGACTTTCAGCTAAGAGCCTTGTTAGCACCATTGTGGAAGAGGATACTCCAGTCCCAGTAGAGCCTACACAGAACTGTAGATAACTTGACAGAGATTTTCATTTGACCAAAACTTTAGTGAGGCTCCTCTGAGTCCTCTGCTTCACTAGGCCTCACTTCAGGCTTTCAGAAATATTGCTAAGTCTCACGTTCTGGGTAACTGACCACCCTTGTTAGTAAGTTAGGGATGTTTGAAATTCTACATCACTACATTCAATCATGGATTGAGAAGAGGCTGAGCTTCAGTCCTAGGGGTGATCAATTTCTTATTTGCAACTGAAAGCTTGTGATGTTTATCAAAGCCCATTCTCCCTAGTGGTCCCTGAAATCCACCTTTTACTCTCTCACCCCATGAATCTAACTGAAGCTATGATGATTTTCTTAGCCTCTCGGCTGTTGCTTCTGGAATTGGCAGATATGTTGGCATGAAAAATAATCCCCAATATAGACTTACTTCTTTATGTTTCCTTTTCCTCTTGAATCTTGGCTTCTTAATGCTTCATTGCCCTTGGTAGCCCTCCAATACTCAAAACAGATGCTTTTTAAAATTTGTCCAGCTTTTCTACTATTTCTCAATAGGAAGATTAGTCCCAGTGACCTATTTTAAGACTTATTAGTAAAGGTGGAATTCTTATTAGTAAAGGTGGAATTCTTCCAAAAATAAATTTTCTAAGAAATGTAAACTTGATCATATCACTCACACTTAAATCCCTTTAGTAGTGTAGCAAGATATTTTCAGCTGTAAAGAACAGTGAACTTGATGAAATATGGTGTAAATTACAGGTTTGTTAATCTCACGTGGCAAGAAATTGGTTTAATTCAGTAGGGCACTGATGTCCTCAGGGCTCAGGTTTGTTCTATAGTTCCACTCTGCCATCTTGAATATTTGGATGAGTATTTACCCTTATGGTGGCAAAATCATTACTGGAACTCTACACAGTCATTCCTCATATCTGGGTGGGATTAGTTCTAGGACCTCTTTGGATATCAAAATCCATGGATACTCAATTTCCTTATACAAAATGGTGTAGTATTTGCATATAACCTACACACATCCTCCTGTATACGCTCAATCATCTCTAAGTTACTTCAACCACTTAATACAATGCAATCACTATGTAATTATTATGCTGTATTTTATTTGCATTTTTTTATTGTTGTATTGATATTTTTTATTCCTTTTCTTCAAATATTTTTGATCCATGATTGGTAAAATCCATGAAAGCAGAATCTGTGGATATGGAGGACCACCTGTATCATCTATTTCTGAGTAACAAAATACCTCAAAATTTAGCACCTTAAAACAACAAACATTTATTATTTCACAGTTTCTGTAGGTAGGTCAGGAATTTAGGAACAGCTGTTATTACATGGTTCTGGCTCAAGATCCCTCATGAAATTGTAGTTAATATGTTAGTCAGGGCTACAGATGTCTGAAAGCTTGACTGGGACTGGAAGATTTACTTTAAAAACAGCTCATTCACATAGCTGCTCACAGAAGGCCTCAGTTCTTTGATGGCTACTGACAGGAGACCTCAGTTCCTCACTAAGTGGCCTTCTCTGTAAGGCTCTTTGAGTATCACCATGATATGACAGCGGGCTTCCCAAGAGTGACAAATCCAAGAGAGAGAATAAGGAGGAAGTTTCAATGTCTGGTCTTGGAAGTCATCCATATTAACTTTCATCACATTGTATTCAACAGAAGCAAGTCACTAAGTACAGACCACATTCAAGGGGAAGAGGAGAATTGAGCTCCCTCTTTTGTATTAAGTTATTTGTAGACATAATTTAAAACTACCAAAACCTCTAAATATAATGTTCCTACAGGACAGCATCCCAAGCAAGAAGATGGGTGGGAGATGCAAAAGAACAAAAAGGCATTGCTTCTCTAATTACTTTCTCTTTTATCAGAGGACAGTCTTTCCTAGAATGTGTTAGCAGACTTCCACTTATATTTCAGTGGCCCAAATTGGGTCAATGCCAATGCCTATTCCCAGACTAATCCTTGACAAAGCAGAATGGGATTACCATGTTTATGCCAATAATGATTCATCCTTTGGAGCTGGGAGATAAGCACTTGTCACTGGCTCAATACTCAATCAAATCAGGTTTCCATTAGCAAGGAAGGTGGTGGTTACTGGGTAGGCAAGAGTGACTGCAATAGATGGCTTCCCATTGCTTTTAGGATAAAAATCACAAAATTAAGATGGTTGTAAGGTCCCAAAGATCTGGTCCTTGGTTATCCTGCCTCATCAACAAAATTTAGACCTCTCTTCTGCCACATCTATTTTCTAGCAACACTGGACTTTTTGTGTTGTGCCAGCAATCTTCCCTCCTTAGGATCTTGGCATTTTTTTTTAATCAAATCATAGCTGTGTACATTAATGTAATCAATTGGCATTGATCTTGGCATTTTTGCAGTTGATTCAGATCTGTAGTGGATAAAGCTTTCTGGTCTTTAAGAACTTCAATGTCCTCATTTGCAAAAAGAGCTAACAATCGTACCTACTTCACTAAGATATTGCGAGGAGTGAATGAGTCATGTATGTTCAGCCCTCAGCAGTATCTGGCAAATAGTTAAGTGTTCAATAATTGGAAAGTATTGTTAAATCCAGACTGTCAGATTGTGAGCTTGTTTTGTTTCCCAGCTGATGTTCTTTCTCATGATTATATCTTATCCAAAAATAATTGCTTCCTACTCCCACAATAATCTAGCTGGAATGAAATAAGTGCTAAATGTGCCCAGACCTGATTATGGGAAGGCCAGGTGGCACACCCAGGCCTCAAATTTAGACTCATTTGGAATTAACTCCAAGGAGTTATTTACCAGTGAGGTTTCCCATAATATACAGTGACAAGATTGAAAGAAATGGCTGCTTCTCTTGTAACTTTATTATTATTATGGAGACAGGGTCCCACTCTGTCCCCTGTGCTAGAGAGCAGTGGTGCCATCACAGCTAGTTGAAATCTCAGGCTCCTAGGCTCAAGCAATCTTCCTGTGTCAGCCTCTGAGTAGCTGGGACCATAGGTGCATGGCTAGTTTTTCTATTTTTTGTAGAGAGGCAGTCCTGCTCTTGCTCTGGCTAGACTTGAATCCTGGCCTCAAGCCATCTTCCTGCCTGAGCTTCCAGAAGTGCTGGATTACAGGCGTCACCCACCATGCCTGGTCTATTTTATAACCTTAAATTTATGTTTCACTTGTGTCTTAGTATCAAGGTAGTATGAATTAATATTTTCCTGCATCTTCCCTGAACCTTCAGTGCCATACTTGGGAAATTTTTAGTTTCTGACTCAATTACCTCATTTCAGCTAACTCCTAATAGTGGCATCTGTAATACAGCAGTATAATATAGAGTATGGACTCTAGTTACAGGCTGCCTAGGTTTGAATCTAAAACTTACAATATCTGAAACCCTACACAAGTCACTAAATTTCTTTGACATTACTTCATCGTCAAAATGGGGAAGACAGTACAATACTTCTGAGTTTTGTAAGCATTAGTTAATACATAAAAAGTGCTATTATGTGTTTGTCATGCCATAACCAGAACGACTACACTGAACATTTTATTATAAAAAAGGCAGGGGTGCCGGGGGTGGTGGTTTACGCCTGCAATCCTAGCATTGTGGGGGGCCGACGAGGGTGGATTGCTTGAGCTCAGGAGTCCAAGACCGGCCTGTGCAAGAGCAAGACCCCGTTTCTGAAAACTAGGCGGGTGTTGTGGCGGATGTGTGCAGTCTAAACTACTAGAGAGGCTGAGGCAAGAGGATTGCTCAAGCCCGAGAGTTTGAGGTTGCCGTGAGCTGTGATGACGCCACGGCGCTCAACCTAGGGCGACAGTGAGACTCTGTCTCAAAACACACAGACACGCACAGGAAAAGGTAGGGCGGGATGGGGGGGCAGAGAGGACCTGGGTCTTTTCAAACATCTGAGACATCTCGATTATTAAGTAAGCCTTATGTAGCCGAAATCCACCTTGGAGAGCCGAGAAATCAGGGATTTTCAAAAGGACGTGCATTTGCATTGATGTAGGGCTGCCACAAATTCCACATAATGGGGGTGGTGGTGGCGCTTTTCCTGAAGTAGTCGTCTACTCTCACAGCGCTGCAGCAGCTTCGGGCTCGACTTCAGGGGGTGCCGGGGGAACGCGGCAACCACAGCCCTGGGGCAGCCTATACTCTCCATGTTCATCCGCAGGGCCAACCAGCTCCCGGCCGCTGCACAAACTAGCCCTTGGTGCCACCTCCAGCCCCGCCCATATCAGGAAAGTTCACTGCGGCTGGTGGCGTGCAGGACGTGACAAATAAAAGCAACACGTCTCGCCAGTCCCGCTAGCAGACTGACAGCGCCAGAGAACAATGGTTGCGCGGGCCACTTTAGGCTGTGGCTAATAGGCTGCAGCTCTCTCAGCGTGCCGGGAGTGGCGGCCGGGAAGGGGCGGTGCGGGAGGCGGGGCGTCTGGGGGAGGTGCGGAGCGGTCCAGATCCCTTAGGGACTCGGCATTTTGCACGAGTCCTGTGTGCGTGTCGGCCGTGTTTTCCGCTAGTTCTGAGTCTCCCCAGCCTCTCCCACGCGCTATATTGCCAAAATGTCGCTTTCTAGCAAGCTGACTCTGGACAAGCTGGACGTGAAGGGGAAGCGGGTCGTTATGAGGTAATTCTGCACTTCTGCTTATGCGCCCTAAGGGCTTTGCCTCGAGCTCCTTGGCCCTGGCCGACCGACTTTATTTCCTGTTTGCTAAAAGTTGGTTTTAGCTGTCGGCTGGGCCCCAGGGTTCTTAGGCTTGTAGGGCGAGGCTGTCCTCCGTTGTAGCTGAGGCTATGCACAGGGACAGGTTTAATGTTTCTTTAACTGAATTTCTCTCATCCCCGGAAGCAGCCAAAGTCACCCTTTGGGGATGGATCCCACTGACGAAGGGCTCATGATTCCAGGGCCCCGTTTTAACCTATGCCAATTGTTGAAGCACAATTCCATTGCCTCCAAATCCCAG
The DNA here is from genome assembly GCF_027406575.1 of Nycticebus coucang. Taxonomy (NCBI): domain Eukaryota; kingdom Metazoa; phylum Chordata; class Mammalia; order Primates; family Lorisidae; genus Nycticebus; species Nycticebus coucang. The sequence goes on from NC_069804.1 coordinate 89,555,666, forward strand.
TCGGGGAGGTGAGACTTAATGCTTAATCCTGAAAAATCTCTAGGTCGCTGGGAAGGAACCTTGAAAGGTCATTTGGTTAATTTCCTTTTCCTCACGGTCCTAGACCATCTCAGAGGAATGAGAAAGGGCCCACATTACAGAGGTCCCTGTACAAAAGGATATCTTTCTCAGATGATGTTGGTTTAAATGTTCAGGAGTAGAACACTCCTAAAGAATTTGGGGTGGGCGGGTAGGGCGGGGCCCACCTGAGGAGGCCCTGCTGAGCTTATGTAACAGGCCTTTGCTGCCCTACAAGTCTGCTGTTGGACTCTAGGCCTTGGCGTTTGTGTCAGGATTGCAACACACGCTGGGTAATGGTAGAGCAGGGTGTGGCTGCTCATAATTGCTGTTCTCCAACCTCACCCCTACATGAGGCTAGAGAAGCAGGATATTAGAAGTGAGGAATGCTCCCCATGCACTTTGATGTCTCACCCTGTTCACTTTCCATCATGGCTTCTCCTTTATCTGCCAGAATAGCTAGTGTATGGAGCTTTTGCATTTATCATTTTTTTAATGTGGTACATTTGTGTATGTCAGAAACAAAGTATAGGCGGATGGTTATGTATGTGATTATCTTGATTTCATATTACTTAGACAGGTGGTGTTTTTTAGAGGCCGTAAGGGTTTACATTGCTTGTGTTGTGCAATTTTGACCCTTTTGGGAAGTGGTTGATTGATGGGCAGGCATGTGAAGTGTGCTCCAGTCCCTTTCTCAATGTGGGCTGGTTCAGGTGAGGGCATCTTTTGGATATTAACAGACATGTAAGTCAATGGGGGATCTCCATTTACCCTAGCTTTATGAGGGCACTTATCCTAAATGTACACCTTGTTCTCTAATTTCTTTATGGGAACATTAGGTTTTTTAAGGTAGTCTTTTCTGTCTTGCTGTGAAGATAGGCAAAAGAACCCAGTAGCATATGTTCATAAGAAATACCTAGTGTCTACATTTCCCTAAATGTCATGGGCCTTTATAATCTGGACAGAGTAGGAGTCACAGCCATCCTAACATTAGATAAATGTCCTTTCTGTCCCTCATATGATCCTAAGGAAAGGAGATAGATCCTATTAAAAAAAATACAGGACAGTTGCACGTTGTCATGCAACTGGCTTTTAGGTTTTAATTATTTTTACCAAACTCTTTTGTGTTCAAGACTGACCTTTCCAGATTCATGTACCAGCTGAAAGACAAAGAGTGGGACATCATTCTGGTCACTTTCCTATAATTACAATCCTGCGCTTTATTTTTTCTCTCCTCAGGGAAGCTGGCTTGAGTAATTAACTGGACTGGCTGAGGGTGGGAATGGACTAGGAGCTTATCTTTTTCTTTCCTCTGTGCCTAATATAGTTTAATTTAACACACATTAACCTCGAAATAACTGGCTAGTTCTGTTTTGCTGATGGAAAAAATGACCTGTTAAAGGTTACTGGACTTGCAAGTTGGTTGGCAGGGCCAGGACTATAATTTGGATCTTCTGGACTACCAACCAGATCTCCAAATACCCAGACCTAATGAACAAGGACAGGTTGAAATAGACCTTTTGTCTGCTGAAGTTTTCAATTAATAGTTTTAGTTTTCCCCTGTAATGTGGATAAATTCCACTTAATTAGCCTGAGGACAGAAAGTTACTTTGTTCCCTGATTATTAATGTAACTCTTGAATAGAGAGTCACATTGTACCCTTACTTTTTGTGGGAGAGGGTGGCTAGGAAGCCATCCAGGTGTCAGCTCAATTCCTTTTTGCTTCATTGCCTTTATGTGGTGGCAGCATTTCAGAAACGGGGCTAGCTAATAAGTAAGTACTGGCTTTTTCACTTGTCTCCTTTCTTTGTCCTGTGGAAGGGAACTCTGGGACTGGCTGACTGTTCTGGTCCCCTTGTTTGAATTGCCAAGAGAAATTATCTATTGAGGGAATTGCAGGTAGCCAGAAGCCTCTGGTTAATTACCTACTAGATTCTATCTTAGTTGTTTAGGACTCCAGTTGACTTTACAGCCTCTTTGAGCAAACTTCTGCTTATTTTTTGTGGTGTCATTTCCTTCCTTTTTTTTGCAGGTTGCCTGATTGTGAAGCATTTCCCTTTTGCTTGTTTCCACTTGTGTTTTTTTTTACCTCACTGGTTTTCATTAACTTGTGGTAACTTGTTAAGAAACAACTTTGATGTAGTGGGAAGAGAAACAGAGAGGAAAAACTGACAGTAGAGAGAAAAAAAAAGTCTCAAAGGTAGCCATAATATAGCAAGTTTCCAGTCAAGCAATGATGGACATGGTTCCTTTGTTTTTAATGGAATGGAACATGGAATCCAAAATGTCAGGTGATAGAGACATAATATTCTTATCTAACTAAGTCATTATTTTTTAATGTTTTATTTTGAAATAATTATAGATTCACAGAAGATTGCAAAGTTAGTACATAGTCTTGTGTTCACCCAGTTTCCCCCAATGAATAGGTTTTACATAATTATAGTACAATATCAAATGTAGGACACATACATTGGTATAAAGTAGCTGTGTAGTTCTATGCCATTTGTCATATGTTGATCACCACTGTTTGTAAAATTTTATCATTCCAAAAATACTATATAAATGGATTTACACAGTATGTAACCTTTTGGTATTATTTTTTTTCACTCAGCATAATGTTCTCAAGATTTATCCAAGTTTCACATGTATCCATAGTTTATTCCTTTGTATTGCTGAATAGTCTTCTGTTGTTAAATGTGTCATAGTTTAACCATTTATCCATCGAAGGACATTTGACAAGGAATGTGTCATAGTTTAACCATTTATCCATTGAAGAAAATTTTCTTTTGGTATAATTACAAATAAAGCTACTATGAGCATTTCATGTACAAGTAAGGGTATGGTGTTATTTCTCATGGGTAAACACCTAGGAGGGGAATTGCTAGGCCATATTTAATCTTTTGAGGGGTTTTCCAGACTATTTTCCAAGAGGCTGTACCATTTCCATTTCTACTAGTAGTGCATAAGTAATCAGTTTCTCTGTATCTTTACCAGCATTTGCTGGTGTCAGTATTTTTTATTGTAGTCATTTCTCTTTCTTTCTTTTTCTTTTTCTTTCTTTCTTTCTTTTTTTTTCTTTTTTTGAGACAGTCTCACTTGGTCACCCTTAGTAGAGTACTGTGGTGTCTTACCTCACAGCAACCTCAAACTCTTGGGTTCAATTGATCCTCTTGCCTCAGCCTCCCAAATAGCTGGGACTACAGGTGCCTACCACACCTGGCTAATTTTTTAGAGATGGGGTCTCACTGATGGTTGCTGAACTCATAAGCTCAGGCAATCCACCTGCCTCAGCCTCCCAAGTGCTGGGATTACAGGCGTGAGCCACTGCGGCCGGCTTTGTAGTCATTTTTCATTAAGGTGTGTGTGTAGTGATAAATGACTTTATGCCTGAGGCAAAGCTTGGGAGTGTTTCAAGGAAAACTTGAAGAATTTCCTTAAAGAGTTTCCTTTCCTTCCTTGTGGAAAAGGAAGAGGTGAAATTTTACATAAAATGAAACACGTAGAATGTGTAGGCAAGAGCAGTTCCTGTATTGGAATTCTCTGAGGAGAAACTAAAAGCAGAGATGTTGTTGAGATAATCCAGAGGGCAGTGAGAAAAGAGTACAAATCAGTTTTTCTCAGTAAGCTGAATTCTAGGTAGCTTGGTTAGATGAGACAGATTCTTAAGTATCTATGTCTAAAGAATTTCCCTCCTGTAAGTGTCTGGAGATAAGTAGTGGCTTGACAAGGAGTGTCTGGTGTTCATCCTATTGCCATTAACCCTTTCGAGCATGGGAATTCTGGGAGATTGCATGAGGGAAAATGACCTATGACAATGTGATACTCTGTCTTCTTTGGAATGTATTTTAAGGCTGGCAAGGGCCTGTTCCAGGTATTCATAGATGTTTAGAATCAAGTGGCCTGAGACAAAATAGAGTATATATTTTTCTAAAAGCATACTGCCTTTAATTTTGAAGTCTTTTTTGAAAAATTTTTTAATATAGAATTATTTCCCTCAACCCACCTTTGGAAAGACTGCTCTGCAGTGAGGTATATTGGAGCTCAGGCCCAGGGGGTATAGGAAATTGGTGGTCTTCTCAGTAGGTCTTTAGGATTTTATAATTTTCTACTGGACCTCAGCCTTAGAGGACAAGGGGTAGTGAAAAAGCCAGAGGAAAAAGATGGAGATTTATGGTCAAGGACAGCAATAGTTTTGACTAGTTATGCTAGCTGTTTTTAGTAATAGTTGATATATCTTTCAAATCACAGAATTACATTTTGGAGAAGCATTAACATATATAATAATAGTCAATACTTTTATGGCACTTAGTTTGTGCCAAGTACTCTTCTAAGCACTTTACATATTGTTTATTTAATTCTCTCAATAACCATGAGGTAGCTACTGTCATCTTCATCCTATAGATGAGAAAAAAGTCACTTAAGCCTTCAACTGCAGAGCACTCAGAAATGAAACATGCCGGGGCAGCGCCTGTGGCTCAGTGAGCAGGGCGCCGGCCCCATATGCCGAGGGTGGCGGGTTCAAACCCGGCCCCAGCCAAACTGCAACAACAACAACAAAAAAATAGCCGGGCGTTGTGGCGGGCGCCTGTAGTCCCAGCTACTCGGGAGGCTGAGGCAGGAGAATCGCCTAGGCCCAGGAGTTGGAGGTTGCTGTGAGCTGTGTAACGCCACGGCACTCTACAGGGGGCCATAAAGTGAGACTCTGTCTCTACGGAAAAAACAAACAAACAAACAAACAAAAAAAAACAAAGAAATGAAACATGCCATTGGGAGCTTGTAGCAATCGCAGACAGAAACTCTTAAGGATACATAACGATACATGGACATTCTTTGGTTTCTTACTAATCAAAATAATTTACCTAAGTTTTTTTTTTTTTTGGTTTCCACTATTTGTACAAATAATTTCAGGCACAACAGTGGAAAATACTGAGAATGAAGGATATACTGTGTACAAACTCAAGTCAGGTAACATACCAGTAACATGTGTAGGCAAATTTTTATTTGCAAAACAAACACCTAGAGGCATCATTTGCACCAAACAAATGTCTTGTTTGAACACCCATAGGTGTTGTTCACACTCCAAAGGTTAAAAATGATCTTGGCAGCCAAGCCACACATCATTGTTTTCAGTTATGTTGAAGTAGGCTGAGGTTTTTTTTGTTTTCTATTTTTTATTTTATTTTTTTATTAATTAATTAAATCATAACTGTATACATTGATATGATCATGGGACATCATACATTCGCTTCATAGACCATTTGACACATTTTCATCACAATGGTTAACATAGCCTTCCTGGCATTATCTCAGGAGTTCAGGAGAATTTGGCTCTTAAAAAATGGCAAAGCAGTAATCTCTTGAGTAAGAAAGGAGAGATTGCAGTAAATTATTTGTGCCATCTTGATCACTTCCCTTCTAATTGCCTGTTTATCAGGTGGGCTGAGGCACATGTCTTACCTTTTCCTCTCAGGCTTTTGAAAGAGGCTATCTTATCTGTGGCTCAAAGGGGTAGGGTGCCGGCCTCACATGCTAGAGGTGGCGGGTTCAAACCCAGCCCCGGCCAAAAACTGCAAAAAAAAAGAAAGAGGCTATCTTATTTATATTGTATTGCTTGAAGGATAGTGTGTGAACTTCATACTATACAGTGGGCTATTTTTTGTAGCCTGAAGGCCCCAGGCTTTCTTCAAAAATAAATGATATTCTCTTGTTGTGTTTTGTTTTAACCAATTTTTTTTTCTTCTGAGTGATTTTAGCTTCACAAGGACACCGAAATAGTTTATAAGGAATCGGAATCAAAATGCATTCCTTATAGTTCCTCATCCTTCTAGCTGTTACTCAGATACTAACATGCCAGGCCTGGATAGAAATCTTTTTAGATGGAATTGTATTTAATTTCCCAGGTCTTCAGGGCTAGTTCCAATATGATTTAAGTTAGGTTTTATTTTTTTAAACATTTATTTTTAAAGATATGTACCTAAAAGGGCACAAATCATAAGCTCAAATATTACCACAAAATGAGCATATTTGTGTGATCCCTTAGGTCAAGGAATAGAACATTAACCAGAATCCCTCTGTTTTTCAATCCCTACTCTCTCCCTTCTTCTTCCCATGACTGGTAATTATCTTAACTCTTTCTTTTTTTTTTTTTATTAAATCATAGCTGTGTACATTAATGTGATTATAGGGCACCATACACTAGTTTCATAGACCGTTTGACACATTTTCATCACACTGGTTAACATAGCCTTCCTGGCATTTTCTTAGTTATTGTGTTAAGACATTTATATTCTACAATTATCTTAACTCTTAATGCCACTGATTAACTTTAAGGTGAGATATGAATTTCCAGCTTAGTTAATTGGTTCATTAAAAGTGCCTCTCCTAATTTTTGAGGGAACAATAAATTGATTCTGGCTCTGAGCCTTTGTTTCTTTTTTAGAGTGGACTTCAACGTTCCCATGAAGAACAATCAGATAACGAACAACCAGAGGTAAGGTCCCTGGCTAAGCCTTGAGTTGTTTTAAAATCTGTGCGGGTGTGGGTATAGAGGATGAAATGGTTTTCCTTTCATTTTGTAGAAGTATAGCAACGTAAGCTATATGATTTTGGCTTTCCATCAACCTACCATCTGGTCTGCTTTCTTACTTATGAGAATACAGAAATATAAAAAAAAAAAATCCTAAGAAAGTGATTCCCCTCTCCCTGTTGTGTAGAAATTTAAAGAATTTGGAGTTACTCAATTGTAAAGAATATAAAACTTTAAGGTTACTTGGTTTTTCTTGCAAAATGAAAAATTGTGCAAGAGAAAGATTTTTCAAATACCAATAATTATTAAACTTGAGTGTAGTTTCATAAACCTTTCTTTCAGATGGCCCAGATAAAATGAGTTTTTGAGAATTTTGATTTACTTTTCTTCCTAAAACAAAAAGGAAGACACTTCAGAAATAACATTTTTAGTCAGTTTAGCTGCTCTAAGTTTTTGGATCCTAGAGTCAGAAACAGAAATTTTAAGTGATAGTACTGTGTTTGCTTTTGACTATATTATAAAAAAAGTTTATTATTTTCAATTTTAAATGAAGGGTTTGGGCTGGCAAGGTACTTTGAAATGATCTAGATCAGTGCTGTCTAGTAGAAGTATAATGTGAGCTATATTTTATTTAATCTGGTAAGCCTAAAATAATCATCCTAAAATTTAATCTTAATAATCATTAATTAAAAGGACACTTAACATTTTTTGTGCTATGTCTTCAAGATCCAGCATTTAAATTTTACGCTTATATCATGTTTCAATTTGGACTAGTCAATGTTTATAGTACTCCATAGGCACAGGTAGCTAGTGGATATTCTATTGGACAGGTCTAGACCAAGAACATTTTCAGGTATCACTCCTAGAATAGAGCCTGGTGTTTTGCCAAACACATTCCTGTTGCATGATAAAGGTCTTTGTGTAAGGCAGCTCTGATCCTTCTTGATTTTCATTATTCTGTAGCATACAGAAAAGATTGTAAATATGCTTATTAATGTATTTTAAGAGTAAAGAATAGAAAATATGTCTGAGAATCTTCATTTTCAGAAATCTGTGGAGTTGATTAATGAAATGAAACATTAGAAATAATATAACTTGATAAGAGTCTGAAAACTCAATTGGTTTCATTACACAAACTTTGTATGTGATACAGGTTTTTATTTTTTTTATCTCCTATGAGAGTTTATTGTTGTTTTTTTTTTTTCTTTTGAGATGGAGTCTCACTGTGCTGCACAGGCCAGAGTGCCATGGCATCAGTCTAGCTCATAGCAACTTCAAACTCCTGGGTTCAAGTGATCCTCCTGCCTTATCCTGGCAAGAAGCTGAGACTACAGGTGTCTGCCACAATGACTGGCTAATTTTTCTATTTTTGGTAGAGACAGGGCCTCATTGTTGCTTAGGCTGGTCTCAGACTCCTTAGCTCAAGGGATCATCCTACCTTGGCCTCCCAGAGTGCTAGGGTTACAGGGGAGCCACTGCTCCTAGCCACAAATAAGTTTTTATGTCTCCTAAAAATAATAAGATAATTTTAGAAATACAAGTAGGCTTTATATTCCATTCTCTGCTGAAATGCTACTGATTAGACTTTCCCTGACTTTCCTATCTAAAATCTCCTTCACCATTGTTCCCTAATCATTCTTATCTCTCTGTTTTGCTTTATTTTCTCTATATCTCTTATCACCATCTGATATATTACTTATGTGTACACACACATTTTTTTAACAGCAAAGAAAGAGTTTATTCCACATATCGCTAAGTGGGGAGACTGGAGAAAATTCTCAAATCTGCTTCCTATATTTGTTTATATCTCTCTTTCCATTAGAATTTCATCTCCATGAGCCATGAGAGCAGTGATAGTTTTCTTTCTTTCTTTCTTTTTTTTTAAACAGACTGTCCCTCTGTTGCCTGGGCTAGAGTGTGTTGGTTTTATTGTAGATCACTGCAACCTCATACCCCTGGGCTCAAGTGATCCTCCTGCCTTGGCCTCCAGTGTAGCTGGGACCATAGGCACGGGTGGCTAATTTTTCTATATATTTTTTTTTAGTAGAGGCAGGGTCTTGCTCTTGCTCAGGCTAGTCTTAGACTTCTGAGGTCCAGTAATCATCCAGCTTTGGCCTTCCAAAGTGCTAGGCCTACAGGCATGAGCCATGGCCCCTGGCCAGAAATGGTTTTAAAAATTTTATTCTATTTATTCTTTTTTTAAAAAAATTGTTCTATTTTATTCTAATCCTAGAATGGTGGCTGGCACAAAAAAAAAGCATTCAATAAACATTTGTTGAATAAATGGTTTTCTTATTTAGCTATTTATTTATTTATTAAATTATAGCTGTGTACATTAATGTGATCATGGGGCACCATACACTAGTTTCATAGACCTTTGACACATTTTCGTCACACTGGTTAACATAGCCTTCCTGGCATTTTCTTAGTTATTGTGCTAAGACATTTACATTCCACATTTACTAAGTTTCACATATACCCTTGTAAGATGCACCACAGGTGTAATATCACCAATCCCCCTCCCTCTGCCCACCTCCCCCCTCCCCTCCCTTTCCCCTTTACCCCTATTCTTAGGTTGTAAGTGGGTTATAGCTTTCATGTGAAAGCCATAACTTAGTTTCATAGTAGGGCTGAGTACATTGGATACTTTTTCTTCCATTCTTGAGATACTTTACTAAGAAGAATGTGTTCCAGCTCCATCCACGTAAACATGAAAAAGGTAAAATCTCCAACTTTCTTTAAGGCTGCATAAAAACCCCAAGTGCCCATCGATCCACGAATGGATTAATAAATTGTGGTGTATGTACACCATGAAATAAATGGTTTTCTTTGTTATCAATTTGAATTTCTTATAAATTGACAAAAATGGAAAGTTAGAAGGTTTGTAATAAAACTTAAATATTTACAGGAAGTTTAATTATTTTTGATTGAATTATAATAAATGTGATACCTTATGGAAATCAAGTTCTATATAATGCATTAATTTTTTCCTACAGAAAAAGGTGACTTAGGATCTATAATAGGTAAAGAAATGTTACTACATATATTTCATTTTATTTTTTTTCATAAATTTCCTTTGATGGTTTAAAGATTTGGGAACTTTATTCTGTAGTCATATAAGAAGGATGTTTCAGGGGTCCCCTAAGACCACCCATATAGCCCATAGTGATTAGTAAAGACTCAACAGTTCTTATGGTTGAAGCTTATTATAATGAAAGAATATATTACAGGATTAGCAAGGGGGAGAAGACACAGGAAGAGTCTCGAGAAATCCATGCATGGGTTTCCAGTGTCCCATGAGGGGACACATAGAGTGTCCTTTCTTTGGCAGTGAAAAATGCATGAATTGGTACAGTGTTTGTACCTAGAAAAGCCCATTAGAGACTTAGATTGAAGATTTTTATTGGTTACATAGGTATCCTTTACTACTAAAATCCCAGACTTCTGGAGGAGAGCGGGTATTCAGCATAAATCACCTTGTTTGTATGTATAGGCAGTCCAGGAACAGTGAATATCCCTTGTCAATTAGAGAACTGAGAGACCACTTTGAAAGCCAAGTTCCTAGAACCAGTCAAGGACCATCCTTGTATGTAGGCCCTTCTATAGATATAACAGCTTCAGGCCTGTTGTATTAACTCGTCTGCACAAAGGGCAAATACATGGTGAGATTATATAATCCTAGGTGTAGGGTTGGCATTATATTTAATTTCCTCCTCTGAGGATCACCATTGAGTTGCTGACAGTAGATTTATTTGAAGGAATTTGGAGAAGAAAAGGGGCTTTATGTTTTATGAGGCCATGAATAAAATAGTGTCCACTGATTCCTAGGAATAACTTTGCTCTTTATCTGCTGTCTGTTTTTGGTTGCAGGATCAAAGCTGCAGTCCCAAGCATCAAATTCTGCTTGGACAGTGGAGCCAAGTCAGTTGTACTTATGAGTCATCTGGGCCGGCCTGATGGTGTCCCCATGCCTGACAAGTATTCCTTAGCGCCAGTTGCTGTAGAACTCAAATCTTTGCTGAGCAAGTAAGTGCCATGCTCAGGTACTGGTAGACTTTGTAGGAGGAGAGGTTGTCAAGCATGTTGTTACCTGTTATGAACTTTTGGACTGCTCAAGTAACATCTCTTACTTTTCCTAGGGATGTTCTGTTCTTGAAGGACTGTGTAGGTCCAGAGGTGGAGAAAGCCTGTGCCAACCCATCTTCTGGGTCGGTCATCCTGCTAGAGAACCTCCGCTTTCATGTGGAGGAAGAAGGGAAGGGAAAAGATGCTTCTGGGAACAAGGTAGGACCTGTGATTTTGATATTATTAGGGGTGAGGCCTAAGTTTGTAGGAGACTGTGACTGAAGAATAGAGAAAGCTGATATTATTTTTTCCTTAGATATCTTTTTATTGAAGTATGACATATATATAAGTATGCACAAATGCATAGCTTGATGAATTATCATAAAGTAAATCTACTTGTGTAACCACTGCCCAGGTCAGCACATAGAATATTACTGTCATCCCAGAACCCCTCCTTATTCTCAAGTGGTTTTGAAATACTTTTGGAAAACATGTAATATCTTAGGGGTGTAAGAGTATTCAGTGAATGTGATGGTCATGATGATAATACCTTGGATTTAAGGTATTTCTTAAAACGTATAAAGCATTTTCCTTTAAATCTCTTTTTAAGATGAAGTGAAGATAACATATTATTTCATAAAGAAACTGAGTCTCAAAAAAAGAAACAAGTTTCAGAAAGGCAGTACTTAGAGTAAAGTTAGAGGTGGTGGTCCTGTTTTGGGTTTTAGAGCTTAGTCCATTAGTTCAGCAAACTTTTTTCTATAAAGGGCCAGCTAGTTAATAATTTCGGCTTTGTGTCATACTGTGAGTTACAACCGCATATGCTCTCTGTAGATACTGCTCAACTCTGTTATTGCAAAAAAGCCATAGATAAGTCACAAAATGGATTACTATGATCTGACAACCAGAATTCAAATATTAAATGATAAAGCTGTTTCTTTAAGGATGATTTTGAATTTGCCAATTGGCTAGAAGGAATGTCAAAGGCCTTTTTTAGTACTTTCCACTCTTCTGGTCTTTAGTGTCTTGGAGAACAAGATGCTTTAGTTGTCTTAGTCACTTTTGGACCTCTCACATTTCTAAAGGTCTTTAGCAGTTTCTTTTCTTGGTGCCACAGGCCCTGGTATTGCCTTTTTCTACCTTTGGCATGGTCTTGCTATCGCAGCAGGAGTCAAATGCCAACCTAAAATATAGTGTCCTTTTAAACTGGAACTCAAGGTACATAAACACTAGGTCTTAGAAATGCCATGAGGCAACTGGCAAATGAAAGCAAAACCTTTTATTTGGGAAATGGTGAACTGACTGTCCTAGTTTATGACTTTTTTTAAAAAAATTGACTTGACATTCAGTTTCTAATGGCTTTCAATACCTTGTCCCGACCCGCGGGACAGCAACGGGGGGCCGCAGGAACCACCTAAAGGAGAAAAACAAACAAGGGGTGCGAGAAAGGGAGACAAGACAGTTTTCTGATCAAGTCTCCAACTTTATTGAAAAAACTTGTGCCTTATAAGCATTACGGGGAAGGTGGGTGGGTCTTGTTGGGAGGTTCAGAGGAGTTGTTAACTGGGGATTGGCTAGAGTAAGTAAGATGGGGCATAAGGTGATTGGTTGGCTAGTTGCCAGGTAAAGTTACCGGGAAAAGGTAAAACTGTTTTTTACTTAAAAAGGAAGTAAGGCCAAGCTGTACCTTATATGGCTTCCGACAATACCTGAAATTGCAGAAGCCAGTCATAAGTTCAAAATGGACTAAAACAAAACAACAAAGTGAGGACATAAAATTTTTATTTATCCAGGGTGCCCTCATTAATCTTTTAGGAGGACTCTTTTCTAGCTATCCTGTTTCCCCAAAAATAAGACATCCTCTGAAAATAAGACCTACTTACAGGAAAGATAAGACGTCTCCTGAAAATAAGACCTAGCTCATCTTTGGGAGCGCACCTTAAAATAAGACAGGGTCTTATTTTAAGACACAGGGTATTGGCAGGTCAAAAATCAGGAAAACCCCATTCTTTGTGGGAGCCTTCTTTACCTCCCTGATACATAGGATAGGAGTGGGCAGTGACTAAAGTGAACACTGCCCTGTGTTGTGTAATCTTCTGTACTATGTCCTCCTTCATTTGGTTGCTTCCTGTGCATCTTTGCTTAATCTCCTGCCAGACACTCTTCATTTTGCTTATCCTACCATCTTACTTTTTGTCCCCTTTGGGGTATCCCTGGAAGATGAATTGACATTTCAAAGCTCTGTGTTTCACTTCTACATTTTTCCTCTTTTTGACAAGTGTATTTCTTGTTTTCTCAGATGCCTAACTTGTAGGGAAGGTTATAAAATACTTCCTAAATTTACCAATATATGTGTAATAGTTTCTAAAGTCCTTTTCTGTTGTCATTTTTCCATCTATCTTCTGTCTCAGTTTTCCCTCGATTCTTTTATGAGGCATATGAAGGAGGGCAGAAAGACCTTGGTAGCCAGCAGCTTGAGTCAAGTATAATACTGATTTTCATATGTGGTATATATTAAAATGAGGAAGTAAGTCAAGGTAAGGGGAAAGAATGTAATCAGAATCTTGGGCTAGAGGTCTGGGTAGAGGACATTGGGATGTGATTAGCTTTATGTGATTATAGATTAAGCCATGGTTTAGGAACATTAGGTTTGCAATTTGAGGGATGGTAAAGGAGAGCAAGAACATACAGAAATGACCAAAGGGCCTTGAATATTTATTTATAATAACAGATCCTGTTGCAAGTTGTAAAAAAAAATGCTGTCCTATCAACTAAGGGTCTTTAGAGATGTTCATAATGACTCTTGGTGGTATGAAATACTTTTATAATTGTTTTTGGAGCCATTAACATTTCCTGTTTGGTTTTTCCATTTTTGTTTGTTTTTTCCTTTTTTTCTGTAGGTTAAAGCTGAGCCAGCCAAAATAGAAGCTTTTCGAGCTTCACTTTCCAAGCTAGGGGATGTCTATGTCAATGATGCTTTTGGCACTGCTCACCGAGCCCACAGGTATCAAGAACCTTGTCAGATTCTAGGCTGAGAAAAATATTCCTGTTTACTTGAGCAGCCCAAGTTCTGGGTTGCATTTGGAGAGTTCTCTATTCTACTGTGATTCTTTTAGATTCTGCCTTTAATTAGAACTAAAGGCAGAAGCTAAAATTGGAACTAAAATTGGATGCTCTTGTTGAATATCTTTGATATAAAGAGAAAATAAAGGTAAAAGTGTTGGCAATTGTAGTGCTATTTATGGAACTTCCAGAAGAAGCTGCTCTTTCTTATTTTAGATATTTTGTATAGAGTTCTCCCCTTGTGAATGTTATGAAATCAGACTCTTATGCTGTCAGTAACAAGCAAATTGGGGAATCTTATCCTGCAATCATCAACCAACCAATTACTTACTGTGATTAAGGCCTTGGACTGCTGAAGATCATAAATTGAGTATCTTAAATTCTACCTATGTTAATTGCTTTTTACTCTTTCCCTTTGACCTTGAACTATTAATTAAAAACTTTATCTTATACCAAAATGTTTTTTTGTTGCAGTTTAGGATGGAAACCATGGTTTTCTGGAGTCTTAGAAATGAAAGTATTTTAGTGATCAGGAGCTGCCCTCTAGGACTGGGAGGAGTGGTAGGGATTGACTAGAATTTGAATGTCTTTGGTCTTTTCTAGCTCCATGGTAGGAGTTAATCTGCCAGAGAAGGCTGGTGGTTTTTTGATGAAGAAGGAACTGAACTACTTTGCCAAGGCCTTGGAGAGCCCAGAGCGACCCTTCCTGGCCATCTTGGGCGGGTATGAAGAACTCTTTAAGATAATGATTTAAGTAGTATTTGCCTGGTAGTAGGGTATAACTTGGGTAATTTATTGTCAGATAGCATAATCACACTGGGTAACTAAGGAGATTTAATAAAGGAACTATATACAGAGGTAAGAGTAGGGTTTAGGGAAACCACAAAGGGATAGTGCAATAATTTGGAGCTAGCAACAACCATTATCATCACTAGGCCTGAAGAGACAAAGGGACAAAATGGTTACCACAATCCAGAGAGGGTAGCTAGTGTGGAGAGGACCATCTGATGGGAACTGTAGCCTCTGGTCAGGGACATAGGGATAGTCATCAGGCAGGTAGGAAGCTAGGGAAATAAATACTATGATTGCCTTTTAGGCTTCTAACTAAGGCACAACTCCTACCTTCAGTTGGCTAAAACCCAGCTGGAAGTCAGAGGGCAAAGGAGCTCCTTGATATAGTCTATGCAGGTCATACTCCTGGGACAGAACAGGGTAGAGAAAGAAAGTAGTACTGGGTGGAAAAATAGGAAGGATCCACCATAGGTGCTTATCTAACAATTTTGAAGGGGTTGAGGCTTTCACATACATACAACCTAGCAGGGCATAACTATGTGTTTTTAGACCTTATGTCTCAAAATCACATACCTATTTTATATTTTCTTTTCACCTATGGGAAAGGCAGTGATGTGGATAATGACTTTCCAATGGCTTAGTTAAAAACATAAATTTCAGAATTGAAGGTCAAGAGGGTTGAGAGGATAAATTTTAGGTGATAAAATAGGGACAAGGAATTGGGACTACTTGGAAATAAGATAATTTCCTTTGACTGGACATGGCTATTCTTGGTAGTCGCTCCTTTATGACTGGAGGACCATGATCCTTCTATGAGGAGAGGTCTCCTCCTCCATGGGATACATCCAGCATTTTCTGATGAAAATTCACTCTGAAATTGGGTGTCAATTTCAGTTAGTATAGTTGCTTTCTAGGCTTCATGAGCCCAGTTTCAAGGTCCTAAAAGTAACTTGGGTGGATATAGGTTCTTTTATCTTGTTCTTGTGAAAAGGTATGTTTCTGGAAGGATTCCCCTTCTTATGTAGCTGGGTGATAAATGTCAAGACTTTGATCTTTGCTTCCTTGGAAATTAGGATTTGAGCTGTCTTGTTTTGTTCTACTTTCAGTAGACTTCAATATGGGAGTGAGTGCCACCTAATGGTAATGGTTAGGATTTTAGACTCAGCCTGAAATAGCTGTTGGGAAAGTTGATGTAGAATTTTTTTTTTTTTTTTTTAGCATTCCAAATTGTATATAAAATCAGCACATTGTACCCCATAAATGCATTAATGTACACGGTTATGATTTAATAAAAAAAATTAAGAGAAAAAAAGAATTGTTTTTTCTTGCCACTTTTCTTATAGTCTGAGTCTCCCTAGGTCCATTAATAATTTTGGGGAAAATTTTATATTTTATTAAAAAAACATTATTGTAGAAATACTCAAACATATACAGAAGTTGAGAGAATGGTCTAATAAACTACCAAGTACTCATTACTCTGCTTTAACAGTCAGTTGACATTTTTGCTGATCTTCTTTCATTTATGCTTTAACCCTTTTTTGTTAGAAGTATTTTTAAGCAAGCCTTACACATCATATATTTTCATTTATACAGGTTGAGTATCCCTTATCTGAAAAGATTGGGACCAGAAGTATTTTGGATTTCTGATTATTTTTAATTTTTGAATATTGGCATTATACCTGGTGGCCATAAAGTTTGTGTACAATTTAAAATAACTCTCTATTTTAAATTGCACACAAACTTTATGGCCACCATGTACTTACCCAGTTGAGTATCTCTAGTCTAAAAATGCTCCAGTGAGCATTTCCCTTGAGTATCATGGAAAATGTTTTAGATTTTGAAGCATTTGAGGTTTCTGATTTCTGGATTAGGGATACTCAACTTGTAATACTTTTTGTTTTTTTGGAGACAAGGTCTTACTCTGTTGTGTGGGCTACAGTGCTGTGGTGTCATCGTAACTCACTGCAGCCAGCCTCGGGCGTCTGGGTCCAGTTGATTCTCTTGCTCCAGCCTCCCAAGTACGCTACAGACATGTGCCACCATGCCCAGCTAAGTTTTGTATTTTTTGTAGATACAGGGTTGTGCTGTGTTACCCAGGCTGTTCTCGAACTCCTAGGCTCAAGTAATCCTGGTTCAGCCTCCCGAAGTGCTGTGGATGTCAGCCATTGTGCCTGGCCCAATAATTCTTTTTTATGCATTGTATACTGATAAGGAAATGTCCTTTACATAACCATCATATCTTACAAAATTTATAAGTTTTTTTTTTTTTTTTTTTGAGACAGAGTCTAACTTTGTCTCCCTGGGTAGAGTGCCATGGTGTCATAGCTCACAGCAACTTCAAACTGTTGGGCTCAAGCAATTCTCTTGCCTTAGCCTCCCAAGTAGCTAGGACTACAGGTGTCTACCACAATGCCTGGCTGTTTTTAGAGATGGGGTCTTACTTTTGCTCAGGCTTAGTCTGAATTCAAGAGCTCAGGCAATCCATCCACCTTGGCCTCCCAGAGTGCTAGGATTACACTCATGAGTCACTGTGCCCAACTAATTTATCAGTTTTGTTAGAATCATCTTATACCCAGTCTGTATTCAGATGTTCTTGATTATCTTAGATATTTACAGTTGGTTGGTTTGACTAGTGAAGTCTGTGCATTACATTTCATTATTAGTTATCTTTTATTCTATAATAGTTCCCTCTTCCTTATTATTTTCAATCTGTTGATTTGTTGAAAAGACAGGCCTTTGAGCTATGAATCAACCTATTCTTTAGGTTCTTTTCTCACTTTATTTATTCTTGTATATATACATATGTGTGTATATATGTACACATGTGTATGTGTGTGTATAATGAATAGTCCATTTTTACCTTTGGTGACGTCCAATCTTTACAACTGAAGTAATCAGTCTCTTGCTATTCCTTCCTCTCACATGACTATTGTTTCATACTTCCATTTCACAAGTCTTAGCATGGGGTCTCACAGGGTAGTCATTGTACTGTTTATTGAACGAAGAATAAAATAGATCTAAGGTGATTTTTCTATGTAAGTGGGATTTAGATACATGGGAATGTTTATGGAAGGCAAGCTGTTACTTTCTCATTAGTTGGATCTTTTTTCTCTCACAGGGAGGTGAAAGATGCATGTGTTTATTGTCTTATTTCCTTCCACTAGAAAATAAGCTCCCAAAGGGTGGGGATCTTGTTTTGCCCATTGCTGTTTCTCAAAGACGTAGGACAGTGCTTGGGAAGAGTAGGTACCCAGTCAATGTGTTGAATCAGGTAGTCCAACAGAAAAATAAATGCCTTAAAGCAGATGTCTTAGCAACTAGGCATAGAGTGGGAATTTAGACTAGGAATATATTTTTCTTTCAGTGTATATTTGTTTGGTGTACGGTCTGATCCCTATTCTAGGGTAGCAAAGTTCTGAGTGGGCTCAGGGATCCCACAATTAGCTATCTTGACTCTTTTAATTTTGTTAGGGGGATGTGTAATAGACCTATTTGGAATCCTTGGTTTTTAAATTAAGAGTAGCTCTTTGTCATCTGTAGTTGTAACTTTAAAGGATTTCTTAGAAATGGATCGACCTTTTTGAGTTGGAGTAACAGAGGGCAAAGTTAGGCAGTACTTTTGTTACTTTGGGACTTTTCTGTCTTCCTCTTTGATACAAAAACTCATGGTTTATGTAATACCACTTCCCTGGCCCATCGTTTGTTCTTTTAATGATGATTCTTGTTTTCCCTCCTAGAGCTAAAGTTGCAGACAAGATCCAGCTCATCAATAATATGCTGGACAAAGTCAATGAAATGATTATTGGTGGTGGAATGGCTTTTACCTTCCTTAAAGTGCTCAACAACATGGAGGTAAGAAACCAATGCCAAGTGCATGTGAAATAGCTCTTTGAGATGATAATAGGTTGTTTAAATTTAAAAAGAAAACTAGCTTCTGATATGAGCCCTAAAAACTCTCATTTTTATTTATTTTGGCAAGTTGCTTGTCTTTGCATTATTTCTTTATATTGTGTTGTGTCTGGTTTTTATCTGCTTTGTGAGGCAGTTTTGTTCTTAGTATAGAGGCTGATCTTTATCATCTTGGATCTCCTGTATAGATTGGCACTTCTCTGTTTGATGAAGAAGGAGCCAAGATTGTCAAAGATCTAATGTCCAAAGCTGAGAAAAACGGTGTGAAAATCACCTTGCCCGTTGACTTTGTCACTGCTGACAAGTTTGATGAGAATGCCATGACTGGCCAAGCCACTGTGGATTCTGGCATACCCGATGGCTGGATGGTGAGTCACTGGGTAGTTGGTGGTATGAGTGAACAAAAACTTTGGTATCATTCATTTATTCATTCAGCTAACCAATAACCATTTAAAAACAAATCTCTATAGGAGATCTCTTTCAGAGAGGGCTGTAAATCTTGCAGTGAGGCCCTCCTTGTGGGAGAATCCCTGAGGGAGAAGCAGTGGCTTACTGTTGTCTTCATCAATAATGTGGGGGCATGTACTTTCAAGGTTTGGGTTCTGAATTTTTTTGCTACATAGAAAACTATATAAGAAAATTTTCTTACATGAAAGCATTAGGACAGTCGAAGTATACTAATTATAAGGAAGGAAAATATATGTGTATATTAAAGTCTAATATAAATAGTTGATTTTAGTGTTTTATACATATTATCATTTTGATAATTGTATAAAATTGTATCATGTTGAAATGCTAGTTTGCTTAGTCATTTTCCTTTTGTTAAGCATTTGCCTATTATTTGTTCAGTGCTTCTTGGGGTGTGGTCCCAAGACTATCAGTATCAGAATCATTTTTGGAATTTGTTAAAAAATGCAAGTTCTTGGGTCAGGCACAGTGGCTCACCCCTGTAATCCTAGCACTCTGGGAGGCCGAGGCTGGTGGATCACTTGAGCTCAGGAGTTCGTGACCAGCTTAAATAAGACTGAGACCCTGCCTCTACTAAAAATAGAAAAAACTAGCTGGGCATTGTGGCCGGAGCCTGTAGTCCCAGCTACTCGAGGAGGATGAGGCAAGAGGATCACTTGAGCCCAAAGTTTGAGGTAGTTGTGAGCTATGATGCCATGGCACTGTATCCAGGGCAACAGGGTGAGACCCTGTCTCAAAAAAAAAAAAAAAAATGCAAGTTCTTGCTAAAATAAGAAATGCTAAGGGTGGGACCCAGCAGTTTGGGTTTGAAATAAGCCCTCTTGGTGATTTTGATGCTTGGGAAAGTTTGAGAACTACTGATCTAGTTCAGTGTTTCTCAATCTCAACATTATTGACATCTCAGATGATTTATGTTGTGGGGGAATACTGTTGAATTATAGGATGTTTAAAGCATCCCTGGCCACTAGATGCCATAACTCCACTCCCCTCCCTGCCCCCCAAGTTGTAACAACTAAAAAATGTCTCCTTACATTGCCACATATCCATTGTTAAGGGGCAGAATTGACCTGGTTGAAAAGTATTGATCTAGTTATTTTTGCTATCATAAATAGTGTGGCTAAGAATGTCTTTATTAAATAACTTTTAAGTTTTCCCTTAGACTTTATCTTTCGTAAGGTAGAATTTAGGTCACAGGGAACAAACGGGTTTATCATTTAATATTTTTATTTTTTTACTTTTTTAAAACAGAGTCTCACTCTGTTGCCCGGGGTAGAGTACTGTGGCATCATAGCTCACAGCAACCTGAAATTCTTGTACTTAAGCTATTCTCTTGCCTCAGCTTCCTGAGTAGCTGGGACTGCAGGTGCCCACCCCCATGCCTGGCTAGTTTTTTCTATTTTTAGTAGAAAGGAGGTCTCTGTTTCGCGCTCAGGCTGGTCTGGAACTACTAGGCTCAAGTGATCCACCAACCTTGGCCTCCCATAGTGCTGGGATTACAGATGTGATCCACTGCATCCAGCTGAGATTTATCATTTTAAAGACTGAAGGGTATGATTTGTTTCTAGAAGCTCCGATGTTCAGCTTTGAGCTTAGAGTTTGGCGGAGGTGGTATTTGTTCCTCTAAGAAGCTTTTCTTGGTAGCTCATTTCCCTCTTTTAACTCTCCCCCGCGCAGGGCTTGGACTGTGGTCCTGAGAGCAGCAAGAAGTATGCTGAAGCCGTCTCTCGGGCTAAGCAGATTGTATGGAATGGACCTGTAGGGGTATTTGAATGGGAAGCTTTTGCCCGGGGAACCAAAGCCCTCATGGATGAGGTCGTGAAAGCCACTTCTAGAGGCTGCATCACCATCATAGGTAAGGGGGCCTATACAAAGCTGGTACCACTGTAAGCTGGCAGAATTCTTATCAAAGAAGAGTAGAAGGGAATGTTTTACTTAGGTCTTTTCACTCTGGGCAAATCTGGAGAGTTAAGCATGTGGATAATTCATGGAGAATCCACTTAGTGAAATGGAGTTGGGTGTTCATCAGTTACCTTTTGGGTTGGAGAGCCCTCTGCCTTGCAGTTTTGGTGCTAATCCCTCTTTTCCTTTCTCTCCTTTCCTTTTTTACCTGACTTTCATTTAACAGGTGGTGGAGACACTGCCACTTGCTGTGCCAAATGGAACACAGAGGATAAAGTCAGCCATGTGAGCACTGGGGGTGGTGCCAGTTTAGAGCTCCTGGAAGGTGAGGTTTTTCCCTGTTTTTGGCATATTTGTGCAGTGAGATAGAATGGAGTAGAGAAAGTTAGTAGGTAGTTTTGTCATTAGCTGGGCGGTAGAGATAGAGGAACTTCAATAAAGCTCCTGACATTCAATTGAGGTGGGAAGGGCCAGATAGGAACTTGTGCTCAAAGAGATCACTCTAGTAGACCTAAGACCCAAAATCCAAAAGTTGTCCAACTCCTGGCCGTATATCCTAAAGCAGAACTGACAAGAAGATAGAAGGGGGGATAGAGCTGGGTGTGGTGGCTCACACCTGTAATCCTAGCATTTTGAGAGGGTGAGGTGAGGATTGCTTGAGCTCACAAGTTCGAAACCAGCCTGAGCAAGACAGAGACCCATCTCTACTATTAGAAAAACTAGCCAGGCTTTGTGGTGGATGCCTATAGTCCCACCTACTCGGGAGGCTAAGGCAAGCTATGACTCAATGGCAACTCTACCCAGGGCAACAGAGTGAGCTTCTGTCTCAAAAAAAAAAAGGAGCTAGATCTGACTTAGTGGGTGCTATAGTAATGTTCTCTCTCTCTGTGTGCTCTCTCAAAAACAGGTAAAGTCCTTCCTGGGGTGGATGCCCTCAGCAATATTTAGTACTGTCCTGCCTTTTGGTTCCTGTGCATAGCTGCTAAGTCAACTTAGTGTTTTCTGCATCTCTACTTGGGATTAGCTGAAACCTCCTTCATGTCAAGATTTAGTTATTATCCAAGAGATGCAGTGCCAGGAACTTAAAAACAGTTGCACAGCATCTCAACTTATCTTTACTGTACCCTGGATTTGCCTATATTTTTCAAGATCCTGTTTGAATTTCTTAGTGACTAAACCGTTGTGCATTCTAGAGTACAAATATTTATATTTGGCCTGTTAAAAGAAAGTGAGTTGTGTTAGTTAGCTTAGTTCTCTTTTTGCAGTAGCTTATTCTGATTAGCTTTGTCACTGTTTTACTACTCAGCATGGAAACAAGATGAATTCCAGTTGAAGGTAGGGAGACAAAGTCCATGATCTGTTAAACAAACAATAAAAATATCCATTGAAACTGGATTTTTTTTATGTCATACTTTGTTAGGAATGGAATAGAATCTTGAAGGAGGGATCAAATACCTACAATTCTTATTTCTCCCCTCTCTCTCTTTTTTCTTCTTTCTTTCCTTTCTTTTTCCTTTTCTCTTGAGACAAAAAGTCTCACTCTGTGGCACTGGCTAGAGTGCCACAGCCTCAGCCTAGCTCACAGCAACCTCAGTTTCCTGGGCTGGAGCAATCCTCCTGCCTCAGCTCCACACATAGCTGGGACTATAGGCATGCACAACCACATCCAGTTAATTTTTCTATTTTTAGCAGAGACTGGGGTGTCACTCTTGCTCAGGCTGGTTTCAAACTCCTGAGCTCAAGGGATCCTCCTGCTTTGGCCTCCTAGAGTGCTAAGATTACAGATTTCAGTCACCACACCTGGCTCTGTTATTTTTGAGTGTAAGACGTGGGGCAGCAGCAGTGAGGAGATGTGATTAAATCAATGTCTACTCCTTATTTAGGGCCTACTTTATGGCAGATACTGTGTTGGTGCTTTATTTTAAATAGTAGTTTTCAGTTACACATTGTAATTTTAAAAGTTAAGGCTTATAGCAAACAGACAAATTACATCACATTCCTATTTGTGATTCCTTCTCCAAGAGATGACTGATTTCAACTCATAAGTTTTTCTAGGCTGGGCATGGTGGCTCACGCTTGTAATCCTAGGACTTTTCTTGGAGGCTAAGGCAGATGGATCTCTTGAGCTCAGGAGTTGAAGACAAGCCTGAGTAAGAGCAAGACCCTGTCTCTACTAAACATGGAAAAAATTAGCCAGGCATTGTGGTAGGCATTTGTAGTCCCAGCTACTGGGGAGGCTGAGGAAGAAGCATTGCTTCAGCCCAGGAAACTGAGGTTGCTGTGAGCTATGATACCATGGGATGACAGAGTGAGACTTTGTGTCCAATTAATTAATAAATAAATAAATTATAAATAAACAAGTTTTTTCTAGTATTTCCCTCTATGGTTTAAGTATCATGTTTATACTAAACAGTTAACTTCTTGATTTTCTAAAAGAGATGTCAATTTCATACCATGGAAGATTTAACTCTCTTACAGTCTCTGTTCCATATATATATCCACTTACTCATTCTCCCAGTATAGTTTTGTCATAATTATAGATTAGACCAAAAGTCTACATTATTATAAATCCTATTTACAGCTGAGTTGTGTATTATACTATGATTATATTTACTTACTTAACTTTTATTCTCTTTGACATTAATAGTTTTAAAGTAATTGCTTTCTCCTTTTTTATGTGTACCTGTAACTGATTATTCCCAAATCTCCAGAGGTATATATGCACATGTATTGAAAAAATTTTAATTTTTATTAGAGGCATCCCAGCTAGAGTCCTTAGTGTTCCTCCTCTAATTTGTACTGGCTGCCTTCTAGGTTTGCTGTATAGCTATTGCTCTGGGATTTCCCATAAACCTCCCAGGTATTCCTTTCATTTCCTATTCTGGGCCTCTGGTTTCTGGATCCCCTTTTTTATTCTTTCTTGGTCTACTCTTTTGTGGAACACAAGACTCCACTAGCTTTTAGAAAAGGGCCCAGTAAGTAGAATCTTTGAGTGACCTCGTTAGTCTGAAAA
This sequence comes from Nycticebus coucang, assembly GCF_027406575.1. Lineage (NCBI taxonomy): Eukaryota > Metazoa > Chordata > Mammalia > Primates > Lorisidae > Nycticebus > Nycticebus coucang. The sequence continues at coordinate 89,579,458 of NC_069804.1, forward strand.
TGTCTTTACTCAACCTTTTATAGTTTGGCCATATATAGAATTTTAGCCTAGGTATCACTTTCTTGGACTCAAAGACGTTACTGTCAAAGAATCTAATGCCACTCTGATTCTTTTATCATCCCTATAATTTTCCCTTCCAATATTTTTCCTTTCATTTTAATGGAGTTTGTGAGAATTTAGACTGAGACATGATTTGAAAACAAAAATTCTGTACTGGGCATTTTACACACAAGATTTCACCTTTATGGATAAAGAAATCATTAAAACTCTAGGACCAGGATCACAGAGTTAGTAAGTAACAGCAGAGATTCAAATCCAGGTTTGTCCTGTTCCAGAGACTGATGCTTTTTCATTGTGCTTCCCTCCCTGATATGATGCTTCTAGACTAGGACTTATTTGCTTAACCCTGGAGAGAAAAGCAAAAGAAAATTTTGGTGGTTGCTTTAAATAGAACACAAATTTTTAAGTAATCATTTTTGCTTAGTTCTTTTGTATTTTAGTCAATACTGTCCCCATATTTGTATTTAATTTTAAATTGCACAAAGTTTCTGTATATCTCTAAGGGTATTACTCTACCCTGGTTTGAGAAGCAGGAATTTTAGCCCAATCTTCTTTTGTAGGAGGCCCAAAAGATCCTAGCAAATTAATGTTGCAGCTGGGTTAGAACTTTATCAAACTTTTTTTCCCTAGTAATTATCTTTTCTCCAACAACTTATTTCTAGTGTACAGAGGAATTAAAATTATATAGTAAATACACATAAACCCAGTACCTACACTCTGTAATTGCCAACATCATCTATCCAACAATCCCTAATTGTACCTTTTAAGTGCTTTCTATTAAACTCTACTTCCAAGATCTTCCCTCATTTATTTGGGCTGTTAATCCATAGAATGAATGGGAAAACCTCGATGATAATTTAGCAACTAGCCAAACATATGAATACCTCTACGTGCTGTGGACATGATGGAGGGAATATAAATAAGATAGTGCTTACGAACTGAAAGAATTTACACCTAGTGGAGGAAGATAGTAGATAATGAACAGCTTATGAGCATATAAACTAGAATAGTATAAGGATTTGCTTTCTGATTTAATGTAGAATTAGGAATTTTTGGTTACATATTGCAGAGGTTTATGATTTTAACCGTTATATATATAGACACACACACACACACACACACACATATATATAAAACCCTAATATATATATATAAAAAAACCCCTAATATATATATATGTGTGTGTGTATATATATATATAACCCTAATATATATGTGTGTGTGTCTATATATATAACGGTTAAAATCGGTTAAGTTTTATATATATATTATATATATATTAGGGTTTTATATATATGTATATATATGTGGTTGTCTGTATACACACATATATTTACACATATTAGGGTTTATATATATATATATATATATATATTAGGATTTTATTTATATATACGTGTGTGTCTGTATACACACACACACATATATGTGCTTAAATGCAGAAAAAAAATAATCCCCATGTCATAAGAGAAGAATTCAATCTGTGCTTTAGGTCAGTGTTTCTTAATTCCTTTTCATGTCCAAAATTTTCTACAAGCATAGGAGTTGAACATGATCAAAAACCAAAAGGGTATACAATGATGGCTGTCTCAGTCCCCTAGCTACCAATTTCTTTTCTTTCTAGAGCAGTGGTTCTCAACCTGTGGGTCATGACCCCTTTGGGGGTCGAATGACCCTTTCACAGGGGTCGCCTAAGACCATCGAAAAACATGTATTTTTGAAAAATACATATTTTTTCACACATGAAGAAGCAACAAAAATTTTATGGTTGGGGGTCACCACAACATTAGGAACTGTATTAAAGGGTCATGGCATTAGGAAGGTTGAGAACCACTGTTCTAGAGCTACTTAATATATATTAAAGTATATCCCTGTATATATAAACATATTAAAATATAAATGGTGGCATACACTCCTTTGTACCTGCTGTTTTGATTGTTTACTTTTCTACCTCTTGAGTACTTCACTGTGGATCCTGGCTCATACCATAGTGTGGGTCTCTACCATTTCCCTCTCTGGCTGTATTTCTATATTCACACTCAGATCATTCACACTTGTTTTCTATTTGTTGTAAAGGAAGAACTGGAGATGACGTGTCCTCACCCCATTCACCATCAGTACACCTTTTTAAAAATTCCACCTAGAAGTTGAAGGATTAGAGCTGCCTTAAGTCATTCTTAAAGCTAGGTTTCTCTGGAAGCAATGAGGGAATGGGGAAAGCTGCAAGGTAAAGCAGACTTCATCTGAAACAGCCAACTATCTACCTGCTGACCTGTTAAGTTAATGAACACTCACATTGCAACATCTATTACATGTACATGAAAATTCCCACTAAAGACAGGATGTTATGGCTTTAACAAATTTAAGCCCATATTTCACTCATTTTCATTTTGCTTTACTATGAATCATGTAGATTCCAAATAAAGCAAGCAGTTCCCTGATACATAATCCATCCATTAAACAAACCTTAAATTGCCTTTTGGCGTTCAGAGTTACTGGGCCTTGTTCATCTTCCTTGAATCCCTTGAGTCAAAAAGGAAATATCAATGATAAACCCAAATTTTTATTAATAACCTTGGAACAAATACATTAATAATAATTCCTTAAAGTTACATAGCATTTTACAATTTTAAAAGAATTTTCATTTGTGCCAATTAAATCCTCACAACATCCCTGTGAGGTAGGCAGGGTAGGTGTTATTTTCCTATTACTAGTGAGGAGAACAAGGCTAAGAGGTAAGTAAGGTCACACAGGTGGTAAATGATGGAGCCAAGACTAGAACCTAGGCCATCTGACATGCTGCCTCCCTGAGAACATTCAAGTAACAATATCCTATTCTATATAATGAAAAATTTTCTCCTCTGATGTTGGTCAGATCTGTTTTTTCACAAGTTACATTGCCTTTTTCTTTTTTTTTTTGTTTGTGGTTTTTGGCCGGGGCTGGGTTTGAACCCGTCACCTCCAGCATATGGGACCGGCACCCTACTCCTTGAGCCACAGGCGCCGCCCACATTGCCTTTTTCTAATATCCAAAAACACTCAAACTGTGATGAGACGTTTCTTGCCTGTTACTGGACTATTTCTCAGATGTATCAAAGCACCATCCTAAGATGAAACATAATTAAGTTTTGATGATCCCTGGCTACAAATTCTAAATTATGATGTGAACATTTATTTTAGAAAATTCTGCAAAAGTATGTTGAACTTGAACAGAAACAAAATAGGTCTTTATACTCTCAAAAGGTTTGCAGTCTTTCCCAATAATATTTTTAGACATGCATAAATGGAAAATAGGGAAATATGTTTGGCAATATTACTACATTACTGGGAAAACTATGTAGAATGTACCTAAATGCAAGTCACGTCACAGTAATTTGTTTCCTTTTGTTGGCCTTGAAGAGGATGGAGAACCATTAGTGTTTACTTTTAGGTTTGATCTCCATCTTATGTGTGACATCTCAGCAACAAGCTAGAAAGAATAACCTGAATTACCCATTAGGAGGGTCTAAGAAGTGGTGATTAAAACATATGCATGCAGTAGAAAGGGAAGAAAACACTTGCTTTTCAGTGGTTTTGCCGAAGCCCGGAGTAAATGTTTATCAAAGCAGATTTTATGCTATAGTGTCTGTTAAATTTAGAATATTAAACCATAGCTGTGTACATTAGTATGATCCACGATCATACTAATGTACACAGCTATGGTTTAATAAAAATAAATAAAAAAAAATAAATGTGAAATATGATAAGAGTTATAAACTTTGAATACAAGACTGAAACTGAATGTAGCTGACCTAAACCTACCTATCAAAAGCACCTAAAGCTGAACAGGCAGAAAAGGCAAGGGATAAAACCCAACTGCCCTGGTATGAAGTGAAAAAAAGCAAATGCAAATTCTCAGGTTAAAGTGAACCACAGAACATCAGGCATATAAAGCACATTTTAAAAATATAAAAATGAGGCTTGGCACCTGTAGCTCAGCGGCTAGGGTGCCGGTCACATACATCAGGGCTGGCGGGTTTGAACCTGGCTTGGGCCTGCCAAACAACAATGACAACTACAACAACAACAAAAACAGCCGGGCATTGTGGCAGGTGCCTGTAGTCCCAGCTACTTGGGAAGATGAGGCAAGAGAATCACTTAAGCCCAAGAGTTTGAGGTTGCTGTGAGCTGTGACGCCACGGCACTCTACCAAGGGTGACATAGTGATAATATAAGTATATATATAAATGAAATTGCGTTGTGTTATCAGGAATGACAGTTTTAAAATTCCAGTTATGGCCTTTTAAATTTAAGAGCAATAGGGAGAAACTTAAGCTTATAGGGGAGTGCAGAAAATGGGATCTAGAAAGGGAGTTGAGGTGGGAAGTTAGGGAAGACCAATAACCAACTTAAATACATTCAAAATGGATTTAGAATTCCTCTAAATCCATCCTTTTCAAAAAATGTTTTCTAAGGTGAGAGATTTGGTCAAAAGCTAGTGACAGGAAACATGACTATCTTACCTAAAATATTTAAATGGAGCTTATAAATTATGTTTTTATTGATCAGTCCACTGATCAGGCTGTAGAAACAAATTTTAAGTGCTGCTATCAGTGATACATGGCAGAAACCTGCATCAAAAAATAGAAGTGTCATAGTAGGACTCAAGATTAATGAAACTATTAAGAAACAAGTACTTAACCTTTTGTACATTAAGTCTAATAAACATTTGTGCTTTTACTAAAAAGGAATCTTAACAGTTTTAACTAACGTGAAAAATATGCAGCTACATTTGTTTAAAATAAAACTTGAGATCTATAATGTTCTAGTTCAGTAGACTGGGTTCAAAACCAATTATACTTTTGAAATGCAGCTAGACTATATCCTTACAGAGTGTCACTGCTGTCATCATCTTCATGTTTTCTCTTCAGTGGGTTTGGCTCATTGGTCATGTTCTGTGATGAAACCATGTTGGTAGTAATAAGAATATTTTTGGGTCCAATCATTGAAGGATTAATCAGAACATTTTGTACTGCAGTTGTAGCAGGAACTGTAAACAGAGAAGAAAGCCCCCGCAAACTGAATTATCCATAATCTAAAACATGGGAAAAGGTATACAACAAAGCTAAATGTAATTTTAAAACAAATTTCAATAGCATGAAGCGCAACTACATTGTAGAAGAAACTACTACTACTGCATTAGGAATAGAAATAAATTTTTAAAAATCTTTATTATTTCATTTACTTTTAATTGAAAAATACTTGTGTATACTTATGGTAAACAATGTGTTTTGATTAATGTATACATAAAGATTAAATCAACTTAAACATTACCTAGTATAAGGTTAAAAGAGTTGTATCATTTTAATTTAATTACCTAAAATTTCAATTAGTACTTAGTCATGGGAAACAATGAACTGGATTCGGCAAACAACATACTAAAGGCACATGTTAAAGGTCAGGAATCATGCTTTTCTTATGAGCCAGTATTTTACATAAGTCTCTGGTTAGGTTTCAGAATATGTATAAGCTAAACATATTAATTAGCAAACTATACCATAACAGAATTCTACTTATATTATTCCAAAACATATATATCATCTCCTATTAAGTTGAGAAAAGGTACAATTTTCACTTGAATTTACATTTTGGAATGCATACATATATTTGTCACTAAGTTGTATCAATTTCTTGAGTTTTTACCCTAAAAGTATTTTTCTCTGAAGATGCCTTAGATTTGTGGACCACACTGTTTAGTTCACTGTATTCTTTGAAAATTTGACAAGAATGTTGAATACACTCCCCTCCTAAAATGTTACATATGCTATAGACCCCCCTTATCTGTGGTTTTGCTTTCCACAATTTCAGTTACCTACAGTCAACCATGTTCCAAAAATAGGTGAGTACAGAAGAAGGTATTTTGAGAGAGACAACATTCATATAACTTCCATTACATATTAATTGTTCTATCTATTAGTTATTGTCATTAATCTCATACTTTGCCTAATTTATAAACTAAACTTTATCATAGAATGTATGTATAGGAAAAAATGCAATATATGTAGTGTTTGGTACTAATTGCAGTTTCAGGCATCTACTGCACAAGTCCTGGAATATATTACCTGCAGATAAGGGGAGACTTATCGTACTACTATATGTAAAATTACATTCAATTTCTGATGGCTTATAGATAGACCCCTCTGAAGAACTCTGATTTGCAGCATTATTTTCTATCTTCCTTTTGTGATATGAGAACAATCTAACTCTTGCCATAGGAACACAAACTGTTCTACAATTGGAAATTATTTATAAATTCTATTTCCCCTCCCCAAATCACATTACCTGGTTTGACAGGTGTAGTCTGAGAAGGTGGAATCTGCACGGTAAATCTTTGGCTTGCCACTGACACTGGAGTTGCAACTTTATTGGGGACAGATACTGTTTGTGGGGTTGCTGTAGTTATAATTAACAGACCATATTAGTTAGATACAGATTTCTATTCTGCATTCTTTAGCTTACCAGAAACTACCTTCAGAACATTTTGTACTGCAGTTGTTGCAGGAACTGTAAACACCTAAAGCTGAACAGGCAGAAAAGGCAAGGGATAAAACCCAACTGCTCTGGTATGAAGTGAAAAAAAAGCAAATGCAAAGCACAGGAACTAATTAAAGATGAGCAAAAATCACTATAAATAAGAGCAAAGTAACTTAAAAAGCTTATAAGCTTGTTTAGATGCTACATTCTGTACTGGTAAAGAATGTGGGCTGTGCAGCCTACCTGCTTAACTTTGAATCTAGGCCCTATCATCTATCTACTGGCTGAATGTCACTGTGCAAGTTATTTAAATTTTTTGTATCTCAGTTTTCCCATCTGTTACATGAGGATAATAGTACCTATTTCTTACAATTCTTGTGAGAATTAAATAATCCATGTAAAGCTCTTCAAATAGCATCTGGTACATAGTAAGCACAGAATTTTAGCTAGATGAAGCCACGAAGTTGAGAGTTTAAATAAATTGCCAAAATAAAGACCCAAGTTTTCTATTAACTACTTTAGTTGGCACTTTTAATCTCTGTCAATTGCTGAGAATGAGAAGATGACTTCTATGCCCATGAAACCAAACCAATAGGCTTCTAACAAAAGTAGCTGATCAAATACACCCCTTGGGGTCCATAGGTGGGCACAAAAAATTTGTTTATTTTCCATGGTCAGAGACTTTTTAAGCAGAAAGGTTATCTTGGAGATAACTTAGTTTAAACCTTACCATGTAAAATTTACCCATTCTAAAGTGAAACTCAAATACCACCCAATTTTACAAAACTTTAATTTGCTTAGTTAGAAGTCTTATCTGTTGCCTCTGAAATTCCCTTAACATGTTGTAGGAGTCTTATTATTAGATTCATCACTATATTAAAAGTCTTGGCTACATTTTTTATCCTTGTGAGGACATGGCTCTTGTGCCTTTCTCCTAACAAGATACTCAACACATTTGCTTAATGAACAAATTACAAGACTTAAAGACTTCATATAATGATGTAATTGCTCTCTCAAAAAATACATTTATGGGCCAGGTGTGGTAGTCCAAGCCTATAATCCTAGCATTCTGGGAGGCCAAGGTGGGAGGATTGCTTAAGCTCAGGAGTTCAAGACCAGCCTGAGCAAGAGTGAGAGCCTGTCTCTAATAAAAATAGAAAAATTGGCTGGGCATTCTGGCAGGCTTCTGTAGTCTCAGCTGCTAGGGAGGCGGTGGCAGGAGGATTGTTTGAACCCAGGAGTCTGAGATTGTGAGTTAGGCTGATGCCATAGCACTCTAGCCTGGGGAACAGAATGAGACTCTGTCTCCAAAAACAAAAAGAAAAAAAAATTACAGAAACGTGTCTGTTTCTAATTTTTTCTTTGGAGATGCAGGCTTTCTATTATCTCCCTTCCCCTTGGAACCAGCAGTCTACCCAGGGATAGAATTGCTGAAGAGACTATAGCTATCATCATCTCTAGGGACAAAGGGAAGAAAGTCTAAGTGGGGGAAAAAAGCCTAAAGGTACCCAGAAATACAGGTTCTAGTGATTTTCTTTGTCTTAAACCCAGGAGGTGAGAACTTATTCTAACATACCTCTATCCCAAGGTAAGTGTTGCCATGTATTAAGGTCCAAAGTATTTGGTGAAGGTTAATGAAGTAATACAAGTATTTTGTTTTGTTAAAAGAAGAAAACTCCATGGTACATAGATTTTGTTTTGATCTAAAGATTTACCTTTAAATAAGTATGAAGTTTCAGTTTTAAAACTGAATAGAGTAGATGCTTAGGTCTTAAGGTTTATACAACTCATTAAAAAATCCTTTTAAGTTTAAAACTTGTACCTTTAATAGTTTTTGGTAGAGCTTTCACTCTAGATTTAAACAATCTGTAAAGATTTACAACAAATTCTAACTAGGAATAAAAATCATAACTGATAGTTGAAATTGGTTAAATTGGCTAACACATATAATGGATTACCACAGCCTAGTTTTTTTTTTTTTTTTTTATTGGCATCCAAGATGGGCTTAGAACATCTTGTGTCAGACAGCTAGAAATCCTCAAAAATGATGGATATCTGTCAAAAATGACACAGGAAACACCTTAAAGGGGTTTCCACTGACCATATAAGACAATAAAAACTATGTTTTAAAAGGGTTAGCATTAAAAGCAGAACTATTTTTCCTTTGAGATGCTTAAACTTTTCAGGGAAGCTTTTGTGGCTCACACCTGTAATTCTCAGCACTCTGGCAGGCTCAGGCAGTAGGACTGCCTGAACTCAGGAGTGTGAGACTAGCCTGAGCAAGAGTCAGAGCCTGTCTCTACTAAATACAGAAAAATTAGCTAGGCATTGTGGCATGTGCCTGTGGTTAGTTTCTTGGGAGGCTGAGACAATAGGATTGCTTAAACCCAAGAGTTTGAGGTTGCAGTGAGCTACAATGACACCACCGAACTCTATCCAGGGTGACAGAGACTCTGTCTTAAAAAAAAAAGGCTTTTTGTATGTTTTGAACTTCTCCATTTTCTTACTAATATATTCAGAAATTTCTTTAATTTCTAATAAGCAGGCTACTGCCACGAGTGTGTTTGGCAACTTCATTTGTATAAAAGATAGAACACAGCTAACAGAAAATTCTTGGTTTTGATATCATAGTTTATACCAACTACAATGTTGGGAAATTTCCAATTTTATACTCTTTTGGAATCAGATAGTCCTTGTGGATTTTTCACTTTGAAATCCAGTAAAATGTATGTTTATAGTTTTACTACAAGATGAGTAAAATTATCAATAGCAAGACACAGGAAAGTTCTGACTTACTTTTTTTTTTTTTTTTTTTTTTGTGACAATATCACTTTGTTGCCCTCCGTAGAGTACCGTGGCATCACGGCTCATAGCAACCTGAAACTCTTGGGCTCAAGTGATTGTGCCTCAGCCTCCCTAGTAGCTGAGACAATAGTCATCTACCACAACCCAAGCTATGTTTAGAGACAGGGTCTCAGTATCCTGAGCTCAAGCAATCTACCCACCTTGGCCTCCCAGAGTGCTAGGGTTACAGGTGTGAGCCACGGCGCCAGGCCCTGACTCATCTTTTGACTTGAATTACACTTCCCAAACCAAGTGCGGAGGCACGACTACTTTACTAGCCAGAAAAGTCATTTCTTCCATTTCACTTACCTATAGTAGGAGTGGTAGGTCTGCTACTAACAGCACCAACACTTAACCGTGGAACTACTCTTCCTTGGTTAGGTCCCTAGAGGATTTAAAAAACAACTTAATTTTAGTGTTGTTAAGATTTGACACCTAAATTTGCCAGGAGTGAAATCTGGATTGTTGATGAGGAGTTCTTTTTTTTTTTTTTTTATTTTTGAGACAGGGTCTCACTCTTTCGCCCTGGTTAGAGTGCAGTAGCTTCATCATAGCTCACTGCAACTTCAAACTCCTGGGCTCAAGTGATCTTCCTACTTCAGCAAGGACTATAGGTGTGAACTACCATGACTGGCTAATTCTTCTACTTTCAGTAGACATGGGGTCTCGCTCTTGCTCAGGTTGGTCTTGAACAGCTGACCTCAAGGGCTTCTTCTGCCCTGGCCTCCCAAAAGGCTAAGAGTATAGGCCTGAGCCAAAATGTTTGGCTTGTTGATGAGAATTATTAATGGGATAATACATGGCAAGAATGTCCTGTTTCTATTCTATCAATGTTCTAAATCCAACATGTAAACTAGGGTTTTTACAAACATGTATACATGTAATTATCTATATAAACATAGATAAGAACATGCATATATGTAATCTGATATAGTATTTAATTTTAAGGTAGAGTTTTATTTGAATAGGGAATAACAGCTAATTTCCTTGTGATTTTTAATCTTAACTAGTCAATGTCTTAAGCCAAAAGGAAAAAAGAAAAAAACTCTCTTATCGTGGAATTTCAGAAAACAAAGATAGCCCATTATGGGGAGAACTTTTTCAGTGGTGGGAGAGCCTTAGTCACATTTCAGAAAGTAGGCCCAATTCCTGATGGTGTATCATCCACTCTCTTATTGGACCTCAGTAAAAACCTATGTGTACAGCAGGAAGATGAGATAATTTTACTCTTCTTAAAAGACCTGAGAATCAGTCCTTCCTCTGCTACTAACTCCATAAATGAATTTGGACTTAGCTTCCTAATGTAAAAAATGGTTATTGGCTTAGACTAACAGAAAATTTCCTTCTAGCTCTAAAAATTTTAAAAATTAAAAAAAAAATTCTAGTAAGTTACCTTAATCTTTTATCTACTGCACTAATTGTAGGAATTTGCTTTTACAAATTCCCTTAACATTTCCCACCTTTTTAAAAAAGCAAAGTTGACTAAAATTTCTTACCTTTTTAATTAAGGACTTCAGCCTATAATTTGGAGCTGTTAAGCAGTATCTATCAGGTGGCAGTCTGGGTCCCGCATATGGCTTAATCAGTGGAAGAGGGGTTTGATTTTTCTGCCTTGCAATATCTAATAAAAACTAAAAACCAAAAAATCCTTACTAGAGCTACAGTTAAAACACATTATAAGTAAAAATAACTTCAAATAAAAGTTTTCTCACATCTCTTGGGGGAGGAGAGGTAAAAGATCGATCAGCACGGCACTGGATTGCCAGTCTCACATCATCTGCATCAACATTAGGTTTCTTAGCATGGCTTGAATAAATTTTTGCATCATCCAGAATTGTAGTCACATATCCTTTAAGAACAAAACAATTTGTCTTAAACATATGAAGACAGCTTAATATTTATGGCCAGTTGTCTTAACAGAGGGTTCCACCAACTTCTAGACTGTTTGCAAAATTTGGTTTTAATAGCTAATTGTCCCATCTATATGATCAATTTTAAACAGATATCGCAGTATTAAGTACTGCTCTTAGTTTGAACCTTTTACTGCTTTAGGCTGAATTCTGATTATCTCTTAACATAATTTGGTTGAAAATGTTCCTGTGATAAAACAATCTTTTCTGATTTACACGTTAGACAAGTTTTTGGTGTTTTGTTAACTTACGGAAAGCGAATTCCAACATTTGATTTATAACCCTTGGTTCATACTCCGTGATTCCCATATCCTTCAGGATCTGTGCCATCACCTGTGGAGTCAAATAAAAATGCCAGATGCAGAATTTGGTATTGGAAATCAAGGCTGGATAAAGGTAATATTTATGATACAAAGTCCTCTTTTTCTGGGCCCCAAACTCCTACTCATCCTTGTCCTCCCAAGTGAGTGTCAGTGACCACACGTAGTAAGCTCTTGCTGAAAATATTTTTTATTTTTAGGTGAGAGTCGGCATGGGGCGAGGGAGGGAAAAGAGAATAATAAGACCGGGATTGGATTCTTGAGCAGAGTTAGGGGTGGTTCCAGCTAGCTGTCATTTTCGGATGTGGTGGTTGTGGTGGTGGGGGAGCTAGCATCAGAACGCTGCAAGCGGAGTCAGGGTTAGCAGATAGGGTGAAACAACGAGGCGGCAGGTGCCAGAAGCCTGGGAGACAAAGCCGGGCGGCCCACCGCACACTCCATTGGACAACTACCCTCCGGGGGAGCTCAGCTCGGGCAGTGAGTGAATGGCCCAGGGGCCAGGACGCATCTACCATCCTTTCCTTCTGTTCGCTCCAGCTGGGCTGAAGCTGGCGCGTGAGCCCGGCCCCCCGCCTCACGCCCTCAGCCTGGTCCTGCCCTGCAGATCCTGTGCCGCTTCAGACTACGCACACCGCCTCTTACACTTCGCACTTACCAAGGCATCTCTCGGAGCATTCTTGGGAGGCGCCATCTTGCCGGACTCCATGTTATCCAGCCACTCGTCATCCGGGGAGAAAGTGCAGCTAGCTGCTAGTCGCTCAGGCTCCACCCCTATGGGGGGCGGAAGGCGGGGTTATGTGCCGACCAGCCAGAGGGTTTTAATTTTACTGCAGCCTCTCTGGGCGTCTGTCGAGGGAAGCTAGTCTAACCCACGTCCACGATTGGGCTCCCAAGAGAATGGGCGCCGTCTCCAGAGGATTGGAAGAGGCGGGTAAGCCTTCCCTGGGATGCCCTGGTAGGAGGTGAAAGACGTAGAAGAGCCAAGTTCGTCTTCCCAGCGTTATTTTCTGGCAAAGTGCACCAAATGGGCCATTTTGCTGGGGTCTCTCCTCACACTTTTGCTACCAACAAGACCCTTTCCGGCCTCCTGGAATTCCTGCACAGGCCCTGCTTCCATCTGCCCCGGTGTTAGGGTTTTCTGGTCCAACACAGAACATCCAGTTACACTTGAATATCACATCAATAACGAATACATTTCTTGTATGCATAAATCACAAATATTGTACGGGCCATACTTATGCTACAAAATAATTGTTGATTTTATATTCAAATTCAAATTTAACTGAGAGTCCTGGATTTTTACTTGCTAAATCAGGCAACTCCACCCACTAGCCTGCTCTCCTCACACCGGGAATCTGTTCAGCTCTTATCATTCTCAAAGCCCTAGAATGGAAGAAAAAATACCCATGTACACAGCCCTACTATGAAACTAATTTGGGACTCTCACATGAAAGCTATAACCCAGCTACAACTTAACAATAGGGGGAAGTGGGAAAGGGGTGGGTGGGTAGAAGGAGGGGAATCGGTGGGATCACACCTGTGGTGCATATTACAGGGGTATTTGCGAAACTTGGTAAATGTAGAATGTAAATGTTTTGGCACAGTAACTGAGATAACGCCGGAAAGGCTATGTTAACCACTGTGATAAAAATGTGTCAAATGGTTTATGAAGTGAGTGTATGATGCCCCATAATCATATCATTGTATACAGTTATGATTTAATAAAAAAAATTAAAAAAAAAAAGAAAAAAAAAAGAAAAGCCCTGCCAAGGCTTCCCATTTCACACTGGCGAAAAACTAAAGTCTTTGATCACCTGCAGCCATTCCATTGGAGCCCCTCCAGCCTCATCCCTTGGCCCTGAACAGCTTCCACTATGTCCCGGCTGAGACCCACATAGGCCCCTTTCTGGTCTCCCAGATGCTCTTCCTGCCCTTCCCTCCTCCCTACCCCAACAGCTCCAGTGATTTTCTTGAGAACTGTTCGTCCATCCAGAGTAACTTTCAAAATAATGTACGTCAGTTAACTGACTCTGGCTTAACAATGTACCAGAAAAGTCTTTCTTACTCTTCTGCATCCACCAATGCCCTAGGGTTCTCTATCTCAGGAAAAGACACCATGACCCTCTAAGTCTGGAAATGGAGCAGGCAGCCATGTTGCCACTTTCCTTCACAATACACATTCAATCTAGCACAAGTCCTGTCACGGCGACCTCCCAAAGTCTATTCATGCCTCTTCGTCACTATCCACTGCTACCATGCCAACAAGTCCAAGACAACAGCCTTACCAAGATTCCAGAAATACGACTTAAAATAGTGTTCCTGACATCTGCCGCACCCTCGGCACCCATCCCTCCACAAAACTGGAGGGATCTTTCAGTTATACATCATTTTCATTAAAGCCCTCAAATGCCCTCCCCACCCCACCCCCGCCACCACACTCAAATTCATACTGAATTCTCGGGCTTAGTGGGCCCTTTAGTTTTGGGGAGCCACTCACCTCATCTGGCTTGTTGGAATCCGTAGTCCACCAGGCAGCCATCTTGAAGTTTGGGCAGAGAACCACATGTTCTCAAAACATTGTATCCAGTGGGAAAATTTGTTTCCACTCTTAGTGAGCGCCTTTCCTCACTCACTGTGAGCAATCTCTGCAAAACTAGTAACAGTACCACTTCCCTTTTCAATAGGTAGTATGTGTGCAGGGTACACAATTTTTTAAATATTAATAAAACCCAAATAAAACAAAATCTGTCTAGCCGGGCGTTGTGGCGGGCGCCTGTAGTCCCAGCTACTCGGGAGGCTGAGGCAAGAGAATCGCTTAAGCCCTGGAGTTGGAGGTTGCTGTGAGCTGTGTGAGGCCACGGCACTCTACCGAGGACCATAAAGTGAGACTCTGTCTCTACAAAAAAAAAAAAAAAAAAAAAAAAAAATCTGTCTAACCTGTTCCAATCTTATTTCACTTTCACAGAAGGCACCACTGTTTACCAGTTTTTTGTCTATGAAATTTACGAATGATACCTTGTGTGTCTTATTCCCCCCACCTGAATGGTACTATATTCTTAGGTGACCAATCATTGAGAGCCAACCCAGGACACACCTGTATTAGATGAAAACCCTTAACATAATACATTATAAATAGTTGTACATATATGTTATTACCTGAAAACAAGTGTTCATTTGAAATTATGTGTTTAGAAAAACATAAACAAAAAATACAGAAGTACTATTTACATTTCTGTTACATAAATGGTATTATCTAAACAAAATAGTACTAGTTAACAATTGCATCTGGTAGTAACTAGTAGGAGGACTCATTAAATATGTTGGAAATAAAACTATTTTCATTATATTTCTGTCACAGCTATTAAACTCTTGCATATTTAAATTTTGTAAGTCATATTATTGTGTATTCTTACTATGAGTTCTGACAATTAAGTTCCCAAACACATTCTAGAAAATAACTATGGTCATGTTGGAAGTACTGCCGGAAGTTTTTTTGGAATGGCCATTAGAGCTGTTGTTGTATTACCCTGGATGTCCTGAATGTCATCAAAATGTCTTCCTTTCAATATTTTGTTTAACTTTAGGTAAAGAAAAAAATTTGTTGGGGGCCAGATCAGGTTAGTAAATAGAGTATTACAATACAGTTATTTGTTTACTGGCTAAAACCGTCTTCACAAACAGTGCTGTGTGAGCTGGTGCATGGTGCATTGTCGTGATGTAAGAGGCACACTTTTCTCATGCCAAGATTTTCAGTTAAGTCTTACCCATTTCTCTATTGATGTTTGCTTGGTCTGCTATGTGTCTCACTGTCAGCTGATAATTTTGATGCACAATTCAAATAATTTTTGCAATGTTTTTGCCAGTGCAGCTTGTTTCTGGCTACCCTGACCTCTCTCCATCAGTGATACTTTATTCTGTCCCCTCAGAAAAATGTTTAATCCATTTGTACACTTCTGTTTTCTTTATATAATTATCCCCATAAACTTGGATAACATGTTCCTGATGTCACTTCTACTCTTGCCAAGTTTAACAAAAAATATAGTGTTTCTCTAATTCAAGCTCCAACATTTTTGTGATGACGTACAGAAACACACGACAACAATAGTGAATACCATTCAGCAAGACACCGCCACATGTCGACAAGCATACAGCTGTAAGACACTGATATACCAAGATTATGAACCCTTACCTTGTTGCTTGTACAGTGCTGCCAATGTTAAGTACACGGTAGCAAGTTCATGAACTTAGTTGTCAAAACTCATGCGTAAATGTAAGACTTAAGAAAAGAGCTTATATATGTACACCATGGGATACTATTCAGCCATTAAAAAAAATGGAGACTTTATAGCCTTTGTATTAACCTGGATGGAAGCGGAACATTATTCTTAGTAAAGCATCACAAGAATGAAGAAGCATGAATCCTATGTACTCAATTTTGATATGGGGACAGTTAATGACAATTAAAGACATGGTGGGGGTGGGGGAAGGGGAGAGCAGAGAGAGAAAGAAGGAGGGAGGGGTGGGGAAAGGAAGAGCAGAGAGAGGGAAGGAGGGGGGTGGGGCCTTGGTGTGTGCCATACCTTTGTGGGGCAAGACACGATTGTAAGAGGGACTTTACCTAACAAATGCAATCAGTGTAACATGGTTTCTTGTACCCTTAATGAATCTCCAGCAATAAAAAAAAGAAAAAAAGAAGAAAAGAGCTTGTAAGTACAATAAGACAAACAGCTATTATCTCTCATTAAAAAAATGACATGTTTCTTTTGGTTCTATGGTATAGTGGGATATTCGTATTCCAGTTTCTTTGCAATTATACTTCTTCAAACTGTCTGCAGGTTTTAGGACATACTATTTTTCTTTTATGTAGTGGTAAAACTGAATATAGTCAAGCATAATAAGTAGGTAATGATGAAAGTTTTGAGACAGACTGAGTTATGGTCCATTATTTCACTTCCAAGAAGTGAACAGTCAACAGCATCCTTCCTGATTTACCCATGCAAATTTCAACTTGCTTGACTTATTGGTGTTGCTGGGAGGGCTTCATTTATTTGTCTGCATGGATTTTACATTTCTTGATTTTTTTGTGTCTCAAAATTTTGTCATGAGCATATTACATGCTTGTCTTTGATGTGCATCTCTGCTCTTATCAATCCTACATCAGACTTATGCCTGATGTCAGTCCAGTGTTCCTTTTCTTCCCCCCCAGAAGAGATACAGTCTTGAAATCTTGACGGCAAAATGGATGATGACCAGTCTTAACTACTTCCTGCTGTCAAAAAGGGGCAATGATCTACTTATCAGGGATCCTCCTCAGGTTCACTACTCTAAAGGGGTTTTGGGGGTCATAAGATTCTGGCCACTTTGTCACAAGGTTCTATCAGTATTTGCTGGAATTCTTGCATCACTATCATCTTAATGCAAAACTGCTGAAATCTGTAAGACACAAACTTAATAATGAGGTTGAATAGGCAAAGTCTAACAATTGTAGGTCCAATGAAAGGATATAGAAAGAAAGGTTTCTTTAAATTAGGTATTCTCAATGCAGGTACATTTAAAGGAGCCTGGTTTAAGGTTTGGAAAGCTTTTTCTTGTTCCCTATCCCATGTTAGCTCCTTTATCTCTTCCCCCTTTAGAACCTCATACAGAGGCTTAGCCATCTCTCTATATTGGAGAATCCATATATGACAGTACTCTGTCATTCCCAGGAACTCCCAAAGTTGTTTTTTTGTAGAGGGGCTAGTGAGGAAACAAATTGTCTTGACTCTTTTCTGTGAGAGCCTTCTCTCATTATGGGAAAGAACAAAGCCCAAATAACTTCAGGTTTGCATAACTGAGCCGTTTCCTTTGATACTGTAAATCTTTCCTCCTTAAGGAAATTTAACAACTTTCTACTGTCTTCAACAGAAGATTTATATGAGGGGCTACAGATTAGTGTGTCATCTACATATTGAATATGGGTACTTGGGTGAGCCAAGTTCAGCTGAGAAATTTGCTCAGAGCATTCTCTAAGATTCTGGAACTGTCTTGGAATCCCTGGGGACAATATAGTTCACATTAATTGTGTGTAATACCCAGTGTCCTAATTTCAAAGCAAAGGAGAAGTTAAATACCTGTGAATGCCTTGTTCCTCAATGCCAATAACAAAGCATGAGGAGGAGGATAGGTAACTGCCAAAGGCTTCCAAAATTAAAAAAGCTTCTCTTCTGGCCAATAAGAATCAGAGACATCCACTGTGACCCATAGTTCCTCTTATTTGAGGAGGCTGGGCCCCATCCATCCAAGTGTGGGTATTTGTTCACCATCATCTCCTTGGCTGCTTTCTTGGGACAATCATGGATCTGGTGTCCTGGGGTACCATAGTGGAAGCAGGTGGGGTGGGGTAATACCCTACTTCCTCTGCTATCCATGTTATGCCCATTCTGGAGACACTCTGTCTTCAGATGGCCTGGTGTGCCATAGTTGAAACATGTCTGGACAGACTTCACATTGCTACTAGTGGACATTCATCTCCCTTGCTTGTCTTGTATTGGACCATGGGGATTAGTTGCAATAAAAGCTCCTAACAATTTAATCTTTTGGTGGTCTTCACTTGCTACCTCCAGGTCATGGTTGCTGAACACTGAAGTGGCCAAGTTGAGTGGCTTTTTTGAGTCACTTTGGGGTCCCAGTGCCTTATGCTGGAGTTTCCTGTGGATATCTTAGTCTGATTGGTTAACAAAATGGCTTTTAAGCACAGTTCTCCCTTCCACTGATTCAGGGTCCAAGTTAGTATACTTTTGTACTGCTTCCACTAGTTTTCCCATAAAGGTGGCTGAATTTTCATTCTTTCACTGGGTTAGGTCAGCTAACTGGGAATTTCCACTTCATCTATTGTTCCTTGTGTGAGACCACATGCTTACTTTAAATCCTGGCCTTAGGTTAAAACAGCCTTAATAATGTATATAGCATTTTTTGTATTTTTTGTAAGGTCAAATTTCCATTTTTTTTTTTTATGGTATATAAGCCCTGGGCCTGGGGGTAAAGGCATAGAAATGTACCTGTCTTATTGCTACCCAACACACATGACCCTTTCATGAAACAGTTAATGAGCTAGCCAGTAGAAGTTTGGGAAGCAAAGTATGGTTGAAGCACTGGTTGAGGGCGGATGATGTGCTTCCTAAACTATGTGGGGTGGTATTGCCCATTTGCTAGATACCTATGGATTACTGTGTGAGTATGGAGATACTGCCCAAATACCAGAGGTCATAGATCACTTGCTAGTAGAAAACCACATGACCTACTGGGGTAAGGGAGGTTGCTACAGTGGCAATGGTGGGTTGGCCACTATTATGGTCTGTGCAACCCATAATAGTGTACAGCTTGAAGCTAAGCTAGAAGCTAAGGTGAGGGAATGAAAGCTAGAGGAAGAATTAATGGTTAGAAAAGGAGATGAGGATTTCCATATCTATAGTGTCTGACTTGGCAGATTAGCTTGAAGCTTAAGAAGTGTAGTTGGAAACTTTAAGCTGCTTGTTTTGTGCAACTGGGAGGGGTAAGAAACTGTGCCCAACTAAAGTGTGAGCTGTCCTTATTAAATCAGACTGAAATGCTAAGATCTGACATCCTTGGGAACCAATTAGTGAGTCAAATGAAGACATGGAGGTTATTTTGGAGGAAGAGGATAATTATCCTCTCCTTTGGAGAGCAAAACCACTCATGTAGTGGAAAGCAAAAGCCCAACAGATGCAGCTAGGCAATAACAAACTGCTTTTTCAGGAAACCTTAACTGTTTGAGAGTTTACCTTGGAAGAATTATTGGGCATAGCAAAAACTTTTGAACATCTGCTGAGAGAAAGCTTAGCCACATGGGTGCTGAGACTATGGGACACTGGTGGAGATGGCATTTCTCTAGCAGGAAGTAAAACTGAAAAATGAGTAGTATACTCATCCCATTTTGAGACAGCATTTGCACAATACTACAACTGTTCAGGGCAGTAGTAACATTATGGGCTGGATTATCTTGGCCATGAGAGAGGCCTGGCCAAACAAAGGAGACTTTCATGACTTAGCATGGTGATCTCTGAAGGAAACACAGAACAATTTTAGGAATTTGGACGTGCAGCAGGCCAGATATGCTCAATAATTTGAAGTACAAGATAAGGCTGTGTTTACCTCAGGCATGAAAAATATGTTTTTATGAAGTACTCTCCCCTCCCTGGGATTAGCAGACTCCCTTGTGGGATACGTCTGATGTGGGGGAAGCTATGGCTGATCTTGGCAAACTGAAAAGGGAAGGGGTAAGGTCTGACTGGTTACAAAGGAAAAGGAAACAAAGGAGATGTCAAGTCTTTGAGGTCTAAAAGACCCAATTAGGGTTACCAGAAAACAAATGTATTATCTCATCTCATCCAGGGTAGACAAAGGAAAGATAGTTTGGCAACCTCATGTCATATTGGTGGACCTTTGGAAGGGCTTGACTTCTGTTTAGCAGTTTAGACCTCTCTAAAAGGAGAGGAAGAAGGAGGAGAGGAAACTCCATGTAACAGAACTCAATCTCTGCATTCCAGGGGTGGACTCCTTCCCAGCCTAGAGACTAATGGTAGAGCCATGGTTGCCTCCACATATGAACAATAAGGGGTGACTAGAGCCCTGTTGTGGAATTTATAATCCATTGGAGTCCATAAAAAAAAGCAGAGAACCTTAGCTTTAGTGCAGCTGTTACCCTTGTTCCAGAATCTCTGATCTGGCTTGGTGGGTATCAGCTAGGCAGGGAAATGACTGGTTGAACTTACAAATATTCATTAAAGCTCTTCAAGAATGGACTGTAGCTTTAGAATCTGATGTGATAAGAGATGATGTAATTGGTTGGCCTATTAACAAGACCTGCACAAACAAATAACCACAATGTCTGACTCTAACCTTTCTTCTTCCCAATGGCTCTCCTATTGGTTTGGATCCTGGGGAACATGATGGTGGAAAGTATTATTAATTCTCTGTCTTATACTCTGCATATGTATCATTGACTGCTCTTGTCTGTATTGTTGCTATGGCCTCTGTTTACAAGTAGAAACAAAATGCTGAAATGCATCACCCAGAGCCTCTCCCTCTGAAGGCTCAGAGACAATCTAGGAAAAGGAGGACATGTGAGATTTTAAGGGCCATATTAGAAGGGTGGGGTGTGGAGCTAAAGTAACTTAATCTTGAATGCTAATCTGCTGATTAACCCCAGTTCCAGGAATGGCCTATAAGATTTTCACTTTATTTATCCTTGTGTTAAGAGTACATACTTACCATAAATCCTGCCTTTAAGTCAAAACAATCTTGATGTTATCACAAAAATTACAGGCTATGATACAATACACGTAAGCATTTTTGTCTTTTCTGGAAGGTCAACTTTCCCTTTTCATATAGTATAAAAACCCTGGGTCTGGGGGTAGCAGCGCAGAGATCTACCTGCCTGGAAGCCACCCAACACTACACTTCTGTCAGTTCTCCAATAAGTCATCCTATACTGGCAAACTGGATTTATCTGCCTTGTTCTTTTTTTTTTTTTATTTATTCTTTTTTTATTTTTTATTTTTTTATTGTTGGGGATTCATTGAGGGTACAATAAGCCAGTTACCCTGATTGCAATTGTTAGGTAAAGTCCCTCTTGCAATCATGTCTTGCCCCTATAAAGTGTGACACACACTAAGGCCCCACCCTCCTCCCTCCATCCCTCTTTCTGCTTCCCCCCCCATAAACTTAATTGTCATTAATTGTCCTCATATCAAGATTGAGTACATAGGATTCATGCTTCTCCATTTTTGTGATGCTTTACTAAGAATAATGTCTTCCACTTCCATCCAGGTTAATACGAAGGATGTAAAGTCTCCATTTTTTTTAATAGCTGAATAGTATTCCATGGTATACATATACCACAGCTTGTTAATCCATTCCTGGGTTGGTGGGCATTTAGGCTGCTTCCACATTTTGGCAATGGTAAATTGAGCTGCCATAAACAGTCTAGTACAAGTGTCCTTATGATAAAAGGATTTTTTTCCTTCTGGGTAGATGCCCAGTAATGGGATTGCAGGATCGAATGGGAGGTCTAGGTTGAGTGCTTTGAGGTTTCTCCATACTTCCTTCCAGAAAGGTTGTACTAGTTTGCAGTCCCACCAGCAGTGTAAAAGTGTTCCCTTCTCTCCACATCCACGCCAGCATCTGCAGTTTTGAGATTTTGTGATGTGGGCCATTCTCACTGGGGTTAGATGATATCTCAGGGTTGTTTTGATTTGCATTTCTCTAATATATAGAGATGATGAACATTTTTTCATATGTTTGTTAGCCATTCGTCTGTCATCTTTAGAGAAAGTTCTATTCATGTCTCTTGCCCATTGATATAAGGGATTGTTGGCTTTTTTCATGTGGATTAATTTGAGTTCTCTATAGATCCTGGTTATCAAGCTTTTGTCTGATTGAAAATATGCAAATATCCTTTCCCATTGTGTAGGTTGTCTCTTTGCTTTGGTTATTGTGTCCTTAGCTGTACAGAAGCTTTTCAGTTTAATGAAGTCCCATTTGTTTATTTTTGTTGTTGCAATTGCCATGGCAGTTTTCTTCATGAAGTCTTCCCCCAGGCCAATATCTTCCAGTGTTTTTCCTATGCTTTCTTTGAGGATTTTTATTGTTTCATGCCTTAAATTTAAGTCCTTTATCCATCTTGAATCAATTTTTGTGAGTGGGGAAAGGTGTGGGTCCAGTTTCAGTCTTTTACATGTAGACATCCAGTTCTCCCAACACCATTTATTGAATAGGGAGTCTTTCCCCCAAGGTAAGTTCTTGTTTGGTTTATCAATGATTAGGTGGTTGTAAGATGTTAGTTTCATTTCTTGGTGTTCAATTCGATTCCAAGTGTCTATGTCTCTGTTTTTGTGCCAGTACCATGCTGTCTTGAGCACTATGGCTTTGTAATACAGACTAAAATCTGGTATGCTGATGCCCCCAGCTTTATTTTTGTTACTAAGAACTGCCTTAGCTATACGGGGTTTTTTCCAGTTCCATACAAAACGCAGAATCATTTTTTCCAAATCTTGAAAGTACGATGTAGGTACTTTGATAGGAATGGCATTGAATAGGTAGATAGCTTTGGGAAGTATAGACATTTTAACAATGTTGATTCTTCCCATCCATGAGCATGGTATGTTCTTCCATTTGTTAATATCCTCTGCTATTTCCTTTCTGAGGATTTCATAGTTTTCTTTATAGAGGTCCTTCACCTCCTTCGTTAGGTATATTCCTAGGTATTTCATTTTCTTTGAAACTATGGTGAAGGGAGTTGTGTCCTTAATTAGCTTCTCATCTTGACTGTTATTGGTGTATACAAAGGCTACTGACTTGTGGACATTGATTTTATATCCTGAAACATTACTGTATTTTTTGATGACTTCTAGGAGTCTTGTGGTTGAGTCTTTGGGGTTCTCTAAGTATAAGATCATGTCGTCAGCAAAGAGGGAGAGTTTTACCTCCTCTGCTCCCATTTGGATTCCCTTTATTTCCTTGTCTTGCCTAATTGTATTGGCTAGAACTTCCAGCACTACGTTGAATAGTAAAGGTGACAGAGGACAACCTTGTCTGGTTCCAGTTCTAAGAGGAAAAGCTTTCAGTTTTACTCCATTCAGTAAAATATTGGCTGTGGGTTTGTCATAGATAGCTTCAATCAGCTTTAGAAATATGCCACCTATGCCTATACTCTTCAGAGTTCTAATTAGAAAAGGATGCTGGATTTTATCAAATGCTTTTTCTGCATCTATTGAGAGGATCATGTGATCTTTATTTTTGCCTCTGTTAATATGGTGGATAACGTTTATGGACTTGCGTATGTTAAACCAGCCTTGCATCCCTGGGATGAAGCCCACTTGATCATGATGAATGACTTTTTTGATGATAAGCTGTAATCTATTGGCTAGGATTTTGTTGAGAATTTTTGCGTCTATGTTCATGAGTGAGATTGGTCTGAAATTCTCCTTTTTGTTTGGGTCTTTTCCTGGTTTTGGTATCCGGGTGATGTTTGCTTCATAGAATGTGTTGGGGAAGATTCCTTCTTCCTCAGTTTTTTGGAATAATTTCTGCAGTACAGGAATAAGCTCTTCCTTGAAGATTTGATAGAATTCTGGAGTGAAGCCATCTGGACCAGGGCATTTTTTAGTTGGAAGCTTTTTTATTGTTTCTTTGATCTCAGTGCTTGAAATTGGTCTGTTCAGGAAGTGTATTTCATCCTGGCTAAGTCTAGGGAGAGGGTGTGATTCCAAATATTGATCCATTTCCTTCACATTGTCAGATTTCTGGGCATAGAGTTTCTGGTAGTATTCAGAGATGATCTCTTGTATCTCTGTGGGATCAGTTGTTATTTCCCCTTTATCATTTCTGATTGAGGTTATTAGAGATTTTACTTTTCTATTTCTAGTTAGTCTGGCTAATGGTTTATCTATTTTGTTTATTTTTTCAAAAAACCAACTCCTTGTTTCATTAATTTTCTGAATGATTCTTTTGTTTTCAATTTCATTGATCTCTGATTTGATTTTGGATATTTCTTTTCTTCTACTGAGTTTAGGCTTAGATTGTTCTTCTTTTTCCAATTCCATAAGATCTCTTGTGAGATTGTTGATGTGCTCTCTTTCTGTTTTTCGAATGTAGGCATATAAAGCGATGAATTTTCCTCTCAAAACTGCTTTTGCAGTATCCCACAGGTTTTGGTAGCTTGTGTCTTCATTGTTATGCTCAAGGAAGTTAATGATTTCCTGTTTTATTTCTTCCTTCACCCATCTGTTATTCAACAGAAGATTGTTTAATTTCCATGCCTTTGGGTGGGCTTGAGCATTTTTGTTAGAGTTGAGTTCCACCTTTAGTGCCTTATGGTCTGAAAAGATACAAGGTAAAATTTCAATTCTTTTGATTCTGTTGATATTTGTTTTGTGTCCCAGGATATGATCAAATTTGGAGAATGTTCCATGGGGTGATGAGAAGAATGTATATTCTTTATCTTTGGGGTGGAGTGTTCTATATGCATCTATCAAGCATAGTTGTTCTAGGGTGTCATTTAAATCTCTTACATCTTTGTTTAATTTCTGTTTAGAGGATCTGTCCAGCTCTGTATGAGGAGTGTTAAAGTCCCCTGTTATGATGGTATTATCAGATATCATATTGCTCAGACTGAGTAAGGTGTGCTTCAAGAATCTGGGAGCATTTAAATTGGGTGCATAAATATTTAGAATGGAAATGTCTTCTTGTTGTAGTTTTCCCTTGACCAATATAAAGTGACCATCTTTGTCTTTTTTGACTTTAGTTGCTTTAAATCCACATGTATCTGAAAATAAGATTGCAACTCCTCTTTTCTTCTGAATTCCGTTTGCCTGAAAAATTGTCTTCCAACCCTTGACTCGGAGCTTTAATTTGTCTTTTGAGGCCAGGTGTGTTTCTTGCAGACAGCAAATGGATGGCTTGTGTTTTTTAATCCAGTCAGCCAATCTATGTCTCTTCAGTGGGGAATTCAAGCCATTAACATTTATTGAGATGATTGATAAGTGTGGTAGTATTCTATTTGTCTTATTTGGTGAGAGTCCATTGCTTAGTTTTATCTTTTGCATCAGTGTGGAGGTTAGGTTTTGCCCTTTGATTTCTGAGTTCTTACTTTGCTGCTGATCCATTGTGGTGGTCACTGTGCAGAACAGGTTGAAGTATTTCCTGTAGAGCTGGTCTTGTTGTGGCGCATTTCCTCACTGTTTGTATATCCGTAAATGATTTGATTTCTCTGTCAATTTTGAAGCTTAGCTTAGCAGGGTACAGAATTCTGGGCTGAAAATTGTTCTGGTTAAGTAGATTAAAGGTAGATGACCATTGTCTTCTTGCTTGGAAAGTTTCATTAGAGAAGTCTGCGGTCACTCTGATGGATTTGCCCCTGTGGGTCAACTGGTGCTTACTCCTGGCAGCTTGCAGAATCTTTTCTTTTGTCTTGACTTTGGACAGGTTCATCACAATGTGTCTTGGAGAAGCTCGGTTAGAGTTGAGGCGACCTGGGGTCCGATATCCCTCTGAAAGCAGTGTGTCAGACTCTTTGGTGATGTTTGGGAAATTTTCTTTTATAATATTCTCTAGTATGGCTTCCATTCCTCTGGGGCATTCTTCTTCCCCTTCTGGAATTCCTATAACTCGTATGTTGGAACGCTTCATAAAGTCCCATAATTCTGACAGTGAACGTTCTGCTTTCTCTCTCTTCTTTTCTGCCTCTTTTACTGTCTGAGTTATCTCAAGAACTTTGTCTTCTACCTCTGAAATTCTTTCTTCTGCATGGTCTAACCTGTTGCTGATACTTTCCATTGTATCTTTAAGTTCCCTAATTGACTGTTTCAGTTCCTTCAGGTCTGCTATATCCTTTTTATATTCTTCATATCGTTCATCTCTTATTTGATTCTGTTTTTGGATTTCCTTTTGGTTATTTTCCACTTTATTAGCAATTTCCTTCATTGTTTGCATCATTTCTTTCATTGTTTTCAACATGTGTATTCTAAATTCCCTTTCTGTCATTCCTAACATTTCTATACTGGTGGAATCATCTGCAGTAGCTACCTCATGGTCCCTTGGTGGGGTTGTTCTAGACTGGTTCTTCATGTTGCCTGGAGTTTTCTGCTGATTCTTCCTCATGAGTGATTTCTTTTATCTGTTTCCTTGCCCTAATTTTCCTTTCACTTCCTCTTGCTCTTTAAGTTCTTGTGCCTGTGGACTAAGGGTTACAGGACCAGAAGGGTGAGAAGGTTGAAGAGCAAAAAAAGGGGATGAAAGAAAGGAGGACCGAGTGATAAGAAAAAAAGAAAGATAGAGAAAGGAGAGGGGGTGGGTATAAGGAATATTGACAAAAAGAAGAGAAGCACAGAAAGAGGGAGACAGGGCAATATAGGTGTACAGTAGGGTACTTTGACACAACCTAAAAAATCCCCACCTTCTGGGGGTGCCCAGTTGCGTGGTTCCCTTGAGGTCAGCAGCTCTTTGCTAACCTGATCAGACACAGTACCCCACCTCCACCAAGTAGAGAGGAAAGACAAAAATGCTATAAATCAAACCAAAAGAAGCAAACAGAAAACTTTACGGGGATAAAATTGGGTGAAAAACCAAATTATATTGGTAGAAACACTAGCAAAAATGAAGTTGAAGTTATTAAAAAAGGCAGCAATGGGAAATTATAATTAAACTAGGAAAATTGAGAAAGAAAAAGGGATCTGTGTGGAAAAGATTGAAATTTATAAAAAAAGAACATCAGCAACGTCAAAATAAACAAACAAAAAAAACAACCAAACCAAAAAAAAAAGAAGAAAAAAATACACAACCAAAAACAAAGCAGTTTGTATATGTTATTGAATATTGTCTGGGCAACATGTGGTCTTCTGGGGTATGAGATGTTATTCACAGTTCCGATACGACTGGAGGCTGCTGATTTCTCAAACCCCAGCAGGTAGACACCCTAAATCTCTCTTCAGCCTACTTAAAAGGCACTTTGAACTTGTAAACTTGCTGAGCAGAAGCTTTCCCAGCTTTCTCGCTGGAATCGCTGCTGAAGTGGCTATCCACTTACTCAGTGTGCCAAAACCGGTCTCACTCTGCCCCTGAGGGTTAGGGCTGCAAGGCGGCTCACACCCCACCCTTAGGCTACTTGGTTGCTGGGTTACCAGCTCTGACCCGTTTCTAGCTCTGCGACCCTGAGGGCGGAGCTTGCTGGGGCAGATCACTGACAATGGATCCGTGTGACCCACCGCCAAACACTATTAGGTCCGTCTGGCTCAGCGGCTCAGACTGGGGCCCTAGACAACGGCCAAAGTTCTCCGCACTCCCGCTCAGGCCTTCCCCAAGGCAGTTCAACTCAGTGCCAAGTCCAAGGACATCAAAACAGTTCACAGGTAAGGCCTTTCTGGTTTGCAGTCTCGCTGCTACTGAACTTACAGTTGTGGGCGGGTTTAGACGGATTGAACACACGCGACCACTTGCCGGTTTTCCACTGTTTTAGTCCTCCTTTTGGGGTCCAGAAGTCTCTTGCTGACTCCCTGTATCTTCATAGGAGTGATGATAGGCAGTTCCCACCAGCCAGAGATGCCTGGAGTCCTATCTCCCCAGACTCACGGTGCCCAGATGCAAGGAAGCTGTTACTCGGCTGCCATCTTGCTCTGCCTCCATCTGCCTTGTTCTTTAGTTTCTCAGCTCCTTTTGCATTTGGGTGTCACTTTGCATGTACGGCCCTTTCATGAAACACCAACATTTTAACATCTCTTAACAATGATAGCCATTCTGTAGGCACATATTTTAAGGAGGTTATTAAAGGAAAAAGAAATCATTAGGTGCTTTTGCAAGTTTTAAGGAAACAGAAACGTGA
Source organism: Nycticebus coucang (assembly GCF_027406575.1). NCBI lineage: Eukaryota > Metazoa > Chordata > Mammalia > Primates > Lorisidae > Nycticebus > Nycticebus coucang. The sequence continues at coordinate 89,607,480 of NC_069804.1, forward strand.
CCTAAACTTTCATTATGAAAACCTTAATATCTCAAGTAAGCAAATAACATCCATTTTAGTAGAATTGTGTACAAGATGCACAGTACATGTAACAGGAGCTATGGTTTGAAATGTGTCCTCTAAAGTTCACCTGTTGGAAATTTAATCCTCAATGCAACAGTGTTGAGAGGTGGAACCTTTAAGAGGTAATTGGATCATGAGTGTTCTGCCCCCATGATAAATTATAATAGTGAGTTTGTTTCCACCCCACTGCTATCCTTTCTTCTTCCACCATAGGATGACACAAAAAATCAAGCCCTTTCAGGTGCCATCACATTGATATTGGACTTCCTAGCCTTAGGCACTGTGAGAAATAAATTTCTTTTATTAATAAATTACACAGTCTTTGCTATTCTGTTATACAAACACAAAACATATTAAGTAAGCATGTTAAGATGTTTTTATTTTCTGTTTTTGGAGAGTGCAGGGTCTTGTTTTATTGTCTGTCATGATCATAGTTCACTGCAACCTCAAACTCCTGGGCTCCAGTGATGCTCCTGCCTCAGCTTCCCAATTATCTGGGATTACAGGGGTACACCAACCTGCCTGGTTATTTTTTCTTTCTTTCTTTCTTTTTGGTAGAGATGGGGTATCACTATGTTGTTTAGGCTGGTCTTGAACTCCTGACTTCAAGTGATACTCCTGCTTTGGCCTCCAAAAGTGCTAGGATTACAAGCATGAGCTATTACATCTGACCTTTTCATTTTCTATAGCATAAAATTTATAGACTGAATAGAATGTACCAAAATTTATATTTGTACTCTGCTTGAATATAAATATAGATGAGCAAAATCTACCATGTATTTGGACAAAATAGCAATAATCTTTTGTTATGTTTTCTATAGTTTATTTTTATAATTTAATTTTTATTTTATTTTATTTTTTTCTCTTATTTTTTATTAAATCATAACTGTGTACATAAATGCATTTATGGGGTACAATGTCCAGATTTTATATGCAATTTGGAATGCTTAAATCAAACTGGTTAACATAGCCTTCACCTCACTTATTTAATTATTATGTTAAGACATTTATACTCTATCTTAATATATTTGACATGTACCCTTGCCATATGCACCACAGGTGAGGTCCCACCGATTACCCTCCCTCCACACTGCTGCTCCCTCCCATCCACTTCCCTCACCCTTCTCTTCTCTCTTTCATTCTGGGCTATAGTTATGTTTTATCTTTCAAATGAAAGTGTGGGTGACTATATATTGAACCAACCTTGAAGCCCTGGGATAAAACCATCTTGGTTAAGGTGTATAATTTTTTAAAATTATTTTTTAATTAAATCTTTTGTATATAGATCATAAATATATTTATGCCATTTTCAATGTGTTGATTATTTGTAAAAATTGGAGTGCTTACATCATACTAATCAACATAGCTTTCACCTCATTTACCCAATTATAGCATTAGGACATTTGTGTTCTACACATGATAGATCCAACTTGTACTTGCAATGTGCTCCATAGGTGTGGTCCCCCTACTATCCCATACTATCCCTCCCACACCCTCCCCTCCCCTCATGCTCCCCTTCCCTCCTTCATCCCAGGCTAAAGTTGTGTTTCATTTTTCTTTACTGAGTACATTGTATACTTTTCCCCCCATTCCTGAGATACTTTACTAAGAAGAATTTTTTGCAGCTCCATTCATGTAAACATAAAAGAGGTAAAGTCTCCATTTTTTTACTGCCGCATAGTATTCCATGGTATACATATATCACAATTCATTAATCCATTCATGGGTCGATGGGCACTTGGGCTTCTTCCAAGACTTGGAAATTATGAATTGAGCTGCAATGAACAATCTGGTGTAAGTATCTTTATTGCCAAATTATTTTTGGTCCTTTCGATTCCTAGAAGAATTGCAGGATCAAATGGCAGGTCTACATTTAGATCCCTGAGTGTTCTCCAAATTTCCTTCCAAAAGGAACGTACTAGCTTGCATTCCCACCAGCAGTGCAGAAGTGATCTCTTTTCTCCACATCCATGCCAACATCTGTAGTTTTGGGATTCTGTGACGTGGGCGACTCTTACTGGAGTTAGATGGTATCTCAGAGTAGTTTTGGTTTGCATTTCTCTGGTGATTAAAGATAATGAGCATTTTTTCATGTGTCTGTAGGCCATGTGCCTGTCTTCTTCAGAGAAGCTTCTGTTCATGTCTCTTGGCCACAATGGAATGGGATCACTTGTTTTCTGCTTAGTAATAAGTTTGAGTTCTCTGTGCATTCTGGTTATTAGACCTTTGTAGGAAGTATAATTTGCAAAAATCCTCTCCCATTCTGAGGGCTGTCTATTAGCTTTACTTAGTGTGTTCTTGGCTGTGTAGAAGCTTTTTAATTAGATCAGATCCCAGTAATGTATTTTTGACGTTGCTTCAATTGCCTGGGGTGTATTCCTCATGAAGTATTCTCCCAGGCCAATTTTTTCAAGCGTTTCCCCTGCACTCTCTCTAAGAATATTTATAGTTTCATGTCTTAAGTTTAAGTCCTTTAACCAGTAAGAGTCAATTTTTGTTAGAGGAGAAAGGTGTGGGTTCAGTTTCAGTCTTCTACAAGTTGCCAGCCAATTCATCCAGCACCATTTATTGAATAAGGAATCTTTCCCCCAATTTATATTTTTAATAGGCTTATCAAAAATCAAATGATGATAAGTGTCTGGGTTCACTTCTTGGTCTTCAATTCTGTTCCATACATCTACCTCTATTTTTGTGCCAGTACCATGCTGTTTTGATCACTATCGATTTATAGTATAGTCTGACGTCTGGAAGTGTGATTCCTCCCAATTTGTTTTTATTTCTGAGTAATGTCTTGGCTATTCGAGTTTTTTTCTGTTTCCATATAAAATGAAGTACTAATTTTTCCAGGTCTTTAAAATATGACAGAGGTGCTTTCATAGAGATTGCGTTAATCTGTAAATTGCTTTAGGTAGTATAGACATTTTAAAAATGTTGATTCTTCCCAGCCATGAGCATGGTATATTTTTCCATTTGTTAACATCATCAGCTATTTCTTTTCTCAGAGTTGCATAGTTCTCTTTATAGAGATCTTTCACATCCTTAGTTAGATACATTCCAAGATATTTCATCTTCTTTGGGACTATTGTAAAAGGAATAGAGTCCTTGATTGTTTTTTCTCCTTGACTATTGTTGGTGTATATAAAGGCTACAGATTTATGAGTGTTAATTTTGTATCCTGAGACGTTACTACATTCTTTGATCACTTCTAGGAGTTTTGTAGTTGATTCCCTGGGATTTTTCTGATATATAATCATATTGCCTGTGAAGAGTAACAGTTTGATCTCCTCTGGTCCTATTTGGAACCCCTTGATTTTCTTCTCTTGCATGATTGCCATGGTTAAGACTTCAATTACAATGTTAAAAAGCAGTGGAGACAGTGGGCATCCTTGCCTGATTCCTGATCTGAGTGGAAATGATTTCAGTTTTACTCCATTCACTATGATATTGGCTGTGGGTTTGCTGTAGATGGCCTCTATCAGTTTAAGAAATGTTCCTTCTATACCTATTTTCTTAAGCATTCTGATCAAGAAAAGATGCTGGATATTGTCAATAGCTTTTTCTGCATCAATTGAGAGAATCATATGGTTTTTGTTTTTTAATTTGTTTATGTGATGTATAATATTTATGGATTTACATATATTGAACCATCCTTGGGACCCTGGGATGAAACCCACCTGTTTGTGATGTATAATTTGTTTGATGTATTGTTGGATTCTGTTTGCTAGGATTGTATCGGATATTTTTGCATCAATATTCATTAGAGATACTGGTCTATAATTTTCTTTTCTTGTTGGGTCTTTTCCTGGTTTGGGTATCAGGGTGATATTTGCTTCATAGAATGTGTTGGGAAGTATTCCTTCTTTTTCTATGTTTTGGAAAAGATTAAGTAATATAGATACTAGTTCCTCTTTAAAGGTTTGGTAGAATTCTGATATGAAGCCATCTGGTCCTGGGCTTTTCTTTTTGGGGAGATTTCTTACAGTTGATGCTATTTCAGAGCTTGTTATAGGCTTGTTCAACATTTCCACTTCTTTCTGGCTCAGTGTAGGAGGGTGGCATGTTTCCAAGCATTGATCTATTTTCTCAGATTTTCATATTTCTGAGAGTAGAGTTTTATGTAGTATTAATTAAGGATTTTTTGAATTTCTGAGGAGTCTGTTGTTATTTGGCCTTTATCATTTCTGATTGATGAAATTAGGGATTTTACACTTCTACTTCTGGTTAGGTTAGCCAAAGGTTTATTTATTTTATTGACCTTTTCAAAAAACCAACTCTTTGGTTGATCTGTTGTATGATTCCTTTGTTTTCAATTTCATTTAGTTCTGCTCTAATTTTAGTTATTTCTTTTCTTATGCTGGGTTTCAGGTTGAAAAGTTCTTCCATTTCCAGTTGCTTGAGATGTCCCATCAAGTTATTAACTTCCTCTCATTCTGTTCTTTTTTTTTTTTTTTGTGGCCAATATGACTTTATTTTTTTTTCTTTTTTTTTTTTATTAAATCATAACTGTATACAATGATATGATTATGGGGCATCATACACTCACTTCATAAACCATTTGACACATTTTTATCACAGTGGTTAACATAGCCTTTCCGGCGTTATCTCAGTTACTGTGCCAAAACATTTACATTCTACATTTACCAAGTTTCGCAAATACCCCTGTAATATGCACCACAGGTGTGATCCCACCGATTCCCCTCCCTCTACCCACCCCCCACCTTTCCCACTTCCCTCTATTGTTAAGTTGTAGCTGGGTTATAGCTTTCATGTGAGAGTCCCAAATTAGTTTCATAGTAGGGCTGTGTACATTGGGTATTTTTTCTTCCATTCTTGGGATACTTTACTAAGAAGAATATGTTCCAGCTCCATCCATGTAAACATGAAAGAGGTAAAGTCTCCATCTTTCTTTAAGGCTGCATAGTATTCCATGGTATACATATACCACAATTTATTAATCCATTCGTGGATCGATGGGCACTTGGGCTTTTTCCATGACTTAGCTATTATGAATTGGGCTGCAATAAACATTCTGGTACAAATATCTTTATTATGTTGTGATTTTTGGTCTTCTGGGTATATGCCCAGCAGAGGAATTACAGGATTGAATGGCAGATCTATTTTTAGATCTCTGAGTGTTCTCCATATATCTTTCCAAAAGGAATGTATTAATTTGCATTCCCACCAGCAGTGCAGAAGTGTTCCCTTTTCTCCGCATCCACGCCAACATCTCTGGTCTTGAGATTTTGTGATATAGGCTAGTCTCATTGGAGTTAGATGATATCTCAAAGTAGTTTTGATTTGCATTTCTCTGATGATTAAAGATGATGAGCATTTTTTCATATGTCTGAAGGCCTTGCGCCTGTCTTCTTCAGAGAAGTTTCTCTTCAAATCCCTTGCCCAGCCTGCGATGGGATCCCTTGTTTTTTTCTTGCTGATGCGTTTGAGTTCTCTGTGGATTCTGGTTATTAAACCTTTGTCAGAGTTATACCCTGCAAATATCTTCTCCCATTCTGAGGGCTGTCTGCTTGCTCTGCTTACTGTGTTCTTAGCTGTGCAGAAGCTTTTTAGTTTGATCAAGTCCCAGTAGTGTATTTTTGAAGCTGCTTCAATTGCCCGGGGGGTTCTCCTCATGAAATACTCACCCAGACCAATTTCTTCAAGGGTTTTCCCTGCATTCTCCTCTAGTATTTTTATAGTTTCATGTCTTAAGTTTAAATCTTTAATCCAATGAGAGTCTATCTTAGTTAATGGTGAAAGGTGTGGGTCCAATTTCAGTCTTCTGCAGGTTGCCAGCCAGTTCACCCAGCACCATTTGTTAAATAGGGAATCTTTTCCCCACTGAATGTTTTTAATTGGCTTGTCAAAAATCAAATAGCGGTAAGTAGCTGGATTCATCTCTTGGTTCTCTATTCTGTTCCAGATATCTACTTCTCTGTTTTTGTGCCAATACCATGCTGTTTTGATCACTATCGATTTGTAGTAAAGTCTGAGGTCTGGTAGTGTGATTCCTCCTGTTTTGTTTTTATTTCTGAGTAATGTCTTGGCTATTCGAGGTTTTTTCTGATTCCATATAAAACGAAGTAATGTTTTTTCAAGATCTTTAAAATATGACAGTGGAGCTTTAATAGGGAGTGCGTTGAAATTATATATTGCTTTGGGTAGTATGGACATTTTGATAATGTTGATTCTTCCTAGCCATGAGCATGGTATGTTTTTCCATTTGTTAACATTTTCAGCTATTTCTTTTCTTAGAGTTTCATAGTTCTCTTTATAGAGATCTTTCACGTCTTTTGTTAGGTAAATTCCCAAATATTTCATCTTCTTTGGCACTACTGTGAATGGGATAGAGTCCTTAACTGCTTTTTCAGTTTGACTGTTGTTGGTGTATATAAAGGCTACCGATTTATGAATGTTGATTTTGTAACCTGAGACGCTGCTGTATTCCTTGATCACTTCTAGGAGTTTTGTAGTAGAGTCCCTAGTGTTTTCCAGATACACAATCATATCATCTGCGAAGAGCGAGAGTTTGATCTCTTCTGACCCTATATGGATACCCTTGATCGCCTTTTCTTCCCTAATTGCGGTGGCTAAAACTTCCATTACAATGTTGAAAAGCAATGGAGACAATGGGCAGCCTTGTCTGGTTCCTGATCTGAGTGGAAATGATTCCAATTTAACTCCATTCAATATGATATTGGCAGTGGGTTTGCTGTAGATAGCCTCTATCAGTTTAAGAAAAGTCCCTTCTAGACCAATTTTCTTGAGTGTTCTGATCATGAAGGGATGCTGGATATTATCAAAAGCTTTTTCTGCATCAATTGAGAGAATCATATGGTCTTTGTTTTTTAATTTGTTTATGTGCTGAATTACATTTATAGATTTACGTATATTGAACCAGCCTTGAGACCCTGGGATAAAACCAACTTGGTCATGATGTATAATTTGTTTGATGTGTTGCTGGATTCTGTTTGTTAGGATCTTGTTGAATATTTTTGCATCTATATTCATTAGTGATATTGGTCTATAAATTTCTTTTCTTGTTGGGTCTTTTCCTGGTTTGGGGATCAGGGTGATATTTGCTTCATAGAACGTGTTGGGTAGTCTTCCTTCTTTTTCTACATTTTGGAACAGGTTGAGTAATATAGGTACTAATTCCTCTTTAAAGGTTTGGTAGAATTCTGACGTGAAACCATCTGGTCCCGGGCTTTTCTTTTTAGGGAGGTTTTGTATAGTTGATGCTATTTCTGAACTTGATATGGGTCTGTTCAACATTTCCACTTGATTCTGGTTAAGTCTTGGAAGGTGGCGTGCTTCCAAGTATCGGTCTATTTCCTTCAGATTTTCATATTTCTGAGAATAAAGTTTCTTGTAATATTCATTAAGGATTTTTTGGATTTCTGATGAGTCTGTGGTTATTTTGTCTTTGTTGTTTCTGATTGATGATATTAGAGATTTTACTCTTTTTTTCCTGATTAGGTTGGCCAGAGGTTTATCTATTTTATTGACCTTTTCAAAAAACCAGCTTTTTGATTTATTGATCTGTTGTATTATTCTTTTGTTTTCAATTTCATTTAATTCTGCTCTAATTTTGGTTATTTCTTTTCTTCTACTGGGTTTGGGGTTGGAATGTTCTTCCTTTTCCAGTTGCGTGAGATGTCCCATTAAGTTGTTAACTTCCTCTCTTTCCGTTCTCTTGAGGAAGGCTTGCAGTGCTATAAATTTCCCTCTTAGAACTGCCTTTGCAGTGTCCCAGAGGTTCTGATAGTTTGTGTCTTCATTGTCATTTTGTTCCAAAAAATTGGTGATTTCTTTCTTAATCTCATCTCTGACCCAGCTATCATTCAGCATAAGGTTATTTAACTTCCATTTTTTTGTATGGGTATGCAGATTCCTGTTGTTACTCAATTCAAGTTTTATTCCATGATGGTCCGAGAAGATGCATGGAATAATTTCTATTCCTTTAAATTTACTGAGGTTAGACTTGTGACCTAAAATGTGATCAATTTTGGAGTAAGTTCCGTGGGTTGATGAGAAGTATGTGTATTCAGTTTTGTTGGGATGAAATGTTCTGTAGATGTCTGCTAAATCTAAATATTGGATGGTTAGGTTTAAATCTAAGATTTCTTTGCTCAGCTTCTTTCTGGAGGATCGATCCAACACTGCCAAGGGAGTGTTGAATTCTCCAACAATTATGGAGCTGGAGGAAATCAAGTTACTCATGTCTGTTAGAGTTTCTCTTATAAATTGAGGTGCATTCTGGTTGGGTGCATAGATATTAATAATTGAGATCTCGTCATATTGAGTATTACCCTTAACAAATATGAAGTGACCATTCTTGTCCTTCCTTACTTTTGATGGTTTAAAGCCTACTGTATCTGCAAATAAAATTGCAACACCTGCTTTTTTCTGATTACCATTTGCCTGAAATATGGGTGACCATCCTTTCACCCTGAGTCTGTATTTGTCTTTTAAGTTGAGATGTGACTCTTGTATGCAACAAATATCTGGCTTGAGTTTTTGTATCCAGTCAGCTAACCTATGCCTCTTTAGAGGACAGTTTAAGCCATTCACATTGATGGAGAGTATTGATAAGTCTGGTGGAATTTTGGGTGTCGAGTTTTTCAAAGGTCCAGTGGACATTTTTAATCCTTTCGCCAGTGTGGAAGTTGGAGTTTGATCCGAAGTTTCTGAGTGAGTTTACTTTTGTGGTATAGGATTGGGTTGGTCATTGTGGAGGATAGGTCTGAGAACATCCTGAAGAGCTGGTTTACTTACGGCAAATTTTTTCAACATATGAATGTCATTGAAGTATTTTATTTCTCCATCATAGATGAAACTCAGTTTAGCTGGATACAAGATCCTGGGTTGAAAGTTTTTTTGCTTTAGGAGATTAAAAGTTGATGACCAGCCTCTTCTGGCTTGAAAAGTTTCAGCAGAGAGATCTGCAGTTATTCTAATATTCTTACCTTTGTAAGTTATAGTTTTCTTTCGCTGGGCTGCTTTGAGAATCTTCTCTTTCATGTTAACTTTAGTGAAGCTAATTATGATATGTCTGGGAGATGGCTTATTGGGGTTGAATCGTGCTGGGGTTCTGAAGCTGTCTGCTACCTGAATTTCAGATTCTCTAGGCATGTCTGGAAAATTTTCTTTCATAATTTCATGTAGAAGGGCCTCTGTGCCCTTGGCAGCTACTTCATTGTTCTCCGAAATTCCTATAACCCTTATGTTGTTTTTTTTCGAATTATCTGAGAGTTCTCTGAGAGAGTGATCCGTTTTTGCTCTCCATTTCTCTTCCTCTTTGAGAGATTGGGAGCATTCGAAGACTTTATCTTCAATGTCAGAAATCCTTTCTTCTGCTTGCTCCATTCTGTTACTGAGGGATTCTACTGTATTTTTCATATCTTTGAGGGCTGTAAGTTCTTGTTTCAGTGTGTCTAAGTCTTTGGTGGTTTTGTCTTTAAATTCGTTAAATTCTTGAGACAATTTTTGAATTTCTCCTCGAATTCCTAATTCCATTTTATTTATTTATTTATTTTTTTTTTTTGGCCGGGGCTGGGTTTGAACCCGCCACCTCCGGCATATGGGACCGGCGCCCTACCCGCTGAGCCACAGGAGCCGCCCAATTCCATTTTATTAATCCATTTTATTAATCTTGTCTGCAAACCAAATTCTGAATTCGACTTCTGACATCTCAGCCAGTTGTTTATGAATGGGATCTTCAATCACATCTGCCGTATCTTTTCTTGGGGGGGTTGATCTATTCTGGTTATTCATGTTACCAGAGTTTTTCCGCTGATTCCGCCCCATGGTTTACTCCCTTTGGTTTTTCCCCTGAGGTTTTATCGAGGGCCCGTACAGTGTTGTGGCCTGAGAAACTGGGGCCCTGTCTGGTGTGGTGGAGCAAAGTGGTTCTGTCTTGTTTTCAGCTGGTTTCTGTTCGATCCTATTGCAACTTCTACTCTGGATTGAAGTCTAAGCTGTGTGGAAAAATCAGCAATTAAGTCACCCCACCTACCCACCTCTGGCCCCAGTTGGAAAAGGAGAATCAAACCTTCCTACAATCGCACACCCAGGGCACCTCCTGAAAAGTCCTCAGTCTATTAGCCCAGTTCAAAAGGTCCGAATCAACTGTCTCAATCGGCACTTGTCTCGGGTGGAAGGGTTCAAGAGGTCTCTGGGAATTGGATCACAGGGGCCTGGTGACTCCTCTGACACAGCTCACCCCAGTGCAGCGTGGAGTCAGGAGGAGCCACCCAGCAAACAGAGCAGTCTGGGAAGGTTGACGTCTCCTTCCCCACTTTGCCCCTCCGTCGGACCCAGTCACTGGCATCTCTGCAGATGGCTAACCCAGTTGCCTGCAGTGAACAGACACTCCAGGGGTTTGCACCTGCCTGAATCGCAAGGAAGTCTGCCAGGCCCCCGCAGACTGCCGCTATCTAGCAGGAGGAGATTGGGCCTGACATCTTTGAGTGTTTGATGCAGGTGATGGGAAGGAGGTGTTCACTCAGGCTTAGCCCCGTCCCTGATGGATGCTGCTAACAGAACAGAACAGAACAGACAACTTTGTGAGGTTCTGTCTCTGTTCCTGTCGTCGCCTACAGAAGACGGGCTGTTTTGAGTTCAAACGTCTTTGCTGCTGGAGAATTGCGTCTGAACACCTCTCTGGGTCGGCCCCGCCCTGGAAGCTTCCGGGTTTGTGAGCCGTGTCACCTCTGGTTGCCCAGGGAGACAGGGGGTGTGGCCTCAGAATATCCAGAAGTGAGCGTTCTGCCGTTAAAGAAAAAACGGCTGTTGATCTACCTCCAGGGAACAGCTGCTCTGGTGTGGGCACTCATGCGACCCTTTTCTCCTCTGTCCCGCGCCCCAGAGTCAGCACTGAGCGGCCGCAGTTTGTGCTGGGTCCACACCCCTTAAGAGATCCCCCAAGAATCAGAACTCTTGGGGGATGGGCCCCCAGACCCCGATTGGGAGTGGGGGCGGGAAGCTAGAGTTTCATTCAGTTTTACGCAATACTATGGTCCGGGGAGGGGTCCTAAACTGCACCGCAGGGAAGTGCCACCAAGGCTTTATTTCCCCTCAGCAGAGTGCCCTCTCCTCGCTCACGTATCCCAGAGTCAGCGCTGACCTGACGCAGCTCAGGCACTGTGCACTCCCCTCGAGAAATCACCCAAGGAGCCGAACTCCTGGGGGTTAGGCCCTCAGACCCCGAGTGAGAGTAGGGGCTCTCAGCTCTCAGCGGGGAAGCCAGAGTCTTATTCAGTCTTGGGCCCCATATGCCCGGGGAGTGTTGGTGCACTGCACCGCAGGGAAGTGCCGCGAGGCGTGACTCCCCCTCAGCCCGGTGCCCTCTCCTCACTTGCGCGCCTCAGAGTCAATGCTGACCAGTCGCAACTCGGGGACTGTCCACTCCCCTTGAGAAATCACCCAAGGATCCGAAGTCCTGGGGGACAGGCCTCCAGACCTCAGTGGGCGGGAGGGGAGTGCCGGGGATTCAGAGTTGCCGGCAAAGGATTCCCAAAATTTTGTTCAGCCCTATGTCCGGCAGGAGAACGCCACTGCACCCCAGTAGGGGAGGTAGGTGCAGTTTTTAGAAGGTCTCTCCCGTGGAGTGTAGTGGGAGGTCCTTTAATTTCTGCCCTCTTGTTCAATTATGGGGCTCATGAGCCGGTCTCATGGGGGAGGGGGACTCCCGTCCGCTTGGTGGTGGATTTTGTACCTTTTGTTTGCATCCTTGTGATCACAACTTGCCTCAGCGGTGTTGATGTGCGTTCTTCAGCCTTCTCTCTTGGTGAGGCTCAAGTCCACCAGGATACTTACTAAATTCCTGTCCCTTAACTCTCCTTCTGGACGGGAGCCTTTGTTGAAAGCTGGCTTCAGTCCGCCATCTTGTCTCCCCTCCGTCCCTCTGTTCTCTTGAGGAAGGCTTGCAATGCTATAAATTTTCCTCTTAGGACTGCCTTTGCGGTATCCCAGAGGTTCTGATTATTTGTGTCTTCATTATGATTTTGTTCCAAAAATTTGGTAATTTCCTTCTTAATCTCATCTATGACCCAGCTATCATTCAGCATGAGGTTATTTAGTTTCCATGGCTTTGTATGCATGTGGAGATTGCTGTTGTTACTGAGTTCAACTTTTATTCTGTGATGGTCTGAGAAAATACAAGGAATGATTTCTATTCTTTTAAATTTGGTGAGGTTAGACTTGTGACCTAAAATGTGATCAATTTTGAAGGATGATCCATGGGCTGATGAGAAGAATGTGCATTCAGTTTTATTAGGATGAAATGTTCTTTAGATGTCTATTAGATGTAAATGTTGAATGGTTAAGTTTAGTTCTAAAATTTCTTTGCTTAGCTTCTTTTTAGAGGATCTATCCAACACTGCCAGAGGACTGTTAAAGTCTCCAACAATTATGGTGCTGGGGAAAATCAAGTTGCTCATGTCAGTTAGAGTTTCTATTATAAATTGAGGTGCATTCAGGTTGGGTGTATAAATGTTCATAATTGAAATCTCACCATGTTGAGTGTTGTCCTTAACAAATAAGAAGTGACCATCATTATCTTTTCTTACTTTAATTGGTTTAAAGCCTATTGATCTGGGAATAAAATTGCAACACCTGCTTTTTTCTGATTTCCATTTGCCTGAATTATAGATGACCATCCCTTCACCCTGAGTCTATGTTTATTGTTTAAGGTAAGGTGAGATTCTTGAATGTAGCAGATGTTTGGCCTGAGTTTTTGTATCCAGTCGGCTAACCTGTGTCTCTTTAGAGGGCATTTTAAGCCATTGACATTAATTGAGAGTAATGTTAAATCAGATAGAGTTTTGGGTATTGAATTTTTTGAAAGTCCACTGGATATTTTTAATCCTTTTACTACTATGGAAGTTGGAATTTGACCAAATATTTCTCAATGAGTTTACTTTGGTGGTGAAGGATTGTGTTGTTCATTATGGAGGATAGGTCTGAGAATATCCTGAAGAGTTGGTTTAGTTATGGCAAATTTCTTCAACATGTGAATGTCATTAAAGTATTTAATTTCTCCATCATAGATAAAACTCAGTTTAGCTGGATACAGGATCTTGGGCTGAAAGTTATTTTGTTTAAGGAGATTAAAGGTTGATGACCACCTTCTTCTAGCTTGAAAGGTTTCAGCAGAGAGATCTGTAGTCATTCTAATGTTCTTCCCCTTGTATATTGTGGTTTTCTTACGTCTTACAGCTTTCAGAATTTTCTCCTTCATATTAACTTTAGTGAAGTTAATTATAATGTGTCTATAAGAATTTTTCTTTGGGTTGAGTCATGCCTCTGTTCTAAAACTGTCTGCCATCTGAATTTCAGAATCTCTTGGCATGTCTGGAAAGTTCTCTTTAATTATTTCATGAAGCAAAGCATCTGTATCCTTTACAGCAACCTCATCACATTCAGGTATTCCTATAAGGTGAATATGAGATCTTTTTGAATTATCCCAGAGCTCTCTGAGAGAATGATCCGTTTTTGTTCTCCACTTTTTTTTCCTCTTTAAGCATTTGAGAGCGTTCAAATACTTTGTCTTCAGTGTCAGAGATCCTTTCTTTTGCCTGCTCCATTTTGGTACTGAGGGATTCTACGTATTTATTAGATCTTTGAGGGCTGCAAGATCTTGCTTCAATGTGTCAAAATCTTTGGTGATTTTGTCTTTAAATTCATTGAATTCTTGAAATATCTTTTGAATTTCTGCTTTGAATTCTAATTCCATCATTTCCTCCATTCTGTTGATCTTATTTGCTATCCAAACTCTGAACTCGATTTCTGACATCTCAGCTATTTCTTTGTGAATGGGATCTTGTGCTGTGTCTCCTTTTTTGTTTCTTGGGGGAGTTGATCTACTCTCATGTTGCCAGAGTTTTTCCGCTGATTCCGCATCATGATTGTTTTTGACTGTAGGCTAGGTGGTCAGGTAAGGTGAAATTGGATTGGGGTTTCCTGGAGTTGTGGTTAACCAGCCCTCTGTTAAGGATCTGGGACTGATGACTGTAGCTTTTTCCCCTTTAGCTTTGCAAAGGACCTGTACAGTATTACAGTCTGAGGCTGAGGAAACCTGCTTGGTATGGTGGAGTTAGGTGGCTCTGTCTTGTATTCAGCTGGTTCTTGTCTGATCCTGTTGGATCAGTGATTCTGGTGAAGTTTTAGCTGTGGATAAATACAATAAATTAAGACACTCTACCCCCCATGGACAACCACTGGAAGGGGAAAATCAACCCTTCTATTTGCTACATAACCAGGGTACCACCGGAGAGGGTCCATGGGTGATTGTCCCAGTTTAGGGGTTCTGAATCAATTGACCCAGTCGGTAGAAACTCTCAAATGGGAGCGTTCGAAAGGTCTCCAGCAGCTAGATGGCAGAGGTCTGCTGGCTGCTCATATTTGGCTCACTCTGGTGCTCTATGGATCCAGAAAGGCCCGCTGGGTAGCACAGTTGGACCAGGGGCCTGAGTCTCTTTCTCCACTTTGCTCCTTTTTCATGCCATTCACTGGTGACCCCACTGGGCTGCAGTCCTGCTCCCTTCAATAAGCAGAAGTGCCAGGGCTTAGCACAGAGTCAAAGGAAGGTCAATGCCCCTGCAACCCAGTCACTGCCCTCTGCTACCAGCCAGCTGGGGGAGCTGAGGCCTGCCTGCCTTGGGTGTTCAATAGCCACTGTTAAGTGTTCCACTTGGGCTCAGTCTAATCCTGGGGGTACCAGGACAGCAAATGCTTTTCTCCCTCAGGCACCATGCCTTTGCTCCTGCTGCTCTGCAGTACCGGTATCCCTATATAGTGAATTCTGGTTTCCTCTGGCAGTGCACAGAGTTTGGGAGGGTCTCCAATATTAGACCCTGGTGGGATCACTCTATTGTTACTGGATCTTTGTAGGAGTGACTCTGCACGGCTCCTCTGCCACTGCCAAAGCCAGGGAATTCTGGCTGTAGGAGCAGCTCCAGGAGCATGGTGTACACAGATTCAGCAGCAGGGTGGGGGACACTGCATGCAACTCTGGCAGTGTCCGGCACCTGGTTACTTCAGCAAGGAGAGCACCACTCGTCTTGGGCAGGGGCCTGGCGTGGAGGCAGGGAGGGCACCAGGGGCAGGACCCTGGGCCCCAGCTCCAGCAGATTCTGGTCAGGCGGGTTGCCTCATGGAAGCAGGAAGGTTGCCATGGGCAGGGCTCCAGATGTGCAGTGCAGCACGGAGACAGGGAGGGCGCGGGGGCAGGGCGAAGGGCTCCCAGTGACTCTGGCTGGGTGGGGGGTGGGACACTTGGTTCAGCAGACTGGGAGCAGGGGATGCTGCTAATGAGCCTCCTCCCTGAGTCTCAGCAGGGGTTAGGGTTCTGGTTTATCAGGTGAGTGGGGAAGGGTGGACTGGAAGTTCAGAAAGACAGGGAAAATGTTAGTTCAATTTTTCTGCCTGGTAGGAGTGTTCAGAGTCACCATAGGGTCTCTTTGGAGGAAGTAGTCCCCACTTCCTACAGCTCTCACCCACGGGGTGAGACAAGAGGTCCTCTGTTCACTACTTGCCTGTAGAAAACCTATAGAAGCAAATGAAGAGAGAAAGGAAAAAGAAAAAAAACCCCAAACTGACATCTTTCTTGGGGGAGGGATTGGACACTTTTCCTTTCTGATGAGTTTTGTACCTGAAGATTGCTTTCTTGGAGTCGCAGCTTGCCTCAGCAGAGGTGGCCTGCAGTTATCTCACTTCTCTCTTGGCTTGGCTCCCAGTCTTCAGCTTAATTGGGTACTTTCTGGATGTTATCCTTCCCTGTGGACTGGAGCTTCTGTCGGAGGTTGCTTCCAGTTGGCTATCTTGCCCCAGAATTACCAAGGTGTATAATTTTTTTATGTGTTACTGGATTCTGTTTGCTAGGATCTTACTGAATATTTTTGCATCTATATTCATTAAGGATTTTGGTCTATATTTTTTTTCCTTGTTGGTCTTTTTCTGGTTTGGGGATCAGGGTGATATTTGCTTTGTAGAACATGTTGGGAAATAGACCTTCTTTTTCTATGTTTTGGAAAAGGTTATGTAATATAGGTACCTATTTCTCTTAAAAGGTTTGGTATAATTCTGGTATGAATCCATCTGGTCCCAGATTTTTTTTTGGGGGGGAGGAGATTTCGTATAGTTGATTCTATTTCAGTACTTGATATAGGTCTATTCAACATTTCCAATTTTTTCTGGATGAATCTAGGAAGGTGGTGTGCTTCCAAGTATTGGTCTATTTCCTTCAGATTTTCACATTTCTGAGAATAGAGTTTTTTTAGTATTCATTAAGGATTTTTTGAATTTCTGAGGATTCTGTTGTTATTTTGCCTTTATCATTTCCTATTGGTGATATTAGAGATTTTACTTTTCTGTTTCTGGTTAGTTTAGCCAAAGGTTTATCAATTTTGTTAATCTTTTTAAAAAGCCAACTTTTTGGCTCATTGTTCTTTGGAATAATTATTTGTTTTCCATTTCATTTAATTCTGCTCTAATTTTGGTTATTTGTTTTCTTCTGTTGGATTTGGGGTTGGAACATTCTTCATTTTTCTGATGCTTGAGATGTCCCATTAAATTGTTAACTTCGTCTCTTTCCACATTCTTGAGGAAGGCTTGCAATGCTATAAATTTCCCTCTGAGGGCTGCGTTTGCAGTATCCCACAGGTTCTGATAATTTATGTCTTCATTATTGTTTTTTTCCAAAAATTTGGTAATTTCCTTCTTAATCTAATCTATGACCCATCTATCATTCAGCATAAGATTATTTGGTTTCCATGTCTTTGTATGTATATGAAGATTCCTGTTGTTGTTGAGTTCAACTTTTATTGTATTATGGTCTGAGAAAATAGAAGGAATAATTTATATTCTTTTACATTTGCTGAGGTTAGACTTATGACATAAGATGTGGTCCATTTTGGAGAGTGTTCCATGGGCTGATGAGACCTATGTGTATTCAGTTTTGTTATGATGAAATATTCTGTAGATGTCTGTTAAGTCCAATTGTTGTAGGGTCAGGTTTACGTCCAATCTTTTTTGTGTGTAGTTTATTGTTGGAGGATCTATCCAACACTGCCAAAGGGATGTTAATATCTCTGACTATTTTGGTGGAAGAATATATCAAATTGTTCATGTCTGTTAGGGTCTCCTTTATAAATTGAGGAGCATTCTGGTTGGGCACATAAATATTAATAATTGAAATATTATTAAACCCTTGCTTTTTTCTGATTCCCATTTGCCTGAATTATAGATGACCATCCCTTCACCCTGATTCTATTTTTATACTTCAATTTAAGATGAGATTCTTGTATTCAGCAGATATCTGGTCTGAGTTTTTGTATCCAGGCAGCCAACCTGTGCTTCTTTAAAGGACAATTTAAACTGTTCACATTAATTGAGAGAACTGATAAGTCTGGTAGTGTTTTGGGTGGTGAGTTTTTCAAAAGTTCAGTGGACATTTTTAATCCTTTTGCCAAAGTGGAAGTTCGGTTTTGTGGCACAGTAACTGAGATAACGCCGGAAAGGCTATGTTAACCACTGTGATAAAAATGTGTCAAATGGTTTATGAAGTGAGTGTATGATGCCCCATAATCATATCATTGTATACAGTTATGATTTAATAAAAAAAAAAAAAAAACAAAAATTTCTGAGTGAGTTTACTTTGGTGGTGGACCATTGTTCTGGTCATTGTGCAGGATGGGTCTGAGACTATCCTGAAGAGTTGGTTTAGTTATGGCCAATTTCTTCAACATGTGTATGTTGTTAAAGTATTTGATTTGTCCATCACAAATGAAACTCAGTTTAGCAGGATACAGTATCCTGGGTTGAAAGTTGTTTTGTTTTAGGAGATTAAAGGTTGATTACCATCCTCCTCTGGCTTGAAAAGTTTCAGCTGAGAGCTCTGTAGTCAGTCTAATATTCCTCCCCTTGTTGGTTATGATTTTATTACCTCTGGCTGGTTGCAGTCTTTTCTCCTTTACATTAACTTTGTCAAAGTTAATTACAATGTATCTAGGCAATGGTTTTTTTGGATTGAGTTATGCTGGGGTTCTGAAACTGTCTGCTATCTGAATTTCAGTTTCTCTTGCCATGCTTGGGAAATTTTCCTCAATTATATCTTGGAGTAGAGCATCAGTGCCTTTTGGACCATTCTCTTCTCCTTCAGGAATTCCTATAAGGGGAATGTTGCCTCTTTTGAAGTGGTACCACAACTCCCAGGGAATGATCCACTTTTGCTCTCCCACTTCTTGGTCTCTCTGAGTGTTTGGGAGTGATCAAGAGCTTTGTCTGCAGTGTCAGAGATCCTTTCTTCAGCCTGCTTCACTCTGTTAATCTGAGGGATTCTACTGTATTTCTCAGATCTTTGAGGGCTGAAAATTCTTGCCTCAATGTGTCAAAATCTTTGGAGATTTTGTCTTTGAATTCATCGAATTTTTGAGACATCTTTTGAATTTTTTTTTGCAGTTTTTGGCTGGGGCTGGGCTTGACCTCACCATCTCTGGCATATGGGGCTGGCACCCTACTCCTTTGAGCCACAGGTGCCGCCCGTCGAGACATCTTTTGAATTACTTTTTGAATTTCTAATTCCAACTTTACTTCCATTCTATTAATCTTATCTGCCATCCATATTCTGAACTCTATTTCTGACACCTCTCCCATTTGTTTATGAGTGGCATCTTCTGTTATGTCTCCTTTGTCGTTCCCTGGGGGAGTTGATCTACTCTGATTATTCATGTTGCCAGAGTTTTCCTGCTGATTCCCCCCCATAATTATTTTTTTCAGTTTGGCTAGAGAAGCTGGTAAGGTGAAACTGGATTGAGGGCTCCTGGAGTTGTAATTAACCAGCCCTTTAACAAAGAGCTGGGATTGATGACTTTGGCTTTTCCCATACAGCTTTACAAAGGTCCCATTCAGTATTGCAGCCTGAGATTCTGGGGACCTGCTTGGTGTGATGGGGTAGGTGACTGTGTCTTGTGTTCAGCTAGTCTCTAACTGATCCTAGTGAATTAGTGGCTTTGGGCTGAAATCTCAGTTGGGGAGAAATACAAGCTTTTAAGACCCCCTGCCCCTGATGGGCAACAAGTAGAAGAGGAGAATCAGACCTTCCCATTACAACATAACCAAGGCTCAACCTTGCAGGGTCCCTGGGTGACTGGCCCAGGTTAAGAATTCGAAACTAATTGTCCCAGTCAGCACAATCTCAGATCAAATGGGAGAGTTCATAAGGTCTCCAGCAACTAGACAGCAGCTGTTCACTGGCAGCTCATGTGTGACTTGCTCCAGTTCTCTGTGAAGTCAGAAAGGCCTGCCATGCAAAAGAGTTAGTCCAGAGGAGCTGGTGCCTCCTCCCCCACCTTGCACTCTGCCATGCCCAGTCACTGGTAACCCCATGAGGCTGTGGTCCAGTTCCCTCCAATGAGCAAATGAGCCAGGGATTTATGCCTGCCAGAGTCAAAGGGGAGTCAATGCCTCCTTGGCCTGGCCACTACACTCTGCCATCAGCTGGCACTGGGAGCTGAAGTCTTACTCCCTCCAGTGCTAAATGGAAACTGGGGGAGTGTTCCACATGAGTTTGTTCCAAGCCAGAGGTTAACAATGCAGCAAATGTTTTTCTCCCTCAGAGACCATGCCTCTACCCCAGCTGTACTGCTCCTCTGGTAACTCTGCAGGGTGAGGTCTGGCTGCCTCTGGCAGTTCACAGATTTGGGGAGGTGTCTCTCAAAATTTGACCCTGTAGGAATCACTCTACTATCGCTGATGCTGTGTGGCAGGTGCCTCTTTGGGGGTTCTCAAGCCTCCTTCCTGAGCCTATGCCATCACTGATATCCACTTTCACTCTCCCCTCTGCACCTTTCTTCACCACTACTGGATTCACTGTTTCAGCACAGATGCGCTGCTGTGACCCATGCAATGCTCAGCTTCTACCAAAGAACCGTGGACACTTCACTCTTTGCAGGGGTTGGGCTTCTAGACCACCAGGCGACAGGGGAAGGGTGGACTGGGAGTTCAGAATGGCAGGAAAATATTTATTTTTTTTGTTTTTTTTGTGGTTTTTGGCTGGTGCTGGGTTTGAACCCACCACCTCCAGCATATGGGGCTTGCACCCTACTCTGCTGAGCCACAGCTGCCACCCATCAGGGAAATATTTATTCAAGTTTTATGCTGGGTGAGAGAATGCCCAGGCTCACAGAGAGGTCTCTCTGGAGGAGTCCCAGCCTCCTGCAACTCTCTCCCATGGAGTGAGGCAAGAGGTCTTCAGCACACTGCTCTTCTAGTGATCATACAGCAAGCCACTGTCTTGGCAGAGGGGATGGACTCGTGTCCTCTTTGGGATGGGCTTTGTAACTGAAATTTGCTTCATTGGAGTTGCAGCTTGCCTCAGCAGGGATGACGTGCAGTTATCAATCTTTTATCTCAGTTCAACTCCCGACCTTCAGCTTTATTGGGTTCTTTCTGGTCATTATCTCTTTCTCTGGATGGGAGCTTCTGTTGAAAGCTGGCTCCTATTGGCCATCTTCCCAGGGTCCTCTCTGTTTTTCTATTTTTAGTAGGGACAGGGTTTTGCTTTTGCTCAGGCTGATCTCCAACTTGTGAGCTCAAGGTATTCACCTGCCTTGGCCTCCCAGAGTGTTAGGATTTTTTTCTTTTATAAAAAATTTATTGGTTTAGGTTTATTGAGGATACAAAGAATTAAGTTACACAGTTTGCATTTGTTAGGTAAAGTCCCTCTTATAGTTGTCTTCCACCCCCAAGAAGTGTGCTATACACTGTAAACCCCCCATAACCCTTTCTTCTCCCTTCTCCCCATTCCCTCATTCCTCTGCCCCCACCTTGAATTGATATGAGTTTTTGTCTTATGTGGGTATGCGTTAGATCATCTACTGGCTTGATATTAGAATTGAGTACATTGGAATCTCATTTCTCTATTCTTGGGGTACTTTACTAACAAGAATGTGTATCAACTCTATCCAGGTTAATAATACAAAAGATGTAAAGTCTCCATATTTTTTAAATGGCTAAATAGTATTCCATGGTGTACATATACTACAGCTTGTTTATCCATTCCTAGGTTGTTTCCACATTTTGCAATTGTAAATTGAGCTGCCATAATGCATCACTTGATAAACTTGTAGAAAGTACAATTATTGATAAGATCTGACAGAATCGTCTCTATAATGTAAGAGGCTAACATATCTGTTGTCAGAATTTCCCCTCTTTATTCTGCTCAGAGAACTTAGTTGCTACTTCTGAATCAGAAAATGTAACTTAGTTTCATAGAGAAATCTAGGAAACTTTACAGTAATGTATGTTTCTTTATATGGAAGCCCCAAGCTAATCCAACAACTGCCATTTTTCGAATGAATGTTGTTTTTTAATGAATATTGGCATCTTATGGGAAATGAGAAAACTGGCTTCATTGTGAAATCAGGTATTCACATGTGCTTTCACATCCCTTTCTGCACCAGGCCCAGTCCATATTCTTTTCTGCACATTATGAAGATTACCCTATTTTGGTTACTTGCCTTCCTAATCCAATATTATGTGTCTTTCCATCTGTCATTAAAATAATACAGTTTTTTAGCCTTCTTTTTGTTAAGATGGCACTGGCACTGTAATTGTTCTCATGTTCATTATTTGAACTCTTAGAAAATAGTTAAAACATTCAGAAAGTTTAAAATTAGCTGGCCTTATTTTTATTTGAAGTGTAATTGTTCATCTACAGGTCAAGTCAATGATGGATTCCTGACATTCATAATTATGACACACTTAGTTTTCACACTTATGTCTCATCAGTTAAAGTGATGTAACACTGATGCCATCAGTGGTGTAAGGAAATAAAACAGTGACAGTGACTATGGAAAGCAGATAATTTATGCCATATCAATTTGTCACTAGAGACAGTGTTGTTTTCAGTCTCTATATTTTTCCCACTGTTTTTTCATCCAAATGTCTTCACCCATCACCCAAACCTGGGGCTTTTTGTGCCCCAGGGAAAGGTTTCCTGGAATGTGAGATTTTTTCAGTGTTAAAACTAAGACAGTTCTGTACAAATCAGGATGGTTCACCCTATCACTGATATAAATTTTATTTAAAATTTCTAAAAATGATATCAATTCCATAATGACACATATAGAACTACCTCATTCTTAAAAATGACACCTTTATTGAGGTAAATGATGATAAATGTTTGAGACGATGGATATGCTAATTACCGGATCTGATCACTGTACATTATATGCGTGGAACCATCATTATGTAATCTTGAATATGTACAATGATTATTTATCAATTAAAAAATAAAGTTACAAACATGTAGTCACTGAGACCTAGTATCATTTGTAACAACCTGGATGGATTTGGAGACTATTTTCCTAAGTGAAATATCACAAGAATGGAAAAACAAACACCTTGTGTACTTAGTACCAAATTGGAACTAGTTGATTTACAACTATAAATTCCATATGGAAGCAAAACTCAATGAAATTCAAGTGGGAGGAGAAGGGAATGGGTAAATTTCCATGCAATGGGTACATTGCACAGGTATATTGCATATTTTCTGAGACAAGGACACACCTATAAAGCTGACATTATCCACACGAAAGACAACTATGTAACCAAAATGTATATACCCCAACTGCAATCTGAAAAAACATAATATCAGTAGATTAAACAGTCTATAGTTGAACTAGAGTTATTCCTTTATTGTTCTTCCATTGTAGGGTGAGTTGTTGAACCATCTGTCATGACAATGGCTTGCAGTAAAATTTCAGACTCTGGACAGGATACACCATCAAACTGTAACATAGGCACTTATGAAAAATAAAATGACTATTGGTCTTCATAACAGATGGCAAAGCTAGGGGCCTTGATTTTGAAACCCAGGCAAGTAAATCATGTCACAGAATCCAGCTGGGTCCCTTGGAGACTATTAGAGAGTCAGGTGCCATTTTTTTTTTCCTTTTTGGCTGGTCATGAAGTATTCCACTTGTCCCATAGTATTTATATAGGTATAACAAGAGGTATTTACTATATAGTACAGTTGTCCCTCAGTATCTGTGGGGGGTTGGTTTCAGGAATATTTCCACACCGATATGAGGATGGTCAATTTCCCTATATAAAATGGCATAGTACCTTCGACCCATGAATGGATTAGTAAATTGTGGTATATGTATACCATGGAATATTATGCAGCAGTAAAAAAAATGGAGACTTTACGTCCTTTATGTTTACATGGATGGAGCTGGAAAATATTCTTCTTAGCGAAGTATCTCCGGAATGGAAAAAAATAGTATCCAATGTATTCAGCACTACTGTGAAACCAATTTATAATCACTCACACTTGCATATGAAAAATGAAACACAACTTTAGGCTATGATGAAGGAGGGAAGGGGAGAGGAAGAGCTTGGGAGTTGGTGGGAGGGATAGTAGGGAATAGTAGGGGGACCACAACTATGGAGCACATTGCAAGTACAATTTGGTTCTATCATGTGTAGAACACAAATGTCCTAATGCTATAAATGGGTAAATGAGATGAAAGCTATGCTGATTAGTATGATTTAAGGACTCCAATCTGTACAAATAATCAACACACTGAAATGGGCATAAATGTATTTATGATCTATGTACAAAAGGCTTACTTAAATAAAATGGCATAGTACAGGAATTTGCATGTAACTGATGACTAACATCCATCTTCCCACATACTTTAAATCATATTTAGATTACTTATAATATCTAGTACAATGACTATGTATACTTTTATTCACATGCATTCAATGTAGTACTTGGAGTATGGCCAATTCTAGTTTCTTTCTTTCTTTTTTTTTTTTTTGTGGTTTTTGGCTGAGGATGGGTTTTTGAACCAGCCACCTCCAGCATATGGGGCTTGAGCCACAGGTGCCACCCTTTCTTTTCTTCTTCTTCTTCTTTTTTTTTTTTTTTTGGCACTTTGTGGAATTTTTTCATGATTGTTTTCAATCTGTGCTTGGTTGAAGCTACAGATGCAGAACACAAGGATACGGAGAGTCAACTGCATGAATTTTAATTTGGCTATCCAAGAGGAAATCAAGGGCTCTATGACTGCAACAACTCTAATTAATGAATTCTACTAGCATTTAAAATTATTATTATTGTAATACAGGGCATTCAAATGGGAGCAGAGGAGGACAAACTCTCCCTCTTTGCTGATGATATGATCTTATACTTAGAGAACCCCAAAGACTCAACCACAAGACTCCTGGAAGTCATAAAAAAATAGAGTAATGTCTCAGGATATAAAGTCAATGTCCACAGGTCAGTAGCCTTGTCAGCCAAGGCTTGCCATTGTCATATGCCAATGACAGCCACGATCAGAGGCTAATTACAGACACAACTCCCTTCACCATAGTTTCAAAGATAATGACATACCTAGGAATATACCTAACAAAATTAGTGAAGGACCTCTATAAATAAAATTATGAAACCCTAAGAAAGGAAATAGCAGAGGATATTAACAAATGGAAGAACAAACCATGCTCATGGCTGGGAAGAATCAACATTGTTAAAATATCTATACTTCCCAAAGAAATCTAACAATTCAATGCCATCCCTATTAAAAGACCAATATCATACTTTCAAGACTTTGAAAAAAATATTCTGCATTTTGTATGGAACCACAAAAACTTCATATAGCTAAGGCAATTGTTAGTAATAAAAATAAAGCTGGGAGCATCACCATACCAGATTTTAGGCTGTACTACAAGGCCATAGTGGTCATGACAGCATGGTACTGGCACAAAAATAGAGACATAGACACTTGGAATCGAATAGAAAACCAAGAAATGAAACTAACAACTTACAACCACCTAATCTTCGATAAACCAAACAAGAACATACACTGGGGGACAGAATCCCTATTCAATAAATGGTGATGGGAGAACTAGATATCCACATGCAAAAAACTGACTCTAGACCCACACCTCTCCCCACTCACAAAAATTGATTCATGATGGATAATGGACTTAAATTTAAGGCATGAAATGATAAAAACCCTCAAAGAAAGCATAGGAAAAACACTGGAAGGTATAAGCTTGGGGAAAGTGTTTATGAAGAAGACCGCCATGGCAATTGCAATAACAACCAAAATAAATAAATG
This sequence comes from Nycticebus coucang, assembly GCF_027406575.1. Taxonomy (NCBI): domain Eukaryota; kingdom Metazoa; phylum Chordata; class Mammalia; order Primates; family Lorisidae; genus Nycticebus; species Nycticebus coucang. The sequence goes on from NC_069804.1 coordinate 89,632,673, forward strand.
GGACTTAATTAAACTGAAAAGCTTGTGTACAGCTAAGGAGACAACAACCAAAGCAAATAAATGGTCTATAGTATGATAAAGGATATTTGCCTATTTTGAATCAGACAAAAGCTTAATAACTAGGATCTATAGAGAACTTAAATTAATCCACATGAAAAAAGCCAACAATACCATATATCAATGGGGAAGAGAGATGAACAGAACCTTCTCTCAAGAAGATAGACAAATGGCTAGCAAGCATATGAAAAAATGCTCATCATCCCTAATTATTCGAGAAATGCAAATCAAAACCACCCTGAGATATCATCTAACCTCAGCAAGAATGGCCCACATCACAAAATCTTAAAACTGCAGATGCTGGCACGGATTTGGAGAGAAAGAAGCACTTTTACACTGCTGGTGGGACTATAAACTAATATAACCATTTTGGAAAGAATGTGGAGAAACCTCAAAGAACTCAACCTAGACATCCCATTTGATCCTGCAATCCCATTACTGGGCGTCTATCCAGAAGGAAAACAATCCCTTTTATTATAAGGACACTTGCACTAGACTGTTTATCACAGCTCAATTTACAATCGCCAAAATGCGGAAATAGCCTAAATGCCCCTCAACCCAGGAATGGATTAATAAGCTGTGGTACTTGTATACCATGGAATACTATCCATCCATTAAAAGAGACTTTACAGCATTTGTATTAACCTGGATGGAAGTGGAACACATTATTTTTAATAAAGCATCACAAGAATGGAGAAGCATGAATCCTATGTATTCAATGTTGATATGAAGACAATTAATGACATTTAATGACACAGTAGAGGTGGGGAAAGGGGAGAGCAGAGAGAGAGAGAAGGAGAGAGGAGGGTGGCAGAAAGGGAGAGCAGAGAGAGGGGGAAGAAGGGAGGGGGTGTGGTCTCAGTGTGTGATACATCTTTTGCCCTCAATGAATCCCCAAGAATTAATAAATAAAAAAACAAACAAACAAAAATGAGTAGGAAAAACAAACAAAAAATGCAAATCAAAACCACTTTGACATATCATGTAACTCTAGTAAGATTAGCCCACATCACAAAATCCCAAAACTGCAGATGCTGGCATGGATACAGAGAGAAGGGAATGCTACTACACTGCTGGTGGAAATGCAAGCTAATACAACCTTTTTGGAAAGAAGTTTGGAGAACACTCAAGGAACTAAAAGTAGAACTAATGTTCAATCCTGCAATTCCCCTACTAGGTATCCCGAATCCCCTCCCCTCTCTCTCCTCTTCCCTTCTACTCTCTGGACTATAGTTATGTTTTGCCATTTGTATGAGTGTGTAGGTGGTTATATATTAATTTCATGGTAGTATTGAGTAAATTGGATACCTTTTTTTCATTCTTGAGATACTTTACTAAGAAGAATATGTTCTAGCTCCATCCAGGTAAACATAAAAGATATGAAGTCTCCATCTTTTTTATGGCTGCGTAGTATTCCACGGTGTACATATACCACAATTTGTTAATCCATTCAAGGGTAGATGGGTACTTGGGTTGTTTCCATGTCTTGGCTATTATGAATTGGGTACAATAAACATTCTGGTGCAAATGTCTTTGTTGTAAAATGATTTTTGATCATCTGAGTATATACCTAGTAGAGGAATTGCAGGATTGAACGTTAGTTCTACTTTTAGTTCTTTGAGCGTTCTCCAAACTTCTTTCCAAAAAGATTGTATTAGCTTGCATTTCCACCAGCAGTGCAGTAGCATTCCCTTCTCTCTGTATCCATGCCAGCATCTGCAGTTTTGGGATTTTGTGATGTGGGTTAATCTTACTGGAGTTAGATGATATGTCAAAGTGGTTTTGATTTGCATTTCTCTGATGATTAAGAATGATGAGCATTTTTTCATGTGTTTGTAGGCCATGCACCTGTCTTCATCAGATAAGTTTCTGTTCAAGTCTCTTGCCCACATAGAAATGGGGTTATTCTTTTCTTATTGATTAGTTTGAGTTCTCTGTAGATTCTAGCTATGACACCTTTGTCAGAAGCATAACCTGCAAAAATCTTCTCCCATTTGGAAGGTTGTTTGTTTGCTTTACTTACTGTGCTCTTGGCTGCGCAAAAGCTTTTTAGTTTGATCAGATACCAGTAATGGATTTTTGGTGTTGCTTCAATTGCCGGGGGGGGGGGTGGGTTCTCATAAAATATTCTTCCAGGCCAATTTCTTCTTCTTTTTTTGGTCAGGGCTGGGTTTGAACCCACCACCTCCAGCATATGGGGCCAGCGCCCTACTCCTTTGAGCCACAGGTGCTGCCCACTCCCAGGCCAATTTCTTCAAGTGTTTTCCTGGCACTCTCTTCTAGTATTTTTATAGTTTCATGTCTTAAGTTTAAATCTTTTATCCAGTGAGAATCAATTTTTGTTAATGGTGAGGGGGGGGTCCAGTTTCAGTCTTCTACAGGTCGCCAGCCATTTCACCCAGCAGCATTTTTTAAATAGGGAGTCTTTCCCCCCTCAATATTTTTGATAGGCTTGTCGAAGATCAAATGATGATACGCAGTTGGGTTCATCTCTTGGTTCTTTATTCTGTTCCATAAATCTAGTGCTCTGTTTTTGTACCATGCTGTTTTGATCACTATAGATTTATAGTATAGCCTGAAGTCTGGTAATGTGATACCTACTGATTTGTTCTTATTTCTGAGTAATGTATTTGCTATTCGAGGTTTTTTTCTGATTCTATATAAAACGAAGTACTATTTTTTCAAGTTCTTTAAAGTATGACAATGGTGCTTTAATAGGGATTGAATTAAGTCTGTAGATGGCTTTAAGTAGTATGGATTTTTTTTTTTTTTTTTTTTTTTACAGTTTTTGGCCAGGGCCAGGTTTGAACCTGCCATCTTTGGTACATGGGGCCGGTGCCCTACTAACTGAGCCACAGGCGCCGCCTGGTAGTATGTACATTTTAACAATGTTGATTCTACCCAGCCATGAGCATGGTATATTTTTCTATTAATATCTTCAGCTATTTCTTTTCTCAGAGTTTCATAGTTCTCTTTATAGAGATCTTTCGCATCCTTTGTTAGGTAAATTCCCAGATATTTCATCTTCTTTGGCAGTATTGTAAAAAGAATAGAGTCCTGGATTGTTTTTTCAGCTTGACTATTGTTGGCGTGTAAAAAAACTACTGACTTGTAAGTATTGATTTTGTATCCTGAGATGCTGCTGTATTCCTTGATCACTTCTAAGAGTTTTGAAGTTGAGTCCCTGGAATTTTCCAGGTATAGGATCATATCATCAGTGAAGAGTGAGAATTTGATCACCTATGACCCTATTTGGATACCCTTGATCCCCTTCTCTTGCTTGATTGTGATGGCTAAGACTTCCATTACTATGTTGAATAGCAGTGGAGACAGTGGGCATGTCTTCCATGCCTGGTTCCTGATATGAGTGGAAATGTTTTCAATTTTACACCATTCAATATGATATTGGCTGTGGGTTTGCTGTAGATGGCCTCTATCAGTTTAAGAAATGTCCCTTCTATGCCTATTTTCTTAAGAATTCTGATCATGAAAGGATGCTGGATATTATCAAAGGCTTTTTCTGCATCAATCGAGAGAATCATATGTCCTTTGTTTTTTTTATTTTATTGATGTGATGTATTATATTTGTAGATTTGCGTATGTTGAACCAACCCTGTAACCCTGGAATAAAACCAACTTGATTATGGTGTATAATTTTTTTGATGTGTTGTTGAATTCTGTTTGCTAAGATCTTACTGAATATTTTTGCATCAATATTCATTAATGATATCAGTCTATAATTTTCTTTCTTTGTTGGATCCTTTCCTGGTTTGGGTATCAGGGTGATTTTGCTTCATAGAATGTGTTGGGAAGTATTCCTTGTTTTTCTGTGCTTCGGAAAAGGTTGTATAATATAGGTACTAGTTCTTCTTGAAAGGTTCGATAGAATTCGGATGTGAAGCCATCTGGTCCTGGACTTTTCTTTTTAGGGAGATTTTGTATTGGAGATTTCATATTCATTTCATATTGCTATTTCAGTGGTTGATATAGGTCTATTCAAGATTTCTAATTCTTTCTGGTTGAGTCTAGGAAGGTGGTGTACTTCCAGGTATTGGTCCATTTCCCTCAGATTTTCATATTTCTGGGAATAGAGATTTTTGTAGTAATTATTAAGGATTTTTTGAATTTCTGAAGTGTCTGTTTTTATTTCTCCTTTATCATTTCTGATAAATGATATTAGAAATTTTACTTTTCTATTTCTGTTTAGGTTGGCCAAAGGTTTACCAATTTTGTTAATCTTTTCCAAAAACCAACTTTTTGTTTTGTTGATCTTCTGAATGATTCTTTTGTTTTCAATTTCATTTAATTCTGCCCCAATTTTGGTTATTTATTTTCTTCTGCTGGGTTTGGGGTTGAAATGTTCTTCCTTTTCCAGTTACTTGAGATGATCAATTAAGTTGTTGGCTTCCTCTCTTTCTGTTTTCTTGATGAAGGCTTACAATTTTATGAATTTCCCTCTTAGGACTGCCTTTGCAGTATCCCACAGGTTTTGATAATTTGTGTCTCTTTTACCATTTTGTTCCAAAAATTTGGTGATTTCCTTCTTAATCTCGTCTTTGACCCAGCTATCATTCAGCCTAAGATTATTTAGCTTCCATGACTTTGTTTGAGTATGAAGATTCCCAATGCTGTTGAGTTCAGCTTTTATTCCATGGTGGTATGAGAAGATACAAGGAATAATTTCTACACTTTTAAATTTGCTGAGGTTAGACTTGTGTCCTAGGATATGATGTATTTTGGAGGATGACCTGTGGTCTGGTGAGAAGAATGTATATTCAGTTTTATTAGGGTGAAATGTTCTGTAGAAATCTGTAAAGTCCATCTGTTCTAGGGTCAGGCTTAAGTCTAATAATTCTTTGTTTAGTTTCTTCTTGGAGGATCTATTCAAAACTGTCAAAGGGGTGTTAAAATCTCCAACTATTATAGTGCAGGAACATATCCCTTAGGGTCTGCTTTATGAATTGAGGAGAATTCTGGTTGGGTGCATAAATTTTAATTATTGAAATCTCTTCATTTTGGGTGTTTCCCTTGACAAATATTTAGTGACCTTCCTTATCTTTCTTTATCTTTGTTGGTTTAAAGCCAATTGTATCTGCTACTAAAATTGCAACCCCTGCTTTTTTCTGGTTTCCATTTGTCTGTATTATACAAGTTCATCCCTTCACCCTGGGTCTATTTTTATCCTTTAAGGTAAGGTGACATTCTTGTATACATCAGATATCTGGTCTGAGTTTGTGTATCCAGTCAGCCAGCCTGTGGCTCTTTACAGGACAATTTAAACCATTCAAATTAATTGAGAGAACTGATAAACCTGGTTGTGTTTAGGGTGTCATGATTTTTGGCTGTCCAGTGGACAATTTTAATCTTTTCACCACTGTGTAAGTTGGGTTTTGTTCAAAAATTTCTGAGTAAGTTTACTTTGGAGGTTTGCACTGGTCATTGTGGAGGATGGGTCTGAGAATATCCAAGAGAGCTGGTTTAGTTATGGCAAATTTCTTCAATATGTCTATGTCATCAAAGTATTTGATTTCTCCATCACAAATGAAACTCAGTTTAGCTGGATAGAGTATCCTGGGCTGGAAGTTGTTTTGTTTTAGGACACTGAAGGTCGATGATCATCTTCCATCTTCTTCTGGCTTGAAAAGTTTCAGCTGAGAGATCTGCAGTTATTCTGATATTTCTCCCTCTGTAAGTGATGTTTTTCTTACATCTGACTTCTTGCAGAATTTTCTCCTTTGTCTTAACTTTGGCAAAGTTAATCACAATGTGTCTAGGAGATGCTTTATTTGGATTGAGTCTTGCTGGGGTTCTGAAACTGTCTGCTATCTGAAGTTCTTTATCTCTCACAATTTTTGGAAAATTCTCCTCCAAAATCTCTTGGATTAGAGCATTTGTACCTTTAGGACCATGCTCTTCTCCTTTGGGAATTCCTATAAGATGTATGTTTGATCTTTTGGAGTGATCCCACAACTGTCTCAGGGAATGATCAGTTTTTGCTCTCCATTTGTCTGCCTCTTTGAGTGATTGGGAATGTTCAAAAGCTTTGTCCTCAGTTTCAGAGATCATTTCTTCTGCCTGGAAAACTCTATTACTGAGGTATTCTACTGTATTTTGGAGCTCCTCAACTAACTTTTTCATTTCCTTGAGTTCTGCTATCTCTTTTCTCATTATGTCCATATTTTTGGTGACTTGGGCTTTGAATTCATTAATTTCTTGAGACAACCTTAAAACTGCTCTTTCGAATTCAATTTCTATCTTTTCTTCCATTCTATTTATCTTATTTCCAATCCATATTCTGAATTCAATTTCTGACATTGCTGCCATTTGTCTATGCATGGCATCTTCAGGTGTATCTCCTTTGTCATTTCTTGGGGGGGGGGAAGGTTTGATCTACTCTGGTTATTCATGTTGCCAGATTCCTTCTGTTGGGTCCACACCATGTTTATTTTCCACACTTCAGTTATTAGAACTGGTAGGGTGACATTGAATTGGGGTTCCCAGGTAGTAGAGATAGTCCCTTACCAAAGCTCTAGGCTTTGTAATTGTGGCTTATCTCCTAAAACCTTATAAAGGCCCCTTTCAGAGTTTTGGCTGGAGACTCTGAGGACCTACTTGGTGAGATAGCACAGGCTAGCTCTGTTGTGATATCACCCAACCTCTACCCTATCCTAAGAAACCACATTATTAGATACAAATCTCGACTGTGAAGAGATACAAACAACTGCGGTGGCAAGCCCCCACCCTTCAGTTCTTTTCCACTACAGAACTTTGAAGGTCAACCTCAGAATATTCATGAGTGGACAGCCCCAGACATGGGTTCCAACCAAATTATCTCAGGCAGTGCAAACCCTGCCCAATAGAGAGGGATTCAAAGCAAAGGGATTCAAAGCACAATTAGAGCCAGGGTTCCACACTCCCACCCACCAGACTCAGTTCACACTATTGTCTGCTTCTCTGCTCACAGGCCCACATGGAGCTAGGAGCAATGCCCCCACCCACCGGTCTCAGTCCACACACAGCTAGCCTGTGCTTGCCAGACCAGTTGGAGTCAGGGGACCACGCTCCACCTTGCCAGTCTCAGTCCACTGCCTGGCAAGCCTCTGTTCGCAGGCTCTGTTGGAGTCAGGGCACCGGGCCTGCCCTCTGGTCTCAGTCCACCCACAGCTAGCCTCCACTTGCCAGACCAGTTGGAGTCAGGGGACCACGCCCTGCCTCCCAGTCTCAGTCCACTGCCTGCCAAGCCTCTGTTCAAAGGCTCTGTTAGAGTCAGGGCACCACACTGTGCCTGCAGGTCTCAGTCCTCACCTGGTATGCTTCTGCTCACCAGCCCTGTTGGAGGCAGTGGAGCATGCCCTAGCCCTCAGGTCTTGGTTCACACCCAGTAAGCCACTGCTGGAGGGTTCTGTTGGAATCAGCAGGCCAACCCCTCACTCTCAGAGCTGGGGGGTTCTGCACCCCATCTCACCAGACACAGCCCAAACTGAGCATCAACACTACCACTGGCCAGGCATAGTCATAACCAGGGGACTGCTCTTCCTCCTGCCAAGTGTTCCTTTCTTCCTACACTCTCTTTCTTCCTCGTTAGTCAGATTCCATCCTAATGGTTGGCAGCCCATGCTATGCCCATGTCTCTCAGGACAAGACAAAACACTCTGTGCTCTGCAGGGGGCAGAACTTCAGACCACCACGCGAAGGGGAAAGAGTGTACTGGGAGTTTGGAATTGTGGGGGAAAATATCTGTTCAATTTTATGCCTGGCAGGGTGGTGCCTAGGTTCATAAGTGGGACCTCCCTGGAGAAAGAGACCTGGAGTTTAGTGGCTCTCTCCAGCGAGGTAAAATGAGAGGTCTTTTGCTCCCTGCTCATTCGCAGATAGCCTGTGGCAGGCCTCCTGCTTGGGGGAGGGGACTCCTGTTCACTAGTCAATAGACTTTGTACTTGTAATTTGTTTTGTTGAATGCTATTCCTTGGAGTTACAGCTTGCTGAACTTCCTTCTTGGCTGAGCTCCCCATCTTTGGCTTCATAGAGTCTGATTTTATCCAGTTTTGCTTCTTCTGCTCAGGAGCCTCTGACGAGGGTTGCTACCAGTTGGCCATCTTCCCAGAACTCCCTGGTCTATATCTTTTAAGTAGGATGATTATATGTTTAATCAACACTGTCCTAATAGTGATCAGCAAAATCTCAGTGATGGTGAAAATTTGGTTATCATGGTTTAAAGTTCTATGGCCTGATTTCATCTGTCAATGGTCAAGAGAGGGAACTGAGTCAGCTTTCTGCTATGTGCCTGTGTGGACAGAGCCTGTGGGGTGTTCTCTCCTGCCTGCCTGGTAGGAAGTGTGGCTGAGGGGCTAGTGACAGGGCCACAGACAGAACCTGTGGACCCATCTAGACTCTGTACTCCTCAGGCTTCTCCTTATAGAAGGGTCTCCTAAATGCGATTCGGTTTTCAGACTTCTAGAGCCAGTTGCATATAACTCCATTTCAGAGGGATCAGATTCCTGATGGAGGGACAGTGCTTTCCAAGCAGACATTCTTCATGTCCTCTAATCAAGCCTAATATGGGCATCTTGGGGAGCCAGGCTGATATACTGCAAAACATGAAGTCCCTATGTAAGAAGAAGTCCTTTTAGAGCCAGGCCAACCTTCAAAACTCATTGCTTATGTGAAACCCATGAGATGTCAGACCCTGACTTACACAGAAGCAGTTCATTCTGCAGTCAGATGCCAGCATGAAAGAAGGTTATGGCAGACAAAGCAAGGCTACTGTGGAGGGGAGGCCACTACAGGGACTCTGACCCGTGCAAGTGGCCAGAACACCTGCTGCAACCATATTTGCATGTACAGCTTGACCATCATGAAGAGCCGGGCCACCAGGTGGAATGGGAAACTGGGAAGACCTCATGTTTGCCTCTTACTAAAGCAGCTATAATGCTCATAAACAAGCAGCAGAGCCCTAGTACCCACAGCTTGGCTTGAGGTGTAACTCTAGGAGCTTTGCCTCTGGGTATGGGCTGTCCCCAGGTATCTGATGTCAGCCATCTGTTCCTGCATAAGTTTCAGATCTGTGACTAGCTCAGCTTTGCACTTCATACAGACTTCCTTGAACACTTATGTGTATGGAGTCCCAGTGTTCTTCACCCATATTACACGCTGACCTCTGATACCTGCTGCCAGCTTCCCTTTCTTTGATCTAGGCTTTTGCTAATTTTGATTTCCTTCAACTCTGATCTTGTGGCCCATTTCTGCCCCACTTCTTCTCACCCATCCCAACCAGAGGATTGAGGCTTGTATTGTCAGGATTGAGCCCCCAATCCCTCCTCTCAGGATCCTGACAGATTCTCCCTCTGCCTTTCTTGCTTTTCTTTTCTTTCTTTCTTTTTTTTTTTGATTTTTATGTTTTATCAAAGATACACATGTGTTTAGTTGGTCAATGCTTGTTAAAATAAGCTGACAGTCTCCCCTGGGTCTCCTCCTACCAACATTTTTTCTGTCCTCAGATGAAGTTTGTTCAGATTGTTTTCACAACCAACAAACTTTTTTTTGAGACAGAGTTTCACTTTGTCACCTCAGTACAGTACCGTGGTGTCATAGCTCATAGCAACCTCAGAATCTTGGGCTGTAGTGATTCTCTTGCTTCAACCTCCTGAGTAGTTGAGACTACAGGTGCCTGCCACAACATCTGGCTATATTTAGAGGTGGGGTCTCACTCTTGCTCAGGCTGGTCTCAAACTCCTGAGCTCAAGCAATCCACCTATCCTGGCCTCCCAGAATGCTAAGATTACAAGTGTGAACCACTGTGCCTGGCCCCAACCAAATGTTATAGAAAATAGGACACAATGAAAGAGAAAGAAAAGACAAAAGTTATATTCAAGGAGACCAAACTAGTAGAACATTCAGAAAAAAGAGTCTTAAAGAGTACAATTATTATAATATCCTCAGAGAAATATGGAATGATATTAGATCCCTGAAAGGACAGCACATGGTTATATAAAATGCCATTAGGAAAAACCATTAGAGAAAAGCCATTATGGAAAAACAGTAATGCTGGAATACAAAATTCTGTTGATGGTTTGAATCACAGAATGGACAGGACTAAGGGACAAATTAGTTTGACAGTGTGGCAGAGTGAGAACCCAGAACACCTCAAAAGAGACAGATGGTATGACAGGTCAGTTACACTGAGGATTCAGAAGGCAGGTATCCAATACATGAGTTCTACCTAGAGGAATAGAATGTTTAGATGAGAGCAATATACAAAGAAATATTGGTGAATAAATATGAGAACACAGTGATAAACATCCTCAGAGCTTTGAGGGGGAAATTACTCCAAAGCTAAAATTCTGTGACCAATCAAATAAATGTCCCTAGAGTGGGCAAGGGCACAGGAAGGGAAGAATGACCCAGAGAAAAAGAGACAGAATCATAATCAAATTGGACTTGAACCATGAGCTACTCTGAACCTAAGAGTATACAAAGCTATAGTGTGTAAGCTATGAAATCTCCTACCTGTTCAAGACAACATTACTGGAGCCATTGCCTACAATGAAAGCTCAGATGTTTTTCAGTCAGGAGAAAACAAACAAGCATAACCTGAGAGGAAGAAGCGGGATGTAAGAAGAACTTGTAAGCAAGGAAATTAGGAAGCTGTATTAGTAAGTCTAAATAATATGTTTCTGGAAGAAAGATGGGTAACATGAGATTAAAATTCCAGAAGACTAACATAGGTGTTTGGGTGAAAGGGAAGTTCAGAAGGAGCTAAACATTACTAAAATTCTTATATAATTCTGGAAATGACATAGATGCTGAATATGGGAGAACAATGAAACCCTAAACATTTTTAAAGTTAAAGTATGGATATCAATTAGGAACCACTAAATAAATTTAAATAGAATATAAATTTTCAGATTGAGGAGGCAGAGCAGGATGGTGGATGGGATGGATGTGTAGCCCACCTCTCCCAAGTCAGCAGGTAAGAGAGAGGGGGCTATGAATCTTTCCCCCTCATGGATTATGGTGTGGACAGACAGCTGGAAATGCGCAGTGAATTGGTGGATTGCTGTATATGAGGTGTAATTTAAAAAAATGGACTCTGTTGAGAGGCGGAGCAAGATGGCAACCGAGTAACAGCTTCCTTGCATCTGGGCACCGTGAGTCGGGGGAGATAGGACTCCAGGCATCTCTGGCTGGCGGGAACTGCCTATCATCACTCCTATGAGGCTACAGGGAGTCAGCGAGAGACTTCTGGACCCCAAGAGGAGGACTAAAACAGTGGAAAACCGGCAAGTGGTCGCGTGTGTTCAATCCGTCTAAACCCGCCCACAACTGTAAGTTCAGTAGCAGCGAGACTGCAAACCAGAAAGGCCTTACCTGTGAACTGTTTTGATGTCCTTGGACTTGGCACTGAGTTGAACTGCCTTGGGGAAGGCCTGAGCGGGAGTGCGGAGAACTTTGGCCGTTGTCTAGGGCCCCAGTCTGAGCTGCTGACGGAGCTAATAGTGTTTGGCGGTGGGTCATACGGATCCATTGTCAGTGATCTGCCCCGGCAAGCTCCGCCCTCAGGGTCGCAGAGCTAGAAATGGGTGGGAGCTGGTAACCCAGCAACCAAGTAGCCTAAGGGTGGGGTCTGAGCCGCCTTGCAGCCCTAACCCTCAGGGGCAGAGTGAGACCGGTTTTGGCACCCTGGGTAAGTGGATAGCCACTTCAGCAGTGATTCCAGCAAGAAAGCTGGGAAAGCTTCTGCTCAGCAAGTTTACAAGTTCAAAGTGCCTTTTAAGTGGGCTGAAGAGAGATTTAGGGTGTCTACCTGCTGGGGTTTGAGAAATCAGCTGCCTCCAGTTGTATCAGAACTGTGACTAACATCTCATACCCCATAAGACCACGTGTTGCCCAGACAATATTCAATAACATATACAAACTGCTTTGTTTTTGGTTGTGTATTTTTTCTTTTTTTTTTTGTTTGTTTATTTTGACGTTGCTGATGTTCTTTTGTTTTTTAATTTCAATTTTTTCCATACAGATCCCTTTTTCTTTCTCAATTTTTCTAGTTTAATTATAATTTCCCATTGCTGCCTTTTTTAATAACTACAACTTCATTTTTGCTAGTGTTCTACCGCTATCATTTGGTTTTTCACCCCATTGTATCCCCGTAAAGATTTCTGTTTGCTTGTTTTGGTTTGATTTATAGCATTTTGTCTTTCCTCTCTACTTGGTGGAAGTGGGGTACTGTGTCTGATTAGGTTAGCAAAGAGCTGCTGACCTCAAGGGAACCACACAACTGGGGCACCCCCAGAAGGTGGGGTTTTTTAAGGTTGTGTCAAAGTACCCTACTGTACACCTATATTGCCCTGTCTCCCTCTTTCTGTGCCTCTCTTCTTTTTGTCAATATTCCTTATCCCCACCCCCTCTCCTTTCTCTACCTTTCTTTTTTTTCTTATCACTCGGTCCTCCTTTCTTTCATCCCTTTTTTGCTCTTCAATCTTCTCACCCTTCTGGTCCTGTAACCCTTAGTCCACAGGCACAAGATATTAAAGAGCAAGAGGAAGTGAAAGGAAAATTAGGGCAAGGAAACAGATAAAAGAAATCACTCATGAGGAAGAATCAGCAGAAAACTCCAGGCAACATGAAGAACCAGTCCAGAACGAACCCGCCAAGGGACCATGAGGTAGCTACTGCAGATGATTCCACCTATAAAGAAATGTTAGGAATGACAGAAAGGGAATTTAGAATACACATGTTGAAAACAATGAAAGAAATGATGGAAACAATGAAGGAAACTGCTAATAAAGTGGAAAATAACCAAAAGGAAATCCAAAAACAGAATCAAATCAGAGATGAACGATATGAAGAATATAAAAAGGATATAGCAGAGCTGAAGGAAATGAAACAGTCAATCAGGGAACTTAAAGATGCAATGGAAAGTATCAGCAACAGGTTAGACCATGCAGAAGAAAGAATTTCAGAGGTAGAAGACAAAGTTTTTGAGATAACTCAGATAGTAAAAGAGGCAGAAAAGAAGAGAGAGAAAGCAGAACGTTCACTGTCAGAATTATGGGACTTTATGAAGCATTCCAACATACGAGTTATAGGAATTCCAGAAGGGGAAGAAGAATGCCCCAGAGGAATGGAAGCCATACTAGAGAATATTATAAAAGAAAATTTCCCAAACATCACCAAAGAGTCTGACACACTGCTTTCAGAGGGATATCGGACCCCAGGTCGCCTCAACTCTAACCGAGCTTCTCCAAGACACATTGTGATGAACCTGTCCAAAGTCAAGACAAAAGAAAAGATTCTGCAAGCTGCCAGGAGTAAGCGCCAGTTGTCCTACAGGGGCAAATCCATCAGAGTGACCGCAGACTTCTCTAATGAAACTTTCCAAGCAAGAAGACAATGGTCATCTACCTTTACTCTACTTAAACAGAACAATTTTCAGCCCAGAATTCTGTACCCTGCTAAGCTAAGCTTCAAAATTGATGGAGAAATCAAATCATTTATGGATATACAAACATTGAGGAAATTCGCCACAACAAGACCAGCTCTACAGGAAATACTTCAACCTGTTCTGCACACTGACCACCACAATGGATCAGCAGCAAAGTAAGAACTCAGAAATCAAAGGACAGAGCCTAACCTCCACACTGATGCAAAAGATAAAACTAACCAATGGAGGCTAAGCAATGGACTCTCACCAAATAAGACGAATAGAATACTACCACACTTATCAATTATCTCCATAAATGTTAATGGCTTGAATTCCCCACTGAAGAGACATAGATTGGCTGACTGGATTAAAAAACACAAGCCATCCATTTGCTGTCTGCAAGAAACACACCTGGCTTCAAAAGACAAATTAAAGCTCTGAGTCAAGGGACGGAAGACAATTTTTCAGGCAAATGGAATTCAGAAGAAAAGAGGAGTTGCAATCTTATTTTCAGATACATGTGGATTTAAAGCAACTAAAGTCAAAAAAGACAAAGATGGTCACTTTATATTGGTCAAGGGAAAACTACAACAAGAAGACATTTCAATTCTAAATATTTATGCACCCAATTTAAATGCTCCCAGATTCTTGAAGCAGACCTTACTCAGTCTGAGCAATATGATATCTGATAATACCATCATAACAGGGGACTTTAACACTCCTCTTACAGAGCTGGACAGATCCTCTAAACAGAAATTAAACAAGGATATAAGAGACTTAAATGAGACTCTAGAACAACTGTGCTTGATAGACGCATATAGAACACTCCACCCCAAAGATAAAGAATATACATTCTTCTCATCACCCCATGGAACATTCTCCAAAATTGATCATATCCTGGGACACAAAACAAATATCAACAGAATCAAAAGAATTGAAATTTTACCTTGTATCTTCTCAGACCATAAGGCACTAAAGGTGGAACTCAACTCTAACAAAAATGCTCGACCCCACCCAAAGGCATGGAAATTAAACAATCTTCTGTTGAATAACAGATGGGTGCAGGAAGAAATAAAACAGGAAATCATTAACTTCCTTGAGCATAACAACAATGAAGACACAAGCTACCAAAACCTGTGGGATACTGCAAAAGCAGTTTTGAGAGGAAAATTCATCGCTTTAGATGCCTACATTCGAAAAACAGAAAGAGAGCACATCAACAGTCTCACAAGAGATCTTATGGAATTGGAAAAAGAAGAGCAATCTAAGCCTAAACTCAGTAGAAGAAAAGAAATATCCAAAATCAAATCAGAGATCAATGAAATTGAAAACAAAAGAATCATTCAGAAAATTAATGAAACAAGGAGTTGGTTTTTTGAAAAAATAAATAAAATAGATAAACCTTTGGCCAGACTTACTAGAAAAAGAAAAGTAAAATCTCTAGTAACCTCAATCAGAAACGATAAAGGGGAAATAACAACTGATCCCACAGAGATACAAGAGATCATCTCTGAATACTACCAGAAACTCTATGCCCAGAAATTTGACAATGTGAAGGAAATGGATCAATATTTGGAATCACACCCTCTCCCTAGACTTAGCCAGGAAGAAATAGACCTCCTGAACAGACCAATTTCAAGCACTGAGATCAAAGAAACAATAAAAAAGCTTCCAACTAAAAAATGCCCTGGTCCAGATGGCTTCACTCCAGAATTCTATCAAACCTTCAAGGAAGAGCTTATTCCTGTACTGCAGAAATTATTCCAAAAAACTGAGGAAGAAGGAATCTTCCCCAACACATTCTATGAAGCAAACATCACCCTGATACCAAAACCAGGAAAAGACCCAAACAAAAAGGAGAATTTCAGACCAATCTCACTCATGAATATAGATGGAAAAATTCTCAACAAAATCCTAGCCAATAGATTACAGCTTATCATCAAAAAAGTCATTCATCATGATCAAGTAGGCTTCATCCCAGGGATGCAAGGCTGGTTTAACATACGCAAGTCCATAAACGTTATCCACCATATTAACAGAGGCAAAAATAAAGATCACATGATCCTCTCAATAGATGCAGAAAAAGCATTTGATAAAATCCAGCATCCTTTTCTAATTAGAACACTGAAGAGTATAGGCATAGGTGGCACATTTCTAAAACTGATTGAAGCTATCTATGACAAACCCACAGCCAATATTTTTATTTTACTGAATGGAGTTAAACTGAAAGCTTTTCCTCTTAGAACTGGAACCAGACAAGGTTGTCCTCTGTCACCTTTACTATTCAACATAGTGCTGGAAGTTCTAGCCAATACAATTAGGCAAGACAAGGAAATAAAGGGAATCCAAATGGGAGCAGAGGAGGTCAAACTCTCCCTCTTTGCTGACGACATGATCTTATACTTAGAGAACCCCAAAGACTCAACCACAAGACTCCTAGAAGTCATCAAAAAATACAGTAATGTTTCAGGATATAAAATCAATGTCCACAAGTCAGTAGCCTTTGTATACACCAATAACAGTCAAGATGAGAAGTTAATTAAGGACACAACTCCCTTCACCATAGTTTCAAAGAAAATGACACACCTAAGAATATACCTAACGAAGGAGGTGAAGGACCTCTATAAAGAAAACAATGAAATCCTCAGAAAGGAAATAGCAGAGGATATTAACAAATGGAAGAACATACCATGCTCATGGATGGGAAAAATCAACATTGTTAAAATGTCTATACTTCCCAAAGCAATCTACCTATTCAATGCCATTCCTATCAAAGTACCTACATGGTACTTTCAAGATTTGGAAAAAATGATTCTGCGTTTTGTATGGAACCAGAAAAAACCCCGTATAGCTAAGGCAGTTCTTAGTAACAAAAATAAAG
Organism: Nycticebus coucang; assembly: GCF_027406575.1. Taxonomy (NCBI): domain Eukaryota; kingdom Metazoa; phylum Chordata; class Mammalia; order Primates; family Lorisidae; genus Nycticebus; species Nycticebus coucang. Next base: position 89,649,031 of record NC_069804.1, read on the forward strand.
CTGGGGGCATCAGCATACCAGATTTTAGTCTGTACTACAAAGCCATAGTGCTCAAGACAGCATGGTACTGGCACAAAAACAGAGACATAGACACTTGGAATCGAATTGAACACCAAGAAATGAAACTAACATCTTACAACCACCTAATCTTCGATAAACCAAACAAGAACTTACCTTGGGGGAAAACCTCCCTATTCAATAAATGGTGTTGGGAGAACTGGATGTCTACATGTAAAAGACTGAAACTGGACCCACACCTTTCCCCACTCACAAAAATTGATTCAAGATGGATAAAGGACTTAAATTTAAGGCATGAAACAATAAAAATCCTCAAAGAAAGCATAGGAAAAACACTGGAAGATATTGGCCTGGGGGAAGACTTCATGAAGAGGACTGCCATGGCAATTGCAACAACAACAAAAATAAACAAATGGGACTTCATTAAACTGAAAAGCTTCTGTACAGCTAAGGACACAATAACCAAAGCAAAGAGACAACCTACACAATGGGAAAGGATATTTGCATATTTTCAATCAGACAAAAGCTTGATAACCAGGATCTATAGAGAACTCAAATTAATCCACATGAAAAAAGCCAACAATCCCTTATATCAATGGGCAAGAGACATGAATAGAACTTTCTCTAAAGATGACAGACGAATGGCTAACAAACACATGAAAAAATGTTCATCATCTCTATATATTAGAGAAATGCAAATCAAAACATCCCTGAGATATCATCTAACCCCAGTGAGAATGGCCCATATCACAAAATCTCAAAACTGCAGATGCTGGCGTGGATGTGGAGAGAAGGGAACACTTTTACACTGCTGGTGGGACTGCAAACTAGTACAACCTTTCTGGAAGGAAGTATGGAGAAACCTCAAAGCACTCAACCTAGACCTCCCATTCGATCCTGCAATCCCATTACTGGACATCTACCCAGAAGGAAAGAAATCCTTTTATCATAAGGACACTTGTACTAGACTGTTTATTGCAGCTCAATTTACAATCGCCAAAATGTGGAAACAGCCTAAATGCCCACCAACCCAGGAATGGATTAACAAGCTGTGGTATATGTATACCATGGAATACTATTCAGCCATTAAAAAAAATGGAGACTTTACATCCTTCGTATTAACCTGGATGGAAGTGAAAGACATTATTCTTAGTAAAGCATCACAAGAATGGAGAAGCATGAATCCTATGTACTCAATCTTGATATGAGGACAATTAATGACAATTAAGGTCATGGGGGGGAAGCAGAAAGAGGGATGGAGGGAGGGGGGTGGGGCCTTAGTGTGTGTCACACTTTATGGGGGCAAGACATGATTGCAAGAGGGACTTTACCTAACAATTGTAATCAGTGTAACTGGCTTATTGTACCCTCAATGAATCCCCAACAATAAAAAAAAAAAACAAAAAAAAAAACAATGGACTCTGTTGTAGAGATTTTCCCTGCCTGGCCATGCTGGCCGGCAGCCGGCCCCTCCCTTATGGAGGACAGCAGTTAGCAATTCCTGGCAAAACCCAAATGATGAAAATTTATTCCTGAGTAGAGTTTGGCGACCAGAAAAGGGTGCTGCTCAGAGCCACAAGGGGCTAAGCAGCCCGATGGAAAATTGAAGGGAAGGGATCCCGCCTGGGAAACAGACACCTTTTCCCAGAAACAACAGGAGTGATTAAATAGATCGGATCATTCCTGGTGAGGAATATTGGTGTGGACTGGCAGTTCAGGGTGTGTGGCGAACTGGCGGGTGGCTGGACTCAAAAGTCCAGATTCAAAAGTGAGACTCTGAGCCACAAAAACTGAGGAAAAGTTCTCAGTGCACCACAGCTGTGGGAGCTGGTGGCAGCCATCCCTTCCCCCAAAGCCAATTGCAGTTGCCAGTTTGCGGGAGAGTGGGAGCAGAGTGGAAAGATTTGTGAAGCATGGATTCCTGCACTGAGTTGGGAGGTCAGATAGGAGTGTTGTCTGAAGCAGAGCAGCAGAGGTTGGACAACAATTAGGAAATAAATTTTTATAGAAACTCCAAAATGGTGATTGGCCAGGTAGGGTGGTTACCGTGGTCACAATGTAAACTGTGAATCAGGTATAAGCCTGGGAACACCAGCGTCACCTGGTGTCAAGAAAGTATATTGCATTATAAATATATTCCTACGAAAGTGGACCCCTACATCATACATATAAATATATATTTCTATATATATACAAGAATAATATTTTTGTGGTTGATGCCTTTTTCTCATCATTTTCTAGGGGGAGCTATTGTTAATTTTTTATTTAATTTTTAATTTTTATTTTTTCTATTGTTAATTTTTTCTATCTTCTTTTTTAACTTTTTTATGAACACCACTTTTTTACCCCCTTCTATTTCCCTCTTCTTCTATTCTTATGTTTTCCGAGAGTGCTTACATCAAATTTTTAGAGGTTTTGTTTGTTTGTTTGTTTGTTTTTTCCCTTTTTTCAATTATTTTACGATTATCATTATTTTTATTGTAGTTATTTGTTTTTGTCTGTATGTCTATGTGTTTCCTATTGTTCATGCATCTGGGGCTTGTGTGTCTGGTAGACTTTTTATCTGTTTATTTGCTCATTTGGTCTCAATGTGTTTGGTATTTTGCTAAATCCTCGGGTTGGCTATTTTCCCTAACTCCAATTTTCACATTCAACAAGAACAAGGGGGTACAGGGGATGATGGCTGATTGGAGCCAGCTGTCAATAGAAGCTCCAGTCTGGAGGGAGAGATAATGACCAGAAAGAACCCAACAAAGCCGAATGAGGGAAGCCAAGCTGAGAGATGAGATAGATAATTGCTCTACTTCCATGCTGAGGCAAGCTTCAACTCCAAAGAAACTATTTTCAGGTACATATCTCATCCTAAAGAGGTTGTGTGGCCATTCCCTCCCCTAAAAGAGTTGCTTGCCTACTTTGGGATCTCTACTGGTGAGCGATAAACTGAGACTCTCCTTCCTCACCCCACTGAAGGGAATTGCTGGAAGTTGGGACTCCTTCTCAGGACAGACCCTGCTGTGAGTCTAGGAATTCCCTTGTCTGGAAGGAAATTTGAACAAATATTTTCCTTGCCACCTTGATTCTTCAGTCTACCCACCCACCCACCTTGGCCTGGCAGTCTAGAAGTCCAACTCCTCCAGATTCCAGAATGTCTGCATTTCTGAGCTAGGATCAGGCATTGCATAGACTGTGGCAGTACAGCTGTATTGTACCTGTGAATCCAGTAACTGCACAGAAAGACATAGAGGGAAAGGTGACTGACCTGGCCCCCCAAAAGAGTATCTCAGCAGCAGACAGAGGCTTGGGTTCCTGCACTGTGGGCGGAGGCTCGGAAACTGCTGAGGTCCATGAACCCAAGAGGAGGCACCTCTCACCCAACTTCAGCGTTAGTAGAGTGATCCTGCTGGGGTGTAACTCTGGAGAGTCATCTCCCCAACTCTGTAGCTGGCCAGAGGGAACCATATCTCGCCATATAGAGATTCCAGAGCTCTAAAACAGTGGCAACAAAGGTGCAGTGGATGAGGAAAAAATTCTTTTGCTGTCTGAATATCCTCAGGTTTGGACTGAGCTCAGGTGGAACTTTCTTCACCTGCCATTGAGCACCTGAGGCAGGCATACCACAGCTTCCCCTGCTGGATAGTGGTAGACTGTGGTAACCACGAGGAGGAGGCAATGGCCTCACTTTGACTCTGGAAGGCACATAACCCTGGTGCATTTGCTTATTGGACAGAACAGGGCCACAGAGACTGGATTAACAGAGACTGCTGGCGGGAATACTAGAGACTGGGGCAACCAAAGTCTGGTGGTGAAGGACGACCAAGGCGGGGTTAGAGGCATCAACCCCCTGGCTCTACATCTCTCACTGTATGGGCCTCTCTGACCCCTCAGAGCAACAGAGGCACTCAAATCACACTTAAGCTGCCAATAGACCCCTAACATATAGTTGCTGGAGTCCTCTTGAACTCTCCAGCTAGAGAGTGGGGGCTGTCTTGGGCAATTGGTCTGGAACTCTTGAACTGGACAGATTACCCGAGGACCCTCCAAGGTGGGAACCTGGTTTTACTATAGTGGGAAGGTTTGATTGTCCTCTTCCAGATATTACCAGGGGGGAAGGGATGTCCTACTTGCTTGTATTTCACAAAAGCTGAGACTGCAACCTAGAGTTACTGATTCACTAGGATTGGACAGAGATCAGCTGAATACAAGACAGAGCCACCTACCCCCACTACGCCAAGCAGGCCTCTAGAGTCACAGACTGTAGTGCTGTGCAGGTCCTTTGCAAAATTGTAGAGGAAAAGCTGCAGTCACCAGTCCCAGTTCCTAGATGAAGGGCTGGTCAGCCACAACTGTAGAAGTTTCCAGTCCAATTTCACCTCACCTGCTCTTATACCTAAACACTGAAAAACAATCATGGGGCGGAATCAACAGAAAAACACTGGCAACATGAATAAACAGAACAGTTCAACTCCCCCAAGGAATGACAGAACAGCCAATCCAGAGGATCCCATTCACAAACAGATAGCTGAGATGTCTGAAATTGAAAATAGAATTTGGATTGCAAACAAGATCAACAGAACGAAAGTAAAGATGAAGGTATAAATTGTAGGATTGATTCAGAAGATGTCTCAAGAATTCAATGAATTCAAATACAAAATCACCAAAGATTTTGACACATTGAGAAAAGAAGTTGCAGCCTTACATGATATGAGAAATACAGTAGAATCCCTCGGTAACAGAATGGAACAGGCAGAAGAAAGGATTTCTGACATCGAAGATAAAGCTTTTGAACAATCCCAAACATTCAAAGAGGAAGAGAAATGGTGAGCTAAAACAGATCATTCTCTCAGAGAGCTCTGGGATAACTTGAAGAAAACTAATATTCTACTTATAGGGATTCCTGAAGGTGATGAAGTAGCTTCACAAGACACAGAGGCCCTTCTTCATGAGATTATGAAAGAACTTTCCAGACATGCCAAGAGATCCTGAAATCCAGATAGCAGATAATTTCAAACCACCAGCACGACTCAACCCGAATAAGACATCCCCCAGGCACATCATAAATAACTTCACTAAAGTTAATATGAAGGAGAAAATCCTAAAAGCAGTCACATGTAAAAAAAAAACCCCATAACCGGGCGGCACCTGTGGCTCAGTTGGTGGGGCGCCGGCCCCATATACCGAGGGTGGCGGGTTCAAACCGGCCCCGGCCAATCTGCAACCAAAAAATAGCTGGGCATTGTGGCAGGCGCCTTTAGTCCCAGCTACTTGGGAGGCTGAGGCAAGAGAATCACTTAAACCCAGGAGATGGAGGTTGCTGTGAGCTGTGTGAGGCCACGGCACTCTACTGAGGGCCATAAAGTGAGACTCTGTCTCTACAAAAAAAAAAAAAAAACATAACCTACAAGGGGTAGAATATTAGAATGACTGCTGATCTCTCTGCTGAAACCCTTCAGCCAGAAGAGGGTGGTCATCGACTTTTAATCTCCTAAAATAAAATAACTGTCAACCCAGGATCCTGTATCCAGCTAAACTGAGTTTCATTTATGTTGGAGAAATTAAATACTTTAATGACATTCATATGTTGAAGAAATTTTCCATAACTAAACCAGCTCTCCAGGATATCCTCAGACCTATTCTCCACAATGGCCAGCGCAACTCTCCACCACAAAAGTAAACTCATTCTGAAACTTTTGATCAAATTCCAACTTCCACAGTGGCGAAAGGGCAAAAATGTCCATTGGTCTTTCGAAAAACTCGATACCCAAAATAATACCAGGCCTATCAATATACTCAATTAATGTGAACGGATTAAATTGTTCTCTAAAGAGGCACAGGCTGGATGACTGGATACAAAAACTCAGACCAGATATCTGCTGCATACAAGAATCTCATCTTACCTTAAAAGATAAATATAGACTCAGGGTGAACGAATGGTCATGTATATTCCAAGCAAATGGAAAACAGAAAAAAGCAGGTGTTGCAATTTTATTTGCAGATACAATAGGCCTTAAACCAACAAAAGTAAGGAAAGATAAGAAGGGTCATTACATAATTGTTAAGGGCAAGACTCAATATGATGAGATTTCAATTATTAACATTTATGCATCCAACCAAAATGCACCTCAATTTATAAGAGAAACTCTAACGGACATAAGCAACTTGATTTCCTCCAGGTCCCTAGTAGTTGGAGATTTTAACACGCATTTAGTGGTGTTGGATACAGCCTCCAAAAAGAAGCTAAGAAAAAAATTTTAGTTTTAAACTTAACCATCCAACAATTGAATTTAACAGTTATTTACAGAACATTTTATCCTTACAAAACTGAATACACATTCTTCTCATCAGCTCATGGAACATACTCCAAAATTGATCACATCTTAGGTCACAAATCTAACCTCAGCAATTTTAAAAGAATATAAATTATTCCTTGCATCTTCTCAGACCATCATGGAATAGAAGTGGAACTCAGTAACAACAAGAACCTCAGGAACAACAAAAACATGGAAACTGAATAACCTCATGCTGAATGATATCTGGGTCATAGACGAGATTAAGAAGGAAATTACCAAATTTTTGGAACAAAACAACAATAGAGGCACAAATTATCAGAACCTCTGGGATACTGCAAAGGCAATCCTAAGAGGGAAATTTATAGCACTGCAAGCCTTCCTCAAGAAAACAGAAAGAAAGGAAGTTAATAACTTAATGAGACATCTCAAACAAGTGGAGAAGGAAGAACATTCAAACCCCAAACCCAGTAGAAGAAAAGAAATAACCAAAATCAGAGCAGAATTAAATGAAATTGAAAACAAAAGAATTATACAACTGATCAATAAATCCAAAAATTTGTTTTTTGAAAAGATCAGTAAACTAGACAAACCTTTGGCCAACCTAACCAGGAAAAAAAGAGTAAAATCTCTAATTTCATCAATCAGAAATGGTAATGATGAAATAACAATAGACCCCTCAGAAATTCAAAAAATCCTTAACGAATATTACAAGAAACTTTACTCTCAGAAATATAAACATCTAAAAGAAATTGACCAATACTTGGAAGTACGCCACCTACCAAGACTTAGCCAGAACAAAGTGGAAATGTTGAAAAGGCCTATATCAAGTTCTGAAAAAGCATCAACTATACAAAATCTCCCTAAAAAGAAAATCCCAGGAATAGATGACTTTACAATATAATTCTACCAAACATTTAAAGAAGAAATAGTACCTATATTACTAAACCTCTTCCAAAATATAGAAAAAGAAGGAATACTACCCAACACATTCTACGAAGCAAACATGACCTAATTTCTACACCAGGGAAAGACCCAACAAGAAAAGAAAATTATAGACCAATATCAGTAATGAATATTGATGCAAAATTACTCAATAAGAGCCTAACAAACAGAATCTAACAACACATCAAAAAAAATTATACACCATGACCAAGAGGGATTTATCCCAGGCTCTCAAGGCTGGTTCAATATACGTAAATCTATAAATGTAATTCATCACATAAACAAACTAAAAAATGAAGACCATATGATTCTCTCAATTTATACAGATTAAGCTTTTGATAATATCCAGCATCCATTCATGATCAGAACACTTAAGAAAATTGGTATAGAAGGGACATTTCTTAAACTAATAGAGGCCATCTACAGCAAACCCACAGCCAATATTGCATTGAATGGACTTAAATTGAAATCATTTCCATTTAGATCAGGAACCAGGCAAGGTTGCCCATTGTCTCCATTGCTCTTTAACATTGTAATGGAAGTTTTAGCCATTGCAATTAGGGAAGAAAAGGCGATCAAGGGTATCCACATAGGGTCAGAAGAGATCAAACTTTCACTCTTCACAGATGACATGATCGTATATCTGGAAAACACTAGGGATTCTACTACAAAACTTTTAGAAGTGATCAAGGAATACAGCAATGTCTCATGTTACAAAATCGACACCCATAAATCTGTAGCCTTTATATATACCAACAATAGCCAAGCCAAAAAAAGAGTCAAGGACTCTATTCCTTTCACAGTAGTGCCAAAGAAAATGAAATATTTGGGAGTTTATCTAACAAAGGACGTGAAAGATCTCTATAAAGAGAACTATGAAACTTTAAGAAAAGAAATAGCTGAAGATGTTGACAAATGGAAAAACATACCATGCTCATGGTTGGGAAGAATCAACATCGTTAAAATTTCTATACTACCCAAAGCAATATATAATTTTAATGCAATTCCTATCAAAGCTCCATTGTCATATTTTAAAGATCTTGAAAAAATAATACTTTGTTTTATATGGAATCAGAAAAAAACTTGAATAGCCAAAATATTACTTAAAAATCAAAACAAAGCAGGAGGAATCAAGGTACCAGACCTGAGACTGTACTATAAATTGATAGTGATCAAAACAGCATGGTACTGGCACAAAAACAGAGAAGTAGCTGTGTGGAACAGAATAGAGAACCAAGAGATGAATCCAGCTACTTGCTGTTATTTGATCTTTGACAAGCCAATTAAAAACATTCAGTGGGGAAAATATTCCCTATTTAACAAATGGTGCTGGGTGAACTGGCGTGTGATCTGTAAAAGACTGAAACTGGACCCACACCTTTCACCATTAAGTAAGATAGACTCTCACTGGATAAAAGATTTAAACTTAAGACATGAAACTATAAAAATGCTTGAAGAAAGTGCAGGGAAAACTCTTGAAGGAATCGGCCTGTGTGAATATTTAATGAGGACGACTCCCCAGGCAATTGAAGTAGTATCAAAAATACATTACTGGGACCTGATCAAACTGAAAAGCTTCTGCACAGCCAAGAACACAGTAAGTAAAGCAAGCAGACAGCCCTCAGAATGGGAGAAAATATTTGTAGGTTGTACCTCCGATAAAGGTTTAATAACCAGAATCCACAGAGAACTCAAACATATTAGCAAGCAAAGAACAAGTGATCCCATCTCAGGGTGGGCAAAGAACTTGAAGGGAAACTTCTTTAAAAAAGACAGACACACGATGTACAGACACATGGAAAAAAGCTCATCACCCTTAATCTTCAGAGAAATGTAAATCAAAACTACTTTGAGATATCACCTAAACCCAGTAAGAGGATCCCACATAACAAAATCCCAAAACCAGAGATGTTGGCATGGATATGGAGAAAAGGGCACACTTCTACACTGCTGGTGGGAATGCACACTAATGTGTTCCTTTTGGAAGGATGTTTGGAGAATACTTAGAGATCTAAAAACAGACCTGCCATTCCATCCTATAATTCCTTTACTAGGTATATACCCAGAAGACCAAAAATCACAATATAACAAAGACATCTGTACCAGAATGTTTATTGCAGCCCAATTTATAATTGCTAAGTCATGGAAGAAGCTCAAGTGTGCATTGACCCATGAATGGACTAGCAAATTGTGGTACATGTATACCATGGAATATTGTGCAGCCTTAAAGAAAGATGGAGACTTTACCTCTTTCATGCTTACATGGATGGAACTGGAACATATTCTTCTTAGCAAAGTATCTCAAGAATGCAAGAAAAGTATCCAATGTACTCAGCCCTACTATGAAGCTAATGTATAGCTTTCATATGAAGGCTATAACCCAACTATAGCACAAGAATATGGGGAAAGGGCCAAGGGAGGGGAAGGGAGGGGGGAAGTCAGGGTGGAGGGAGGGTAATGGGTGGAGCCACACCTACGATGAATCTTAGAATGGGTATAGGCGAAACCTACTAAATGCAGAATACAAGTGTCTACTTACATTAACTAAGAAAATGCCATGAAGGCTACGTTGAACAGTTTGATGAGAATATTTCAGATTGTATATGAAACCTGCATATTGTACCCCTTGATTGCACAAATGTACACAGCTATGATTTAACAATAAATAAATAAATAAAATATAAAAAATAAAATTATAAATGAATACTTTTATATTAAAATTGTTATATTAAAGTTTATACTAAAACTTACAAAAAAAGAATATGGGGAAGGGGCAAGGGAGAGGAAGTGGGAGGAGGTAGGCTGGTGGGAGGGTGTTTGGTGGGTCCACACCTAGGGTGCATCTTGGAAGGGTGCAGGTGAAGTTTACTAAGTGTAGAGTGCAAGGGTTTGAAGACAATAATTAAGAAAATGCCATGAAGGCTATGTTAACCAGTTCGGTGAAAATATTTCAGACTATATATGGAACCAGCACATTGTACTTTATGATTGCATTATTGTACACAGCTATGATTTAATAAAAAAAGTGAAAAAAAGGAAAAAAAAGTAAAATTTCAGATTGAGGAAAAAGTAGACCATAGAAAATTTGAGAAATAAAACAAAAGGCACATAGGGTTAATAGAAACAAGGAGAAAGCATAACACATTTAAGAGAGGGGGCCAAGTGGGAAATGAAATATTTTGTTCCTCTCTGGTATTAAGATTTAAATTAGTAAAGAGTTGAAAAGATTTTAGACAGGAAAAAGTGCTGGATTTTAATTTTGGCTTTGAGAGATTTATTGTGTATACTGACTTCTGAAATATTTGAAAGGGAAGTTGGTATGTGGTCAAGACAAAAGTGTAACTAAGGAGAGTGGGTGACTGGGGAAGTCAGCGGGTAGGCAGAGCTGGTGACTGGAGGAGGCTTTGGGCAGAAGTTGATGGCCAGTCTGACTAGTGGCCTGTGCCTGAACGTTGGTAATGGCGGAAGTTCACAGTTTGTGGCTGGAAGTTGGTGAAGGAAAAAGTCAGGGGGTGGGAAGGAAATCAGGGAGAAGCTAGTGATGCAGGAGCATGAAGGGATTAGCAGGGTTGGGGAAAGTGAGGGCCTTGAAGCTGGGGTGGGTTAGGAGTTGGAGCAGTAGGAGCTTGAGAAATCTCTTGAGGAGGGAATATGGGAAGATTAAAGGAAAATAGAAGAGGGGTTTGAGCCAGGAGTATAGGGTCGTTTGAGTGTGGTTTACATAGGGAGGGGCAAGAGCAGAGGGAGAGAAAGGCCTGAATATAGGGGATTTTGTCCTATCTACCATTTCTTTGGGGAAAATTATTTAAGTCTTTAAGATACTGAATGTAAAGCTTCCATTCTCAGGCCTCATAGAACTAGTATCCAATTGGTATTGAGGCCAAGTTCTGTTGCAGTAGAATGTGAGGCATTTTGGCTGAATCTCCCCTGGGAGGCCTAAATTTTTATATTGTTGAAGGAGACCCCCCCAGGGGTGTTTCTGTTGAGGAAATGGAAGGGCCTGTTCCCATGTCTCAGATGTTCTTTCTCTACCTATATGGAAAAAAGCACATCCCTTATTCTCCAAAACCTAGGTTATCAAAGTGAGAGCGTGGGCATCCTATGGTCTTCTCAGAGACTTGTGCCCACCATCCCAGGGGCTTGAAGCTTAAGGCAGGGCCTAGCTTTGGGACTGAAAACAAAAATCTTGGTTAAGCAAGAATGAAGTGAAGGGGATGTGAGAACATAGAGGCAAGGAGTGGGCCAAAGGAAGTTCTGTGTGGTGTCAACCTCAGATAGAAGATGGGATGAAATACTCTAAAAATTTCTGACAGGTGGTTTCACAGAGTTGATTCTGGGCAACATCTGATCGGGTTCTGAGGGAATTGGGCTGGTTAGGCCAGGCTGCTAACCAATCGCCAGTCCCAGGTTTGGGGCACCAGATGAAAGGGATTTGGTGGTGTACCCAGAGATGAGACCAGGAGAGAGGTTCAGGACAAGTTTAATAAAAGGAGAATAAGACCCACCTGGGCAAAGATGGTGGCTGCACCAAGAGTGGTTTGGGGCATGTTTTTATACTGGGGGAGAGGGGAGGAAGATTCAACAGGTTGCTGGAAAGCTTTGGCAGGCTAGGGTCCTTCTGGCAGAACTCTTGGTGCGGGGCCAGGTAGACCTTTTGTTTGTGGAGGAGACAAGGGGAAAGGGTTTAAGCTCCTAACAGTGGTGTAAAGTTGTTTGGAGAGATAAGCTGTTATTTGTAGGAAGGGCCCTTCCCTATGTCCTAAGAGTCCTGTTGCTTTCCCCTTTCTTTCTTCTGTGTATGGAGAAAATGGCTTCGAGAGATCAGGGAGAGCAAGAGCAGGAGCAGAAGTAAGAGCCCGTAGGAGTTTTTGTTGTTGTTGTTTTTTAGAGACAGAGTCTCACTTTGTCACCCTCGGTAGAGTGCTGTGGCATCACAGATCATAGTATCCTCCAGCTCCTGGGCTTATGTGATTCTCTTGCCTTAGCCTCCCACATAGCTGGGACTACAAGTGACCACCATAACACCCGGCTATTTTTTTGTTACAGTTTGGCTGGGGCCGGTTTGAACCCATCACCCTCGGTATGGTATATGGGGCCGGCACCCTACTCACTGAGCCACAGGCTCTGCCCAGGAGTTTTTTTAAGTGAGACTGTATAGGGGTGGTGGGATGTAATGGTTCAGAGAGATTTCTTTGAGTAGCCTGAGGGAGGTTAGCTATGCTCCCAAAATTCAGAATCTAAATGTGGAAGTATCTTGGCAATCCAAGAAAAAGAGGAGGGCTTGTATTGTCTCTGTTACAGGAAAGGAATATATAAGAGAGACTTTGGGGGTAATTCCTGGTGTGTTGGGGGTTAAAGTGAGACTTAAATAGGTTATAGAGGTAGACAAAAAGCTGAGCTTTTTGTGGAGATGTTCTGTACTGCTAAAAAGTTAAGAAGCTGAGCAGGGTGAATTTGGAAATTTTCTGGTGAGGGACTACAGAGAAGCAGGTCATCTACATATTATAAAAGGGTGGATACCTTCAAGTCTAGGCCAGTAGGTTGGAGGCCATCACCTGTCCAAATAAGTGGGTACTATGTCTGAACCCCTGCGGTGGGATAGTTAATGTTTACTGACGGGAAAGGTGGGTGTCAGGGTTAGTCTAAGTAAATGAAAATAAATCTTGCTAATCAGAGTGTAAGAGAGTAGTAAAAAAGGCATCTTTATGATGTAAAATAAAGTGAAGTACAGGGATTGGGGACTACTGGATATATAGGTTGGACAGCTTGGTTAATAAGGCAAAGGTCTTACACGAGTTTATATGATCCATCAGGTTTCTTGACAGGATGAATGGGGGTATTGTAAGGGGAATTGTTGGCGTATAGGAGGATTTTATATAACAGATGAATAATAACAGACTTTAACCTTTTTTGGGCACCAGAGGAGAGGCGTTATTGTTTCTGAGATGGGAAATGGGTTGTTTTTTTGAATTTGATCAATATCAGGGTATGGTGACCCATAATAGAAGGGATTTCTGTGTCCTATATTATGGGATTGACTAATTGACTAAGGATTGCTCCTTCCCTTGCTCTCCCTTCCCCTTACAGAGTAGCTAGTCCAAAATAAATAGATTCTGGTAGAGGAGGAATAGAGGGTGAGGGCAATTTTAAGAGGAGAAGAGGAAAGGATGTTCTTGAATGGTTATAGGATAGACCAAAGCTGTGGTATGGAGTTTGGCTAAGATATCACTCCCTAGCATGAGAGTTGGGCAGGAAGGAATAATAAAGAAGGGGTATAAAAAGATTGTGTTGTCTGAAGAGCAATCTAAAGGCAATATGCTAACAGGCTGAGATATTAGGCCATCAACTCCCACAAGGGAGATACCTGAGGGCCATTTGTGTTCTGGAAGAGCAGAGAAAGTGCCCTGGTATCAATTAGGAAATATACTAGCCTACCTACCACCATCAAGTTTACCCAAGGTTCCAACGAGGTGATGGTCATTGGGGCATTTGTCCTCATGCACCATCAGTCTTTGGCAGCCAGGCCAAGCAGTTCTGGCAGGGTTGGTATGGGGCTAGCCAACCTGGGGAGGGACAAGGTCTCACCTTGAGAGGTCTTACCACAGTCCAACTTCCAGATGGGCCCCATGCACAAAGGAAAAGATTTTGGGGGTTGCATAGGGTTTGGCATTTGTTAGTCCAGTGCCGCTCATTGCTGCATTTAAAGCACGCACCAAGTGGAGGATGAACAGCTTTATTTTGAGGGAGGTATTTTTGGCTTCCTTTGTTGAAACCTGGGTATTTTGGTAGCAGCAACCAAAATTTGATATTTTATTTTATTTTTATTTCTATGCCTCTTCTTCTCTATTGTTAAAGACCTTAAAGACAGGGCTAAGGAAGACTTTTGTGGGGTTTGAGGACCATTTTCTAACTTTTCGAGTTTTTTTTTTTTTTCAAAATATCAGGAGAGGATTGAGAATAAAGTTCATATTAAGAAGTAGTTGTTCTCCTGAGTAGTTGGGGTCAAGATTAGTATATCATTGATGATAGGTAAAAACTGAAAGGCATGGAGGATCATTGTAGTGCCTCTGTAAGGTGAGAGGGGAAAAGAGCAGGATTTTCATTAGGGCCCTGTGTCATCTCTTTTAGTTTTTCACAATTTACTGGTATATGAGCCACCTTCTTTAAAACTTAGATCAGACAGACTATCATATAATAATGATTTTTTCTCCAACTAGGACTGACTTGATAATTCCAGTTTGGGTCTATTCTGGGAACAGCCTCAGCTCCAGTAGACTGGGCAGGAGTCTGTGGAGTTCATCAGTATGACCTACACCTTGGGTCCAAACTCTATCCTTCTCTTCTGAGGTTAGAATGGAGGACAGGATTATGAATATATTATGCCATGTTACTTCATAAGATTGGATAAGGTATTCAAATTCCTTGATGTAGGAATTGGGATCAGATGAGAAAGTTCCTAGTCTTTGGTGAATGCAAGACAGGTCAGACAGGGAAAAGGGAACATGTAGTTGTACGATGTCTTCTGCCCCAGCAACTTCAGTAAGGGGGAATACAGGAGCTCCATGGACAGGAGTATGGATCCTACTATAGTGAGTGTTGGGGGACAGAAATTAGGAGGGTTTTTTTGTCACTGGAGGTGGGTAGAATCTATTTATTTTGGACTAGCTTCTCTGTAAGGGTAAGGGGGAGCAAGGGAAGGAGCAGTAGCGGGCAACTGGTGATCAGCTGGATCAAAGGATGTGATTTCCAGAGGATTTTTAGGATGTTTGGATTGGGAAGGAAATATAGTGGCTGGATTAGGGGAGTGAAGAAGGAAGATTTGGGAGGGAGCACAAGAGGTACAAAGAGAGGGTCATGTTCTGAGTGCTACAAAGCCCTAGATATAAGGGATTTCTGACCGCTTTCCATTCTGTTAGCAAAAATTATCAAGGTGTGTTAGAATATTGAAATTGAAAGTGACATTTCATGTTCATTGAGATAGTCTAATTCCTATTTGGGCCAAATTTTATTACAGTAATAAATTAAGCATTTATGGCAGAGGTCTTGAGTGAGTCCAAGGACCTCTAAATTTCAGAGGAGACACTTCAAAGGGGTCACTGTGGGAATATTTTACTGGGAATTTTCCATTGAGAGTATGGGTGAGTTGACCTAGAGTGCTCCCAGCAGTAAAGGGAAAGGAAGCAGAGTGGGAAGAAGGCAATTTTCTTTGCCTTTTCCTTCTTCTACTGATGGTGGGTAGCTGCCAGTCAGACATCCCTGAGATAACTTGCTAACTAAAGGCCAATGCCTTGGAAGGTCTCTTGACTGAGCTCAGAATTTTTGGACTGTTCTAGATGGTGGGAAAATTGGACAAGAAAAGATTGGATTAGGAAAATAAAAATCACAGAAGGAAGAGTCACCCAGAATTAGATGCATGTGTGGGGAGAAGTGGTTGCTGGTTCCAGTATCTGGTGTTGTTGATCCATCCTCAGTTGGGAGTGGGTACCAAGGAGTCTCCAGGTAGGAAGAGGGGAAAGTAGTGGCAGACAGGCTTCAAGGAGGAAAGGAGGAGGAAGGAAAGTAAAGCTGTGGTGCCATAGTGATGGACTACTTTCCATGTACTAGAGAGAGGTCCTTTGGAAGATACTGGGAAGTGCCATAGCCAGTGGCCATCAATTAAGAATCCTCAGACAGATACTAAGGAGGAAAAAAGAGAAGAAAGGAGAGGGAAAGGGGAAAAAGGGGAGCAGGAGATTCAGAGACTTACCTCACTCGGGGGTGTTTGGCACCAGATGATAGGTAAAAACTGAAAGGCATGGATCAGAACAGTCAAGACCAAAGCGTAACAAAGGTGATAATGTTTATTTTGACACTGAGTATCAAAGACCTAAAGGATGTTGGCAGGGTTTAAGGATGGAGGCAGGTCTTTTATTCTGGCACTGAGGTGCAGCTGGTTTCTATCAAGGATTACAAACTGTTGCTGTTATTAGGACATCAAAGATATTATCACTCTTGGATGGGTTCTTCGTATCAGAGTGTCAGAGGCTTGCAGTGTCAGCCTATTTCTTATGGTTCTGTAATTGGTCTAGTGTAAGGACGTGAGGAATCTGCAGCACTCCTCTTAGCTGAATTATGACCTCTTAGATGAGTTATAACCACCTGTGACAGTCTCACAGAATGGCTTTTCAGTTCAAGATGGGTTTAGCTTGGCCAAACTAACACTGTGTTTTTGATTTTATTATGTGGTAAATTAAATTTGTGGATTAACATATGTTGAACCAATCTTGCATCCCTTTGATTAAACCCACTTGATCATGAAGTATAATTTTTTTAATGATGTATACTTTTTAAATGTGTAGCTGTATTCTGTTTGCTAGGATCATATTGAATATTTTTGTGTCAATATTCATTAATGATATTGACCTGTAGTTTTCCTTTTTCAATGGATTCTTTCCTGATTTTGGTATCAGGGTGATATTTGCTTCATAGAACATGTTGGGGAGAATTCCTTCCTTCTCTATGTTTTAGAATAAGTTATGCAATATAGGTACTCTTTGAAGGCTTGGTAGAAATTTGATGTGAAATCATCTGGTCCAGGGCCTTTCTTTTGTGGAAGATTTTGTATTGTTGATGCAATTTCAGTGCTTCATGTAGGTCTAGTCAAAATTTCTAATTTTTTATGGTTGAGTTTAGAAGGGTGGTGCGATTCTAAATATTGGTCCATTTCCTCTAAATTTTAAAATTTCTGGTAGTACTCATTGAGGATCTTTTGTGTTTCTGTGATATCTGTTATTGTTTCCTCGATTTCATTCCTGATTGAGCTTATCAGAGATCTTTCTTTTCTGTTTCTGGTTAGTCTATCCAAGGGTTTATTGATTTCATTAATCTTTTTTTTAAGAGAAAATGAAAATTACCAATATCAGAAATGACAAAGCAACCATTATTACAGATTCCTGCAGGCAAAAATAAGTGATACAAACCATAGAGTATTGAAACAAAGATATAAAACTCTTATTATTTTTATATACATGACTGCATACATAAATAATCTAAACAACTTATTAGAATTAACTATTTAAGTTAATTTAACAATGTCCTCATATGCAAGACCAATATATAAAAATCAACTATGTTCCTATATTCTAGTCAGAAGAAATTTGAAAATGAATTATAAAACTAATATTTTTAATAGCACAAAACCATATCAAATTTTTATTTTTTATTAGATCATAACTGTGTACATTACTGCATTTATGGGGTATAATGTACTGATATATACAATTTGGAATGTTTACATTAAACTGGCTTACATAGCATTCACCTCACTTATTTAATTGTTGTGTTTAGACATTTATACTCTACTATTAATATATTTGACATGTACCCTTGCAAGATGCACAGTAGGTAAGGTCCCACCAAGTACCCTCCCTCCACCCATCCACACTCCTCCCCTCCCCTAGCCCTCCTCTTCTCTCCTTCTTTCTGGGCTATAAGTGTGTTTTATTTTTCATATGAAAGTGTGGGTGATTATGTATTGATTTCATAATAGTATTGAGCATATTGGGTATATTTTTTCAATTCTTGAGATACCTTCCTAAGAAGAATATGATCCAACTCCATCCATGTAAACATAAAAGATGTAAAGTTTCCATCTCTTTTATGGCTGCATAATATTCCATGATATCTGTCTGTCTGTCTATCTATCTATCTATCTATCTATCTATCTATCTATCTATCTATCTATCTATCTATCATCTATCTATCTATCTATCTAATCTCACAATTTGTTAATGCAAAGTGCTGCTTCCATGACTTGGTGATTACGAATTGGGCTGCAATAAACATTCTTGTGCAAATGTTTTTGTTGTAAAGTGATTTTTGGTCATCTAGATATATACTTAGGAATTGCAGGATCGAATGTCATGTTTGCTTTTAGTTCCTTAGGTGTTCTCCAAAATTCTTTCCAGAAGGAATGTATTAGTTTGCATTCCCACAAGCAATGCAGAAGTGTTCCCTTCACTCCACATCCACGCCAAGATCTGTAGTTTTGGGATTTTGTTATGTGGGAAAATCTTACTGGAGTTAGATGATATCTCAAAGTGGTTTTGATTTGAATTTATCTGATGATTAAAGATGATAAGCATGTTTTCATGTGTTGGTAGGCCATGCATCTGTCTTCTGCAGAGAAGTTTCTATTCAAGTCTGTTGCCCACAATGAAATGGCATCATTTGTTCTTTTCTTATTAATTAGTTTGAATTCTCTGTGGATTCTGGTTATCAAACCTTTGTCAGAAACATAACCTGAAAATATCTTCTTCCATTCTAAGAGCTGTCTGCTTGCTTTACTTACTGTGTTTTTGGCTATGAAGAAGATTTATAGTTTGATCAGATCCCAGTAATGTATTTTTGGCATTGCTTCATTTGTCAGAAGGGTCCTCCTCATAAAGAATTCTCTCAGGCCAATTTCTTCAAGTGTTTCCCCTGCACTGTCTCCAAGAATCTCTATAGTTTCATGTCTTAAGTTTAAATCTTTTATACAGTGAGAGTCAATTTTTGTTAATGGTGAAAGGTGTGGGTCCAGTTTCAGTCTTCTATAAGTCACCAGCCGATTCACCCAGAACCATTTGTTAAATAGGGAATCTTTCCCACAATTTATGTTTTTGATGGGCTCATCAAAGATCAAATAACAATAAGTGTCTGCACATTGCAAGTACAAGTTGGTTCTATCATGTGTAGAACACAAATGTCCTAATGCTATAATTGGGTAAATGAGATGAAAACTATGCTGATTAGTATGATGTAAGCACTCCAATTTGTACAAATAATCAACATACTAAAATGGGCATAAATGTATTTATGATCTATGTAAAAAAGACTTAATAAAAAATAAAATAATTAAAAAAAATAAGTGTCTGGGTTCATCTCTTGGTGCTCTATTCTGTTCCATATATCTACCTGTCTATTTTCGTGCCAGTTCCATGCTGTTTTGATCACTGTAGATTTATAGTACAACCTGAAGTGTAGTAGTGGGATTCCTCCTGCTTTGTTTTTATTTCTGAGTAATGACTTGGCTATTTGAGGTTTTTTTCTGATTCTATATAAAATGAAGCACTATTTTTTCCAGGTTTTCAAAGTATGACAGTGGTGCTTTAATAGGGGTGCATTAAATTTGTAGATTGCTTTGGGTAGTATAGACATTTTAACAATGCTGATCCTTCCCAGCCTGAGCATGGTATGTTTTTCCATTTGTTAACATCTTCAGCTATTTCTTTTCTCAGATTTTCATGGTTCTCTCTCTCTCTCTCTCTTTTTTTTTTTGGTTTCTTCCTTCATTTATTTTTTATTTTTTATTTTTTTTATTAAATCATAGCTGTGTACATTGATATGGTTCTCTTTATAAGGATCTTTCATATTCTTTGTTAGGTAAGTTCCCAAATATTTCATCTTCTTTTGGACTACTGTAAAAGGAATAGAGTCTTTGACTGATTTTTCAGCTTGACTAGTTGGTATATATAAAAGCTACTGATTTGTGAACATTGATTTCATATCCTGAGACACTGCTGTATTCCTTGATCACTTCTTAAAGTTTTGAAGTTGAGTCCCTAGGGTTTTCCAGGTAAAATCATATCATCTTCCAAAAGTGAAAATTTGATCTCCTCGACCCTATTTGGATACACTTGATCGCCTTCTCTTGCCTCACTGCGATGGCTAAGGCTTCCATTACAATGTTAAATAGTAGTGCAGACAATGGGCCTCCTTGTATGGTTCCTGATCTGAGTGGAAATGTTTTCAATTTTACTCCATTCACTATGCTATTGGCTGTGGGTTTGCTGTAGAAGGCCTCTATCAGTTTAAGAAATATCCCTTCTATACCAATTTTCTTAAGCATTCTGATCAAGAAAGGATGCTGGATATTATCAAAAGCTTTTTCTGCATCATTTGAGGAAATGATTTGGTGTTTGTTTTTTATTTTGTTCATGTTATGTATTATATTTATATATTTACGTATGTTGAACCAACCTTGAAACCCTGGGATAAAACCAAATTGGTCATGGTGTATAATTTGTTTGATGTGTTGCTGGATTCTGTTTCCTAGGATCTTATTGAATATTTTTGCATCTATATTCATTCAAGAAATTGGTCTAAATTTTTTTTTTCTTTTTTGGGTCTTTTATTGTTTTGGGGATCAGGGTGATATTTGCTTCATAGAATGTATTGGGAAGTAGTCCTTCTTTTTTCTATGTTTTGGAAAAGGTTATGTAATATAGGTATTAATTCCTCTTTGAAGGTTTGGTAGAATTCAGATGTGAAGCCATCTGGTTCTGGACTTTTTTTTTTTGGGGGGGGAGATTACATATAGTTGATGCTATTTCAGTACTTGATACAGGTTTATGCAACATTTCCAATTCTTTCTTGATGAGTCTAGGAAGGTGTTTTGCTTCCAGGTATTGGTCTATTTCCTTCAGATTTTCATATTTTTGAGAATAGAGTTCTTTTATAGTATTCATTAAGGATTTTTTTTCAATTTCTGATGTATCTGTTGTTATTTATCCTTTATCATTTCTGATTGATGGTATAAGGGATTTTATTTTTCTGTTTCAGGTTAGGTTAGCCAAAGGTTCATCAATTCTGCTAACTTTAAAAAAACAAAAACCAAAAAACAGATTTTTGATTGAATGGTCTGTTGAATGATTCTTTTGTTTTCAATTTAATTTAATGAAAATAATTTAATTTAATGCCTAATTTTGGTTATTTCTTTTCTTCTTCTGGGTTTTGGGTCAGAATGTTCTTCCTTTTCCCATTGCTTGAGATGGCCCATTAAGTTGTTGACTTACTCTTGAGGATGTACAACTCTATAAATTTCCCCCTTAGGAGTGCCTTTTCAGTGTCCCACAGGTTTTGATAATTCGTGTCTTCATTATTTTGTTCCAAAATTTGCTAATTTCTTTCTTATCTCATCTATCACCCAGCTATCATTCAGCATAAAATTATTCAGTTTCCATGTCTTTGTAGGAGTATGAAGATTCCCGTTGTTATTAAGTTCAACTTTTACTCCATGATTGTCTGAGAAAATAAAAAGAATAATTTCTATTCTTTTAAATTTGCTGAGGTTAGACTTGTGACCTAAGATGTGATCAACTTTGGAGAAAGTTCCATGGGCTGATGAGAAGAATGTGTATTCAGTTTTGTTACAATGAAATGTTCTATAGATGTCTGTTAAGTACATTTGTTCTAAGGTCAGGTTTAAGTCTAAAATTTCTTTGCTTAGTTTATTCTTGGAGGATCTATTCAACACTGCCAAAGGGTTGTTAAAATCTTTGACTATTATGGTGTAGGAGGATATGAAATCATTCATGTCTGTTAGGGTCTCCTTTATAAATTGAGGGCATTCTGGTTAGGCACATAAATGTTAATAATTGAAATCTCTTCATGTTGAGGGTTTCCCTTGATAAAAATGTAGTGGCCATCCTTATCTTTCATTACCTTTGTTGGTTTAAAGCCTATTGCATTTGCAAATAATAATGCAACCCCTGATTTTTTCTGATTCCCATTTGCCTGAATTATAGGTATCCCTCCCAAATTTGACCCCTACAGGAGTGTGCTGCCATGGGTTGGGGGTATCACTGCTGAGGTTCCTTGTCACCGCCACAGTTGGGGTGGTGCTGTGGTTGGAGGTGTGGCTGCTGCCAGTGACAGGTGCCTCTGCCATAGGTGGGAGGTGCAGCTGCTGCAGGATGGAGGTGTCACTGCCACGGATGGGAAGTGCAGCCTGGTGGCTTGGAGGTGCTGGGCTGAGCGGTCGGAGGTACAGCTGGGCTGAGCTGTCCCTGTGCTATGCACACCTTTGCAGCACAGGGAAAGTTCTCCTCCCCTTGCAATTCTCTGCTTGTACTAGACTTACAGTTTCAGTGTGGCTCTGCTGCAGCCCATGAAATGTTTGGCTCTACCTAGAAATCACCAGACACTCTGGGTTCTGCAAGGGGTATGTTTCCAGACCACCAGGAGATGAGGGAATGGTGAACTGGGAGTTCAGAAAGGCATGGAAAATATTTGTTCAACTTTTATTCCGGGCAAGAGACTGCCCCAACTTGCAGCAGGATCTCTCTGGAGAAGAAGTCCTGGCCTCAGCCACTCTGTTCCATGGGGTAAAACAAGAGGTCTTCTGTTCACAGCTGGCTTGTAGAGAGCCCACAGCAAGCCACTCTCTTGGGGGCAATGGACGGACTCTTGTCCTCTTTGGGATGGGTTTTGTACCTGATATATTTTTTTTTATTAAATCATAGCTGTGTACATTGATATGATCATGGGGCATCATACACTCGATTCATAGACCATTTGACACATTTTCATCACAATGGTTAACATAGCCTTCCTGGCATTATCTCAGTTACTGTGCCAAGACATTTACGTTCTACATTTACCAAGTTTTGCAAGTACCCCTGTAAGATACACCACAGGTATAATCCCCCCAATCCCCCTCCCTCTACCCACCACCCCCTCCTTCCCCTCCCTTTCCCACTTCCCCCTATTGTTAGGTTGTATTGGGTTATAGCTTTCATGTGAAAGCCCCAAATTAGTTTCATAGTAGGGCTGAGTACATTGGGTACCTTTTCTTCCATTCTTGAGATACTTTACTTTTTTTTTTTTTTGGAGTCCCAGCTTGCCTCAGCTGGAATGATGTGAACTTATCACTCATTTATCTCAGCTCAGCTCCCAACATTTAATTTATTAGGTTGGTTCTGGCCATTATTTCTCCCTCTGGATGAGAGCTTCTGTTGAAAGCTGGCTCCAGTCGACTATCTTGGCTCCTCCCCGATTTCATTAATCTTTTTAAGAACTAACTTTTTGCTTCACTGATCTCCCAAATGATTTTTGTGTTCTCTGATTTCAATGGTTGATGTAAAATGCTGTTTTCCATCCATTCACCCTGAATCCTGTGTTATTCTCAGAGGTTAGATGAGTTTCTTGGAGACAACAATTCTGCTCTGATTTCACTTATTTCTTTTCTTCTGCTAGATTTGAAATTGGATTGTTTTCTCCTTTTCCACTTGCTTGAGATGGTCCTTAGGTTACTGCCTTGTTCCCTTTCTGTTTTCTATATGAAGGCATCTAATGCTATACATTTTTCTCTTAGGACTGCCTTTGCAGTATTCCACAGGTTTTGATAGCTTGTGGCTTTATTATTGTTTTGTTTGAGAAATATAATGATTTTTTTCTTGATTGCATCCTTAACCTGGTTGTCATTGAGCATAAGGTTAGTTTCCATGACTTTATGTGGGTATAAATATTTATATTTATATGTTATATATTTATAAATATTATATGTTGGTGTTGAGTTCAACTTTTATCCTGTGATGGTCCTAGAAGATAGATACAAGGAATAATTCTTTTAAATTTGTTGAGGTTTGATTTGTATCCTAAGATATAGTCAGTTTTTGAGGATGACCCATCAGCTGACAAGAAAAATGAGTGCTCAGTTTTATTAGGATGAAATGTTCTGTATATGTCTGTTAAGCCCATTTGTTCTAGAGTCATGTTTACATCTGTTTGTTTAATTTTGACTGGAGGATCTGCCCAGTTCTGTTAGAGGGGTATTGAAATATCCAGCTATTATGGTGTTGGAAGATATTATTTTTTTCTGATCATTTAAGAATTATTTTATATATCTAGAAGTGGTTAGGTTTGGTGTATAGATGTTAAAGATTGAAATATCTTCATGTTGTGTACTTCCCTTGACCAATATATAGTGTCCATCATTGTCTTTCCTTACTTTGGTTGGTTTAAATCCAATTGCACGTGCAAATGAGATTGCACGTTCTGCTTTTTACTGATCTCCATTTTCCTGAAATACTGTTTTCCATCCTTTCACCTTGAATCCTGTGATATCCTCAGAGGTTAGATGAGTTTCTTGGAGAGAACAAATAATAGGTTCGATTTTTTTTTTTTAATACAGGCAGCCTATGCCTCTTTAGTGGGGAATTCAAGTCATTTACATTTATTGAGAGAATTGATAGGTATGATGAAGTTTTATTCATCTTGTTTTGTGGAGGTACATTGCTTAGTTTTATCCTTTGCACCATTGTGGAAGCTGGGCTTTGTTCTTTAATTTCTGGTTGTGTTTACTTTGCTGATGGACCATCATGCTAGCCAGTATGAAGAATGGGTCTGAATACTTCCTGTAGAGCTGGTCTAGTTATGGCAAATATCTTCAATGTTTGTTTGTCAGTAAAATGTTTGATTTCTCTGTTGCATATGAAACTTAGTTTAGCAGGCTACAGGATCCTGGCCTGAAAATTATTTTGTTTAAGAAGGTTGAAGGTCAATAAAAAATTAAAATTAAAAAAATTAAAAAAAATTAAAAAACATTAAAAAAAAAAAGAAGGTTGAAGGTCAATGACTACCCTCTTTTGGCTTGAAAACTTTCAGCTGAAACATCCACTGTCATCCTAATATTTCTTCCTTTGTAAGTAAGATATTTTTTTTACATCTGGCTGCTTGCAGAATTGTATCTTTCATTTTGACTTTGTCAAAGTTAATTTGAATGTGTCTAGGAGATACTTAGCTTGGTTTGTGTCATGTTAGGGTTCTGAAACTATCTACTATAAATTTCTGCATCTCTCACAATACTTGGGAAATTGTTCACCATGATTTCTTGGAGTAGAGCTTCAGTACTTTTAGTGCCACTCTCTTTCCCACCAGGAATCACCATAATTCTATTTTTTCAATCTTTTGGAGTAATCCCATAACTCTTTCAGGGAATATTCTGTTTTTGTTCCATTTTTCCTGCCTCTTTAAATGGTTGATTTAGTTTGAAAGTCTTGTCTTTGATTTCTGAAATTATTATTCTATCTGTTCTGCTCTATTAGTTTCACTCTCTACTCTGTTTTGAGGCTCCTTGAACGCCTCTTTCAATTCCTTTAGCTGTGATATATGTTTCCTCACTATATCTATATTCTTGTGTTTAATTTAACTAATTTCTTGAGACAACTTTTAGACTACTTTTAAATTTCTTTTTCCATTTTTTCTCAATTTAATTCATCTTATTTGTCATCCATATTCTGAATTCTATTTCTGAAATTTCAACAGTTTCTCTATAGATAATATTTTCTACTGTATCTGCTTTGTACTCTTTTGGGGGAGTTGAGCTGCTCTGGTTTTTCATGTTGACAGTGTTATTCTGCTTGTTCATCCTAATGTGTATTTTAAGCTTTTTAAAAAATATTAATTGTACTTTTGCAAGACATGATTGCAAGAGGGACTTTGCCTAACAATTGCAATCAGTGTAACCTGGCTTATTGTACCCTCAATGAATCCCCAACAATAAAAAAAAATATTAATTGTACTTTTTAAGCTAAATTTTAGGCTGTTCCTAAATAGTTATTGAGGAATAATCTGATTGGGGACCCTTAGATAGCATCACAGAAACCTGTTTGGCAACTAAAACTAAAACTGGTGGGCTGAAATCAGTTCCAGAGGCCCCAAGGTATGGATCACACCTCCTTGTCTCTTCTGACATTTGAAATGAGTTAGAGTAATATCTGTGGCCTTTCCTGGGCACACCCTTCTGAAGCTCCCTTTCAGGGCTGCATGTGAGATGTCCAGCCTTGCTCTCCAAGTTACATGGGGTAGCACTTCAGGGCAGACCACCAGCTGCTCCTCAGCAGGGGGTGTCTCCAGTAGTTTACTAATCTGCTTCTGTCCTAGTATCAGCCTGCCTTGACCTCAGTTTAAAGGAGACTTGGAATTTTCCAAAGTTCCTCGCGTGAAAGATCAAACCACTACAGCTCTCTCCTCCCATAACTAAGGGGGACACAACTGTTTCCACATAATTTTTTACCATGCCATGGCACAAGCATCTATTGTGCAAGGAAATTCAAAGCACTGGGATTTTTCATAGGAATACTGGCTGCAACTTACTGGATACACTGTGATTCTCACTGGATGCTGGGAGAGGAGAACCATAGCCTGCTGTTTGCTTCTGGGACCTTCCTATGGCAGGTTTGCTTGAATCTAGTCCTATCTCTCTCCAAGTTTCAGGGGGAGGCAGGCAAAACTACCAGGAGACGACTTCCAGGTACATGTTCTTGGAAGAGCCACTCCAGAGGGAAAGAAAAATGTCCCTTCTAGCAAAAGGGTCACCCAGGGGGACCCCACTTGTCAAAGTCAATGCAGCCCAAACACAGTTTCCTATCTCAGTAGGCAGGCAGAGCACACTCAGTTCACCATGCAACACAAGGCCTTAGAGAGCTTGCCAGATACATTAAGAGGTCAAGACCTGCCTCCTTTTCCCATGGCCAGTTAAGGATCTGGCCGGTTGTGGTGAGAGAGAAAGTGGCCTCTGTGTTCCTTGGTTCCCTGGCGGTGGGTTCTGTCTGGTTGGCATTCCTTTGCCTTTCTGGTGCCTGTGGAGGAGGCAGACCCGGACTGCCTGAGTTGGATGGGCTAACTCTCCAATTACTGGAAGGCTGGGAGGCTGGCCTTTGTGGCAACCAAAAGAGAGTGGGAAGTGGGCTGTGGGCACAAGGGGGGCAGAGACAAAGTTTGTTCGTTTTTCTGCCAGGTGGTGAAAGCACATATAATGAGAATAAGATGGAGTCTGTCAGGCTGGGGTGGACATGATACAGCTGATCTTCACTTCCAGTCTCTCATTCTTACTGTTTTGTAAATTTAGCCCCAAAGCTAAAGATGTCCATGTTGAATAGTTTAGGAATAACTTTTGAACTGGAGATGTAGTAATAGATTGTCTCCGAGTTGTGCTGATTACTATTGAAAATAAGGATTATTGTGGTCTTTGCTTTAGAAAGGTTGATTTGAGAAATTAGCATTTGAATTGGAAATGTTGTAATAGACTGTCACTGAGTTATGCTGATTGTTATTTAAAATAAGGGTTATTGTAGTCTCTACTGTGAACCATTCTGTTTAAAACTAATTTTGGGAATGGAAAAACAGAACGGTCTTGAAAAGGCTACTCTGGCTAGTCTCCAGAATCCTGGCCTTCTGACAAAATTTGGTGGACCTACCCCTGGCTCGGCTCTGCATATTGGCTGACAGTAACACGCAGCCAGATCCTCTTTGCCAGATAACAGTGGGATGAAGACCTAGGTGGTAGATATTCCTAGGTTTGGGAAAACTGGGATTTTGTGGCTCTCTCGCATGAAGTGAGAAATCTTGTGTTTGATCCTTTTCACAGAGAGCCTGTAGAAAGCACTTGGGAGGGGAAAGGACCACTTATCCCCTTGTTTCAGTACTGGACACCTTCAGTCCCTTTTCTCCATAGCTGTTTTTTGTACTCTCCCTTCCTCTTTAATATCTTTGTCTCCTTGGGGATGCTGAGTGCCTTGTTTTCTTCTCCCATTCAATTCCTCAACTTCAACTGCTCCAAGTTTGCTTCAGTCCAATTTTTCTCCTTCTGGACCAGAGACTCTGGTGAAAGCTGTTTCTAGTTAGCTATCTTGTCTCCTGTGTACCTGCGAAAGTATCTTTGTAAAAACAGATTGTGAATTTGGGGACACATACAGATGGTGCCAAAAACTGTACACACATTTAATAAAGAAAAAACTGTATTAAAATTGTAATAATCAATATATACTGGAAATGAAAGATGAACACAAGTCACATTTAAGCACCTCTTGTAATTGCACAAGTCAAACATGACTTGAGTATTTACAATTTTAATACAGATTTTTCCTTTCTTAAATTGTGTATACATTCTTTGGCACCCTCTATATAAGAGTGATTTGTCTAACCTATGGTCTTGAAGATTTTCTCCCATGTTTTCTTCTAAAACAGTTTTATTTATGATTTTTTGATGCAAGATAAGAGTGTAAATTCATCTTGTCTTATGTAAATATCAATTGTTCCAATGCCATTTGCTGAAAGAATTTTTTTCTCCATTTAATTGCCTTCCTAGCTTTGTTGAAAATCAGTTGAACATGAATTTAGGTATTTGTTTTTTGGACTATATATATATATTTTTGTATTTGTGTCTATATTTATTGCTATAAGTTTGTAGTTGGTTTGAAATTAGGAAATGTGAGTCCTCCAAATTTGTTCTTTTTCAATATTGTGTTTTATGTTCTTTTTCCATTGTATTTCCATAAAATTTTATGATGAGATTGTCATTTGTTTTTTGAGACAAAGTCTCACTTTATCACCCCCAGTACAGTGTCATGGATGGCATCATAGTTCACAGTAGCATCCTCAAATTCTTGGGATCAAACTATCCTCTTGCTCCAGTCTTCCAAGTAACTGGGACTTACAGGCACCCACCTCAATGCTAACCTATTTTTAGAGAAGCTTTTGCTCAGGCTGTACTCAAACTCCTAAACTCAAGTAACCTACCCATCTCAGCCTCCCAGAGTGCTAGAATTACAGACGTGAGCCACAGTTCCAGGCTTGAGATTGTCAATATTAACAAAAAGTCTTTCTGAGATTTTGATAAAGATTTCACTAAGTCCTTGATCCATGTGTTATTTAGAGGTGTGTCATTTAATTTCCTAGAATTTTAGGATTTTCACCCATCTTTTGGTTATTGATTTGTAGTTTAATTTCATTGTAGTATGAAAGCATAAATTCTATGGTTTATGTTCTTTTAAATTTGTTTAGGTGTGTTATATGGCCCAGAATATGGTATATCTTGGTGAATGTTCCATGTGAAGAATATACAGGGTGGACATAAAGTTCATGTGCAACTTACTATGTTAAACTATTTTAAATTGTACACAAACTTTATGTCTACCCTGTATATTCTGTTGCTATTGGGTGTATTCTATAGATATTATGTTGAATTGATTATTTGTGCTATTCAGTTCAACTAGGTTCTTCTCAATTTTTGCCAGTTGCATCTGTCTGTCGCAGACCGCCAGTCGAATGAGTCTCAGTCCGAGGGCTTTCAGGGCGAACGGCTCAGGTTGATTGGAAGGTCGACGCAGGGTGAATTGACAGACTACTACACACCACGAGTGATGAGGAAAGTAGCTGCACTTTATTGATTTTTAAGTCTGGTATTTATACATTTTCTTTCCAGGGTTAAAACAATGTAATCATTATTTTGCTTATGCTTACAAATTATCTTTGTGTCTCCAATTATCTTTGTGTCTCCATATGTGGTTTATCATGCATTATATGTTTTCAAGGTTTTGCTCTTTGGAGGGAGGTGGTTTATTTTTTCAAGGTTTTTGTTCTAGGGAAGTGGTTTCATTAGTAACACCTGGTTGCTTCCCCTTATCTAGGAATGTCAAGGCT
The DNA here is from genome assembly GCF_027406575.1 of Nycticebus coucang. Classification (NCBI taxonomy): domain Eukaryota; kingdom Metazoa; phylum Chordata; class Mammalia; order Primates; family Lorisidae; genus Nycticebus; species Nycticebus coucang. The sequence continues at coordinate 89,678,502 of NC_069804.1, forward strand.
TGTAACTTCTCTTAGTTCTGTAATTGGTCTCAGTTTCTTATGATCTCTTTTAAAAACAGCTGAACATATTCTTTTATGTATAATGCTTGACTACTTCTATATATTTTTACTCTAATTAGTAACTATATTTTGATTCATAGTTAATTGTTTATTAAACATTAAACTACTCTATTGATTTGTGTTACATATGAAAATTAGTGAAGTAAGACATTTTTCTAAGTAAAGTTTTACTAATTAGTGAAGTCAGATGTTTTTCTAAGTAAAGTTTTACTGCAGGAGGTGTCATGTTGGAACATCTTGTTTGCCGTGCCTGCATTCTCTCGATGTACTATTTCAATTCACTGACATTTATGGTGGGGACGTGCTGTTGTACAGGCTCTCTTGGAGCCACTGAGTCCGGCACAGCCATACTTGCTGTGTTTAATTGTGGATCAGTAAGTCACTGTGTTTATTCTTAGTTTCTCAAAACAATCAGGCAATAATCAGTCATTCAACTGAACAGACAGGTTTCAGGGTAAAAGTTTCTTAGGCTTTTATGCCGCACCTCATGACTTCCTACGTTCACTAAAAGGCATGCTAGGCAACTTATGCGCTGCTGTCGCAAGCCAGGGGGACTGGGGGCAACGCTCCGGGGAGCACTCACCGCCTTACCACAGTTTTTACAACGCGGACAGAGCCATCCCGCCACGGCTTGATGCCGGGGGTGCGGCATCTGTCCATTCCTGATAGAGGGATTTGGAAATCTCCAAATATTATAGTGGGTATGTTTGTTTCTCCATGCAGTTTTATTAGTTTTTGTCTCATGTTTTTTTGTCACTTTCTTGTTAGGTGCATATACATTCAGGATTGCTATGTTTTCCTGGAGAGCTAACTTTTTATCATGTAATGCTCCTCATTATCCCTGATAATTTTCCTTATTCTGAAGCCTACTGTGTCTGAAATTAATATAGCTAATTTTACTTTCTTTTGCATGATATAGCCCTCCATCCATTTTAGTATCTATACTTATTTATTTATTTTTATTAAATCATAGCTGTGTACATTAATGCAATCATGGGGAAACATGCACTGGTTTTATATACAATTTGAAATATTTTCATCAAACTGGTTAACATAGCCTTCCTGGCATTTTCTTAGTTATTATGTTCAGACATTTATATTCTACATTTAGGTAGTTTCACATGTACCCTTGTAAGACGCACCATAGGTGTGGTCCAACCAATTATGCTCCCTCCACCCATCGTCCACCTCCCCTCCCATCCCTTTCTTTCCCCCCATATTATTGGGTTATAATTGGGTTACTGCTTTCATATGAAAGCTATAAATTAGCTTCATAATAGGGCTGAGTACATTGGATACTTTTTCTTCCATTCTTGAGATACTTTACTAAGAAGAATATGTTCCAGCTCGATCCATGTAAACATGAAAGAGGTGAAGTCTCCATCTTTCTTTAAGGCTGCATAATATTCCATGGTGTATATATACCACAATTAATTAATCCATTTGTGGGTCAATGGGCACTTGGGCTTCTTCCATGCTTTAGCGATTATGAATTGGGCTGCAATAAACATTCTTGTGCAAATATCTTTGTTATAATGTGATTTTTGGTCTTCTGGGTATACACCTCATAGAGGAATTGTAGGATCGAATGGCAGGTCTATTTTTAGATCTCTAAGTGTTCTCCAAACATCTTTCCAAAAGAAATGTATTAGTTTACATTCCCACCCACAGTGTAGAAGTGTTCCCTTTTCTCCACATCCATGCCAACATCTTTTGCTTTGGGATTCTTTTTTTTTTTTGTCTCACAATTTTTTTTTTTTTTTATTGTTGGGGATTCATTGAGGGTACAATAAGCCAGGTTACACTGATTGCATTTGTTAGGTAAAATCCCTCTTGCAATCATGTCTTGCCCCCAGAAGGTGTGGCACACACCAAGGCCCCACTCACCTCCCTCCTTTCCTATCTCTGCTTTTCCTTCCCTCCTAAGACCTTAATTTTAGTCCTCATATCAAAATTGTGTACATAGGATTCATGCTTCTCCATTCTTGTGATGCTTTACTAAGAATAATGTCTTCCACTTCCATCCAGGTTAATATGAAAGATGTAAAGTCTCCATTTTTTTAATAGCTGAATAGTATTCCATGGTATACATATACCACACCTTGTTAATCCATTCCTGGGTTGGTGGGCATTTAGGCTGTTTCCACATTTTGGCGATTGTAAATTGAGCTGCAATAAACAGTCTAGTACAAATGTCCTTATGATAAAAGGATTTTTTTCCTTCTGGGTAGATGCCCAGTAATGGGATTGCAGGATCAAATGGGAGGTCTAGCTTGAGTGCTTTGAGGTTTCTCCATACTTCCTTCCAGAAAGGTTGAACTACCCTGTTTCCCCGAAAATAAGTGTCTTATTTTAAGGTGTGCTCCCAAAGATGTGCTAGGACATATTTTCAGGGGACGTTTTATCTGTCCTGTAAGTAGGTCTTATTTTTGGAGGATGTCTTATTCTCAGGGAAACAGGGTAGTTTGCAGTCCCACCAGCAGTGTAAAAGTGTTCCCTTCTCTCCACATCCACACCAGCATCTGCAGTTTTGAGATTTTGTGATGTGGGCCATTCTCACTGGCGTTAGATGGTATGTCAGGGTGGCTTTGATTTGCATTTCTCTAATATATAGGAATGATGAACATTTTTTCATATGTTTATTAGCCATTCATCTGTCTTCTTTAGAGAAGGTTCTATTCATGTCTCTTGCCCATTGATATATGGGATTGTAGGCTTTTTTCATACGGATTAATTTGAGTTCTCTATAGATCCTAGTTATCAAGCTTTTGTCTGATTCAAAATATGCAAATATCTTTTTCCATTGTGTAGGTTGTCTCTTTGCTTTGGTTGTTGTCCCCTTAGCTGTACAGAAGCTTTTCAGTTTAATGAAGTCCCATTTGTTTATTTTTGTTGTTGGTGCAATTGCCATGGCAGTCTTCTTCATGAAGTTTTCCCCAGGCCAATATCTTCCAGTGTTTTTCCTATGCTTTCTTTGAGGATTTTTTATTGTTTCATGCCACAAGACATGGGGGCAAGACATGATTGCAAGAGTCACTTTACCTAACAAATGCAATCCATCCATCTTGAATCAATTTTTGTGAGTGGGGAAAGGTGTGGGTCCAGTTTCAGTCTTTTACATATAGACATGCAGTTCCCCCAACACCATTTATTGAATAGGGAGTCTTTCCCCCAAGGTATGTTCTTGTTTGGTTTATCAAAGATTAGGTGGTTGTAAGATGTTAGTTTCATTTCTTGGTTTTCTATTCAATTCCAAGTGTCTATGTCTCTATTTTTGTGCCAATACTATGCTGTCTTGACCACTATGGCTTTGTAGTACAGACTAAAATCTGGTATGCTGATGCCCCCAGCTTTATTATTATTACTAAGAACTGCCTTAGCAATATGGGGTTTTTTCTGGTTCCATACACAACGCAGAATCATTTTTACCAAATCTTGAAAGTACGATTTTGGTATTTTGATAGGAATGGCATTGAATAGGTAGATTGCTTTGGGAAGTATGGACATTTTAAGAATGTTGATTCTGCCCATCCATGAGCATGGTGTGTTCTTCCATTTTTAAAATCCTTTGCTATTTCCTTTCTGAGGATTTCATGATTTTCTTTATAGAGGTCCTTCACCTCCTTCATTAGGTACATTCCTAGGTATTTCATTTTCTTTGAGACTATGGTGAAGGCAGTTGTGTCCTTAATTAGTTTCTCATCTTGACTGTTATTGGCGTATACAAAGGCTGCTGACTTGTGGGCATTGATTTTATATCCTGAAACATTATGGTATTTTTTTTTTTTGTGGTTTTTGGCCGGGGCTGGGTTTGAACCTGCCACCTCTGGCATACGGGACCGGCGCCCTACTCCTTGAGCCACAGGCGCTGCCCCATTATGGTATTTTTTGATGACTTCTGTAAGTCTTGTGGTTGAGTCTTTGGGATTCTCTAAGTATAGGATCATGTCATCAGCAAAGAGAGAGAGTTTGACCTCCTCTGCTGCCATTTGGATTCTCTTTATTTCCTTGTCTTGCCTAATTGTATTGGCTAGAACTTCCAGCACTATGTTGAACAGTAAAGGTGACAGAGGACAACCTTGTCTGGTTCGGTTTTAAGAGGAAAAGCTTTCACTTTTACTCCATTCAGTAAAATATTGGCTGTGGGTTTGTCATAGATAGCTTCAATCAGTTTTAGAAATGTGCCACCTATGCCTATACTCTTCAGTGTTCTAATTAGAAAAGGATGCTGGATTTTATTAAATGTTTTTCTGCATCTATTGAGAGGATCATATGATCTTTATTTTTGCCTCTGTTAGCATGGTGGATAACGTTTATGGACTTGCATATGTTAAACCAGCCTTGCATCCTTGGGATGAAGCCTACTTGATCATGATGTATGACTTTTTTGATGATAAGCTGTAATATATTGGCTAGGATTTTGTTGAGAATTTTTGCATCTATATTCGTGAGGGAGATTGGTCTGAAATTCTCCTTTTTGGTTGGGTCCTTTCCTGGTTTTGGTATCAGGGTGATGTTTGCTTCATAGAATGAGTTGGGGAAGATTCCTTCTTCCTTGATTTTTTTGAATAATTTCTGCAGTACAGGATTAAGCTCTTCCTTGAAGGTTTGATAGAATTCTGGTGTGAAGCCATCTGGACCAGGGCATTTTTTGTTTGGTAGCTTTTTTCTTGATTCTTTAATCTCAGTGCTTGAAATTGTTCTGTTCAGGAGATCTATTTGTTCCTGGCTAAGTCTAGGGAGAGGGTGTGATTCCAAATATTGATCCATTTCCTTCAGATTGTCAAATTTCTGGGCATAGAGTTTTTGGTAGTATTCAGAGATGATCTCTTGTATCTCTGTGGGATCAGTTGTTATTTCCCCTTTATCATTTCTGATTGAGGTTACTAGAGATTTTACTTTTCTATTCCTTGTTAGTCTGGCCAATGGTTTATCTATTTTATTTATTTTTTCAAAAAACCAACTCCTTGTTTCATTAATTTTCTGAATGATTCTTTTGTTTTCAATTTCATTGATCTCTGATTTGATTGTGGAGATTTCTTTTCTTCTACTGACATTAGGCTTAGATTGTTCTTCTTTTTCCAACTCCATAGATGGCTTGTGACTTTTTTGATGTGGTCTCTTTCTGTTTTTCGAATGTAGGCATCTAAAGCAATAAATTTTCCTCTCAAAACTGCTTTTGCAGTATGGCTTTGGGATTCTTGATGTGGGCTAATCTTAGTAGAGTTAGATAATATCTGAATGTAGTTTTGATTTGCATTTCTCTGATGATTAAGGATGATGAGCATTTTTTCAGATGTCTGTAGGCCGTATGCCTGTCTTCTTCAGAGAAGTTTCTGTTCAAGTCCCTTGCCCAGCCTGAGATGGGATCGCTTGTTCTTTTCATGCTAATACGTTTCAGTTCTCTGTGGAATCTGGTTATTAAACCTTTATCGGAGACATAACTTGCAAGTATCTTCTCCTATTCTGAGGGCTGTCTCCTCTGCTTTACTTATTGTGTTATTGGCTGAGCAGAAGAAGTTTTTAGTTTGATCAGGTCCCAGTAGTGTATTTTTGATGCTGCTTCAATTGCCCGGGAGGTCCTCCTCATAAAATATTCACCCAGGCCGATTTCTTCAAGAGTTTTCCCTGCACTTTATTCTAGTATTTTTATAGTTTCATGTCTTAAGTTTAAATATTTTATCCAGTGAGAGTCTATCTTACTTAATGGTGAAAGGTGTGGGTCCAGTTTCAGTCTACTACTGGTCGCCAGCCAGTTCACCCAGCACCATTTGTTAAATAGGAAATCTTTTTCCCACTGAGTGGTTTTAATTGGCTTGTCAAAGATCAAATAACAGTAGGTATCTGGGTTCATCTCTTGGTTCTCTATTTTGTTCCATACATCTACCTCTCTGTTTTTTGCCAGTCCCATGCTGTTTTGATCACTCAATTTATAGTATAGTCTGAGGTTTGGTAGCGTGATTCCTCCCTATTTATTTTTATTTATGAGTAATGTCTTGGGTATTCAAGGATTTTTCCGATTCCATATAAAACGAAATATTTTTTCAATATCTTTAAAATATGACAGTGGAGCTTTAATAGGGATTGCATTAAAATTGTATATTGCTTTGGGTAGTATGGACATTTTAACAATGTTGATTCCTCCCAGCCATGAGCATGACATGTCTTTCCAATTGTTAACATTTTCAGCTATTTCCTTTCTTAGAGTTTCATAGTTCTCTTTATAGAGATATTTCACATCCTTTGTTAGATAAACTCCCAAATATTTCATCTTCTTTGGCACTACTGTGAATGGAAAATAGTCCTTACCTGTTTTTTTCAGGTTGACTATTTTTGGTATATATAAAGGCTTCCAATTTATAAATGTTGATTTTGTAACCTGAGATGCTGCTGTATTCCTTGATCACTTCTAAGAGTTTAGTAGAATCCCTGGTGTGTTCCATATGTACAATCATACCATCCGTGAAGAGCAAAAGTTTCATCTCTTTTGACCCTATATGGATACCCTTGATCACCATTTCTTCACTAATTGTGATGGCTAAAACTTTCATTACAATGTTAAAGAGTAGTGGAGACAATGGGCAGCCTTTTCTGGTTACTAATTGAGTGAAAATGATTTCAACTCAACTCCATTCAATAAGATATTGGCTGTGGGTTTGTTGTAGAGGGCCTCTATCAGGTTAAGAAATGTCCCTTCTATACCAATTTTCTTAAGTGTTCTGATCATGAAGGGATGCTGGGTATTATCAAAAGCTTTTTCTGCATCAATTGAGAGAATCATATGGTCTTTGTTTTTTAATTTGTTTATGTGCTGAATTTGTAGATTAACATATATTGAACCAGCCTTGAGACCGTGATATAAAACTGACTTGGTCATGATGTATAATTTGTTTGATGTGTTGCTGGATTCTGTTTGTTAGGATCTTGTTGAATATTTTTGCATCTGTATTCATTAGTGATATTGGTCTATAATTTTCTTTTCCTGTTGTGTCTTTTCCTGGTTTTTGGATCAGGGTGATGTTTGCTTCATAGAATGTGTTGCGTGGTATTCCTTCTTTTTCTATACTTTGGAACAGGTTGAGTAATATAGGTACTAGTTCCTCTTTAAAGGTTTGGTAAAATTCTGACTTGAAGCCATCTGGTGCCAGACTTTTCTTTTTACAGAGATTTTGTATATTTGATGCTATTTTGGAACGTGATATGGGCCTGTTCAACATTTCCACTTGATTCTGGCTAAGTCTTGGAAGGTGACGTGCTTCCAAGTATTGGTCAATTCCCTTCAGATTCTCATATTTCTGAGAATAAAGTCTCTTTTAATATTCATTGAAGATTTTTTGAATTTCTAAGGAGTCTGTTGTTATTTTGTCTTTGTCATTTCTGATTGATGAAATTAGAGATTTTACTCTTTTTTTCCTGGTTAGGTTAGCCAAAGGTTTATCTATTTTATTGACCTTATCAAAAAACCAACTTTTTGACTTATTGATCTGTTGTATAATTCTTTTGTTTTCAATTTCATTTAATTCTGCTCTAATTTTGTTTATTTCTTTTCTTGTACGGGGTTTGGGGTTAGAATGTTCTTCCTTTTCCAGTTGCTTGAGATGTTCCATTAAGTTGTTAATTTCCTAGCAGGGCTGAGTACGTTGGATACTTTTTCTTCCATTCCTGAGATACTTTACTAAGAAGAATATGTTCCAGCTCCATCCATGTAAACATGAAAGAGGTAAAGTCTCCATCTTTCTTTAAGGCTGCATAACATTCCATGGTGTACATATACAACAATTTATTGCTTTCATATGAAAGCTATAATCCAGTTATAACCTAAGAATAGGGGGAAGGGGGAGAGGAAGGGGTAAGAGGGGGAAGGATTTGTGGAGGTAGGGTGATTGGTGGGATTACACCTGTGGTGCATCTTACAAGAGTACATGTGAAACTTATTAAATGTAGAATATAAATGTCTTAACGCAATGACTAAGAAATTGCCAGGAATGCTTTGTTAATCAGTGTGATAAAAATGTGTTAAATGGTGTATAAAACCAGTTTATGGTGCCCCACGATTGCATTAATGTACACAAGTACGATTTAATAAAAAAAGAAAGTCGTTAACTTTCTCTCTTTCCATTCTCTTGAGGAAGGATTGCAGTGCTATAAATTTTCCTCGTAGGAATGTCTGTGCGGTATCTCAGAGGTTCTGATAATTCGTGTCTTCATTGTCATTTTGTTCAAAAAATTTGGCAATTTCTGACCCTCCCACCCCCAGAAAAGCTGCACTGGCACCCGTGATCGGCACCCTCATAGACCTCTGGAAGAGCTGCACCAGGAACCCTGATCGGAACCCTCCCAGCTCTGGAAGAGCTGTGCCGGGACCCGTGATTACACTCTCCCAATCCTCTGGAAGAGCTCCACTGGGACCTGTGATCAGCACCCTCCTGGACTTCTGGAAGAGCTGTACCAGGACCCATGATCAGCAACCTTTCACCTCTGGGAGAGCTGTGCTGGGACCCATGATTGGTATCCTCCCAAACCCCGGTAAGAGCTGCACCAGGACCCTCCTGGACCTCCAGAAGAGCTGCACCAAATCCCTCCTGGACCTACGGAAGAGCTGCCCTGCAAACAGCAATCAGCACTCTCCTGGACCCTGTTAAAAGCTGTGGCAGGACCCCCTCAGACCTGAGTAAGAGCTGCGTCCTCCCAGACCCTGGGATTCCTGAAAGCGATGAAGTGGCTTCACAAGGCACAGAGTCTCTTCTCCATGAAATTATGAAAGAGAACTTACCAGACATGCCAAGAGATTCTGAATTTCAGGTACCTGACAGTTTCAGAACTCCAGCATGACTCAACAGAAATGAGACATCCCCCAGAAACATCATAATCAATTTCACTAAAGTTAATATGAAGGATAAAATTCTGAATGCAGCCAGACGAATGAAAACCATTACCTACAAGGGGAAGACTATTAGAATAACTGCAGATCTCTCTGCTGAAACCTTTCAAGCTAGAAGAGGATGGTCATCGACTCTTAATCTCCTAAAACAAAATAACTTTCAACCCAGGATCTTGTACCCAGCTAAACTGAGTTTCATTTATGACTGACAAATTAAATACTTCAAAGACATTCACATGTTGAAGAAATTTGTGATAACTAAACCAGCTCTCCAGGATATTCTCAGACCTATCCTCCATAAAGACCAGAATAATCCTCCACCACAAAAGTAAACCCACCCAGAAAATTTTGATCAAATGCCAACTTCCACAGTCGCAAAAGGATTAAAAATGTCCACGAGACTCTCGAAAAGCTTATCAATATTCTCAATTAATGTGAATGGTTTAAGCTGTCCTCTAAAGAGGCACAGATTGGCTGACTGGATACAAAAACTCAAGCCAGATGTCTGCTGCATACAAGAATCACATCTTACATTAAAAGACAAATATAGACTCAAGGTGAAGGAACGGTCATCTATATTCCAGGCAAATGGAAAGCAGAAAAAAGCAGGTATTGCAATCCTGTTCGCAGAAGATATAGACTTTAAATGAACCAAAATAAGGAAGGATAAGGATGGACACTTCATATCTGTTAAAGGTAATACTAAATATGATGAGATCACAATTATTAATATTTATGCACCCAACCTGAATGCACCTCAATTTATAAGAGAAACTCTAAAAGACGTGAACAACTCGATTTCCTCAAGTTCCATAGTAGTTGGGGATTTTAACACCCCTTTAGCAGTGTTGGATAGATCCTCCAAAAAGAAGCTAAGCAAAAAATTTTAGATTTAAACTCCACCATTCAACATCTGGACTTAACAGACATCTACAGAACATTTCATCCCAACAAAACTGAATACACATTCTTCTCATCAGCCCACAGAACATACTCCAAAATCGACCACATCCTAGGCCACATATCTAACCTCAGCAAATTTTAAAAAATACAAATTATTCCTTGCATCTTCTCAGACCATCATGGAATAAAAGTTGAACTCAATAGCAACAGGAACCCTCATACCCATAGAAAAACATGGAAGCTAAACAACCTTATGCTGAAGGATAGATGGGTTATAGATGAGATTAAGAAGGAAATCACCAAATTTTTGGAAAAAAACAACAACCAAGACACCAATTACAGGAATCTCTGGGATACTGGAAAGGCAGTCCTAAGAGGAAAATTCATAGCACTGCAAGCCTTCCTTAGGAAAACGGAAAGAGAGGAAGTTAATAACTTAATGAGACATCTCAAGCTACTGGAGAAGGATGAACATTCCAACCCCAAACCCAGTAGAAGAAAAGAAATAACCAAAATCAGAGCAGAATTAAATTAAATCAAAAACAAAAGAATTATACAACAGATAAATAAATCCAAAAGTTGTATTTTTGAAAAGGTCAACAAAATAGATAAACTTTTGGCCAACCTAACCAGGAAATAAAGAGTAAAATCTCTAATTTCATGAAGCAGAAATGGTAAAGATGAAATAACAACAGACCCCCTCAGAAATTCAAAAAATCCTTAACAAATATTACAAGAAACTTTACTTTCAGAATATGAACATCTGAAAAAAATCGACCAATACTTGGAAGTACACCACCTACCAAGAGTTAGCTGGAACAAAGTGGCAATGTTGAACAGGCCTACATCAAGTTCTGAAATAGCATCCACTATACAAAATCTCCCTAAAAAGAAAATCCTAGGACCAGATGACTTTACGTCATAATTCTACCAAACCTTTAAAGAAGAACTATTACCTATATTACTAAACCTCTTCCAAAACATAGAAAAAGAAGGAATACTGAGCTGGGTTCTCCTCTTCAACTGTTGCATCTCCTGGAGAATCCAGGTGTCTCTGCAGCAGCTTCTGTCACCCTGTGACCTGCAGGTACCGGGAGATTGTAGGGAGGACACCGGGATATCCCAGTAGCTGGGAAATGCTGTTGCTACTTCGGGAGTATCTAGGTGTCTCTGCAGCAGCTCTGTCAGCCTGTGACCTGCAGGTACTGGAAGATCTGTGGGGAGGACACCGGGACATCCGGAAGCTGGGAAATGTCAACAGTGACACTCCCTGAATTTCAAACCTTGAAAAGCTTTGTTTCTGGTGAGTCTGGGGATATAGGACTCCAGGCATCTCTGGCTGGTGGGATCTGCCTATCATCACCCCTGAGAGGATACAGGGAGTCAGCGAGAGACTTCTGGACCACAAGAGGAGGACTAAAACAGTGGAAAACCGGCAAGTGGTCGCATGTGTTCAATCCGTCTAAACCCGCCCGCAACTTCCACAGGCACGAGAACTTCAAGAGCAAGAGGAAGTGAAAGGAAAATTAGGGCAAGGAAACAGATAAAAGAAATCACCCATGAGGAAGAATCAGCAGAAAACTCCAGGCAACATGAAGAACCAGTCCAGAACAACCCCGCAAAGGGACCATGAGGTAGCTACTGCAGAGGATTCCACCTATACAGAAATGTTAGGAATGACAGAAAGGGAATTTAGAATACACATGTTGAAAACAATGAAAGAAATGATGGAAACAATGAAGGAAACTGCTAATAAAGTGGAAAATAACCAAAAGGAAATCCAAAAACAGAATCAAATCAGAGATGAACGATATGAAGAATATAAAAAGGATATAGCAGAGCTGAAGGAAATGAAACAGTCAATCAGGGAACTTAAAGATGCAATGGAAAGTATCAGCAACAGGTTAGACCATGCAGAAGAAAGAATTTCAGAGGTAGAAGACAAAGTTTTTGAGATAACTCAGATAGTAAAAGAGGCAGAGAAGAAGAGAGAGAAAGCAGAACGTTCACTGTCAGAATTATGGGACTTTATGAAGCATTCCAACATCCGAGTTATAGGAATTCCAGAAGGGGAAGAAGAATGCCCCAGAGGAATGGAAGCCATACTAGAGAATATTATAAAAGAAAATTTCCCAAATATCACCAAAGATTCTGACACACTGCTTTCAGAGGGATATCGGACCCCAGGTCGCCTCAACTCTAAGCGAGCTTCTCCAAGACACATTGTGATGAACCTGTCCAAAGTCAAGACAAAAGAAAAGATTCTGCAAGCTGCCAGGAGTAAGCGCCAGTTGACCTACAGGGGCAAATCCATCAGATTGACCACAGACTTCTCTAATGAAACTTTCCAAGCAAGAAGACAGTGGTCATCTACCTTTAATCTACTTAAACAGAACAATTTCCAGCCCAGAATTCTGTACCCTGCTAAGCTAAGCTTCAAAATTGACGGAGAAATCAAATCATTTACGGATATATAAACATTGAGGAAATTCGCCACAGCAAGACCAGCTCTACAGGAAATACTTCAACCTGTTCTGCACACTGACCACCACAATGGATCAGCAGCAAAGTAAGAACTCAGAAATTAAAGGACAGAACCTAACCTCCACAAGGATGCAAAAGATAAAACTAAGCAATGGACTCTCACAAAATAAGACGAATAGAATACTACCACACTTATCAATTATCTCAATAAATGTTAATGGCTTGAATTCCCCACTGAAGAGACATAGATTGGTTGACTGGATTAAAAAACACAAGCCATCTATTTGCTGTCTGCAAGAAACACACCTGGCTTCAAAAGACAAATTAAAGCTCCAAGTCAAGGGTTGGAAGACAATTTTTCAGGCAAATGGAATTCAGAAGAAAAGAGGAGTTGCGACCATATTTTCAGATACATGTGGATTTAAAGCAACTAAAGTCAAAAAAGACAAAGATGGTCACTATATATTGGTCAAGGGAAAACTACAACAAGAAGACATTTCAATTCCAAATTTTTATGCACCCAATTTAAGTGCTCCCAGATTCTTGAAACAGACCTTACTCAGTCTGAGCAATATGATATCTGATAACACTGGACCCACACCTTTCACCATTAAGTAAGATAGACTCTCACTGGATAAAATATTTAAACTTAAGACATGAAACTATAAAAATACTAGAATAAAGTGCAGGGAAAACTCTTGAAGAAATCGGCCTGGGTGAATATTTTATGAGGAGGACCTCCCGGGCAATTGAAGCAGCATCAAAAATACACTACTGGGACCTGATCAAACTAAAAACTTCTTCTGCTCAGCCAATAACACAATAAGTAAAGCAGAGGAGACAGCCCTCAGAATAGGAGAAGATACTTGCAAGTTATGTCTCCGATAAAGGTTTAATAACCAGATTCCACAGAGAACTGAAACGTATTAGCATGAAAAGAACAAGCGATCCCATCTCAGGCTGGGCAAGGGACTTGAACAGAAACTTCTCTGAAGAAGACAGGCATACGGCCTACAGACATCTGAAAAAATGCTCATCATCCTTAATCATCAGAGAAATGCAAATCAAAACTACATTCAGATATTATCTAACTCTACTAAGATTAGCCCACATCAAGAATCCCAAAGCCATACTGCAAAAGCAGTTTTGAGAGGAAAATTTATTGCTTTAGATGCCTACATTCGAAAAACAGAAAGAGAACACATCAAAGAAGTCACAGGCCATCTTATGGAGTTGGAAAAAGAAGAAGAACAATCTAAGCCTAATGTCAGTAGAAGAAAAGAAATCTCCACAATCAAATCAGAGATCAATGAAATTGAAAACAAAAGAATCATTAAGAAAATTAATGAAACAAGGAGTTGGTTTTTTGAAAAAATAAATAAAATAGATAAACCATTGGCCAGACTAACAAGGAATAGAAAAGTAAAATCTCTAGTAACCTCAATCAGAAATGATAAAGGGGAAATAACAACTGATCCCACAGAGATACAAGAGATCATCTCTGAATACTACCAAAAACTCTATGCCCAGAAATTTGACAATCTGAAGGAAATGGATCAATATTTGGAATCACACCCTCTCCCTAGACTTAGCCAGGAAGAAATAGAGCTCCTGAACAGACCAATTTCAAGCACTGAGATCAAAGAAACAATAAAAAATCCTCCAACCAAAAAATGCCCTGGTCCAGATGGCTTCACTCCAGAATTCTATCAAACCTTCAAGGAAGAGCTTAATCCTTTACTGCAGAAATTATTCCAAAAAATCGAGGAAGAAGGAATCTTCCCCAACACATTCTATGAAGCAAACAGCACCCTGATACCAAAATCAGGAAAAGACCCAAACAAAAAGGAGAATTTCAGACCATTCTCACTCATGAACATAGACGCAAAAATTCTCAACAAAATCCTAGCCAATAGATTACAGCTTATCATCAAAAAAGTCATTCATCATGATCAATTAGGCTTCATCCCAGGGATGCAAGGGTGGTTTAACATACGCAAGTCTATAAACGTTATCCACCATAATAACAGAGGCAAAAATAAAGATCACATGAACCTCTCAATAGATGCAGAAAAAGCATTTGATAAAATCCAGCATCCTTTTCTAATTAGAACACTGAAGAGTATAGGCATAGGTGGCACATTTCTAAAACTGATTGAAGCTATCTATGACAAACCGACAGCCAATATTTTACTGAATGGAGTAAAACTGAAAGCTTTTCCTCTTAGAACTGGAACCAGACAAGGTTGTCCTCTGTCACCTTTACTATTCAACGTAGTGCTGGAAGTTCTAGCCAATACAATTAGGCAAGACAAGGAAATAAAGGGAATCCAAATGGGAGCAGAGCAGGTCAAACTCTTCCTCTTTGCTGACGACATGATCTTATACTTAGAGAACCCCAAAGATTCAACCACAAGTCTCCTAGAAGTCATCAAAAAATACAGTAATGTTTCAGGATATAAAATCAATGTCCACATGTCAGTAGCCTTTGTGTACACCAATAACAGTCAAGCTGAGAAGCTAATTAAGGACACAACTCCCTTCACCATAGTCTCAAAGAAAGTGAAATACCCAGGAATATACCTAACGAAGGAGGTGAAGGACCTCTATAAAGAAAACTATGAAATCCTCAGAAAGGAAATAGCAGAGGATATTAACAAATGGAAGAACATACCATGCTCATGGACGGGAAGAATCAACATTGTTAAAATGTCTATACTTCCCAAAGCAATCTACCTATTCAATGCCATTCCTATCAAAATTCCAACCTCGTACTTTCAAGATTTGGAAAACATGATTCTGCGTTTTGTATGTAACCGGAAAAAAAACCGTTTAGCTAAGGCAGTTCTTAATAACAAAAATAAAGCTGGGGACATCAGCATACCAGATTTTAGTCTGTACTACAAAGCCATAGTGCTCAAGACAGCATGGTACTGGCACAAAAACAGAGACATAGACACTTGGAATCGAATTGAAAACCAAGAAATGAAAGTAACATCTTACAACCACCTAATCTTTGATAAACCAAACAAGAACATACCTTGGGGGAAAGACTCCCTATTCAATAAATGGTGTTGGGAGAACTGGATGTCTACATGTAAAAGACTGAAACTGGACCCACAGCTTTCCCCACTCACAAAAATTGATTCAAGATGGATAAAGGACTTAAATTTAAGGCATGAAATAATAAAAACCCTCCAAGAAAGCATAAGAAAAACACTGGAAGATTTTGGCCTGAGGAAAGACTTCATGAAGAAGACTGCCATGGCAATTGCAACAACAACAAAAATAAACAAATGGGACTTCATTAAACTGAAAAGCTTCTGTACAGCTAAGGAGACAATAACCAAAGCAAAGAGACAACCTACACAATGGGAAAGGATATTTGCATATTTTCAATCAGACAAAAGCTTGATAACTAGGATCTATAGAGAACTCAAATTAATCCACATGAAAAAAGCCAACAATCCCTTATATCACTGGGCAAGAGACATGAATAGAACTTTCTCTAAAGATGACAGACGAATGGCTAACAATCACATGAAAAAATGTTCATCATCTCTATATATTAGAGAAATGCAAATCAAAACAACCCTGAGATATCATCTAACCCCAGTGAGAATGGCCCACATCACAAAATCTCAAAACTGCAGATGTTGGCGTGGATGTGTTGAGAAGGGAACACTTTTACACTGCTGGTGGGACTGCAAACTAGTACAACCCTTCTGGAAGGAAGTATGGAGAAACCTCAAAGCACTCAAGCTAGACCTCTCATTTGATCCTGCAATCCCATTACTGGGCATCTACCCAGAAGGAAAGAAATCCTTTTATCATAAGGACACTTGTACTAGACTGTTTATTGCAGCTCAATTTACAATCGCCAAAATGCCCACCAACCCAGGAATGGATTATCAAGCTGTGGTATATGTATACCATGGAATACTATTCAGCCATTAAAAAAAATGGAGACTTTACATCCTTCGTATTAACCTGGATGGACGTGGAAGACATTATTCTTAGTAAAGCATCACAAGAATGGAGAAGCATGAATCCTATGTACTCAATTTTGATAGGAGGACAATTAATGACAATTATGGTTATGGTGGGGAAACAGAAAGAGGGAGGAGGGAGGTGGGTGGGGCCTTGGTGTGTGTCACACTTTATGGGGGCAAGACATGATTGCAAGAGGGACTTTACCTAACAATTGCCATCAGTGTAACCTGGCTTATTGTACCCTCAATGAATCACCAACAATAAAAAAAAAAAAACATAAAAGAAAAAAAAAAAAAGAAAAAGAAGGAATACTACCCAACACAGTCTACGAAGCAAATATCACCTTGATCCCCAAACCACCAAGAGACCCAACAAGAAAAGAAAATTATAGACCAATATCACTAATGAATATTGATGCAGAAATACTCAATAAGATCCTAAAAAACGGAATCCAATAATACGTCAATAAAAATTATACACCATGACTAAGTGGGATTTTCCCAGGCTCTCAAGGCTGGTTCAATATACGTAAATCTATGAATGTAATTCAGCACCTAAACAAACTAAAATATAAATTCCATTTGATTCTCTCAATGCAGAAAAAGCTTTTAATAATATCCAGGATCCCTTCATGATCATAACACTTAAGAAAATTGGCATAGAATGGACATTTCTTAAACTAATACAGGTCATGTACAGCAAACCAACAGCCAATATCGTATTGAATGGAGTTAAATTGAAATCATTTCCACTTAGATCAGGAACCAGGCAAGGTTGCCCATTGTCTCCATTGCTCTTTAACATTGAAATGGATGTTTTAGCTATTGCAATAAGGGAAGAAAAGGAGATCAAGGGTATACACATAGGGTCAGAGGAGATCAAACTTTCACTCTTCACACATGATATGATTGTATATTTGGAAAACACCAGGGATTCTACTACAAAACTTTTAGAAGTGATCAAGAAAGATCTCAGGCTACAAAATCAATACCCATAAATCTGTAGCCTTTGTACATACTGACAATAACCAAGCAGACGAAACAGTCAAGGACTCTATTCCTTTCACAGTAGACCGAGGAAAAGGAAATCTTTGGGAGTTTATCTAAAAAAAAAAACGTGAAACATCTCTATAAAGAGAACTATGAAACTTTAAGAAAAGAAATAGCTGAAGGTGTTAACAAATGGAAAAACATACCATGCTCATGGCTGGGAAAAATCAACATTGTTAAAATGTCTACATTACCCAAAGCAATATATAATTTTAATGCAATTCCTATCAAAGCTCCATTGTCATATTTTAAAGATCTTGAAAAAATAATACTTCATTTTATATGGAATCAGAAAAAACCTCGAATAGGCAAAACATTACTGAGAAATAAAAACAAAGCAGGAGGAATCACAGTACCAGACATTAGACTGTACTATAAATTGATAGTGATCAAAGCAGCATGGTACTGGCACAAAAACAGAGAAGTAAATGTCTGGAACAGAATAGAGAAGCAAGATATGAATCCAGCTACTTACCGTTATTTGATCTTTGACAAGCCAATTAAAAACATTCAGTGGGGAAAAGATTCCCTATTTAACAAATGGTGCTGGGCAAACTGGCATGTGATCTGTAAAAGACTGAAACTGGACCCACACCTTTCACCATTAAGTAAGATAGACTCTCACTGGATTAAAGATTTAAACTTAAGACATGAAAGTATAAAAATACTAGAAAAAAGTGCAGGAAAAACTCTTGAAGGAATCGGCCTGGGTGAATATTTTATGAGGAGAACTGTCCAGGTAATTGAAGCAGTATCAAAAATAGATTACTGGGACCTGATTAAGCTAAAAAGCTTCTGCACAGCCAAGAACATAGTAAGTAAAGCAATCAGACAGCCCTCAGAATCGGAGAAAATATTTGCAGTTTATACCTCCAATAACGGTTTAATAACCAGAGTTCACAGAGAACTTAAACATATTAACAAGAAAAGAACAGGTGATCCCATCTCAGGGTGGGCAAAGTTCTTGAAGGGCAACTTCTCTAAAGAAGACAGATGCACGATCTACAGACACATGAAAAAAAAAGCTCATCTCCTTAATCATAAGAGAAATGCAAATTAAAACTATTTTGAGGTATCACCTAACCCCAGTAAGAGTAGCCCACATAAAAAAATCCCAAAACCAGAGATGTTGGCATGGATGCGGAGAAAAGAGTACACTTCTACACTGCTAGTGGGAATGCGTACTAATATGTTACTTTTTGAAGGATGTTTGGAGAATACTTAGAGGTCTAAAAATAGACCTGCCATTCGATCCTATAATTCTTTTACCAGGTATATATCCAGAAGAGCAAAAATCACAATATAAGAAAGACATCTGTACCAGAATGTTTATTGCAGCCCAATTCATAATTGCTAAGTCTTGGAAGGAGCCCAAGAGCCCATCGGTCCACGAATGGACTAGCAAATTGTGGTATATGTACACAATGGAATATTACGCAGTCTTAAAGAAAGATGGAGACTTTACCTCTTTCATGCTTACATGGATGGAGGTGGAACATATTATTCTTAGCAAAGTATCTCAAGAATGGAAGAAAACGTATCCAATATACTCAGCCCCACTCTAAAGCTAATTTATAACTTTCATATGAAGGCTATAACCCAACTATAGCACAAGAATATGGGGAAAGGGCCAAGGGAGGGGAAGGTAAGTGGGAAGTCAGGGTGGAGGGAGGGCAATCGTGGGGCCACACATACGTTACATCTTAGAATGGGTACAGGTGAAACCTACTAAATGCCGGATACAAATGTCTACATACAATACCTAGGAAAATGCCATGAAAGCTATGTTGAATAGTTTGACGAGAATATTTCAGATGGTATATGAAACCTGCACATTGTACCCCTTGATTGCACAAGTGTACACAGATATGATTTAACTATAAAAAATAAATAAACAAATTCAATACCAAAAAAAATAATGGCAATTTCCGTCTTAATCTTGTCCATGACCCAGCAATCATTCAGCATACGGCTATTTAACTTCCGTATTTTTGTATAAGTATGCAGATTCCTGTTGTTACTGAGTTCGAATTTTATTCCATGGTGGTCTGAGAAGATGCAAGAAATAATTTTTATTCCTTCAAATTTACTGTGTTTAGACTTGTGACCTAAGATGTGATCGATTTTGAAGTATGTTCTGTGGGCTGATGAGAAGTATGTGCATTCAGTTTTGTTGGGATGAAATGTTCTGTAGTTGTCTGTTAAATCCAAATGTTGGTTGGTTAGGTTTAAATATAAATTTTCTTTGCTCAGCTTCTTATTGGAGGATCTATGCAACACTGCCAAAGGAGTGTTAAAATCTCCGACTAGTATGGAGCTGGAGGAAATCAAGTTGCTCATGTCTGTTAGAGTTTCTCTTATAAGTGGTGCATTCTAATTGGGTGCATAAATATTAATAATTGAAATCTCATCATCTTGAGTATTACTCTTAGCAAATATAAGTGACCATTCTTATCCTTCCTTACTTTTGTTGGTTTAAAGCCCATTGAATCTGTAAATATAATTACAACACCTGCTTTTTGCTGATTTCCATTTGCCTGAAATATGGACGACCATCCTTTGACCCTGAGTCTATATTTATCTTTTAAGGTAAGATGAGATTCTTGTATACAGCAAATATGTGGCCTGAGTTTTTGTATCCAGTCTTCCCACCTGTGCCTCTTTAGAGGACAGTTTAAGCCATTTACATTAATGGAGAATAATGGTGAGCCTTGTAAAATTTTGGGTATTGAGTTTTTCTAAAGTCCAGTGAACATTTTTAATCCTTTTGCCACTGTGGAAGTTGGAGTTGGATCAAAAGTTTCTGAGTGAGTTTACTTTGGCGGTAGAGGATTGTGCTGGCCATTATGTAGGTAGGTCTGAGAATATCGTGAAGAGCTGGTTTGATTATGGCAAATTTCTTCAACATGTGAATGTCATTAAAGCATTTGATTTCTCCATCATAAATGAGACTCAGTTTAGCTGGATACAGTGTCCTGGGTTGAAAGTTATTTTGTTTTAGGAGATAAAATTCGATTACCACTCTCTTCTGGCTTGAAAGGGTTCAGCAGAGAGATCTGCAGTCATTCTAATATTCTTCCCTTTGTTTGTTATGATTTTCTTATGTATGACTGCTTTCAGAATTTTCTCCTTCATATTAACTTTAGTGAAGTTGATTGTGATGTGCCTGAATCGTGCTGGGGTTCTGAAACTGTCTGCTATCTGAATTTTAGAATCTCTTGGTATGTCTGGAAAATTCTCTTTCATAATTTCATGGAGAAGAGCCTGTATGCGTTGAGAAGCCACTTCATCGCTTTCAGGAATTCCAATGAAGTGGATATTACCCTTCTTTGAATTATTCCAGAGCTCTCTGAGATTATGGTCTGTTTTTTCTCTCCATTTCTCTTCCTCTTTGAGAGTTTGGGAGCTTCAAAAGCTTTGTCTTAAATGTCAGAAATCCATTCTTCTGCTTGCTCCACTCTGTTACTGAGGGATTCTACTGTATTTTGCAGATCTTTGGGGGCTGAAAATTCTTGCTTCAATGTGTCAAAATCTTCAGTGGTTTTGTCTTTAAATTCGTTGAATTTTTGAGACAACTTTTGAATTGCTCCTCGAATTTCTAATTCCAACTTTTGAATTGCTCCTCAATTTTCTTATTCCAACTTTTCCTCC
Source organism: Nycticebus coucang (assembly GCF_027406575.1). NCBI lineage: Eukaryota > Metazoa > Chordata > Mammalia > Primates > Lorisidae > Nycticebus > Nycticebus coucang. The sequence goes on from NC_069804.1 coordinate 89,699,523, forward strand.
ATTCTATTAATCTTGTTTGCAATCCAAATTCTGAATTCAATTTCTGACATCTTGGTCAACTGTTTATGAATGGGATCTTCAGTTACATCTGCCATATCTTTCCTTGGGGGTTTGATCTACTCCTGTTATTCATGTTACCAGAGTTTTTCCACTGATTCCACCCCATAATTATTTTGCACCATTTGACTGAATGAGTGGAGAAAGAAAAGTTGGGTTCGGGGCACCAGGAGTAGTGATTAACCAGCCCTTTGCCCAAAATATGGGACTGGTGTCTGTACCTTTTCCCCTGGAGGTTTGCCAAGGACAGATACAGTGCTATGGCCTGAGAAACTGGGGACCTGCTTGGTGTGGTGGGGCTAAGTGGCTCTGTCTTGTTTTCAGCTGGTCTCTGTCCAACCCTAGTGAATCAGTTACTCTGGGTTGAAGTCTCAGCTGTGGAGAAATACCAGCCAATAAGTCACCCCGCCCCCCCACAGGGAACAATTGGAAAAGGAAAATCAAACCTTCTTCCAACCAAACACCCAGAGTACCACCTGGATAGTCTTTGGGTGATTGGCTCAGTTCAAAATGTCCAAATCAATTGTCTCAGTCAGCACCTGTCTCAGGTGGGAGAGTTTAAGAGGTCTCTGGCAACTGGATCACAGTGGTCTTGTGATTACTCTGATATGGTTTGCTCCAGTGCTGTGTGGAGTCAGGAGGAGCCACCCAGCAAATAGATCAGTCTGGGAAGGTTGATGCCTCCTTCCCCACCTTGCACCTCTCTTACACCCAGTCAATGATAGCCCTGCAGTTGGCTGACCCAGTTGCCTGTAGTGAACAGATACTCCAGGGGTTTGCACCTGCCTGAATCACAAGGAAATCTACCTCTGCTCCCTGCCTCTATCTAGCAGGAGGAGGTGAGGCCTGCCAACCTCAGGCACTTGATAAAGGCTGGGGGTTGTTCACTCAGTTCCAGCCCTGCCCGTGATTGATGTTACTGACAGAACAAAACAGAACAATTTTGTGGGAGTTTGTTTCTGTTCCTGCTAGATTCCCCTGCAGAAGAGAAGCTGTCAGTTCTATCCTCTGCTTTCCTTTGTCTATAGGCTGATGATCCCCTGAGGGCCAGGTGGGTCTTAGGCTCAGTAAAGCGGTCCTCTGGGTCAGCCCCACCCTGGAAACTTCCCCGGTCTGTGAGTGTGTTTCTAGTCCCTGTGCTCCACCCAGGTCGGTACCACCTCAGGCAAATCCTTTACTCACAGGGCCTACATTTCCATCCCAGATCTGTTCCATGGTGTAGATGCCTGGCCTCCTCTGGTTGCCCTGGGAGACAGGGGGTGTGGCTTTAGAATATCTAGAAGTGAGCCATATTGTTGCTAAAAGACAGCTACTGTTCCATGCCTTGGGGCACTGCTGCTCTGGTGTGGTTCCCTCTCAGCCGACCGTCCTCTCCTTGCTCCCATGCCCCAGAGTCAGCACTGACCAGCTGCAGTTTAGGCACTGTCCACACCCCTCGAGAAATCACCCAAGAATCTGGACTCCTGGGGGACAGGCCTCCAAACCTCAGAGTAAGAGTGGAGGGGAGTGCTGGGAGCTCAGATTTGCAGGTAGAGACTATATACAGTTTTATACAGTTTTATGCCTGGCAGGAGAAGGCCATGACACCCTAGTAGTGGAGGTATGTCCAGTTTTTTAGAGGGTCTCTCCTGTGGAGTATAGTGGGAGGACCTTTGAACTCTGCTCGTTTGTTTGTGGGGCACTCTGAGCCGTTCTCATGGGGGAGGGGACTCCCATCCACTTGGTGATGGATTTTGTACTTTTTGTTTGTATCCTTTTGGTTGCAGCTTGCCTCAGCAGGGTTGATGTGCATTCTTCAACCTTCTCTCTTAGTGCAGCTCAAATCCATGAGGTTACCTGCTAAATTTCTGTCCTTTAACTCTCTTTCTGGACTGGAGCCTCTGCGGAAAGCTGGCTTCAGTCAGCCATCTTGTCTCTGCCCCACTGCCTGAAATATAGTTTTCCAACTGTTTTTCTGAGTCATATTTTGTCCTTGGAGGTTAGATGTACATCCTGAATACATAATATAGTTGGATTTCACTTTTTTTTTTTTTTATCCAGTAAGCCATCTTGTGGCTCTTAAAGTGGGGAAGTAAAGTCATTCACATTTATTGAGAGAATTGTTAAATATGGTGGAGATGTGTTAGTCTTGTTTTTGGGTAGTCTATCACCTAGTTTTATTACTTGGTCCATTGTGGAGGCTAGGCTTTGATCTTGTTTTATGGGTGTCTTGACTTTGCTCATGGTCCACTGTGCTGGTCTTTTGTAGTATAGTCTGAGTATTTCCTGCAGAGCTGGTCTTGTAGTGGTGTATATTATCAATGATTGCTTGTCAGTAAAATATTTTATTTCTCCATTAAATACAAAACTTGGTTTAGCAGGATACAATGTCCTATGTTGGAAATTCTTTTTATTTTTGAGATTATTGAAAAGTAGGCGCCCAATCTCTTCAGATTTATAATGTTTCAGTTGATAAATCCACTGTCACTCTAATGGATTTGCCCTTGTAAGTCAGTTGGTGCTCATTCCTGGTGGCTTGCAGAATTTTCTCTTTTATTTTGACCCGGACTAGGTTCATTACAGTATGTCTAGGAGATCCTCTGTTTGTATTGAGACAAATTGGGGTTAGATTTTTAAAATTAAATCATAAAGAGGTTGATCATGTATACATTAATGCATTTATGGGGTACAATGTGCTGATTTCATATACAATTTGGAATGCTTATATCATACTGGTTAATATTTCCCTCACCTCATTTACTTAATTATTGTGTCAAGACATTTATACTCTATACTTAATAGATCCAACATGGACCCTTTCAATATGCACCATTTTATTTTATTTTATTATTTTTTTTATTGTTGGGGATTCATCGAGGGTACAATAAGCCAGGTTACACTGATTGCAATTGTTAGGTAAAGTCCCTCTTGCAATCATGTCTTTCCCCCATAATGTGTGACACGCACCATTTTTAAAAGGATCATGTCTGAATCTTTTCTTATGCTTGGGAAATTTTCCATTATGATATCCTCCAGTAGGGCTTCCTTGTCTTTGGGCCACTCTTCTTCTCCTTCAGGGATACCTGTAATTTTTATGCTTGCATGCTTTGTGAAGTCCCATAATTCTCTAAGAGATTCCTGTCTTTTTACCGTCTTTTGCCTCTTTCAATGATTGAGTTAGCTCAAGAGCTTTGTCTTCAAGATCTAAGATTCTTTCTTCTCCATGATTATCTATTATTGAAAGTTTCTACTGCAGTTTGAAACTACTGAATGACTCCTTCAATTCTTTAAACTCTGTTATAGCATTTCTAATGTCATCATGTCTTTCATTTATTTCTTGGATCAATTTTTGGATTTCCTTTGATGGTCTTCCACTTCACCTTACACTTACTTCATTGTTTTTGTCATACATAATCTAAATTATTTTCCTGTCATTTCCATAATTTCTTTATATATGGGATCATCTATGGTGGCTGCCTCATGATCCCTTGGGATGTTTGATCTGTTTTAGTTTTTTGTGTTGCCAGAATTTTTTTGTTGGTTCCTTTCATGTGTGGTTTCTACTTGTTTACTTCCTTCCCTTACTTCTCTTGCATTCTCCGTCTCCTTAAATACTCCTTGTCTTTGTGCTTTGATTTGGAAGTGGGCTTCAGGTACAGGGTTGAATAGGAGAGAAAAGAGAAGGGGAAAGAAAACAAGAAAAGAAAGATGGAAAGAGAGAAAAGACAAGAAAATAAAGGGCATTCAAATGGGAGCAGAGGAGGTCAAACTCTCCTTTTCTGCTGATGATATGATCTTATACTTAGACAACGCTAAAGACTCAACCACAAGACTCTTGGAAGTCATCAAAAATTCAGTAATATCTGCAAATCAAAACAACCCTGAGATATCATCTAACCCCAGTGAGAATGGCCCACATCACAAAATCTCAAAACTGCAGATGCTGGTGTGGATGTGGAGAGAAGGGAACACTTTTACACTGCTGGTGGGACTGCAAACTAGTACAACCTTTCTGGAAGGAAGTATGGAGAAACCTCAAAGCACTCAAGCTAGACCTCCCATTTGATCCAGCAATCCCGTTACTGGGCATTTACCCAGAAGGAAAAAAATCCTTTTATCATAAGGACACTTGTACTAGACTGTTTATTGCAGCTCAATTTACAATCGCCAAAATGTGGAAACAGCCTAAATGCCCACCAACCCAGGAATGGATTAACAAGCTGTGGTATATGTATACCATGGAATACTATTCAGCCATTAAAAAAATGGAGACTTTACATCCTTCGTATTAACCTGGATGGATGTGGAAGACATTATTCTTAGTAAAGCATCACAAGAATGGAGAAGCATGAATCCTATGTACTCAATTTTGATATGAGGAAAATTAATGACAATTATGGTTATGGGGGGGGAAGAAAGAGGGAAGGAGGGAGGGGGGTGGGACCTTGGTGTGTGTCACAGTTTATGGGGGCAAGACATGATTGCAAGAGGGACTTTACCTAACAATTGCAATCAGTGTAACCTGGCTTATTGTACCCTCAATGAATCCCCAACAATAAAAAAAAAAGTTAAAAAAAAATTCAGTAATATCTCAGGATATAAAATCAATGTCCACCAGTCAGTTGCCTTTCTATACGCCAACAGCAGCCAAGATGAGAGGTAAATTAAAAACTCCACTCCCTTCACCATAGCCCCAAAGAAAATGAAATACTTAGGAATGTACCTAACAAAAGAGGTAAAGGACCTCTATAAAGAAAATTATGAAACCCTAAGAAAGGAAATAGCAGAGGATATTAACAAATGGAAGAACTTATCATGGTCATGGCTGGGAAGAATCAACATTGTTAAAATGTCTATACTTCCCAGAGCAATTTACCAATTCAATGCCATTCTTATTAAAATACCAACATCCTACTTTCAAGTTCTGGAAAAAAATGATTCTGCATTTTGTATGGAACCAGAAAAAACTCCACATAGCTAAGGCAGTTCTTAGTAATAAAAACAAAGGTGGGGGTATAATTATACCAGATTTCAGCTGGGGGTATAATTATACCAGGCTGTATTACAAGGCCATAGTGGTCAAGAAAGCATGGTACTGGCACAAATAGAGACATAAACATTTGGAAGTGAATAGAAAACCAGAAAATAAAACAAACAACTTACAGCCACCTAATCTTTGATAAACTAAACAAGAGCATCCACTGGGGGCAAGACTCCCTATTCAATAAATGGTTCTGGGAGAATTGGATATCCACACGTAAAAGACTGAAACTGGACCCACACCTTTCTCCACTCACAAAAATTGATTCAAGATGGATAAAGACTTAAATCTAAGGCATGAAACAATAAAAATCCTCAAAGAAAGAGTAGGAAAAACACTGAAAGATATTGGCCTGGGGAAAGACTTTATGAGGAAGACTGCCATGGCAATAGCAACAACAGCAATAATAAACAAATGGGATTTAATTAAACTGAAAAGCTTCTGTACAGCCAAGGAGACAACAACCAAAGCAAATAGACAACCTACACAATTGGAAAGGATATTTGCATATTTTGAATCAGACAAACTTAATAACCAGGATCTATACAGAACTTCAATTAATCCACAAGAAAAAAAGCAACAATCTCATACATCAATGGGGAAGAGAGATGAATAGAATCTTCTCTAAAGCTGCTGCCTCAGTTGCGCTTCTGAAAGGTCTAACCCTGGGGCCTGCCATGTCTTACTGCCAGCAGGAAGGGAAGGACGGAATCATATTTGTGACCAAAGAAGACCATGAAACCCCAAACAGCACAGAGCTGGTGGCCGATGACCCTAATGATCCATACGAAGAGCATGGATTGATACTGCCAAATGGAGACATTAACTGGAACTGCCTGTGCCTTGGAGGAATGGCCAGCGGCCCCGTGGGGAACAGTTTAAGTCAGTATTTTCATGCTTCCACTATAGTATGGAGGAAGTCAAGGGATAAGACTGTATAGACCAGTTCCGGGCCATGCAGGAATGTATGCAGAAGTACCCAGACCTCTATTCCCAAGAGGATGAGGAGGAGGAAGAGAAGAAGCCAGCAGAACATGTAGAAGAAACGGCTGTCACTGAGGCAACTGCAACCAAAGAAGAGGAGGGGTCAAGTAATGAAGGCCAGAAGGCACTGGAGCCCAGTCCTTCCATTTTCAAGTGATATGGACCGTTTACAAAATGTCTTTTAGTCACCTGCCAAGAAAGTATCTTATTCTCTGTTTTGTGCACTGTAGTGTACAAGATAACTTATTTTAATGCTCAGACGTCTTGGCCTGTTGATATATACAATGAAAAAAATGGGGATTGTATGTATGTGTTTCATATACAAACCAGTCAGCAAATGTAGCCTCCACTTTTGAATTCGCTTCTCGGATTGCTCTGAATTTTACTACTTTGGAATAGTGGGTTGAACATTGCCAGCATCCCAAAAAAACTATCCAGGAATGTTTCTTATGAGTGAGTTGGATTATTCTGATTCATTATATTTATACCTTTTAGTAGATTTTATACCCTTTGGGTAATGAAAGAGAAACAAAACATCTTCCTTCAAAATGCTGGGGTGGAACCAATTTCTGGTAGAAGAGGCCAGATGGTGAGTTACTTACTACTCAAAAACCATCTTGACTTTGAGCATATAATTGTATTAATTCCTGATACATTTTGGTTTCCATTTTTTAGGTTTTATAATTTCAGAAGGTGGAGATTTGGACCCTCCCATTCATGATCCCTTTATAGTGAAGAGAAAGGCTGGTTCTTAATGTTCTTGCTATTCCAAAAGCTCTGGTTTGGGGCCTATGTTCACACTGGCTTTTATTCTGGTCAGATGCAATGTTCTTGAGAGGTGTTGACCCAGTTGTTACCAGAGTAGCAACCAGGAGAAGTAAGAGTGTCAATTAAGTACTCAATTAAAATAAAATGTGATTTCTACGTGATTTTGAATGTGTTCTTTGCTTTTCCTAATAAAAATTATTTTTGATGTAAGGAAGTATAAATTATGAAAAATTAAATTGAAGCTCATCTTTAAAGGTAAAAAAAGACGCAGACAAATGGCCATCAAACATGAAAAAATGGTCATCATCCCTAATTATTAGAGAAATGCAAATTAAAACTGCCCTGAGATATGATCTAACCCCAGCGAGAATGGCTTATATCACAAAATCTCAAAACTGCAGATGCTGGCATGGATGTGGAGAGAAAGGAACACTTTTATACTGCTGGTGGGACTGCAAACTGACACAACCTTTTTGGAAGGAAGTATGGAGAAATCTCAAAGAACTCAACCTAGACCTCCCATTTGATCTTGCAGTCCCATTACTGGGCATATCTCCAGAAAAAAAAAAAAAAAGCTTTTATTATAAAGACACTGTACTAGGCTGTTTATCGCAGCCCAATTTACAATTGCTAAAATGTGGAAACAGTCTAAATGTCCTTCAACTGGAATGGATTGGTAAACTGTGGTATATGTATACCATGGTATATTATTTGGCCATAAAGAATGGAGATTTTGCAGCATTTGTACTAATCTGGATGGAGGTGGAACACATTATTCTCAGGGAAGCATCACAGGAATGGAGAAGTATGAATCCTATGTATTCAATTTTGATATGAGGACAATTAATGACACCTAATGATACAGTGGGGCATGGGGGAAGGGGAGGCCAGACATAGAAGGAGAGAGTGGGTGAGGGAAAAGAAAAGAAGAAAAAAAAGATAAGAAAAGAAAATAGTGACTAATGTTCACATAAATTGGATTTACTTTTGACCAAAGTACATTACTTAAACATTAATTTTTAATTCAACTTGTTAATATGTTGTTTGGGATATTGCATCCTTACTTATGGGTGAAATATGTTTGTAATTTCCCCTTTATAATAATATATTCTCTCCAATTTTAATGTCAGGTATACCCAGATCAGGTAGAAAGATTTTGAAGTATTTCTTCTTTTTCTATTGTCTATAAGATATGGCATGATCTGTTTTTTTTTTTTTAAATTATCTTTTACTTTCATTTATAAATATTAGTTGTCTAATTTTTGAGACTTAAAAAAAAAAATAAGAAGTTAACTGATAACTCCATACTGAATCTCAAAGTCAAAGCATTCTATAGTAGACATACTCTTATTTGACAATGTGAATGTTACTTTCTTTGCATTATTATTATTATTATTGCTTAATATTTCAATGCAGCAATTCTCTGTTTTCTTTTCTGAATATATTTATGTATGTTCATTTTTATGAGGTTTTTATTTCTAGTTCTTATCTTAAACATTGTTATTGTTATTAAATTTTAAGCCTCTTTAATTTTGTAAAGGCAAAAAATGGAAGCCTAATAAACCCATGTATATGTAACAATTTTAAAAAGTTGAACAAGTCTTATATTTAAGTCTTTAATTCATACTGAGTTAATTTTTGTTTATCATGAGGGATAGGAATCCAGTTTGATTCTTCTTCATGTGGCTATACAATTTTCCTGGCACCAGTTATTGAATAGTATTTTCTTTCCCCAGTGTATGTTTTTGTGTGCTTTCTCAAAGATCAGTTTGTTGTAGGTATATGGATTTATTTCTGGGCTCTCTAATGCATTCCATCAGTCTATGTGTCTATTTTCATGCCAGTATCATGCCATTTTCTTGATATAGCCTTGTAGTATAGCTTGACATCAGAAAGTGAGATGCTTCCAGTCTTGTTGTTTTTGATTTAGATTGCTTTGGTTATTTGGCTCTTTTTTGTTTTCATATACATTTTACATTTTTCTAATTCTGTGAAAAATGACATTGGTATTTTGATTGAAGTTGAATTGAAACTATAGATTGCTTTGGGCAATATAGTTGTTTTAACAATATTGATTCTTCTGATCAATGAGCATGAGATAGTTTTTCATTCATTTGTGTCATCTATTATTTCTTTCATTAAGAAATAATTTAAATTTGTTCCTAGATATTTTTATTTTCTTAAAGGATTGTAAATGTGATTACATCCCTGATTTGGTTTTCATATTGATCATTGGTGTATAAAAATCCTAATAATTTTTATATGTTGATTTTGTAACTAGAGACTTCAGAATCTACTTATCAAACCTAAGAGTCTTTTGGAAGAGTCCCTAGGGTTTTCTAGATGTAACATCATATCATTAGAAAACAGAGATAATTTGACTTCTATTCGACTTTGGATGCCCTTTATTTCTTTTGACTAATTGTTCTGATTGGGACTTCTAGTGCTATGTTGAATAGAAATGGTGAAAGTGGGCATTCTTATTTTGTTCTTGTCTCAGGGTGAATGGTTTCAACTTTTTTCCATTCAGTATGATGTTGGCTGTGGGTATGTCATATATGGCTTTTATTATTATGTTTCTTTTATTCCTAGTTTGTTGAGAGTTTTTAATCATGAATTATTGGTGGATAATATCAACTTCTTTTTCTGCAGCTATTAAGATGATCCTATGTTTCCCCCCCAATTTTGTTAATGCGGTGAATCACATTTAATGATTTGTGTATGTCAAGCCATCCTTGCATCCTGGGGATAAAGCCCACTTGATCATGGTGTGTTAGCCTTTTGATATTCTGTTGAGTTTAGTTTGCTAGTATTTTGTTAAGGATTTTTGTGTCTGTTCATCAGAGGTATTGTTATGTGGTTTTCTTTTTATTGTTGCATCACTTCCTGGCTTTGGTATTAGGGTGATATTGATTTTGTAGAATAATTTAGGTAGGATTTCCTCCTTCTCAATCCTTTGGAGCAATATCAATACAATTGACACCAGTTCTTCATTGTAGGTCTGGTAGAATTTTGCAGCAAATTCCTCTATTCCTCATATTTTTAAAAAATTGCTTATTTAGTCTCAGCACTTTCTGTTTTCATATTAAGGCGTTCTATTTCTTCCTGGTTCAATTTTGGGAGGTTGTATGCTTTCAGGGATTCATTTATTTCCTCTAGGTATTCTAATTTGCAAGCATATAGTTGTTTATTATATTCCCCGATGATATTTTTTTATTTCTGTAGTATCAGTTATAATGTCACCTTCACATTTCTGATTGTGTTTATTTGGATCATTTTTCTTCTTTTCTTGATTGATCTAGCTAGTGGTTTATCAATAGCATTTATTTATTTGCTTATTTTTTTAGACAGAGTCTTAAGCTGTCATCCTGGTTAGAGTGCCATAGCATCATAGCTCACAGCAATCTCAAACTCTTGGTCTTAAGCAATTCTCTTGCCTCAGCCTCCCAAGTAGCTGGGACTATAGGCATCCGCCACAATGCCCAGCTATTTTTTGGTTGTAGTTTCCATTTTTGTATTAATATGGATGGAGTTAAAGAATGTTCTTCTTAGTAAAGTAGTATAAGAATGAAGCAAGTATTCAATGTGATCAATACTAACATGAGACTAATAGACAAAGAAGTACTCACCCATAAGAGAGAAAAACACAATTAAAATCAATTGGGAGAAATGACAGGAAGGAAAGTGGAGAGGGAAATTGGTAAGTTCTCACCTAATGGGGGCAATGTAAAGTTATACAGCACAAACCCTGGGTGACAGGTTTAAGTATAACTTGAACTTTATCTAATAAGTGCAAACAATGTAACATTATCATTTTTATCCTTAAATTAATCTGAAGTACATTAAAAATAAATCTTTTCATATATGTTATTTTTCTATTAAATCATAAACACAGAGATCATGTATACATTAATGCATTTATGGGGTACAATGTGCTGGTTTCATATAGAATTAGGGATACTTACAACACACTGGTTAGTATATACCTCATCTCATTTACTTAATTATTGTGTTGACATTTATACTCTATTCTAATAGATCCGACGTGTACCCTTACATTATGCACTATAGGTGTGATCCCACTATTCACCCTCCCTAGGTCGGACCTTCCCCCTCCCCTCCGATCCCCCCTCCTCCCTCCTTCATCTTGGGCCATAGTTGTGATCTACTCTTCATATGAAAGTGTGAGTGATTGTGACTGGTTCCATAATAGTACTTGAGTACACTGGATATTTTTTCTTCCATTCTTGAGATACTTTACTAAGTAGGATATGTTCCAGCTCCATGCATGTAAATGTAAAAGAGGTAAAGTCTCCATCTTTTTTAAGGCTGCATAATATCCCATGACATACATATACCACAATTTATTAATCCATTCATGGATTGATGGGCACTGGGGTTCTTCCAAGACTTGGCAATTATTAATTGAGCTGTAATGAGCAATCTGGTGCAAATATCTTTGTTGCCAACTTATTTTTGGCCTTTTGGATATACATCTAGTAGAGGAATTTCAGGATCAAACAGCAAGTCTACTTTACATCCCTGAGTATTCTCCATAATTCTTTCCAAAAGGGACATATTAGCTTGCACTCCCACCAGTAGTGCAGAAGTGTTCCCTTTTCTCCACATCCACACCAACATCTGTAGTTTTGTGACTTTGTTATGTGAGCCACTCTTACTGGAGTTAGATGATATCTCAAAGTGGTTTTGATTTGCATTTCTCTAATGTTTAAAGACAATGAGTATTTTTTCATGTTTCTGTAGGCCATGCACCTATCTTCTTCAGAGAAGCTTCTGTTCAAGTCCCTTGCCTGCAATGAAATAGGATTACTTGTTCTTTTCTTATTAATAAGTTTGAGTTCTTTGTGGATTCTGGTTATCAAACCTTTGTGAGAAGCATAACCTGTAAATATTTTCTCCCATTCTGAGGGCTGTCTGCTTGCTTTACTTATTGTGTTCTTGGCAGTGCAGAAGCTTTTTAGTTTGATCAGATCCCAGTAATGTATTTTTGGTGTTGCTTCAATTGCCCATGGGGGAGAAGGGTTGTCCTCCTCATAAGTTATTCTCCCAGGCCACTTTCTTCAAGTGTTTCTCCTAAACTCTCTCCAGGAATCGTAATAGTTTCATGTCTTAAGTTTAAGTCTTTTTTTTTCCATTGAGTCAATTTTTGTTAATGGTGAAAGGTGTGGGTCCAATTTCATTCTTTGACAAATCACCAGCCAATTCACCCAGCATCATTAGTTAAATAGGGAATCTTTCTCCTGATTTATATTTTAGATAGGCTTATCAAAGATCAAATGACGATAAATGTCTTAGTTCTCAATTCTGTTCCATACATCTACCTCTCTATTTTTGTGCCATACCATGCTGTTTTGATCACTATAGATTTATAGTATAGTTTGAGGTCTGGTAGCGTGATTACTCCTGATTTGTTTTTATTTCTGAGTAATGTCTTGGCTATTCAAGGTTTTTTCTGGTTCCATATAAAATGAAGTACGATTTTTTACAGATCTTTAAAGTATGACAGTGGTGCTTTGATAGGGATTGCATTAAATTTGTAAATTGCTTTGGATATTATGCATATTTTAACAATGTTGATTCTTCCTAGCCATGACATGATATTCTTTTCCATTTGTTAACATCTTCAGCTATTTCTTTTCTCAAAGTTTCCTAATTGTCTTTATAGAGATCTTTCACATCTGTTGTTAGGTAAATTCCCAAGTATTTCATCTTCTTTAGTACAACTGTAAAGGGAATAGAGTCCTTGACTATATTTTTGCTTGACTATTACTGGTATATATAAAAGCTACTGATTTGTGAGTGTTGATTTTTTTTATCCTGAGATGCTACTGTATTCCTGATCACTTTTAAGAGTTTTGTGTCTGAGTCCCTGGGGGTTTTCCAGGTATCATATCATCTGCAAGGAGTGAACGTTTGATCTCCTCTGAACCTATTTGGATGCACTTGATCACCTTCTCTTGCCTGATTGCCATGGATAGACTTCCATAACAATGTTAAAAAGCATTTGAGATAATGGACAACCTTGACTGGTTCCAGATCTGAGTGGAAATGTTTTCAATTTTACTCCATTCAATATGATATTGACTATGGGTTTTCTGTAGATGGCCTCTATCAGTTTAAGAGAAATCCCTTCTTTACCTATTTTCTTAAGTGTTCTGATCATAAAAGGATGTTGGATATTGTCAAAAGCTTTTTCTGCATCAATTGAGAGAATCATATGGTCTTTGTTTTTTAGTTTGTTTATGTGATGTATTATATTTATAGATTTACATATATTGAACCAACCTTGAGACCCTGTGATCAAACCTACTTTGTCATGGTGTATAATTCATTTGATGTGTTGTTGAATTCTGTTTGCTAGGATCTTATTGAATATTTTTGCATTTATCTTCATTAAACATATTGGTCTATAATTTTCTTTTCTTGTTGGATCTTTTCCTGATTTGGGGATCAGGGTGACATTTGCTTCATAGAATGTGATGGGAAGTATTTCTTCTTTTTCTATGTTTTGGAAATGGTTAAGTAATATAGGTACTAGTGGGACCACACCTATGGTGCATCTTACAAGGGTACATGTGAAACTTAATAAATGTAGAATATAAATATTTTAACACAATAACTAAGAAAAAGACAGAAGGGTATGTTAACGAGTGTGATGAAAATATTTCTAATTGTATATAAAACCAGTGCATGGTACCCCATGATTGCATTAATGTACACAGCTATGATTTAATATAAAAAGAAAAGTTTGGTAGAATTCTGATGTAAAACCATCTGGTCCTGGACTCTTCTTTTTTGGGATATTTCCTATAGTTGATTCTATTTCAGTACTTGATATAGGTGTGTTCAGAATTTCCAATTCTTTCTGATTCAGTCTAGGAAGTTGGTGTGATGCTGAATATTGGTCAATTTCTTTCAAATTTTTATATTTCTGAGAATAAAGTTTTTTGTAGTATTCATTAAGGATTTTTTGTATTTCTGGGGTGTCTATAGTTATTTCACATTTGTCATTTCTGATTGATGATACTATGGACTACAATTTTCTATTTTTGTTTAGGTAGGCCAAAGATTTATCAATTTTGTTGAGTTTTTCAAAAAACCAACTTTTTGATTGACTGATCTTTTGAATAATTATTTTTTTAATTTCATTTAATTCTGCTCTAATTTTCATTATTTCTTTTCTTCTGCTGGGTTTGGGGTTGAAATGTTTTTCCTTTTCCAGTTGCTTAAGATGTCCCATTCAGTTGTTGACTTCCTCTCTTTCCATTCTTTTGAGGAAGGTTTGCAATGCTATAAATTTCCCTCTTAGAATTGCCTTTGCAGTATCTACAGTTTCCGATAATTCATGTCTTCATTATTGTTTTGTTCCAAAAGTTTGGTAATTTCCTTCTTAATCTCATGTATGACCCAGGTATCATTCAGCTTAAGGTTATTTAGTTTCCAGCTCTTCGTATGAGTATGCAGATACCTATTATTGGTGAGTTCAACTTTTATTGCATGATGATCTGAGAAATTACATGGAATAATTACTATACTTTTACATTTGCTGAGGTTAGACTTGTGACCTAAGATGTGATTAATTTTGGAGCATGTTTTATGGGCTGATGAGAAGAATGCATATTCTGTTTTGTTAGGATGAAATGTTCTATAGATGTATGTTTATTCAATTGTTGTATGGTGAAATTTAAGTTCCAAAATTCATTAGTTTTTTATTGGAGGATCTATCCAATGCTGGTAAAGGGGTGTTAAAATCTCTGACTTATGATGCTGGGGATATCAAATTATTCATGTCTTTTTGGGTGTCCCTTATAAATTGTGAAGCATTCTGGTTGGGCACATAAATGTTAATAATTTACATCTCATCATGTTGAGTGTTTCCCTTTACAAATATGAAGTGATTATCCTTATCTTTCATTACTTTGGTTTATTTAAAGCCTAGTGTATCTGCAAATAAAATTATCACCCCTGCTTTTTTCTGATTTCTGTTTGCCTGGATTACAGATGCCTATCCATTTACCGTGAGTCTATATTCATTTTTTTAACATAGGATGAGATTCTTGTATGCAGCAGATATCTGGCCTGAGGTTTGTATCCAGTCAACCAACCTGTGCCTCTGAAGAGGACAGTTTCAGCCAGAGTATTAATAAGCCTGGTAGCATTTTGTGTCACATTTTTCAAAAGTCCAGTGGACATTTTGAATCTTTTCACCACTGTGAAAATTAGGTTTTGGTAAAGAATTATTTCAGAGTGTGTTTACTTTGGTGGTAGAGCATTGTGCTGGTCATTATGGTGTATGGGTCTGAGGATATACTGAAGAGCTGGTTTAGTTACGGCAAATTTCTTCAACGTGTGTATGTCACTAAAGTATTTAACTTCTCCATCATAAATGAAGCTCAATTTAGCCAGATGCAGGATCCTGGGCTGAAAATGGTTTTGTTTTAGGAGACGGAAGGTCAATGACCATCCTTTTCTGGCTTGAAAAGTTTCAGCTGAGAGATCTGCAATCATTCTAATATTCTTCTCCTTACAGGTTGTGATTGTCTTATGTCTGATTGCTTGCAGGATTTTCTCGTTCATATTAACTTTAGTGAAGTCAATTACAATGTGTGTAGAAGATACTTTATTTGGGTTGAGTCATGGCAGGGTTCTGAAACTGTCTGCTGTTTGAATTTCAGTATCTCTTGCCATGCTTGTGAAGTTCTCCTCAATTATCTCTTGGAGTAGACTATCTATGCCTTTTGGCCATCCTCTTTTTCAGGGATTCCTATGAGGTGAATGTTTGCTCTTGTGGAGTGGTCCCATAATTCTCTCATGGAATGATCCAGTTTTGCTCTGTACTTGTCTTCTTCTTTTAGCATTTGGGAGTGTTCAAAAGGTTTGTCTTCAATGTCAGAGATCCTTTCTTCTGCCTGCTCCATTCTGTTACTGAGGGATTCTACTGAATTTCTCAGATCTTTGAGTGCTGCAAGTTCTTGCCTCAATGTGTCAAAATATTTGGTGATTTTGTCTTTGAATTCACTGAATTCTTGAAAGAACTTTTGAATTGCTCCTTGAATTTATAATTCCATCTTTATGTCCATTCTGTTAATCTTATTTGCAATCCAAATTCTGAATTTGATTTCTGACATCTCAGCCATTTTTTTATGAATGGGATCTTCTGTTATGTCTCCTTTGTCATTCCTTGGGGGAGTTGATTTCTTCTGGTTATTCATGTTGGCAGAGTTTTTCTGCTGATTCCGCCCCATGATTATTTTTCACCATTTGACTAGGGAAGCTGGCAAGGTGAAACTGAATTGAGGTCTCCTGGATTTGTAATTTACCAGCTCTTTACCAAAGAACTGGGACTGGTGACTGTGGCTTTTCCCTTAGAGCTTTGTAAAGGTCCCATTCAGAACTACTGCCTGAAACTCTGGGCACCTGCTTGGTGTGGGAGGGCTAGATGGTACTGACTATTATTCAACTAGTCTCTGTGTAATCCTAGTGAATCAGTAGCTTTGGGCTGAAATCTCATCTTTGGAGATGTATAAACCACTAAGACACCCCTCCCCCCATAGGCAATAACTGGAAGGGGAGAATTCCCACACTCCCAGAAAAAACAACCAGGGAACAAACTAGGTGGATCCCCAGGTTATTGGACCAGGTCAAGAGTTCCAACACAATTGTCCCCATTGACACAAGCACCAAGCAGGTGGGAGATTTCAAAAGGTCTTCAGCATCTAGGCAGGGGGTCCATTGGCAGCTCAATTTGACCTCAGTGGGAGGGACCTTGAAGGTGGTGCCACTGTCGGGGTGGTGCCGCTGGTCTGAAGTACTGCTGTGTGCAGGTCACAGGAGCCAGTGGGGATCTGGAGGGTGTTGCCACTGGCTGCAAGGGTCAGAGGAACCAGGTGGGGAACCAGAGGGTGGAGCCGCTGGCTCCTGCCTCATGCTGTAGGAGCTTGGTGGGAAGACAGAGGATGGAGTTACAGCATTGGGGGCCTCAGGAGCTTCAGGGGCTTGGTGGGAGTCACCAGCCACAGGCTGTAAGTCTCAGTAGCTGGCAGGGAGCCATAGGATGGATTCTCCATCTGTGGGCTGCATGGATTGCAGGAGCCAGTTGGAACTCACTGGCTGTGAGCCATAGGTCACAGAAGCTGGGTGGAAGTCATGGGCCATGGGCTGTGGGTTGCAGGAGCTGGGTGGGCATCACTGGCTGGGGGCTGTGGGTCACAGAAGTCATGTGAGAGTCACCATTCATGGGCCACAGGTTGCAAGGGCTGGGCAGGAGTCGCTGGCCCTGGGCCATAGCCCTCAGGAGCTGGGCAGGAGTCACCAGCTGTGGGCTGCATGGGTCACAGGAGCCTGTTGGGGAGTTGAGACACCTACCATAACCTGCCAAGCCAGGGAGCTGGTGGGCCATGGTCCCCGATAGTTGGAAGCGCAGGCACAAGCTATGTTCTTTCCAACACGGGGCAAATCTCTCTCTCTTTGTGACTCCCCATCTCTATTAACCTTATAGTTTCAGTGTAACTGTCCCACAGCTCGTGAGGTGCCCTGCCCTGGCAAAAATCTGCCAAATGCTCTGGATTTTGCAGGGGGCAGTCTTCCAGACCACCAGGAGAGGGGTGAGAGGTGGATTGGGAGTTCACAAAGGCATGGAGAATATTAGATCAACTTTTGGCCCAGGCAAGAGACTGCTTGTGGCACTGTCTCTCTGTGGAGGGAGTCCCTGCCCTCAGTCCTTCTCTCTGCTTTAGAGAAACAAAAGGTCCTCTGTTCTCTACTCACCTCAAGCTGATCTCCTGGGGTCGGGGGGGAAGGATTCCTGTCCTCTTTGGGATAGGTTTTGTACATGAAATTTGTTTCCTTGGAGTCATAGCTTGTCACAGGAGGGGTAATGCAAACCTATCGATCCTCTTTCTCAGCTCAGCTCCCAATCTTTCGCTTTATTTGCTTATTTCTGGCCATTATTTCTCCCTCTGGATGGGAGCCTCTGCTGAAAGCTGACTTAATTCGACCATCTTGCCTCCTCCCAAGGTCTGATCTTTTTTGTACTGTCCTCACACAGTATTATTTCATCCCCTTTTGCTAACATGCTTTGATGCAAAAATTAATAGACTTATAGGATCTCTGAATTAGAAGGGATCTTAAGGTCAAGTTGGTTTAAATACCTAGCCTAATTAAATTGGAATACGTACTCATGAAAAGAGACTGGGGGGGGGGCAGAGGCAAGATGGCTGACTGAAGCCAGCTTTCCACAGAGGCTCCCATCCAGAAGGAGCGTTAAAGGACAGAAATTTAGCAAGTAACCTGGTGGATTAGAGCTATGCCAAGAGAGAAAGTTAAAGAATACACATCAACCCTGCTGAGGTGAGCTACAACCCCAAGGATACAACAAAAAATACAAAATCCTTCTCCAGGCAGACAGGAGTCCCCTCCCCCATAAGAATGGCTTAGAGTACTCCATACAAACAAACGAACAGAGTTCAAAAGTCCTCCCATTATATCCCACAGGAGAGACCCTCTAAAAACTGGACCTACTTCCCCTACTAGGGTGCCTTGGCACTCTCTTGCCAGGCATAAAACTGTATAAAACTGTATATATTCTCTACCTGCAATTCTGAGCTCCCAGAATTTCCCTCCACTTTCACTCTGAGGTCTGGAAGCCTGTCCCCCAGGAGTCTGGATTCTTTGGTATTTTCTCAAGAGGTGTGGACAGGACATAGACTGATGCTGGTCAGTGCTGATTCTGCAGCATGGGAGTGAGGAGAGGATGGTCAGCTGACAGAGAACCATACAGGAGTGGTGGTGCCCTGAGGCACAGAGCATCAGCCACAGCGGCAACAATAGGGCTCACCCCTGGATATTCCAGAGTCACAACTCCTGTCTCTCTGGGCAAACAGAGGAGGCTGGGCATCTTCTCTGGTGGCAGCCACTGGCAGACAGATCTGGGACAGAAACATAGGCCCCTTGAGTAAAGGGTTTGCCTGAGGCATATCGGCCTGGGCAGAGTCCGGGGACTAGAATACACAGAGCTGGCAGATTCCCAGGGTGGGGCTGACCCAGAGGACTGCTTTACTGAGCCTGGGATGCACCCCGCCGTCAGGGGATCATTAGCCGAGACAAAGGAGGGCAGGCAGAGTCTAGGACTCAAAGATAACTGTGCCACTGGAATACAAACTGCAGCAGAGACCGTGTAGTAGCAAAACAGGGCTTGAGACACAGGTCCTGTGAACTCAAAACAGTTTCTCTTCTGCAGGAAAATATAGCCAGGACAGAAACAAATTTTGCGAAGTTGTTCTGTTCTGTCAATAACATCAATGGGGGCGGGGCTGGAACTGAGTGAATAGCCCCAGCCTCCATTAACCACCCGAGGTTGTCAGGCCTCACCTCCCCATGCTAGGTAGTGGCAGAGAGCAGCAGCCAGGCTGAGGAGACATAGATCTCCCTGTGATTCAGGCAGGTGCAAACCCCTGGAGTATCTGCTCATTGGAGGCAACTGGATCACAGCCCTGTGGCATTATCAGTGACTGGGTGTGACAGAAGTGCAAGGTGGGGAAGGATGCATCAAACTTCCCAGACTAATCTATTTGCTGGGTGGGTCCTCCTGACCTCACGGAGCACCAGAGCGAGTCATATTTGAGTTGTCCGCAGACCCCTGTGATCTAGTTGCCAGAGAACTTTTAAACTCTCCCACCTGAGACAGGTGCTGACTGAGACAATTGATATGGACCTCTTGAATTGGGCAAATTGCCCGAGGACTATCCAAGTAGTACCCTGGGTGTTTGGTTGTGGGAAGGTTTGATTTTCCTTTTCCAATTGTTGCCTGTCAGTGGCGGGGTGACTTAAATGCTGGTATTTCTCCACAGCTGAGATTTGGACCCAGAGTAACTGATTCACAAGGGTAGGATAGAGACCAGCTGGAAGCAAGACAAAGCCACTTAGCCCCACCACACAAAGCAGGTCCCCAGTTTCTCAGGCTGTAGCACTGTATGGGTCCTTGGCAAAACTCCAGGAAAAAAGGTACCGACACCAGTCCCAGCTTTGGGGCAAAGGGCTGGTTAATCACTACTCCTGGAGCAACCCAACCCAACTTCTCTTTATATGCTCATCTAGTCAAACAGTGTAAAATAATCATGGGGCAGGATCAGCGGAAAAACTCTGGTAACATGAATAACCAGAGTAGATCAATCCCCCCAAGGAAAGATATAGCAGACACAATTGAAGATCCCATTCATAAACAGATGGCTGAGATGTCAGAAATCGAATTCAGAATTTAGATTGCAAACCATATCAATAGAATGGAGGGAAAGTTGGAATAGAAATTCGAGGAGCAATTGAAAAATTGTCTCAAGAATTCAACGAATTTAAAGACAAAATCACCAAAGATTTTGACACATTGAGGCAAGAATTTGTAGCCCTCAAAAATCTGACAAATACAGTATACTCCTTCAGTAACAGAGTGGAGCAAGCAGAAGAAAGAATTTCTGATATTGAAGACAAAGATTTTGAATGCTCCCAAACTCTCAAAGAGGAGGAGAAATGGAGAGCAAAATGGATCATTCTCTCAGAGAACTCTGGCATAATTTGAAGAAGGCTAATATCTGCCTCATTGGAATCTCTGAAAGCAATGAAGTGGCTTTGCAAGACACAGAGACTCTTCTCCATGAAATTATGAAAAAGAATTTTCCAGACATGCCAAGAGATTCTGAAATTCAGATAGCAGACAGTTTCCGAACCCCAGCATGACTCAATCCAAATAAGATATCCCCCAGGTACATCACAATTAACTTCACAAAATTTAATATGAGGAGAAAATTCTGAAAGCAGCCAGATGTAAGAAAACCATAACCTACAAAGGGAAAATATTAGAATGACTGAAGATCTCTCTGCTGAACCGTTTCAAGCCTGAAGAGTGTGGTCATCACTTTTAATCTCCTAAAACAAAATAACTTTCAACCCAGGATCCTGTATCCACTAAACTGAGTTTCATTTATGATGGAGAAATTAAATACTTTAATGCCATTCACATGTTGAAGAAATTTGTCGTAACTAAACGAGTTCTTCAGGATATTCTCAGACCTATCCTCCATAATGACCAGCACATTCCTCTACCACAAAAGTAAAATCACTCAGAAAATTTTGATCAAACTCCAACTTCCACAATAGCAAAAGGATTAAAAATGTCCATTGAAACGAATGGATTAATAAATTGTGGTATATGTACACCATGGAATATTATGAAGCCTTACAGAAAGATGGAGACTTTACTTCTTTCATGTATACATGGATGGAGCTGGAACATATTCTTCTTAGTAAAGTATCTCAAGAATGGAAGAAAAAGTATCCAATGTACTTAGCCCTACTATGAAACTAATTTATGGCTTTCACATGAAAGCTATAACCCAGTTATAACCCAACAGTAGGGGGAAGGGGGAAAAGAGGGGAGGGAGGGGGAAGGTGGGCGGAGGGAGTGCGATTGGTGGGATTACACCTGTGGTGCATCTCACAAGGGTATATGTGAAACTTATTAAATGTAGAATGTAAATGTCGTAACACAATAACTAAGAAAATGCCAGGAAGGCTATGTTAACCAGTGTGATGAAAATGTGTCAAACGGTCTATAAAACCAGTGTATGGTGCCCCATGATTGCATTAATGTACACAGCTATGAGTTAATAAAAAAAAAAGTAATACAGAAAAAAAATGTCCACTGAACTTTCAAAAAACTCAATACCCCAATTTTTTCCAGGCTTATCAATATTCTCCATTAATGTGAATGGCTTAAACTGTCCTTAAAAATGTACAGGTTGGGTGACTGGATACAAAAACTCAGGCCAGATATCTGCTGCATGCAAGAATCTCATCTTACCTTAAAAGATAAATATAGACTCAGGGTTAAGGGATGGTCATCTATATTTCAGGCAAATGGAAATCACAAAAAAGCAGGTGTTGCAATTCTATTTGCAGATACAATAGGCTTTAAACTAACAAATGTTAGGAAGGATAAGAATGGACAATTCATATTTCTTAAGGGTAATACTCAATATGATGAGATTTCAATTATTAATATTTATGCACCCAACCAGAATGCACCTCAATTTATAAGAGCAATTCTAACACACATGAGCAACTTGATTTCCTCCAGCTCCATAATAGTCGGAGATTTTAACACTCCTTTGGCAGTGTTGCATAGATCCTCCAATAGAAGCTGAGCAAAGAAAATTTAGATTTAAACCTAACCATCCAACATTTGGTTTTAACAGATATCTACAGAATATTTTATCCCAACAAAACTGAATACACATACTTCTCATCAGCCCACAGAGCATAATCCAAAATTGATCACATCTTAGGTCACAAGTCTAACCTGGGTAAATTTAAAGGAATAGAAATTATTCTTTGAATATTCTCGAACCACAATGGAATAAAAGTTGAACTCAATAACAAGAAGAATGTGCATAGTCAGACAAAAAAAAAAAAGAAAACTAAATAAGCTCATGCTGATTGATAGCTGGGTCATAGAAGAGATAAAGAAGAAAATTAACAAATTTTTGGAATAAAACGACAATGAAGACAAGAATTATCAGAACCTCTGGAATACCACAAAGGCAGTCCTAAGTGGGAAATTTATAGCACTGCAAGCCTTCATCAAGAGTATGGAAAGAGAAGAAGTTTACAACTTAATGGGACATATCAAGCAACTGGAAAAGGAAAAACATTCCAACCCCAAACTCAGTAGAAGAAAAGCAATAATCAAATTTAGAGCAGAATTATATGAAATTGAAAACAAAAGGATTATACAACAGATCAATAAATCAAAAAGTTGGTTTTTGGAAAAGGTCAAAAAATAGATAAACCTTTGGCTAACCTAACCAGGAAAAAAGAAGTAAAATCTCTAATTTCATCAATCAGAAATGACAAAGATGAAATAACAACAGACTCATAAGAAATTCAAAAAAATCCTTAATGAATATTACAAGAAACTTTATTATCAGAAATATGAAAATCTGAAGTAAATTGACCAATACTTGGAAGCATGTACCTTCCAAGACTGAGCCAGAATCAAGTGGAAATGCTAAACGGCCCTATATCAAGTTCTGAAATAGCATCAACTATACAAAAACTGTGTAAAAAGAAAAGTATGGGACCAGATGACTTCATGTCAGAATTCTACCAAATCTTTAAAGAGGAGCTAGTACCTATATTACTCAACGTTTTCCAAAATATAGAAAAAGAAAAAATGCTACCCAACACATTCTATGAAGCAAACATCACCCTGATCCCTAAATCAGGAAAAGACCCAACAAGAAAATAAAATTATAGACCAATATCACTAATCAATATTGATTCAAAAATATTCAAGAAGATTCTAACAAACATAATCCAACAACACATCAAACAAATTGTACATCATGACCAAGTCAGTTTTATCCCAGGGTCTCAAGGCTGGTTCAATATACGTAAATCTATAAGTATAATTCAGCACATAAAAAATTAAAAAACAAAGTTCATATGATTCTCTCAATTGATGCAGATAAAGCTTTTGATAATATCCAGCATCCCTTCATGATCACAACACTTAATAAAATTGGTACAGAAGAGACATTTCTTAACCTGATAGAGGCCATCTACAGCAAACCCACAGCCAATATCGTATTGAATCAAGTTAAATTGAAATCATTGCCACTCAGAACAGGAAGCAAGCACAGTTCTCCATTGTCTCCACTGCTCTTTAACATTGTAATGGAAGTTTTAGCCATCCCAATTAGGGAAGAAAAGGCGATCTAGGGTATCCAGATAAGGTCAGAAGAGATCAAACTTTCACTCTTTGCAGATGATATGATTGTTAATCTGGAAAACACCAGGAATTCTACTACAAAACTTGTGGAAGTGATGAAGGAATACAGCAGCATCTCAGGTTACAAAAATCAACATCCATAAATCAGTAGCCTTTATATATACCAACAATATTCAAGCTGAAAAAACAGTCAAGGAATCTATTTCATTCACAGTAGTGCCAAAGAACATGAAATATTTGGGAGTTTATCTAACAAAGTATATGAAAGATCTCTCTAAAGAGAGGTATGAGACTCTCAGAATAAATAGCTGAAAACCTTAACAAATGAAAAAACATACCATGCTCATGGCTGGAAAGAATCAACATTGTTGAAATATACATACTACCCAAAACAATATACAATTTTAATGAAATCCCTATTAAATGTCCACTGTCATACTTTAAGGATCTCGAAAAATCATACTTTGTTTTATATGGAATCAGAAAAAACCTCGAATATCCAAGACATTACCCAGCAATAAAAACAAAGCAGGAGGAATCAGAATCACGCTAACAAACCTCAGACTATACTATATATCGATAGTGATCAAAACAGCATGGTACTGGCACAAAAACAGAGAGGTGGATGTATGGAACAGAATATAGAACCAAGATATGATTCCAGCTACCTACTGTTATTTGATCTTTGACAAGCCAATCAAAACCTTTCAATGGGAAAAAGATTCCTTATTTAACAAATGGTGCTGTGTGAACTGGCTGGAGACCTGTAGAAGACTCCAACTGGACCCACACCTTTCACCATTAACTAAGATAGACTCTCACTGGATTAAAGATTTAAACTTAAGACATGAAACTATTAAAATACCAGAAGAAAGTGCAGGGAAAACTGTTGAAGAAATACGGCTGGGTGAATATTTTATGAGGAGGATCCCCCGGGCAATTGAAGCAGCATCAAAAATACACTACTGGGACCTGATCAAACTAAAAAGCTTCTGCACAGCCAAGAACACAGTAAGTAAAGCAAGCAGACTGCCCTCAGAATGGGAGAAGTAATTTGCAGGTTATGTCTCTGACAAAGGTTTAATAACCAGAATCCACAGAGAACTCAAATGTATAAGCAAGAAAAGAACAAGTGATCCCATCTCAGGGTGGGGAAAGGACTTTAAGAGAAACCTCTGTGAAGAAGACAGGTGCATGGCCTACAGACACATGAAAAAATGCTCATTATCTTTAATCATCAGAGAAATGGAGATCAAAAGTACTTTGAGATATCATCTAACTCCAGTAAGGTTAGCCCATATCACAAAAATCCCAAGACCAATGATGTTGGCATGGAGGTGGAGAAAAGGTGATACTTCTACACTGCTGGTGGGAATTCAAATTAATACATTCCCTTTGGAAAGATGTTTGGAGAACACTTAGAGATCTAAAAATAGACCTGCCATTCGATCCTACAATTCCTCTACTAGGTATATACCGAGAAGACCAAAAATCACATTATAACAAATATATTTGTACCAAAATGTTTATTGCAGCCCAATTCATACTTGCTAAGTCGTGGAAAAAGCCCAAGTGCCCTTTGATCCATGAAAGGATTAAGAAATTGTGGTATAAAAAAAAAAAAAGAAAAGAAATTGTGGTATATGTACACCAAGGAATATCATGCAGCCTTAAAGAAAGATGGAGACTTCACCTCTTTCATGTTTACATGGATGGAGCTGGAAAATATTCTTAGCAAAGTACCTCATGAATGGAAGAAAAAGTATCCAATGTACTTAGCCCTACTATGAAACTAATTTATAGCTTTCAAAGCTATAACCCAATTATAGCCTAAGAATGTGGAGAAGGGGGAGGGGAAATGTGAGGGTGGAGGAATGGCAGAGGGAGGGTGATTGGTGGGACTACACCTATGGTCCATCTTACAAGGGTACACGTGAAATTTACTAAATGTAGAATGTAAATGTTTCAACATAATAACTAAGAAAATGCCAGGATGGCTATGTTAACCAGTGTGATGAAAATATGTCAAATGGTATATAAAACCAATATATGGTGCCCCATGATTACATTAATATACACAGATTTGATGTAATAATAAATAAAAAATAAATAAATAAAGAAAAGAGAATAGACTTTCAAGCAGGATTGGTTGTATCTCAATAAATAAATATTTTCAATAAAGATGTTAGTCTCTTGCAAGATTGCCAATGCAGCTCCAAGAGGATGGATTGTGAGAATAGAAAAACATCAATTCTTTTGTTGTTGTTGTTGTTTCTAACTAGAAATGGATATAAAACTGTCTACTATAAGAGCAAATGATTTTAAGATGCCATGCTTCTAGTCTCACCAGCTATAAGGCACAGAATTAAAGTTGAAGCAAAGCCAGCCCATCCACTTCAAAGGAAACCTATTAATGGCGAAATCTTATTAGGCACAAGTTGGAATTGCCTTTAACAAAATGAAAAGTCTGCAACAACTATTTCATAAGAGAATCTACATAATGCTCTGTTGTTTGAGGTTTAATGCTAAGTGTCTGCTAAATAACAGATTGATTTCAGTAAAGCTTGTTTGCATTTTTTCCTTGTTGCTGTTGTAACTACATAGCATTTAATGTCTATATTCAATACCTATTAAAATTCAGTAAGCACGTGTTTCAAAAAGAGAGTGTTGTAAGCATGATGGGTGTATGGGAGGCAGGAAAAATGTACTAAGTGTATAAAACATGTATTATTCAAGAATTTTAGTATTTTTTGTATAAAAATGATTTTCATTATGTAGATTAAAACAGACCAAATACACAAGTGTTACTATACAGATTGTAAAATACATAATATAATATTTTCTTTTAGTGTTACTTAGTTTTATTACAGATTTATGTTTTTATCAAAACTTTATGGTTACTTTGAAGATCTTTATTTGCCAAAACATTTTGATACTATAGCATTGTACCCTTGAAAGTAGTGTGCTAGACCAGAAGCCAATGATTTCTACAAAAGACAACAGGGGGGCATATGTAGAAGGCATTTTATGAAATCTATTGTATTGCCATGAAAATATGTGTAATAATTTTCCAGCCCAAGCAAGGTTGTTTTCTTTGCTTGCTTTTCTTTCTTATATACCTTCCTTCCTTCTTTCTTTTTAAACATTTTTAAAACTTATTGAGTTTTTCAAGTTGTTTTGTTTGCACTACCTGATTCCTTCTTTTGTTTTCTGAGCCTGGTAACCCACATTACTATATTGTGGATTTTTAAGTGTACACTTCTCTAAACTTCTGTAAACTTATAAACTTTCTAAATATATAAGCTCATATAGAGTAACAGCTTCCCTGAAACTGTGCACGGTGAGTCTGGGGAGATAAGACTCCAGGCATCTCTGACTGGTGGGATCTGCCTATAATCATCCTTTTGAGGATACAGGGAGTCAGCAAGGGTCTTCTGGACCCCAAGAGGAGAACAAAAATAGTGGGAAACTGGCAAGTGGTTGCATGTGTTCGATCAACCTAATCCTGCCGGCAACCTTAAGTACAAGCAGCAGTGAGACTGCAAACCGGAAAGGCCTTACCCGTGAACTGTTTCGGTGTTTTTGGACTTGGCACTCAGTTGAACTGCCTTGAGGAGAGCGTGAGCAGGAGTTCAGAGAACTTTGGGCATTGTCTAGGGCCCCTGACTGAGCCGCTGGGCTGGGCCACAGGGAGCCATTGTGAGAGAAATGCCCTGGCAAGCTCCACCCTCAGGGTCCAAGAGCAAGGATTGGGCAGGAGCTAGTAACCCAGTGACTGAGCATCCAAAAGGCGGAGACTGAGCTGCCTTACAGCCTTAACTCTTAGGGGCAGAGTGAGACCGATTTTGGCACACTGGAGCCTTGAGCTATTGCCCTGGGTAGAGTGCTGTGGCATCACAGCTCATAGAAACCTAAAACTCCTGGGCTTGGTGCCACCCAAACCTCCATAAGAGCTGCACTGTGACCCCCAACCTGTGACCCGTGCCTGCTGGGCCTCTGCATGCTCTGACCAAACACTGTGGGAGCCACGCAACCCCATATCCTCCCTCCTGTATCCTCCCTGCCTCCACACTGGCCCTCTCATCTGGCCAGGGATACTGGTAGCCATGTGCCCTCTGGAGCCCTTCCTGCCTCTGTGCAGAGCCCTTCTCCTGGCCAGAGAATGCTAGAGCCTTGGGTGCTCTGTGCCAAATTCACTGAGCGCCAGGCACTCCCAGAACCGTGTACACCACCTCCCGCCCTGTGGCTGGATCCAGGTGTGTCACACACTGGAGCTACTTCCACAACCAGAACTCCCTAGCTGGGTCAGCCCAAGAGGAACTACACAGGGTCACTCCCTACAAAGATCCAGCAACAATAGAGTGATCCCACTGGAGTCTAATCTTGGAGAGACACCTCCACAACTCTGAGGATGGACAGAGGCAATGGTAAAAAACTATCATGAGGTGAAATATACAGAAAAACTGTGGCAATATGAATAATCAGAGTAGATCAACTCCCCCAAGGATCAATGGGGCAGACACAGCACAAGATCCCATGCACAAATAAATAGCTGAGATGTCAGAAATTGAATTCAGAATCTGGATAACAAAAAAGATCAAATTAGAATTCCAAGAAGTAACTCAAAAGATATCTGAAGAATTCAAAGACCAAATGACCAAAGATTTTGACACATTGAGACAAGAAGTTGCAGCCCTCAAAGATCTGAGAAACACAGTAGAATCCCTCAGTAACAGAATGGGGCAAGTAGAAGAAAGGATTTCTGACATTGAAGACAAAGCTTTTGAACGCTCCCAAACTCTCAAAGAGGAAGAGAAATGGAGGGCAAAAACAGACCCCGCTTTCAGAGAGCTCTGGGATAATTCACAGAAAACCAATATTTGTCTTATAGGGATCCCCAAATGCAACGAAGTGGCTTCACAAGGCACAGAGTCTCTTCTCCATGAGATTATGAAGAAGAACTTTCTAGACATGCCAAGAGATTCTGAAATTCAGATATCAGACAGTTTCAGAACTTCAGCACTACTCAACCCAAATAAGAAATCCTCTAGACACATCATAATCAATTTCACTAAAGTTAATATGAAGGAGAAAATTCTGAAAGCTGCCAGACGAAAGAAAAACATTACCTACAAGGGAAAGAATATTAGAATAACTGAAGATCTCTCTGCTGAAATCTTCCGAGCTAGAAGAGGATGGCCATTGACTCTTAATCTCCTAAAACAAAATAACTTTCAACCCAGGATCCTGTACTCAGCTAAACTGAGTTTCATTTATGACGGAGAAATTAAATACTTCAATGACATTCATATGTTGAAGAAATTTGCCATAACTAAACCAGCTCTCCAGGATATTCTCAGACCTATCCTCCATAAAGACCAGTGTAATCCTCCACCACAAAAGTAAACCCACCCAGAAAATTTTGATCAAATGCCAACTTCCACAGTCGCAAAAGGATTAAAAATGTCCACCAGACTCTCAAAAAGCTTATCAATATTCTCAATTAATGTGAATGGCTTAAGCTGTCCTCTAAGGAGGCATAGGTTGGCCGACTGGATACAAAAAATCAAGCCAGATATCTGCTGCTTACAAGAATCACATCTTACATTAAAAGACAAATATAGACTCAAGGTGCAGGGATGGTCATCTATATTCCAGGCAAATGGAAAGCAGAAAAAAGCAGGCATTGCAATCCTGTTCGCAGAAGCAATAGACATAAAACCAACCAAAATAAGGAAGGATAAGAATGGACACTTCATATTTTTTAAAGGTAATACTCAATATGATGAGATCTCAATTATTAATATTTATGCACCCAACCTGAATGCACCTCAATTTATAAGAGAAACTCTAACAGACGTGAGCAACTCAATTTCCTCAAGTTCCATAGTAGTTGGGGATTTTAACACCTCTTTAGCAGTGCTGGATAGATCCTCCAAAAAGAAGCTAAGCAAAAAAGCTTTAGATTTAAACTCCACCATTCAACATCTGGACTTAACAGACATCTACAGAACATTTCATCCCAACAAAACTGAATACACATTCTTCTCATCAGCCCACAGAACATACTCCAAAATCAACCACATCCTAGGCCACAGATCTAACCTCAGCAAATTTTAAAAAATACAAATTATTCCTTGCATCTTCTCAGACCATCATGGAATAAAAGTTGAACTCAATAACAACAGGAACCAGCATACCCATAGAAAAACATGGAAGCTAAACAACCTTATGCTGAAGGATAGATGGGTTATAGATGAGATTAAGAAGGAAATCACCAATTTTTTTGAACAAAACAACAAACAATACACAAATTATAGGAACTTCTGGGATACAGCAAAGACAGTCCTAAGAGGGAAATTTATGGCACTGCAAGCCTTCCTCAAGAAAATGCAAAGAGAGGAAGTCAATAACTTAATGAGACATCTCAAGAAACTAGAGAAGGAAGAACACTCCCACCACAAACCCAGCAGAAGAAATGAAATAACCAAAATCAGAGCAGAACTAAACGAAATTGAAAACAAAAGAATCATACAAGAGATCAATAAATCCAAAAGTTGGTTTTTTGAAAAGATCAATAAAATAGATAAACCTTTGGCCAACCTAACCAGGAAAAAAAGAGTAAAATCTCTAATTTCATCAATCGAAAATGGTAACAATGAAACAACAACAGACCCTTCAGAAATTCAAAAAATTTTTAATGAATACTACAAGAAACTCTACTCTCAGAAATATGAAAATCTGAAAGAAATCGACCAATACCTGGAAGTACGCCACCTACCAAGACTTAGCCAGAATGAAGTGGAAATGTTGAACAGGCCTATATCAAGTTCTGAAATAGCATCAACTATACAAAATTTCCCTAAAAGGAAAAGCCCAGGACCAGATGGCTTTATGTCAGAATTCTACCAAACCTTTAAAGAAGAACTAGTACCTATACCACTAAACCTCTTGCACAATATAGAAAAAGAAGGAATATTACCCAGCACATTCTACAAAGCAAACATCACCTTGATCCCCAAACCAGGGAAAGACCCAACAAGAAAAGAAAATTATAGACCAACATCACTAATGAATATTGATGCTAAAATACTCAATAAGATCCTAACAAACAGAATCCAGCAACACATCAAAATAATTATACACCATGACCAGGTGGGATTTATCCCAATGTCTCCAGGCTGGTTCAATATACGTAAATTTATAAATGTAATTCATCACATAAACAAACTAAAAAATAAGGACCATATGATTCTTTCATTTGATGCAGAAAATGCTTCAGATAATATCCAGCATCCCTTAATGATCAGAGCACTTAAGAAAATTGGTATAGAAGGGACATTTCTTAAACTAATAGAAGTCATCTACAGCAAACCCACAGCCAATATCGTATTGAATGGAGTCAAATTGAAATCATTTCCACTTAGATCAGGAAGCAGGCAAGGTTGCCCATTGTCTCCATTGCTCTTTAACATTGTAATGGAAGTTTTAGCCATTGCAATTAGGGAAGAAAAGGCGATCAAGGGTATCCACATAGTGTCAGAAGAGATCAAACTTTCACTCTTCGCAGATGATATGATCTTATATCTGGAAAACAGTAGGCATTCTACTACAAAACTTTTAGAAGTGATCAGGGAAGACAGCAATATCTCAGACTACAAAATCAACACCCATAAATCTGTAGCCTTTATATATACCAACAATAACCAAGCTGAAAAAAGAGTCAAGGACTCTATTCCTTTCACAGTAGTGCCAAAGAAAATGAAATATTTGGGAGTTTATCTAACAAAGGATGTGAAAGAATTGGCCTGGGTGAATATTTTATGAGGAGGACTCCCCAGGCAATTGAAGCAGTATCAAAAATACACTACTGGGACCTGATCAATCTAAAAATCTTCTGCACAGCCAAGAACATAGTAAGTAAAGCAATCAGACAGCCCTCAGAATGGGAGAAAATATTTGAAGGTTATACCTCAGATAAAGGTCTAATAACCATAATCCACAGAAAACTCAAACGTATTAGCAAGAAAAGAACATGTGACTCCATCTCAGTGTGGGCAAGGGTCTTGAAGAGAAACTTCTCTAAAGAAGACAGATACATGATCTAAAAACACATGAAAGAAAGCTCATCATCCTTATTCATCAGAGAAATGCAAATCAAAACCACTTTGAGATATCACCTAACCCCAGTAAGATTAGCCCACATAACAAAATACCAAAACCAGAGATGTTGGCTTGGATGTGGAGAAAAGGGCACACTTCTAAACTGCTAGTGGGAATGCACACAAATATGTTCCTTCTGGAAGGATGTTTGGAGAATACTTAGAGACCTAAAAATAGACCTGCCATTCGATCCTATAATTCCTTTACTAGGTTTATACCCAGAAGACATCTGTACCAGAATGTTTATTGCAGCCCAATTCATAATTTCTAAATCATGGAAGAAGCCCAAGTGCGCATCGACCCACAAATGGACTAGCAAATTGTGGTACATATATACCATGGAATATTATGCATCCATAAAGAAAGATGGAGACTTTACCTCTTTCATGTTTACATGGATGGAGCTGGAACATATTCTTCTTAGCAAAGTATCTCAGGAATGGAAGAAAAAGTATCCAATATACTCAGCTCTACTATGAAGCTAAATTATAGCTTTCACATGAAGGCTATATCCCAACTATAGCACAAGACTATGGGGAAAGGGCCCAGCAAGGGGAAGGGAGGCGGGAGGTTATGGTGGAGGGAGTGTAATGGATGGGGCCACACCTATGGTGCATCTTAGAATGGGTACAGGCGAAACTTACTAAAAGCAGAATACAAATGCCTACATACAATAACTAAGACAATGCCATGAAGGCTACATTGAACAGTTTGAAGAGAATATTTCAGATTGTATATGAAACCAGCACATTGTACCCCTTGATTGCACTAATGTACACAGCTATGATTTAACAATAAAAAAAAAAAAAAGCAGAATAGAGTGGCTGTGGCTGCCAGTGGGTTCCAGAGTCAAACATTCAACACAAACTCGAGTCAGAATACCTTGGGTTGAACCCTTTCTCGGGCAATTAATGAACCCTCCTGGCTTCATTTTTCTGCCTCCAATGGTAAAGTTGGTGTTGGCCCCTAAGTGGGGCTGGACTGAGCATTGGCATCTGTAGACTTGGGACAGAGCCTGGCCCAGAAAAAAAAAAAAATATATATATATAAGTTCATATAGACATCAAAATACTGTAGGTAAGGGGAGGAGGAGGAAGAGGGCTTATGGGAGCCAGCTTTCAATAGAAGCTCCCATCCAAAGGGAGAGATAAGGGTTAGAAAGAACCCTACAAATCTGAAGAGTGGGAGCTGTGTGGAGATAGAAGATTGTAACTGTACTCCATCTCTGCTGAGGCAAGCTGAAACTCCAAGGAAGCAAATTTCAGGTACAGAACCCATCCCAAAGAGGACAAGTGTCTGTCCCCTCCCCAAAGAGAGTTGCTTGCTTGCTGTGGGATCTCTACAATGATCTTTGAACTAAGGACCTCTTGTCTCACCCCAAGAGAGAGAGTTGCTGGAGGCTGGGACTCCTTCTCCAGATAGACCCTGCTGTGAGCCTGGGCATTCTCTTGCCTGGCATGAAAGTTGAACTAATATTTTCCCTGGCATTTTGAACTCCCAGTCTACCCTTCTCCCCTTCCTGGGGGGTCTAGAAGCCCAACCCCTGCAGAGACTGGAATGTCCATGATTCTTTGCTAGGTCTGGGCATTGCATGGACTGTGACAGTGCAGTTATGCTGTAACAATAAATGCAGTAGCAGTTCTGAAAGGCACAGGGGAAAAGGTGTCTGGCCTGGCTTTGCAAAAGTGCAAATCAGCATAGCTTGGGTCCCTGCAATAACAGCGGAGGCTCAGGAACCGCTGAGGCATGGGAACCTACGTGGATACACCTCCCATGCAGCATCAGCGTTAATAGAGCTTCCTGCTGGGGTCAACTTTCAGAGAGACATCTCCCCAATTCTGTGGACTGTCAGAGGGAGCCAGACCTTGTACTGCAGGGACACCAGAGGAGCAGAGCGACTGGGGAAGAGGCATGGCTTCTGAGGGAGAAAAGCATTTGCTGCTTTGTTAACCTCTTGTTTGGAACAAGCTCAGGTGGAACACTCCCCAGTTTCCATTGAGCACCCGAGGAAATCAGGCTTCAGTTCCCCCAGCTGACTGGTGGCAGAGTGCGGCAGCCTGGAAGATGAAGCAATGACTTCCCTATGACTCTGGCAATCCCAAATTCCTGGCACATTTGCTCATTGGAGGGAACTGGGCCACAGACTGGCAGGGTTACCAGTGTCTGGGTGTGATGGAGATGCAAGGTGAGGAAGGAGGCACCAGCCCCCCCCTGAAAAACTCTCTTGCTGGATGGGTCTTTCTGACTCCACTGGAGCATGGAAGAGAGTTACAATAGTGCTGCCAGTGGACCCCTGCTGTGTAGTTGCTGGAGACCTTTTGAACGCTCCCACTTGATCTGCATCTTGTGCTGACTGGAACAATTGGTTTGGACCTAGACTGATAACCTGGGGGCCCTCCCAGGTTGTACCCTTGTTGTCTTGTTATGGGAGGGTTGGATTCTCCTTTTCCAGTTGTTGCTTATGCGGGAAGTCTTAGTCACTTATATTTCTCCACAGCTGAGGTTTCAGCCCAAAGCAACTGCTTCAATAGGATCGGACAGAGACTAGTTCAATACAAGACAGATCCACCACCTAGCCCCATCACAGCAAGCAGGTCCCCTGAGTCTCAGGCTGCAGTATTGAATGGGATCTTTGTAAGGCTTTAGGCAAAAAGTTGCAATCACCAGTCCCAGTTCCTTGGTAAAGGACTGGTTAATTACAAATCCAGGATGCCTCAATTGAACTTCATCTTACCAGCTTTTCTAGCCAAATGGTGAAAAATAATCATGGGGTGGAATCAACAGAAAATCTGATTATTCATATTCTGGCAACATGAATAATCAGAGTATATCAACTCCCCAAAGGTATGACAAAGGAGACTTAACAGAAGATCCCTTCATAAACAAATGGCTGAGATGTCAGAAATTGAGTCCAGAATTTGGATGGACAATAAGATTAACAGAATGGAAGTAAAGTTGGAATTAGAAATTCAAGGAGTAATTCAAAAGTTTTCTCAAGAATTCAGAGGTAGAGAGCAAGATGGTGGCCGAGTAATAGCTTCCTTGCATCTGGGCACCGTGAGTCCGGGGAGATAGGACTCCAGGCATCTCTGGCTGGTGGGATCTGCCTATCATCACTCCTGTGAGGATACAGAGAGTCAGCGAGAGACTTCTGGACCCCAAGAAGAGGACTAAAACAGTGGAAAACCAGCAAGTAGTCACGTGTGTTCAATCGGTCGAAACCCACCTGCAACTGTAAGTTCAGTAGCAGTGAGACTGCAAACCAGAAAGGCCTTACCTGTGAACTGTTTTGGTGTCTTTGGACTTGGCACTCAGTTGAACTGCCTTGGGAAGAGCCTGAGCGGGAATGTGGAGAACATTGGCAGTTGTCTAGGCCCCAGTCTGAGCCGCTGAGCCAGACGGAGCTAATACTGTTTGGCTGTGGGCCACAGGGAGCCATTGTCAGTGATCTGCCCCGGCAAGCTCCGCCCTCAGGGTCGCAGAGCTAGAATCGGTTGGGAACTGGTAACCCAGTGACCGAGTAGCCTAAGGGTGGGGTCTGAGCTGCCTTGCAGCCAAACCCTCAGGGGCAGAGTGAGACTGGTTTTGGCACAATGGGTAAGTGGATAGCCACTTCAGCAGTGATTCCAGCAACAAGCACTTTCCTGGGAAAGCTTCTGCTCAGCAAGTTTACAAGTTCAAAGTGCCTTTTAAGTGGGCTGAAGAGAGATTTAGGGTGTCTGCCTGCTGGGGTTTGAGAAATCAGCAGCCTCCAGTTGTATCAGAACTGTGATTAACATCTCATACCCCAGAAGACCACGTGTTGCCCAGACAATATTCAACAACATAAACATACTGCTTTGTTTTTGGTTGTGTGTGTTTTTTTTTGGTTTGGTTGTTTTTTTGTTTATTTTGATGTTGTTGATGTTGTTTTGTTTTTTTCATTTCAACCTTTTCCGTACAGATCTTTTTTCTTTCTCAATTTTTCCAGTTTAATTATAATTTCCCATTGCTGCCTTTTTTAATAACTAGAACTTCATTTTTGCTAGTGTTTCTACTGCTATTATGTGGTTTTTCACCCAATATTATCCCGTAAAGTTTTCTGTTTGCTTGTTTTGGTTTGATTTATAGCATTTTTTTTTTTTTGACCAGGGCTGGGTTTGAACCCGCCACCTCCAGCATATGGGACCAGTGCCCTACTCCTTGAGTCACAGCATTTTTGTCTTTCCTCTCTGCTTGGTGGAGCTGGGGTACTGTGTCTGATCAGGTTAGCAAACAGCTGCTGACCTCAAGGGAATCACCCAACCGGGCACCCCAAGAAGGTGGTTTTCTTAAGGTTGTGTCAAAGTACCCTACTGTACAACTATATTGCTCTTTCTCCCTCTTTCTGTGCCTCTCTTCTTTTTGTCAATATTCCTTTTACCCACCCCCTCTCCTTTCTCTACTTTTTTTTTTCTTTTCACTCGGTCCTCCTTTCTTTCATCCCTTTCTTGCTCCACAACCTTCTCACCCTTCTGGTCCTAAACCAAAAGGACTCATCTAATCCTTAGTCCACAGGCATGAGAACTTAAAGAGCAAGAGGAACGAAAGGAAAATTAGGGCAAGGAAACAGATAAAAGAAATCACTCATGAGGAAGAATCAGCAGAAAACTCCAGGCAACATGAAGAACCAGTCCAGAACAACCCCGCCAAGGGACCATGAGGCAGCTACTGCAGAGGATTCCACATATAAAGAAATGTTAGGAATGACAGAAAGGGAATTTAGAATACACATGATGAAAACAATGAAGGAAATGATGGAAACAATGAAGGAAACTGCTAATAAAGTGGAAAATAACCAAAAGGAAATCCAAAAACAGAATCAAATAAGAGATGAGTGATATGAAGAATATAGAAAGGATACAGCAGAGCTCAAGGAACTGAAACAGTCAATTAGGAAACTTAAAGATGCAATGGAAAGTATCAGCAACAGGTTAGACCACGCAGAAGAAAGAATTTCTGAGGTAGAAGACAAAGTTCTTGTGATAACACAGATAGTAAAAGAGGCAGAAAAGAAGAGAGAGAAAGCAGAATGTTCACTGTCAGAATTATGGGACTTTATGAAGCGTTCCAACATACGAGTTATAGGAATCCCAGAAGGGGAAGAAGAATGCCCCAGACGAATGGAAGCCATTCTAGAGAATATCATAAAACAAAATTTCCCAAATATCATCAAAGCTTCTGACACACTGCTTTCAGAGGGATATCGGACCCCAGGTAGCCTCAACTCTAACAGAGCTTCTCCAAGACACATTGTGATGAACCTGTCCAAAGTCAAGACAAAAAAAAGATTTTGCAAGCTGCCAGGAGTAAGCACCAGTTGACCTACAGGGGCAAATCCATCAGAGCGACCGCAGACTTCTCTAATGAAACTTTCCAAGCAAGAAGACAATGGTCATCTACCTTTAATCTACTTGAACAGAAAAATTTCCAGCCCAGAATTCTGTACCCTGCTAAGCTAAGCTTCAAAATTAATGGAGAAATCAAATCATTTACGGATATAAAAACATTGAGAAAATTCGCCACAACAAGACCAGCTCTACAGCAAATACTTCAACCTGTTCTGTATACCGACCACCACAATGGATCAGCAGCAAAGTAAGAACTCATAAATTAAAGGACAGAACGTAACCTCCACACTGATGCAAAAGATAAAACTAAGCAATGGACTCTTACCAAATAAGATGAATAGAATACTACCACACTTATCAATTATCTCCATAAATGTTAATGGCTTGAATTCCCCACTGAAGAGACATAGATTGGCTGACTGGATTAAAAAACACAAGCCATCCATTTGCTGTCTGCAAGAAACACACCTGGCTTCAAAAGACAAATTAAAGCTCTGAGTCAAGGGTTGGAAGACAATTTTTCAGGCAAATGGAATTCAGAAGAAAAGAGGGGTTGCAAACTTATTTTCAGATTCATGTGGATTTAAAGCAACTACAGTCAAAAAAGATGAAGATGGTCACTTTATATTGGTCAAGGGAAAAATACAACAAGAAGATGTTACAATTCTAAATATTTATGCACCCAATTTAAATGCTCCCAGATTCTTGAAACAGACCTTACTCAGTCTGAGCAATATGATATCTGATAATACCATAATAACAGTATTTTAACACTTTTAAAGTGTTAAAGTGGGGACTTTAACACTACTCTTACACAGCTGGACAGATCCTCTAAACAGAAATTAAACAAAGATGTAAGAGATTTAAATGAGACCCTAGAACAACTGTGCTTCATAGACGCATATACAACAATCCATCCCAAAGATAAAGAACATACATTCTTCTCATCACGCCATGGAACATTCTCCAAAATTGATCATATCCTGGGACACAAAATAAATATCAAGAGTCAAAAGAATTGAAATTTCACCTTGTATCTTCTCAGACCATATGGCACTAAAGGTGGAACTCAACTCTAACAAAAACACTCGACCCCAAACAAAGGCATGGAAATTAAACAATCTTCTGTTGAATAACAGATGGGTGCAGGAAGAAATAAAACAAGAAATCATTAACTTCCTTGAGCATAACAACAATGAAGACACAAGCTACCAAAACCTGTGGGATACTGCAAAAGCAGTTTTGAGAGGAAAATTCATCGCTTTAGATGCCTACATTCAAAAAACAGAAAGAGAGCGAATCAGCAATCTCACATGCCATCTTATGGAATTGGAAAAAGAAGAACAATCTAAGCCTCAACTCGGTAGAAGAAAAGAAATCTCCAAAATCAAATAAGAGATCAATGAAATTGAAAACAAAAGAATCATTCAGAAAATTAGTGAAACAAGGAGTTGGTTTTTTGAAAAATTAAATAAAATAGATAAACCATTGGCCAGACTAACAACGAGAAATAGAAAACGAAATCTCTAGTAACCTCAATCAGAAATGATAAAGGGGTAATAACAACTGATCCCACAGAGATACAAGAGATCATCTCGGAATACTACCAGAAACTCTATGCCCAGTAATTTGACAATGTGAAGGAAATGGATCAATATTTGGAATCACACCCTCTCCCTAGACTTAGCCAGGAAGAAATAGCACTCCTGAACAGACCAATTTCAAGCACTGAGATCAAAGGAACAATAAAAAATCTTCCAACCAAAAAATGCCCTGGTGCAGATGGCTTCACACAAGAATTCTCTCAAATCTTCAAGGAAGAGGTTATTCCTGTACTGAAATTATTCCAAAAAACTGAGGAAGAAGGAATCCTCCCCAACACATTCCATGAAGGAAATATCACCCTGATACCAAAACCAGGAAAAGACCCAAACAAAAAGGAGAATTTCAGACCAATCTCCCTCATGAATATAGATGCAAAAATTCTCAACAAAATCCTAGCCAATAGATTACAGCTTATCATCAAAAAAGTCATACATCATGATCAAGTAGGCTTTATCTCAGGGATGCAAGGCTGGTTTATCATGTGCAAGTCCATAAACATTATCCACCATATTAACAGAGGCAAAAATAAAGATCACATGATCCTCTCAATAGATGCAGAAAAAG
Source organism: Nycticebus coucang (assembly GCF_027406575.1). Classification (NCBI taxonomy): domain Eukaryota; kingdom Metazoa; phylum Chordata; class Mammalia; order Primates; family Lorisidae; genus Nycticebus; species Nycticebus coucang. The sequence continues at coordinate 89,738,854 of NC_069804.1, forward strand.
CATTTGATATCATCCAGCATCCTTTTCTAATTAGAACACTGAAAAGTATAGGCATAGGTGGCACATTTCTAAAACTGATTGAAGCTATCTATGCCAAACCCACAGCTAATATTTTACTGAATGCAGTAAAACTGAAAGTTTTTTATGTTAGAACTGGAACCAGACAAGGTTGTCCTCTGTCACCTTTACTATTCAACATAGTGCGGGAAGTTCTAGCCAATACAATTAAGCAAGACAAGGAAATAAAGGGAATCCAAATGGGAGCAGAGGAGGTCAAACTCTCCCTCTTTGCTGACGACATGATCTTATACTTAGAGAACCCAAAGACTCAACCACAAGACTCCTAGAAGTCATCAAAAAATACAGTAATGTTTCAGGATATAAAATCAATGTCCACAAGTCAGTAGCCTTTGTATACACCAATAACAGTCAAGATGAGAAGTTAATTAAGGACACAACTCCCTTCACCATAGTTTGAAAGAAAATGAAATACCTAGGAATATACCTAACGAAGGAGGTAAAGGACTGGTATAAAGAAAATTATGAAATCCTCAGAAAGGAAATAGCAGAGGATATTAACAAATGGAAGAACATACCATGCTCATGGATGGGAAGAATCAACATTGTTAAAATGTCTATACTTCCCAAAGAAATCTATCTATTCAATGCCATTCCTATCAAAATACCAACATCGTAGTTTCAAGATTTGGAGAAAATGATTCTGCGTTTTGTATGGAACCGGAAAAAAACCGGTATAGCTAAGGCAGTTCTTAGTAATAAAAATAAAGCTGGGGGCATCAGCATACCAGATTTTAGTCTGTACTACAAAGCCATAGTGCTCAACACAGCATGGTACTGGCACAAAAACAGAGACATAGACACTTGGAACCGAATTGAAAACCAAGAAATGAAACTAACATCTTTCAACCACCTAATCTTCGATAAACTAAACAAGAACATACCCTGGGGGAAAGACTCCCTATTCAATAAATGGTGTTGGGAGAACTGGATGTCTACATGTAAAAGACTGAAACTGGACCCACACCTTTCCCCACTCACAAAAATTGATTCAAGATGGATAAAGGACTTAAATGTAAGGCATGAAACAATAAAAATCCTCAAAGAAAGCATAGGAAAATCACTGGAAGATATTGGCCTGGGGAAGGACTTCATGAAGAAGACTGCCATGTCAATTACAACAACAAAAATAAACAAATGGGACTTCATTAAACTGAAAAGCTTCTGTACAGCTTAGGAGACAATAACAAAAGCAAAGAGACAACCTACACAATGGGAAAGGATATTTGCATATTTTGAATCAGACAAAAGCTTGATAACTAGGATCTATAGAGAACTCAAATTAATCCACATGCAAAAAGCCAACAATCCCATATATCAGTGGGCAAGAGACATGAATAGAACCTTCTCTATAGATGATAGACGAATGGCTAACAAGCACATGAAAAAATGTTCATCATCTCTATATATTAGAGAAATGCAAATCAAAACAACCCTGAGATACCATCTAACCCCAGCAAGAACGGCCCACATCACAACATTTCAAAACTGCAGATGCTGGCATTCATGTGGTGAGAAGGGAACACTTTTACACTGCTGGTGTGACTGCAAACTAGTACAACCTTTCTGGATGGAAGTATGGAGAAACCTCAAAGCACTGAAGCCAGACCTCCCATTTGATCCTGCAATCCCATTACTGGGCATCTACCCAGAAGGAAAAAAGTCCTTTTATCATAAGGACACTTGTACTAGACTGTTTATTGCAGCTCAATTTACAATCGCCAAAATGTGCAAACAGCCTAAATGCCCACCAACCCCGCAATGGATTAACAAACTGTGGTATATGTATACCATGGAATACTATTCAGTTATTAAAAAAAATGGAGACTTTACATCCTTCGTATTAACCTGGATGAAAGTGGAAGACATTATTCTTAGTAAAGCATCACAAGAATGGAGAAGCATGAATCCTATGTACTCAATTTTGTTATGAGGACAATTAATGACAAGGTTATGGGTGGGGAGGAAAATCAGAAAGAGGGACGGAGGGAAGGGGGTGGGGCCTTGGTGTCTGTTACACTTTATGGGGGCAAGACATGATTGCAAGAGGGACTTTACATAACAATTGCAATCAGTGTAACCTGGCTTATTGTACCCTCAATGAATCCCCAACAATAAAAAAAAAATGTTGTCTCAAGAATTCAATGAATTCAAAGACAAAATCTTAAAAATTTTTGACACATTGAGGCAAGAACTTGCAACACTCAAAGATCTGAGAAATACAGTAGAATCTCTCAGTAACAGAATGGAACAGGCAGAAGCAAGGATCTCTGACATTAAACACAAAGCTTTTGAATGCTCCCAAATGTTCAGAGGAAGAGAAATGGAGAGCAAAAACAGATCATTCTCCGAGAGAACTGTGGGACCACTCCAAAAAAGCAAACATTCTCCTTATAGGAATTTCTGAAGGATATGAGAATCATCCCAAGAGACATATGCCCTACTCCAAGAGATAATTATGGAAAACATCCCCAAAATGGCAAGACATACTGAAATTCAGATAGCAGACAGTTTCAGAACCCCAGCAAGACTCAATCAAAAAAAAAAAAATCCACTAGACACATTGTAATTAACTTTGGAAAAAGTAATATGAAGAAGAAACTTCTGTAAGCAGCCAGAAGTAAGAAAATGATAACCTACAAGGGGAAGAATATTAGAATGACTGCAGATCTGTCTGCTAAAACTTTTCAAGCCAGAAGAGGATGATCGACCTTCAACCTCCTAAAACAAAACAACTTTCAACCTAGGATCCTGTATCTAGCTAAAATGAGTTTGATTTATCATGGAGAAATTAAATACTTTAATGACATTCACATGTTGAAGAAATTTGCAATAACTAAACAACCTCTCCAAGATATTCTCAGACCCATCCTCCACAATGACTAGCACAATACTGTACCACCGAAGTAAATTCATTGTGAAATTCTTGACCAAAACCCAGTTTTCATAGTGGTGAAAACATTCAAAATGTCCATTGGTCTTTAGAAAAACTTGACACCCAAAATGCTATGAGGCTTATAAGTTCTCTCAATTATCATGAATGGCTAAAGTGTCCTTTAAAGGGGCACAGATTGGCTGACTGGATACAAAAAACTCAGGCCAGATATCAGCTAAATACAAGAATCTCATCTTACCTTAAAGGATAAATATAGACTCAGGGTGAAGGGATGGACATCTATAATCCAGGCAAATGGAAATCCATAATAAGCAGGGGTTGCAATTTTTTTGCAGATACATTAGGCTTTAAACCAACAAAAGTATTGAAAGACAAATATGGTCACTTCATATTTATTAAGGGAAACACTCAACATGATGAGATGTTAATTATTAACATTTATATGCTCAACCAGAATGCTTCAAAATTTATAAGGGAGACCCTAAAAGACATGAAAAATTTGATATCTCCAGCACCATAATAGTGGGAGATTTTAATACCCCTTTGCCAGTGTTGGATAGATCCTCCAATAAAAAACTAAACAATGAAATTTTGGCTTAAACTTCACTGTACAGCAATTGAATAAACAGACATCTACAGAACATTTCATCCTAACAAAACGGAATACACATTCTTCTCATCAGCCCATGGAACATGCTTCAAAATTAATCACATCTTTGGTCAAAAGTCTAACCTCAGCAAATTTAAAAGAATAGAGATTATTCATTGTATTTTCTCAGATCATCATGCAATAAAATTTGAACTCACCAATAACAGATATCTACATACTCATAGAAAGATATGAAAAACTAAATAACCTTATGCTGAATGATAGTTGGGTCATAGATGAGATTAAGAAGGAAATTACCAAATTTTTGGAACAAAACGATAATGATGATATGAATTATCAGAACCTGTTGGATACTGCAAAGGCAGTCCTAAGAGTGTAATTTATAGCATTGCAACCCTTCCTCAAGAGAACAGAAAGAGATGAAGTCAACAACTTAATGGGACAACTTAAACAACTGGAAAAGGAAGAGCTTTCCAACTCATATCCAGCATAAGAAAAGAAATAACTAAAGTTAGATCAGAATTAAATGAATTTGAAAAGAAAAGAATTATTCAAAAAATCAATGAATCAAAAGTTGTTTTTTTTAAAAAAAGTTAACAAAATTGATAAACCTTTGGCCTATCTAACCAAACACAGAAAATTAAAATTCCTAATATCATCAATCAGATATGATAAAGGTGAAATAACAACAGATACCTCAGAAATTAAAAGCATTTTTAATGACTACTACAAAAACCTCTATTATCAGAAATATGAAAATCTGAAAGTAATTGAACAATAGCTGGAAGAACACCGCCTTCCTGGACTCAGCCTGAAAGAACTGGAAATGTTGAACTGACCAATAACAAGTACTGAAATAGCATCAACTATACAAAGTCTCCCCCAGAAAGAAAAGATGGCTACATTACTTAATCTTTTTCTAAGAAAAAGAAGGAATACTTCCCAACACATTCTATGAAGCAAGTGTCACCCTGATCCCTAAACCAGGAAAATATCCAACAAGAAAAGAAAATTATAGAGCAATATCTTCAATGAATATAGATGCAAAAATATTTACTAAGATCCTAGCAAACAGAATTCAGCAACACATCATATGAATTATATACCATGACCACGTGGGTTTTATTCCAGGGTCTCAACGATGGTTCAGTATATGTAAATCTATAAATATAATACATCACATAAACCAAATAAAAACAAAGATCATATGATTCTCTCAATTGATGCAGAAAAAGCTTTTGATAATATCCAGCATCCTTTCATGATCAGAACACTTGAGAAAATAGGTATAGAAGGGACTTTTCTTAAATTGATAGAGACTATCTACAGCAAACCCACACCCAATATCATATTAAATCGAGTAAAATTGAAAGCATTTCTACTTAGATAAGGAACCAGGCAAGGCTGCCCATTGTCTCCACTGCTTTAACATTGTAAAGGAAGTCTTAGCCATCATAATCAGGCAAGAAAAGGTGATCAAGTGTATCTAAAGAGGATCAGAGGAGATAAAACTTTCACTCTTCAGAGATGATATGATTGTATATCTGGAAAACCCCAAGGACTCAACTTCAAAACTCTTAGAAGTGATCAAGGAATACAGCAGTGCCTCATGTTATAAAATCAACACTCAAAAATTGGTAGCTGTTATATATACCAACAATTGTCAAGCTGAAAAAACAGTCAAGGACTCTATTCCTTTTACAGTAGTGACAAAGAAGATGAAATATTTTGGAGTTTACCTAACAAAGGATGTGAAAGATCTCTATAAAGAGAACTATGGAACTGAGAAAAGAAATAACTAAAGATTTTAGTGACTGGAGAAACATACCATGCTCATGGCTGGGAAGAATAAATATTGTCAAAATGTTTATACAACCCAAAACAATATACAATTTTAATGCAATTCCCATTAAAGCACCACTGTCATACTTTAAAGATCTGGAAAAAATAATACTTCGTTTTATACAGAATCAGAAAAAAATCAATTAGCCAAGATATTACTTAGAAATAAAAACAAATCAGGAGGAATCATGCTACCAGACTTCAGACTATACTATAAATCTAAAGTGATCAAAACAGCATGGTAGTGGCACAAAACCAGAGAAGTAGATACATGGAACAGAATAGAGAACCAAGAGATGAACCCAGCTACTTATTGTCATTTGATCTTTGATAAGCTTATCAAAAACATTCAGTGGGAGAAAGATTACATATTCAACAAATGGTGTTGGGTGAATTGGCTGGCGACCTGTAGAAGACTGAAACTGGACTAACAAGTTTCACCTTTAACAAAAATAGATTCTCAATGGACAAAAGATTTAAACTTAAAACATGAGACTATAAAAATACTAGAAGAAAGTACAGGGAAAACTCTTGAAGAAATTGGCATGGGAGAATATTTTATAAGGCAGAACCCCTGAGCAATTGAAGCACCACCAAAAATACATTACTGGGACATGATCAAACTAAACAGCTTCTGCACAGCCAAGAACATAGTACGTAAAGGCAGCAGACAGCCCTCAGAAAGGGAGAAGATATTTGCAGGTTAAGTCTGTGACAAAGGTTTGATAACCAGAATCCACAGAGAACTGAAACATATTAGCAAGAAAAGAACAAGTGATCCCATCTCATTGTGGGCAAGAGATTTGAAGAGAAACTTCTCTGAAGAAAACAATCACATCACCTACAGACATATGAAAAAATGTGCATCATCCTTAATCATCAGAAAAATGCAAATCAAAATCACCTTGAGATATTATCTAACTCTGGTAAGATTAACCCACATCACAAATCTCAAAATTATAGATGTTGGCATGGATGTGGAGAGAAGGGAACACTTTCACTACTGGTGGGAATGCAAACTAATACATTCCCTTTGGAAAGAAGTCCAGAGATCACTTAGGGATCTAAAAATAGATCTGCCAATCAATCCTGCAATCCCTTTACCTGATATATATCCAGAAGACCAAAAATAACTTTATAACAAAGATATTTGCACCAGAATGTTTATTGCAGCCAGCCCAATTCATAATTGCTAAGCCATGGAAGAAGCCCAAGTGCTCCTCGACCCACAAATGGATTAATAAATAGTGGTATATGTACACCATGGAATATTATGCAGCCTTAGGAAAAGAGGGAAACTTTATCTCTTTTATGTTTACATGGATGGAGCTGTAACATATTCTTCTTAGTAAAGTATCCCAAGAATGGAGGAAAAAGTATCCAATGTACTCAGATCTACTTTAAAACCAATATATAATTACCCACAATTTCATATGAAAGGTATAACCCAACTACAGTCCAAGATGAAAGGGAAAGAGGAGGGGGAGGAGGGAGGATGGGTGGAGGAAGAGTAATTGGTCGAACCACACCTACCTATAGTGCATTGTACAAGGGTACATGTCAAATATACTAAGTGTAGAGTATAAATGTCTGAACACAATAATTAAGAAAGTTCAGTGAAGGCTATGTTAACCAGTTTGTTGTAAGTGTTTCAAATTGTATATAAAACCAGCACATTGTATCCCATAAATGCATTATTGTACACAGCCATGATTTCATAAAAAAATAAAATAAAAAAAATACTGGAGGCAGCACCTGTGGCTCAGTGGGTTAGGTGCTGGCTCTATATACCAAGGGTGGCGGGTTCAAAACCAGCCCCAGCCAAACTGCAACAAAAAATTTGTTGGGAATTTTGGTTGGTGCCTGTAGTCCCAGCTACTCCAGAGATTGAGGCATGAGAATTGCCTAAGCCCAGGAGTTGGAGGTTGGTGTGAGCTGTGATGTGACTTTATCGCCCTTGGTGTGACTCTACCAAGGGCGATAAAATGAGACTGTCTCTACAAAAAAAAAAAAATACTGTAGGTAACAGCACATAGAGTAGTTTTTCCATACTAAGGTTAATTTTTAATGCATGCTTTAAAGTATATATTGGGATGGGTAGAAAGAGAACTGACTATCCACATATTTTTTTTTTTTTTCCTTTCTTTTTTTTTTTTTTATTGTTGGGGATTCATTGAGGGTACAATAAGCCAGGTTACACTGATTGCAATTGTTAGGTAAAGTCCCTCTTGCAATCATGTCTTGCCCCCATAAAGTGTGACACACACCAAGGCCCCACCCACCTCCCTCCTTCCCTCTTTCTGTTTCCCCCCCCATAACCATAATTGTCATTAATTGTCCTCATATCAAAATTGAGTACATAGGATTCATGCTTCTCCATTCTTGTGATGCTTTACTAAGAATAATATCTTCCACGTCCATCCAGGTTAATACGAAGGATGTAAAGTCTCCATTTTTTTTAATGGCTGAATAGTATTCCATGGTATACATATACCACAGCTTGTTAATCCATTCCTGGGTTGGTGGGCATTTAGGCTGTTTCCACATTTTGGCGACTGTAAATTGAGCTGCAATAAACAGTCTAGTACAAGTGTCCTTATGATAAAAGGATTTCTTTCCTTCTGGGTAGATGCCCAGTAATGGGATTGCAGGATCAAATGGGAGGTCTAGCTTGAGTGCTTTGAGGATTCTCCATACTTCCTTCCAGAAAGGTTGTACTAGTTTGCAGTCCCACCAGCAGTGTAAAAGTGTTCCCTTCTCTCCACATCCACGCCAGCATCTGCAGTTTTGAGATTTTGTGATGTGGGCCATTCTCACTGGGGTTAGATGATATCTCAGGGTTGTTTTGATTTGCATTTCTCTAATATATAGAGATGATGAACATTTTTTCATGTGTTTGTTAGCCATTCGTCTGTCGTCTTTAGAGAAAGTTCTATTCATGTCTCTTGCCCATTGATATAAGGGATTGTTGGCTTTTTTCATGTGGATTAATTTGAGTTCTCTATAGATCCTAGTTATCAAGCTTTTGTCTGATTGAAAATATGCAAATATCCTTTCCCATTGTGTAGGTTGTCTCTTTGCTTTGGTTATTGTCTCCTTAGCTGTACAGAAGCTTTTCAGTTTAATGAAGTCCCATTTGTTTATTTTTGTTGTTGTTGCAATTGCCATGGCAGTCTTCTTCATGAAGTCTTTCCCAGGCCAATATCTTCCAGTGTTTTTCCTATGCTTTCTTGGAGGGTTTTTATTGTTTCATGCCTTAAGTTTAAGTCCTTTATCCATCTTGAATCAATTTTTGTGAGTGGGGAAAGGTGTGGGTCCAGTTTCAGTCTTTTACATGTAGACATCCAGTTCTCCCAACACCATTTATTGAATAGGGAGTCTTTCCCCCAAGGTATGTTCTTGTTTGGTTTATCAAAGATTAGGTGGTTGTAAGATGTTAGTTTCATTTCTTGGTTTTCCATTCGATTCCAAGTGTCTATGTCTCTGTTTTTGTGCCAGTACCATGCTGTCTTGAGCACTATGGCTTTGTAGTACAGACTAAAATCTGGTATGCTGATGCCCCCAGCTTTATTTTTATTACAGAGAACTGCCTTAGCTATACGGGGTTTTTTCCAGTTCCATACAAAACGCAGAATCATTTTTTCCAAATCTTGAAAGTATGATGTTGGTATTTTGATAGGAATGGCATTGAATAGGTAGATTGCTTTGGGAAGTATGGACATTTTAACAATGTTGATTCTTCCCATCCATGAGCATGGTATGTTCTTCCATTTGTTAATATCCTCTGCTATTTCCTTTCTGAGGATTTCATAGTTTTCTTTATACAGGTCCTTCACCTCCTTCGTTAGGTATATTCCTAGGTATTTGATTTTCTTTGAGACTATGGTGAAGGGAGTTGTGTCCTTAATTAGCTTCTCATCTTGACTGTTATTGGTGTACACAAAGGCTACTGACTTGTGGACATTGATTTTATATCCTGAAACATTACTGTATTTTTTGATGACTTCTAGGAGTCTTGTGGTTGAGTCTTTGGGGTTCTCTAAGTATAAGATCATGTCGTCAGCAAAGAGGGAGAGTTTGACCTCCTCTGCTCCCATTTGGATTCCCTTTATTTCCTTGTCTTGCCTAATTGTATTGGCTAGAACTTCCAGCACTATGTTGAATAGTAAAGGTGACAGAGGACAACCTTGTCTGGTTCCAGTTCTAAGAGGAAAAGCTTTCAGTTTTACTCCATTCAGTAAAATATTGGCTGTGGGTTTGTCATAGATAGCTTCAATCAGTTTTAGAAATGTGCCACCTATGCCTATACTCTTCAGAGTTCTAATTAGAAAAGGATGCTGGATTTTATCAAATGCTTTTTCTGCATCTATTGAGAGGATCATGTGATCTTTATTTTTGCCTCTGTTAATATGGTGGATAACGTTTATAGACTTGCGTATGTTAAACCAGCCTTGCATCCCTGGGATGAAGCCTACTTGATCATGATGAATGACTTTTTTGATGATAAGCTGTAATCTATTGGCTAGGATTTTGTTGAGAATTTTTGCGTCTATGTTCATGAGTGAGATTGGTCTGAAATTCTCCTTTTTGTTTGGGTCTTTTCCTGGTTTTGGTATCAGGGTGATGTTTGCTTCATAGAATGTGTTGGGGAAGATTCCTTCTTCCTCAATTTTCTAGAATAATTTCTGCAGTACAGGAATAAGCTCTTCCTTGAAGGTTTGATAGAATTCTGGAGTGAAGCCATCTGGACCAGGGCATTTTTTGGTTGGAAGCTTTTTTATTGTTTCTTTGATCTCAGTGCTTGAAATTGGTCTGTTCAGGAGCTCTATTTCTTCCTGGCTGAGTCTAGGGAGAGGGTGTGATTCCAAATATTGATCCATTTCTTTCACATTGTCAAATTTCTGGGCATAGAGTTTCTGGTAGTATTCAGAGATGATCTCTTGTATCTCTGTGGGATCAGTTGTTATTTCCCCTTTATCATTTCTGATTGAGATTACTAGAGATTTTACTTTTCTATTCCTCGTTAGTCTGGCCAATGGTTTATCTATTTTATTTATTTTTTCAAAAAACCAACTCCTTGTTTCATTAATTTTCTGAATGATTCTTTTGTTTTCAATTTCATTGATCTCTGATTTGATTTTGGATATTTCTTTTCTTCTACTGAGTTTAGGCTTAGATTGTTCTTCTTTTTCCAATTCCATAAGATCTCTTGTGAGATTGTTGATGTGCTCTCTTTCAGTTTTTCGAATGTAGGCATCTAAAGCGATGAATTTTCCTCTCAAAACTGCTTTTGCAGTATCCCACAGGTTTTGGTAGCTTGTGTCTTCATTGTTGTTATGCTCAAGGAAGTTAATGATTTCCTGTTTTATTTCTTCCTGCACCCATCTGTTATTCAACAGAAGATTGTTTAGTTTCCATGCCTTTGGGTGGGGTCGAGCATTTTTGTTAGAGTTGAGTTCCACCTTTAGTGCCTTATGGTCTGAGAAGATACAAGGTAAAATTTCAATTCTTTTGATTCTGTTAATATTTGTTTTGTGTCCCAGGATATGATCAATTTTGGAGAATGTTCCATGGGGTGATGAGAAGAATGTATATTCTTTATCTTTGGGGTGGAGTGTTCTATATGCGTCTATCAAGCACAGTTGTTCTAGAGTCTCATTTAAGTCTCTTATATCCTTGTTTAATTTCTGTTTAGAGGATCTGTCCAGCTCTGTAAGAGGAGTGTTAAAGTCCCCTGTTATGATGGTATTATCAGATATCATATTGCTCAGACTGAGTAAGGTCTGCTTCAAGAATCTGGGAGCATTTAAATTGGGTGCATAAATATTTAGAATTGAAATGTCTTCTTGTTGTATTTTTCCCTTGACCAATATAAAGTGACCATCTTTGTCTTTTTTGACTTTAGTTGCTTTAAATCCACATGTGTCTGAAAATAAGATTGCCACTCCTCTTTTCTTCTGAATTCCATTTGCCTGAAAAATTGTCTTCCAACCCTTGACTCGGAGCTTTAATTTGTCTTTTGAAGCCAGGTGTGTTTCTTGCAGACAGCAAATGGATGGCTTGTGTTTTTTAATCCAGTCAACCAATCTATGTCTCTTCAGTGGGGAATTCAAGCCATTAACATTTATTGAGATAATTGACAAGTGTGGTAGTATTCTATTCGTCTTATTTGGTGAGAGTCCATTGCTTAGTTTTATCTTTTGCATCAGTGTGGAGGTTAGGTTCTATCCTTTAATTTCTGAGTTCTTACTTTGCTGCTGATCCATTGTGGTGTTCAGTGTGCAGAACCGGTTGAAGTATTTCCTGTAGAGCTGGTCTTGTTGTGGCGAATTTCCTCAATGTTTGTATATCCGTAAATGATTTGATTTCTCCGTCAATTTTGAAGCTTAGCTTAGCAGGGTACAGAATTCTGGGCTGAAAATTGTTCTGTTTAAGTAGATTAAAGGTAGATGACCATTGTCTTCTTGCTTGGAAAGTTTCATTAGAGAAGTCTGTGGTCAATCTGATGGATTTGCCCCTGTAGGTCAACTGGCGCTTACTCCTGGCAGCTTGCAGAATCTTTTCTTTGGTCTTGACTTTGGACAGGTTCATCACAATGTGTCTTGGAGAAGTTCGGTTAGAGTTGAGGCGACCTGGGGTCCGATATCCCTCTGAAAGCAGTGTGTCAGAATCTTTGGTGATATTTGGGAAATTTTCTTTTATAATATTCTCTAGTATGGCTTCCATTCCTCTGGGGCATTCTTCTTCCCCTTCTGGAATTCCTATAACTCGTATGTTGGAACGCTTCATAAAGTCCCATAATTCTGACAGTGAACGTTCTGCTTTCTCTCTCTTCTTTTCTGCCTCTTTTACTATCTGAGTTATCTCAAAAACTTTGTCTTCTACCTCTGAAATTCTTTCTTCTGCATGGTCTAACCTGTTGCTGATACTTTCCATTGCATCTTTAAGTTCCCTGATTGACTGTTTCATTTCCTTCAGCTCTGCTATATCCTTTTTATATTCTTCATATCGTTCATCTCTTATTTGATTCTGTTTTTGAATTTCCTTTTGGTTATTTTCCACTTTATTAACAGTTTCCTTCATTGTTTCCATCATTTCCTTCATTGTTTTCAACATGTGTATTCTAAATTCCCTTTCTGTCATTCCTAACATTTCTGTATAGGTGGAATCCTCTGCAGTAGCTACCTCATGGTCCCTTGGCGGGGTAGTTCTGGACTGGTTCTTCATGTTGCCTGGAGTTTTCTGCTGATTCTTCCTCATGGGTGATTTCTTTTATCTGTTTACTTGCCCTAATTATCCTTTCAATTCCTCTTGCTCTTTAGGTTCTTGTGCCTGTGGACTAAGGGTTACGGGACCAGAAGGGTGAGAAGGTTTAAGAGCAAAAAAGCGATGAAAGAAATGAGGACCGAGTGATAAGAAAAAAAAAAAAATGAAAAAAAAGAAAAATAGAGAAAGGAGAGTGGTTGGGTGAAAGGAATATTGACAAAAAGAAGAGAGGCACAGAAAGAGGGAGACAGAGCAATATAGGTGTACAGTAGGGTACTTTGATACAATCTTAAAAAAAAAACACCTTCTGGGGGTGCCAAGTGGGGTGGTTCCCTTGAGGTCAGCAGCTCTGTGCTAACCTGATCAGACACAGTACCCCACCTCCACCAAGTAGAGAGGAAAGACAAAAATGCTATAGATCAAACCAAAACAAGCAAACAGAAAACCTTACAGGATAAAATTGGCTGGAAAAACCAAATAATAGTGGTAGAAACACTAACAAAAATGAAGTTCTGATTATTGAAATAGGCAGCAATGGGAAATTATAATTAAACTAGAAAAATTGAGAAAGAAAAAGGATCTGTATGGAAAAGGTTGAACTTAAAAAACAAAACAACAATCTAGAACGTCAAAATAAACAAAAAAAAACAACCAAACCAAAAAAAAAAAAAAACCAAACAAACAAACAAAAAAAAACACACACGCAACCAAAAACAAAGCAGTATGTATATGGAATTGAATATTGTCTGGGCAACACGTGGTCTTCTGGGGTATGAGATGTTAATCACAGTTCTGATACGACTGTAGGCTGCTAGTTTCTCGAACCCCAGCAGGTAGACACCCTAAATCTCTCTTCAGCCCACTTAAAAGGCACTTTGAACTTGTTCACTTACTGAGCAGAAGCTTTCTCAGGGAAGTGCTTGTTGCTGGAATCACTGCTGAAGTGGCTATCCACTTACCCTGTGTGTCAAAACTGGTCTCCCTCTGCCCCCGAGGGTTAGGGCTGCAAGGCGGCTCAGACCCCGCCCTTAGGCTACTTGGTCGCTGGGTTACCAGCTCCCACCCAATTCTAGCTCTGCGACCCTGAGGGCGGAGCTTGCCAGGGCAGATCGCTCACAATGTCTGCCTGTGACCCAGAGCCAAACTCTATTAGCTCCGTCTGGCTCAGCGGCTCAGACTGGGGCCCTAGACAAAGGCCAAAGTTCTCCACACTCCCGCTCAGGCTCTCCCCAAGGCAGTTCAGCTGAGTGCCAAGTCCAAAGACACCAAAACAGTTCACAGGTAAGGCCTTTCTGGTTTGCAGTCTCGCTGCTACTGAACTTACAGTTGCGGGCGGGTTTAGGCGGATTGAACACACGCGACCACTTGCCGGTTTTCCACTGTTTTAGTCCTCCTCTTGGGGTCCAGAAGTCTCTCGCTGACTCCCTGTATCCTCTCAGGGGTGATGATAGGCAGATCCCACCAGCCAGAGATGCCTGGAGTCCTATATCCCCAGACTCACGGTGCCCAGATGCAAGGAAGCTGTTATTCGGCTGCCATCTTGCTCCACCCACCTCCTATCCACATATTTTTTAAAAGCCATAATTTTGCACAGCTAGAGTATTTTTTTTTTTTTTTGGTAGAGACAGAGTCTCACTGTACCGCCCTCAGTAGAGTGCCATGGCGTCACACGGCTCACAGCAACCTCTAACTCTTGGGCTTATGCGATTCTCCTGCCTCAGCCTCCCAAGCAGCTGGGACCACAGGCGCCCGCCACAACACCCGGCTATTTTTTTATTACAGTTTGGCGGGGGCTGGGTTTGAACCCGCCACCCTCGGCATATGGGGCCGGCGCCCTACTCACTGAGCCACAGGCGCCGCCCAGCTAGAGTATTTTTATAAGTAAATGTATTTGTTTAACACAGTCATGTAATATATGGAAGTATAGGCAGAGACTTTGCAAAACTAAATGTAGCACAAAGGGCTACATGCTTAAAGAAAAGATGCTATGTAAACATGTGTCATTCCATATATAATATTTAATCGTGCCGATTAGAGGGTAGTCAATACAAGATGTAGTTTAGAGTTTAGAATGGTATGAAATGGCTTTCCACTCCCTTGTTTCCACTTCCAAACTATTTTTGTGCTATGCTATAAATAACTATTTTTCCCACTATCAAAATAATTATCAGGGCACAAATCAAACAACTGAATATATTACTTTGAAAAAATTACAATACAGAAGTTTGGTAGACAATTTTTATTATTTCATGTGAATGTAAGTTGACATGTAGAATTGATTTTCTCCACTTTGTTCTAAATAAAATTCTGAAATGCTGTTGTCTTCTTATAATTCTAAAAAGTTTTCAAAATATAAATTTAAGGCAGGGAATAGTTTTCATGAGAGGTTTTAGTTTTATATAAAAATGAGATTGTTTTTGTTGCCAAAATTATGAAATTTAAAACAGATTTATTTCTTTAAAAAATCTCTTCTACTGTCCACAATGAATTTTTTCAGTATTAAGGCAGTTCCTTCACTGTCATAAAAATATTTGTAAGAATTTTTACACAATGAGCTTTTCTTTTATGTAAGAGTTGAGATGTATGTAATAATTTATATATTTGATATAATTTGTTTTAGAAGTTCCTAAAAAGGTGAAAATGCATAAGAATAGACTAGTTAATTAGGAAGTATTGAATTGTAACAGCACACAGAATGGCAATAACTGCAAATCCTATCACAAGGATTAGAATAAATGTATCCTCACTCATCTCTATTCCGGGCTTTTCATCTTTGTTTTCACTACGGTTGCTTCCCCCCTTTCCTCCACTGCCTTTGCCAGGTGCTGGCTGGTGCTTATGAGTTGATAAAAGAGCACTGGGGCTATATGATCCCCAGAGCTCTTGTATCCCAGCAGAATTTTGATATTGACGTCCAGCGCAGACCTTGAAGCGATAATGTGAATTTGTCAGAAAGTTGGAAAAGGAGAATGAAGTGTTTGGTCCTTTGTAAATCTAAAGGAAAAAGAGTCAAAATGAAAATAGTATTTTGCTAACAAATAAAATAATGTATGGTTTTTGACAAGAGGAAAAATATGAAATCATTGATCTCACAAATATGTTCACAACAACAACAAAATTGACTTTTACAAAGCCTCTAAAAGTCCTGAGGACCCAGTACTGTTTTGGAAATTTTGTTTAACGTAAGAAATAACAAAGAGTTAAAATTGTTAAGGTTTAGTTGCATTGGGTTTCGAATTGGGATGTATAGGGTAGTTGATGGAACTGAGAAATACCAAATAATTCAATAGTAATAAAATAATTAAATGGATGATCTGACTGTCCTAAAATAAATACTTAAGTACATAAGCTTTAGGAACTGGATGAAGCTTTTGAATAAGGTTTAGTTACTTTAAACATCCTAAAATAATATCTTACTCCTTCACAAGAGCTCAATCCCCACAGTATATAAAACTATAAATTTTTAAAGACTAAATTTGCAAGGACATACCAGGTCAGTTCCTTTATCACTGGTAAGTTGAAGATTATAAACAATGGGATCTCCTTTTATTGGCTCCAAAGACTCCCATTTGATCTCACAAATATTGCTATTCAGCTGATGTAATTTAGGTGCTAAAAAAAGAGAATTTCAGATTAGAGAGTTCCCATTTTTCCTGGGTGATGTTGAATACATTGTAACCTCATACAATTCCATGGCCATTAAAAAAAGCCTGTATAGGCTTAATCTAAGAAGTATATAACAGTTCCTACTGTAAAGCCTTTTACTGTACCATCAGGCATCTTAATAATTGTAATAAAAACTTTAAGAAATTAAAATGATCAATAATGCATTTTTTGATTTTCTAGTAAGATCTCATTATAACTTTTATGGTACATTATACATTTGTAAGGATTTTTAACATATATTAATAATTTTATTTTAATATTATGGAAAATGTGTGAGGTAACTAGGGTAGACTCTTTATTTCATATAATTAATTGCTGTACACATTAGGGAAATGGTGCTTAACTATACAGGACATTATTCAGGAAGAGAGTAAGGCATTATTATGGTCTTAGACAAGTCATGTTTAATTGTAAAATGTTCCAGTTAGCTTTACATCAAAGACAAATTATTTTCTAATAGTGATTGGACTCATGTGTGGATCAAGTAGAACAACTAAATCTTACAATTAAAAGGAAAAAAAAAATCATCAAACCCCAGGCTCCAGTGACAGTAAATTGGACTCTTTGTTATATATTCTTAATAGCATTTTATTTTGTTATTCAAATGAGGAGAGTATATTCAGAGTGTCAGATATTGATCTTACTAAGCTTATATAGTCTTATATTTCAGCTTTAATCACACCTATCAATAAATATATTTTGTGAAATAATCCATTTGAGAAAAGAAAAGATATAGCAATGAGTGGATATCATGACAAAGTAAATGGGAATCAAGAGTCTACAATTCTAATCTTGGTTCTGCCACTGACTCAGGATGTCCTTTAGCTAAGCAACTTACCATTTTGGAGACTTAACTTCTTTCTTTTGAGAAATGACAGTGGTGGTAGAGTGATTGGCTTAGATTACATGATCTCTAGGATATTCTAAAGATATTGTGATTGTAGGAGTTTCATTAAATCCTATATCGCCTCTTGAATCCATAAGTAGTACTAGTCTCTTTTGGTATTGTATTGTTAAATATTTAAAACAAAAAGTAAAGCTGAATTTTGTATATGAACTATTGGAACTCTAAGACATCTTTTAGTGTCATGGCTTACAATTCTTACCTTTAAGTGTGGCTGGTGGAGTTTTGGTTGTAGTGAAAGTATAGATACCAGACAGTGGTCCTTCACCAGCTTCATTACACGCTTGGATTTTAAATTTGTATTGAGTATATTCACCCAGTCTTTGCACTTTGTGAGTCTGACAAGGTCCATGGTAAATGATAGAAAATCTGGAGATGGGGAAGGAGATGAGGGAAGTAATATTATTAATCAACAATTATACAGATGCAAATAACTATTTGTATAACTAACTTAAAACTGGTTTTAAAATCTCAATGAGGCTTAAGTAAATAAA
The DNA here is from genome assembly GCF_027406575.1 of Nycticebus coucang. NCBI lineage: Eukaryota > Metazoa > Chordata > Mammalia > Primates > Lorisidae > Nycticebus > Nycticebus coucang. The sequence goes on from NC_069804.1 coordinate 89,756,610, forward strand.
TTAAAACTCAGATAGATAAAACAAAGAAAAAAATCAGGTTGTAAGTATCATAATGGCAAGGTGCTGGCTTTCATACTTTTTGGGTAATCTCTATTCCTTGACACTTAATGTGTGTTATATAAAGGGAAGAATAATTTTGGAAGAGGCAAAAAGAGAGAGATCAATTATGAGCAAGAATTTAAGAAACTATATCTAACATGGTAATACCTGATTTCATATCTGTTAATTCATTGAAACCACTTTGGATTATAGCATGAAGATACATTTTAACTACTCAGGCATAAACAAGAATAAAATATTGTCTTTTGCAGCAACTTGGATGAAACTGAAGGCCATTATACTAAGTGAAGTATCACAGGAATGGAAAAACAAATAGCGTATGTTTTCAAAAGTGGAAGCTGTCATATGAAAGCCATAAATTAGTTTCATAGTAGGGATGAGTACATTGGATACTTTTTTATAACCTAAGAATATGGGGAAGGGGGAGAGGGAAGGGAGGGAGGGGGAAGATGGGCAGAGGGAGGGTGATGGTGGGATTACACCTGCGGTGCATCTTACAAGGGTACATGTGAAACTTAGTAAATGCAGAATATAATCGTCTTGACATAATAACTAAGAAAATGCCAGAAAGGCTATGTTAACCAGTGTGATGAAAATGTGTCAAACTGTTTGTAAAACCAGTGTATGGTGCCCCATGATCTCATTGATGTACACAGCTATGATTTAATATTAATAAAAAAAAGAAATAAAATCTATAAAATCCAAAAAAAAAAAGTGGAAGCTGAACAAAGAGTATACATGATCATACAGAATGGTATGATGGACATTGGAGACTCAGAAGAGGAGTGGGCAGGAGGAGAGTGAGGGATGAAAAAATTACCTTCAATGTATACTATTTGGCTGATTGGTACACTAAAATTCCCAGAATTCACCATTATATAATTCATCCACATAATAAAAAACCACTTGAACCCCCTAAACCTATTTTAAAAATATGAAATTTTAAACCAATTTTATTATAATACATATTAAAATAGTAAAAGTAGGTTACCTGCCAGAACGATCTCCCATTAACAAGTTGTAGCTTATAAGGGTGGAAAGCAACCCCTTGCTCACAGGGTTACCCCATTTCAGTTTGAGGCTCTGGTGTCTAGAGACCACACAATCAAGATGTGGAGGCTCAGGTGGCAGTGGCTTAGTTTTGGTTCTTATTGATTGGCTAAAAGGGCTTAGTCCATAATGATTGATAGCTTGAATTCTGATTCTAATGTTAAGAAGAAAAAGTTAAAATATATTAATTTATATTTAGAAAATAAAATAATTTTCTACATATAACCTAACCCCCCCCAGTAACTATGTAGACTATTGACCAACATATTGTACTAATTATTAGAGACAAATATTCAAAACAAAAATCTTGAATTTGCATAATCACCAATTGTTGATGAGAAGGAAAAACTGGCTATTAGTATGTTAAATTTGTCCAAAACAGTAAAACTCACTTTCAAAGCGAGTTTTAAGATATATAAGATACAAAAGACTATATAAGATATAAAAATGTAGATCTGATCAAATTCTCAAAAAGCCTTCCATTTACCCAAAGTAAGATACATGTGACTTACTTGTATGTGGTGTCAGGCTGTAGATTTTTCAAAAGACACTCTGTTACTCTCTCAACAGTCAAAATTTTTCTATTTCCATATTCAATGTTATAGCCAGTGATTGGAGAGCCATGGCAGTCTGGTTCCTCCCACTGAATAGCAATGCAAGATGATGCCAATTTGGCAGGCACTTTGTTTCCAACTTCATGTAACATTGGTACTACTGCTGGTATTGTTGCTGGTGTGGTTACTATGCCAGTTTCTCCAAACAGTCCAACCCCAATTATGTTTACAGCCTGAAAGCATATACTTGTTAGAGATTCATTATTAATTTTTGTTCATAAACTGTATTTTTGCATAACAAAATAAATGTTCATGAACACATAGTCTAAAAATGTGGTCCGAAGTTGTTGAAATACGTGATGAAATTTTAGGTGGCATATTTAAGAAGGTGAAGAGTATAACCTCAGGATGGTAAGTGAAGAGTGCCAATACAGACATTTCAGAAAAAATATGTCCAAACCAAACTCATCAATTACTCCACCAAATGTTTTTCTTTTCCTTCATCTTGTAGTTTCTATTTCTGTTGGTGGTAGCCAGATGTTCACATACATTCACCAAGTTTCACTAATTTTATAAAAATGTTTCATTTAGAGGTCATAATAGCTTCACATGTACTCTTTGTCCATTTTCCCCCAAAGTAATATTTTGTATAGCTATAGTACAATATAAGAACCAGGAAACTGATGATAAAATTCATTGGAATTATTCAGATTTCATCAGTTTTACATGCACTTATATGTGTGTGTATTGAGTTCTATGCAATTTTTTTCACATGTGTCCTCATATGACCACCACCAAAGTTAAGATATGGAAGTATCCTTTTGTTATTTATCCTTTTATAGTCACAATAACCTCCTTCCCTCTCCCTCTTTCTAACCCCTGGCAACCATTAATTTGTTCTTCATCTTTGTAATTTTGTCATTTGTAGAGTGTTATATAAATAGACAAATTCAGTATGTAAACTTTTCATATAGGTTTTTTTTTTCACTCAGTGTAATTCCCTTGAAATCCATCATAATTATTGTGTATATTGATAGTTTGTTCTTTTTATTTTGGAGTACTATGCTATGGGATGGATGTACCATAGTTTGTTTAACCATTTACCTGTTGAAGGACATCTCAACTATTTCTAGTTTTGGGTTCTTACAAATAAAGGTGCTATGAACATTTATGTAATGTTTTTTTTTTTTTTTTTTTTTTTTGTGTGTGTGTGTGTGTGTGTACATAAGTTCTAATTTCCCTGAGATAAGTGCCCAAGAAGTCTGGGTATATAATAAGTCATGTTCAGTTTTGTAAGAAACTGTCATAATCTTTTCCAGAGTGGCTATAATTCCCACCAGAAATGTATGAGTGATACAATTTCTCCACATTCTTGTTAGTATTTGATGTTGTCACTATTTCTTGTTTTAGCCATTCTGATAGGTTGTCATGGCATCTCACTGTGTTTTTCCCTAATAGCTAAAGATGTTGAACAGTTTTTCATGTGCTCCTTTGCCATCTGTTTTCTTAAGTAAATTATATGTTTGTGTCTTTTGCCCATTTTCTAACTAGGTCATTTGAATTTTTAATTTGTTGTGTTTGAAGAGTTCTTTATATATTCTAGATACTTGTCCTTTGCCAAATAGGCTTTGCAAATATTCTTTCCAAGTCTGTAGCTTATCTTTTTATCCTCTCCACAGGACCTTTTGTAGAGTAAAAGTTATTAGATTTGAGGAAGTCAAATTTATCACTTTTTGGTTTTATGGCTTACACTTTTGTTATCAAGTCTATTTCCTTTTTGTTTTTCAACCTTTTAAATCTATGTTTATATGGATGGAACTGGAACATATTCTTCTAAGTAAAGTATCTAAAGAATGGAAGAAACAGTATCCAATGTACTCAGTATTTTTATGAAACCAATTTATATTTAATCAAGTATATTTTTTAAATTATTTGCCTAGTCATAGATCCTAAAGATTTTCTCTTATGATTTTTCCTGAATTTTTTTACTTTTATGTTTTCGTTTTTATTTTTCTGTGATTCATTTTAATTTTTGTATAAGGTGTGCGAAGTTTAGGTTGATGTTCATTTTTTGCCCATAGATATCCAATTTGTCAGGCATAATACGCTGAAAGCCTATTTCACTTCATTTGCACCTTGTCAAAAGTCAGTTTGACATACTTGTGTGAGTTTATATCTAAGTTCTTTGGTTCTTTATTCTGTTACATTCACTTATGTGTCTGTCTTTCCACCAGTACCACACTGTTTTCATTGCTGTGGCTATGTAGCAATCTTTAACATTGGATAGAGTGATTTCTTTTACTTTTTTTTTCTTTCAAAATCAATTTATCTATTTTAGGTCCTGTGCCATTTCATATAAATTTTAGAGTGAGATGTATGTCTATAATAACCTTACTAGGATTCTTATAGAAATGCATTATACCTATAGATCAATTTGGGGAACACTGGCATCTTTACTAAGTTGAGTATTCCTGTCTATGAACATGGTATATATATCTCTTATTTATTTAGGTTGCCTTTGGTTTCTGTGATCAGCATTTGGTAATTTTCAGAATCCATACACTGTACACATTTATTCTCGGCCTATCCCTACATATTTCATGTTTTGTGGAGCAATTATAAATAGTATTGTGTGTTAAATTTCTGTTTCCGCATGTTCATTGTTTGCATACACAATTGTGATTGATTTTTGTTTGTTGATCATGTATCCTTGAACCTTGCTGAACTTAATGAATTAGTTCTAGGAGGTTATTTTTCCTGCATTCCTTGGGATAATCTATGTAAATAATCTTGTCATCTGAAAAATGGGGACACTCTTAGTGCTTTTTTTTAAATTTCAAAATTAAAGGGGGTAGAATATTTTTGTTATGTGGGTACAATGTATAATGCTAAAGTCAGGACTTTCCATGTGTCTGCCACCAGGATAGTAGTCTTAGTTCCTTTTAATTTGTATACCTTTTATTTCTTCTACTTGCCTTATTGCAGTGGCTGAAGCTTCCAGTAATGTTGAATGGCAGTGTTGAGAGCTAACATCTTTTCCTTGTTCCTGGTGGCAGGGAACAGCATTGAGCTTTTCACCATTAAACATGATGTGAAATGTAATATTTCTATAGAATTTCTTAATCAAGTTGGGGAAGTCCCCCTCTGTTCCTAATGTTCTGAGATTTTTTTTTAATCATGAATGAGCATTAGATTTTGTCAAATGTGTTTTCTGTGTCAATTGATATGATCATATAATTTTTCTTCTCCAGTCTCTTGATATGGTAGATTACATTGGTTAACTTCCCAATTTTGAACCAGTTGTGCAAACCTGAAACAAATCCCACCTGTTCATGGTGTATAATTATTTTTATACATTGGTGAATTTCATTTGACAATATTTTGCTGAGGTATTTTTATGTTTAAATTAATGAGTTATTGATCAGCAGGTTATTTGGACTTGGTGTAATAGTAGCCTCATAAAATAAATTGGGAGTGTCCTCATCTTCTATCTTATGGAAGACAATGCATAAAATTAGTGTTAATTTTTCTTTAAGTGCTTTGTAGAATTCTCCATTGAAATCATATGGGCCTTGGGGTTTCCTTTTCAGGACTTTTAAATTTATGGATTCAATTTTTTGATGACTGTAGGTCTATTTAGATCATCTAAATCATGTTGGCTGAGTTTCAGTAGTTTGTGATTTTTAAGGAAGAGTTCCATTTCTTCTACATTGTTGTATTATAAAGTTGTTCATGAAATTACCTTTTTCTTTTAATGACCGTATAATCTGTAGAGATATCCATTTTTTTCTGTTTTAGTGATTTGTATCTTCTTTCTCTTAATCAGTCTTATAAGCAGCTTATAAATTTTATTGTATTTTTTTGGAGCACCTGATTGTTGTTTCATTGATCTTCTCTATTGTTTTCCTGCTTTAAATTTCACTAATTTTCACCCATATCTTTTTATTTCTTACCTTCTTCTTCCTTTGAACATATTTGATTAATCTATAAAGTTATTGCTCCTCCTACCTAATAGTTGAGATACTAGAAACTTACATAGATTTTATTTTATTTTTTCTTTCACTTGAAATGTGAGCATCTGGTGCTGTGAATGTCTTTTTCAGCACTGCTTTAGGTGCATAACAACATAGGTGGGATTTTAATTTTAACCTGTTCCATGCATTACATTTTTTTGTTTGATATTTATTTTTTGATCCATGGATCATCCGGAAGTCTATTGTTTAATTTTAGAGATATTCCTGTTGATAATATGTTATTGATTTCTAGTTTGATTCCATTATGAACAAAGAACACACTGTATGATTTCAATTGTTTTTCATTTGTTGCAACTGTATTATGGCCCAGGATATGACCTATTTTGGTGAATTTACTATAAGCACTTGAAAAAAGAATGTGTAATCTCTTGTTGGGTAGCATGTTCTATATATGTTTATGAGATCTCAATGTTGATGGTGTTATTCAGTTTCTGCATATCCTTGATCATTTGGTTTAGTAGTTTTACCAATTGCCAATGGAGGGTGGTTTGAAGTCCCCAAGTATACATGTAGATTTTGCCTATTTGTCCTTTCTGCCTATTAGTTTATGCTTCATGTATTTTGAGGCTCTCTACTCTGTAAGGTTTGATTTATCCTTTTATCATTATGTAATACATCTCTTTGTCTCTAATGATTTCTTTCTCTTAAAGTCTATATTATCTAATATCCATGTAGGCACTCAGGCTTTTTGGTTGTATTACTGATGGCATTGTATATCTCTTTCATTCTTTAATGTCTAACATTCCTAGATTATTGTGTTTGAAGTAAGTTTCTTTGTAGACAGAATATTGTTTTATTATTTTAAATGCACTCTGCCAACTCTTTTTTTTAAATAGATTTAATTCTTTTTAATTGTTTGAGATTCATTGAGGGTACAAAATTTAGGTTATACTGATTGCATTTGCTAGGTAAAGTCCCTCTTGTAATTGTGTCTCTCCTCCAAGACATGTGCCATACATTATGACCCCTATCCCCTCTCCTGATCACCCATTTCCCTACCCCACACCTTGCTTTAGATCATCTACTGTCTTCAAATTAGAATTGAGTACATTGGATTTTTGCTTCTCCATTCTTGTGATGCTTTACTAAGAAGAATGTGCTGCACCTCCATGCAGGTTAATATAAAAGATGTAAAGTCTCCATCTCTTTTAATGGCTGAATAGTATTCCACGGTATACATATAGCACAGCTTGTTAATATATTCCTGGGTTGGTGAGCATTTAGGTTGTTTGCACATTTTGGCGATTATAAATTGAGCAGCAATAAACAGTCTAGTGCAAACGTCATTTTGATAAAAAGATATTTTTTTCTTCTGGGTAGATGCCTAGTAATGGTGTTGCAGGATCAAATGGGAGGTCTAATTTGAGTTCTTTGAGTGTTCTCCATGCTTCCTTCCAAATAGGTTGTATTACTTTGCAGTTCCACCAGAAGTGTAAAAGTGTTCCCTTCTCTCTACATCCATGGCAGCATCTGCAGCTTTGAGATTCTGTGATGTGAGCTATTTTCACAGGGGTTAGGTTAATCTCAGCGTAGTTTTGATTTGCATTTCTGTGATGATCAGGGATGATTACCATTTTTTAATGTTTGTTATCCATTACACTGTCTTCGTCAGAGAATGTTTTGTTCATATCTCTTGCCCAGAGGTAGATGGGATTGTGCTCTTTTGTTCATTAATTTGAGTTCCCTGTAGATTATAGTTATCAACCATTTGTCAAATTCATGCCCTGCAAATATCATTTCCCATTCTGAAGGTTGTCTTTTTGCTTTACTTGTTGTGTCCTTAGCTATCCAAAACATTTCAGCTTAATTAAGTCCCATTTGTTAATTTTTGTTGTTGTTACAATGGCCATTGAAGTCTTTGTCATAAAATTTTTCCCAAGTCCAATGTCACCAGGAGTTTTCTCCACCCTTTCTTCTAAGATTTTTATCATTTTTTTTGTCTTAGATTTAAGTCTTTTATCCATCTTGAGTCAATTTTTATGAGGTGTGGAAGGTGTGGGTCGAGTTTCATTCTTACATGTGCTTATCCAGTTCTCCCAACACCATTTGTTGATTAGGGATTATTTTCCCCACTGTATGCTTTTGTTTGATTTATCAAAGATCAGATGGCAAGTAGAGACTGATTTCCTCTCTTGGTTTTCTGTCCTGTCCCATATGTCTATGTCTCTATTTTTATGCTAATTCCATGCTGTTTTGATTACTGTGGACTAGTAATGTGGCCTGAAGTCTGGAAGGGTGATGCTTCTGACTTTGTTTTTATTGCTAAGAATAGCTTTAGCTATATGGTTTTTATTCTGGTTCCATACAAAAAGAAGTACTATGCTTTCTAGTTCTTTAAAATATGATGTTGGTATCTTAATGGGGATTGCATTGAATCTGTAGATTGCTTTAGGTAGAATAGACTTTTTTTTTTTTTCTGTAGAGACAGAGTCTCACTTTATGGCCCTCGGTAGAGTGCTGTGGCCTCACACAGCTCACAGCAACCTCCAACTCCTGGGCTGAAGCGATTCTCTTGCCTCAGCCTCCCGAGTAGCTGGGACTACAGGCGCCCGCCATAGAATAGAAATTTTGATGATGTTGATTCTTCCCTGGAAAGAGCCTGGTATATTCTTCCACTTGTTAGTGTCTTCCACAATTTCTTTTATTAGGATTTCATAATTCTCTTTGAAAAGATATTTTACTTCCTTTATTAGGTATATTCGTATGTCCTTCATTTTCTTCGAAGCTACTGTGAAGGGAGTTGTGTCCTTAATTTGCTTCTCAACTTGGCTGTTATTGGCATATACAAAGGCTACTGGTTCATAGACATTGATTTTATACATTTTAAACCGTGAGACATTACTGTATTTTCTGATGACTACCAGGAGTTTTGTGGAGTTTCTATGGTATTGTAAGTATAAGATCACATCATCAGAAAAGAGGGAGAATTTGACCTCCTCTGCCTCAATTTGGATGCCCTTTGTATCCTTCTCTTGCCTGATTCCATTGGCTAGAACTTCCAGAACTATGTTGAATAATAGTGGTGATAGTGAAAATCCTTGTCTGGTTCCAGTTCTAAGTGGTAAAGCCTTCAGTTTTACACCATTCAGTATGATGTTAGCTGTGGGTTTGACATAGTTGGCTTCAATCAGCTTAAGAAATATGCCACCTATGCCTACTTTCTCAAGTGTTCTTGGTAGAAAAGGATGCTGAATTTTGTAAAATGCTTTTTCTGCATCTATTGAGAGGATCATATGGTGTTTGTTTTTGCTTCTATTGATATGATGTATTACATTTATGGATTTGCATGTGTTAAAGCAGCCTTGCATTCCTTGGATGAAGCCTACTTGATCATGATGTATAATTTTGTTTTCAATGAGTAGTTGCAATCTATTAGCTAAGATTTTCTTTATTATTTTTGCATTGATATTAGTGAAATTTTTTGTTCTACTTTTTGATTGGGTCCTTTCCTGTTTTTGGAATCAAGGTGAAATTTGCTTCATTGAAGTGTTGGGGATAGTTCCTTTCTTCTCAATGTTTTGGAATACATTCTGCACTATAGGTAGAAGCTCATCTTTGAAGCTGTGATAGAATTCTGATGTGAAGCACTCTGGGCTTTTTTGTTGGAAGCTTTTTTTATTGTTCTGCAATTTCAATGCTTGATATTGGTCTGTTCAAGATATCTATTTCTTCCTGATTAAGTCAAGGAAGATGGTAGGATTCCAAGTATTTGTTCATTTCCTCCACATTGTCCAATTTTTAAAGATTTAATTTTTCTATTTCTAGTTAATCTGGCCAATGGTTCATCAATTTTATTTATCTTTTCGAAAAATCAACTTTTCATTTGATTAATTTTCTGAGTGATTGTACTGTTTTCAATTTCATTTATTTCTGATTTAATATTGGTTATTCATTTTCTTTTGCTAAAGTTTGGGATTGGATTGCTTTTCCTTTTCCATTTCTTTAAGTTGATTTATTAGATTGTTGATGTGTTCTCTTTTGGTTTTTTTGGATATAGACATTGAATGTTATAAATTTCCCTTTTAGGATTGCTTTTGCAGTGTTCCACAGGTTTTGGTGTATTGTATCTTCATTGTTGTTATGCTCAAGGAAGTTAATGATGTACTTTTTAAATATACTCTTTGACCCGACTATCATTCAGCCTAAGGTTGTTTAGTTTCCATGCCTTTGTGTAGGGATGAAAATTTTTGTTGGAGTTGAGATCCACCTTTATTGCCTCTTGTTCTGAGAAGATACAAGGTATATTTTAAATTCTTTTGATTTTGTTAAAATTTGATTTGTGTCCTAGGATATGATCTATTTTGGAGAATATTCCATGGACCATTGAGAAGAAAGTATAATTATTTAGCCTTAGGATTGAGTGTTATGTACATGTTTATCAAGCGCAGTTGTTCTAGGGTCATGTTTAAGTCCCTTGTATATTTGTTTAGTTTCTGTGTAGAGGATCTGTTCAGATCTGTAAGAGGAGTGTTAAAATCCCCTACTATTATCGTGTTATGGAATATCATATTGCTCAGACTGATTAAGGTCTGTTTCATAAATCTGGGAGCATTTAAGAAGGGTGCATAAATATTTAGAATTGAAATGTGCGCTTATTGTATTGTTCCCTTGACCAATATGAAGTTTCCATTTTTGTCTTTTTTGACTTTAGTTGCTTTAAATCCACTTGTATTTAAAAATAAGATTGCACCATCTCCCCTCCTTTCCTATGATTTTCATTTGCCTGAAAAATTGTCTTTCAATCCTGAGTTTTACTTTGTCTTTCAAGACTAGGAGTGTTTTCTACAGACAGCAAATGGATGGCTTGTCCTTTTTTATCCAATCAGACAGCTTGTGTCACGTCAGTGGGGAACTCAAGCCATTAACATTTATTGACATAATTGATAAGTGTGGTGGAGTTCTATTCCTCTTACTTTGTGATGATCCATTGCTTAATTTTATCTTTTGCATCATTGCAGAAGATAAGTTTTGTCCTTTAGTTTCTGGGTGTTTAGATTTCTGGTGGTCCACTGTGATGGTCATTGTGGAGAGTAGGTCTAAGTATTTCCTGTAGAGCTGGTATTATTGTGGCAAAGTTACTCAATATTTGCATATCAGTAAATGATTTTATTTCTCCATCAATTTTATTTTATTTTTTATTTTTTTTTTGCTTTTGTTTTTTTTTCCTTTTTTTATTTTTATTAAATCATAGCTGTGTACATTAATATGATCATGGGGCACCATACACTTGGTTCATAGATCGTTTGACACATTTTCATCACACTAGTTAACATAGCTTTCATAGCATTTTCTTAGTTATTTTGCTGAGACCTTTACATTCCACATTTACTAGAATTCACATATACCCTTGTAAGATGCACCACAGGTGTAATCCCATTAATCCCCCTCCCTCCAGTGGCTCAAAGGGGGTAGGGTGCCGGCCCAATATGCTGGAGGTGGTGGGTTCTCCATCAGTTTTAAAGCTTAGCTTAGCAGGATATAGAATTCTGGGCTGAATTTTTTTTTTAAAGTAGATTAAATTTACATGACCATTGTCTTCTGGCTTGAAAAGTTTCACTTGAGAAGTACATAGTCACCTTGGTGGACTTTCCCCTGAGGGTTCATTGGCACTTTTCCTAGTAGGTTGGAGAATCTTCTCTTTCATCTTGAGTTTGGACAGGTTCATGACAATGTGTCTTGGAGAAGCTCAATTTGAGTTGAGATGACACAAGACCCCACCTCCACCAAATAGAGAAGAAAATAAAAAATACTATAAATCAAATCAAAATAAACAAGCAAAAAAAACCTTAAGGGATAAAATGGGGAGGGATGAATAACAGTGGCTGAGAAACTAATAAAAATAAAACCCTTATAATTAAGGAACACAAAAATAAAACATTATACATACATAAGAAAAATGAATAAAAAAAGAAAAAGAAGAATCTGGTGGGAAAAAAGGAGCAATTTTTTTAAAGAAAAAACTATATGTATCTCTTCATACACATAAATGTATGGATATATGTATATGGGTATAGATATATAGATATATCTTGCTGAATATTGCCTGGGCAATAGGTGACCTTCTGGGTTGTGAGATGGTAATCACAACACTGATTCAAGTGTATAAGCTGGAGACTGGAAGCCTCTGCTGACTTCTTTGCCCTCAAACCCCACAGGGTTGGCAGCCTGAAGCTCTCCTCATAGTGCTTAATAAACATTCTTTGACCTTTCCAAACAGTGTATCTTGGTTGGTTAGTGGCTTTCCCAGGAAAGCGTGTGTCACTTGGGTCTCTCCAGATGTGGCTGCCTGCTTATCAGGCACACCAAAACTAGCCTTGCTCTAGGACCCTGAGGGCCAAGCCTGCAAGGCATCTCTCCCACAATGGCTGCACCCAGCCTGCAGCTGAACAATGAAAGCTCTGCTGTGCCCCAGTGGCTTAGTTCTGGTCTCTGGGTGCTGTTCAAAGTCATTTCTTCACTCACTCGAGCTCTCCCAATGTAATCAAAACAAATTGCCCATGTCTTAAACAACAACAACAACAACAACAACAACAACAACAACCACCACCACCACCACCACCTGCAGGGAAGGCCTTCCCTGTCTGCAAACTCTCACTGCCACTGCCGCTACAGCTGCCACAGTCTGCTGGCCTCTGCCTAAATGCAAACACTTGCTAATTCTCCACTGCTTTCATCCTCCTCATTGGGTTCTGAAGTCTCTTGCTGCCTTCCTGTGCCCCTGAACAGATGTTTCTGGGCAGGGCCCACAATCCACAGGTGCCTGGAGGAGTCTTCTCTCCCTAATCTCACTACGCCTGGCTGCAAACAAGCTGTCTCTAGTTTGCCACTTTGCTCTCCACCTCCTGTCTTTTAATTGACAATATTAGACCATATGCGTTTAAGGTATTATTGACATGCTAAGCCTTAATATTATTGTTGTTTTCTGTTTGTTCCTTCTGTTTTTCATTCTCCTGTTTTGCTTTTCTTACCTTTCTGTGTGATAATTGAATACTTTTCAACATTCCAATTTGATTTGATTTATTTATAGTGTTTTTAAGCATTTTTCTTAGCATAGTTTTCTTAATGGTTACTCTAGGTATTAAAATATACATGTGTAGCTTATTACAGTCTATTGGTATTAACATTTGCTACTTTGAGTGAAGTTTAGAAACTTTACTTCAATTTAAGTACCTTTACTTTCCCCAGTTTTAAAATATGACCATCTTAAGTATTTCCTCTCTATGTATTTAGTGCCACAACAGAGGAGGTTATAATTTTTGCTTCTTTAAGAAGAAGGATGGTCAATTATATTTATCCCCATTTTTACCCAAACCTTCTTCTGTTATTTACTTTTTGTGTAGAGAATTTTCATTAGCTATTTTTAAAAGGTAGGTTTGCTGGTAACAAATTCTCTTAGTTTTCTTTCATTAGAGAATGTACTTATTTCTTCTCCATTTCTGAAGGATAGTTTTGCTGGATATGGATATTGTCAGTACTTAAAAATGTGCCACATTTTTTTCTTGCCTCCATGGTTTCAGATGAGATATTCACTATCATTTGAATTGATATTCCTCTGTAAGTAATGTATAATTTCTTTCTGGGTGCATTCAAGATTTTTTTCTTTGACTTTTTCCCCTAGAAGTTTCATAATGATGTGTAGCACAGATTTCTTAGGATTAATTGTATTATAGGTTTACTTGACTTCTTTAATCTCTTATTTTTTACCTCAAATTGGAAAGTGTTCACTATTCCATTATGTACTTTTTCAGTCTCACTGTTTATCTTCTCTCTTTCTATAATTCTGACTTTAATTTATGAATATCACCTCTTTTGTTATTGTTTCATATGTGCCTGAGATTCTATTCATATTACTTCTTTCTAAATTCTTTTTGGTAATTGGGTTGGGTAAATTCTAGTAATCTATCCTCAAGTTCACTGATTATAATCTTCTGTAATCTCTAATATTGAGCCTTTCCAGAGAGTTTTTTATTTTGGCTGTTGTATTTTTCAGTTCTATGATTTGTATTTGGGTCTTTTCTATAACTTATTTATTTGTGGATTTTTTTCTTATTTTTAAAATTGGTTTCATGATAACTCGTAGTTGCTTGTTGAAGTATTTTCATGATGGCTGCTTAAAATCCTCTTCAGATAATTCAAACCTCTGATTTATCTCAGTGTGCTATTTATTTTTTTTTTATCATTCAAGTTGTTGTTTTATTGGTTCTTGTTATAACAAATGATTCCTTATTTATTTTGGGCATTTTGAATATTATGAAGATCTGATCTTATTTAACCAGTTTCTATTATTCAATCTTTCTAGAAATATAGCGAAAGTGTTGAAAGGGACAGAAATTTAGTTCCTGTCTAGGCTCTACTACCACCTTCTCAGAAAAAGTAGGGCAACTATTTGTGCTGAATCCTTGCCTCTGAGTCGGAGTATAAGGTCAGCTCCATACTCGGTCCTTCTGATACCATGGAGGGAGTAGTAGAAAAATTATCCATACTTCTTTGTTCATATAAAGTGGAGTGAAAGCATAGCCCCCACCTGGATATTGATGACACCTGGAGATAAGTATGATGGAAGTAGGTGTGTCACATAGCATAGCTTCCCTATACCTGGATCTGCCTTGTTGATACTGAGTAGGGGTGAAAGATGAGCTCTCCATTGAACCTTATTGACACCAGGTGGCAGGGAGGTGGTGGGGAACTTCAGTACTGACTAGAACTGCTTCCTATATCCTCCTTCAATCTCACTGCTGCTAAGGGGATATGAAGGTCTGCTCTTTATCAGACCTCACTGACACAAGGGTAGGAGGAAAGAGAAGTGTGGACTAGCTTGAATCACATCATTTGTTCAGTCTTTTGCTACTGTGTGTGGGTAGAGGCTTAGCTTGCCAATAAACACCACCTCTGCAGGCAATTAGAATGTTGCTGCTTGTTTCTATCAGAGATGTATAGTAAATCATCAGGTCCCTGCTTGGACACACTGTCACCAGTCTGAAGGGGAATGGGAGTAGAGAACCACCCGCTTTTGCCAATCAGTGGATGAAAGTTTAACATCCTGTTAAGCCCTGCAAAAAGTATTGCATGGGGAAATTGGAGTGTATTTCTTGCTTCTAGGGTAGGTTGGATGGCTGGTCAGCTTTCTGCTTGGTATGTTGAATCCCAGTAGCTGGGGGAAAAGAAGGGATGTTTATGGTTTTTCCACTAATGTTTGGATAGAATAAAGCAAGTATTGCTAAGGTTTTCTGTTGTCAGGCTGCCCTTTTTCCTGGTCACTTTGCTGAAGGTAACAAGTTTTTTAATGGAGTTTTTTTCACTGTTCATCCCTGTTGGCAATTCTGAGTTGGAGGCTTCTTTAGCATCTCCTTTCTAGGATCTATGTGAGGTAATTAGTAGTGGGTTTCACACAAAGGGTTTCACTACTACGTTTTTCTTTAAGTTGTCAGTTCTCTAGGAAGTCTGCTGCCTTCTATCTCCTTTCAGAGTATTCTTATGCTTGTGTGTTGTGTTATATATTAATTTTTAGTTGTAAGAAGGAGAATCTGGGAGTAAAGAGGCTACTCCATTTTGGCAAGAACATATCCCATGGGTTTTTATTTCCTTAATATCTTTTAAAACCAATAATGTCTCAGCATTCCCACTTTCATAGCCTGAATGGTCATAACCTCATCACCTATACTTTGAACTATTGAAATGACCTCTTAACTAATAAATATATATTGTGAGAGAATTTTTTTCAATACAAAAAACAGGGATACTCCCAAAAATATGAGAAAGGATATAAAAATTCCTTAAAGGCAATCTGGGGGATGGAGCTTAGATGCATAGTATTAGGGATCAAGTTATGAGTTACAATTCTATAAATCCAGAAGAGGAAGAGATCACTTCAATATATGGTTATCAGGGAAACATATATGCAATAACTGAGTTTTAAGATATGAGATAGGCAGAGAGCATAGAATGAACAAAAATACAAGGCATATAACTGGATCCACCTTGTTGATACTGAGGTGGTGGTGGGGTAGACTTGTTTGTTTGGAATAAAGAGTTTCCACGTTTTTTTCTAATTCGTGTTAATTATCACTTTGAGTGTTTATTAAATATACTTATTAGCAAACATCCGGATTAGAAATTTTGATCCAATAGATATAATGGGAGGGTAGGAATCAATATTTTTAACAAGATTTCACATGATTCCTAAGTTTAGGAAAATTTTGGAAGCACAGAATTGCAGAGAAAATAATGGCCAATCTAGTTGGAATGAAAATGTAGCTACCAGATTATGTGGGACTTCAAATGTTAGGTGAAGGAGCTCAGAATGTTGGCACTGAATATGAGCAGTATTTAAGATTTGAAATTCCGTGACTCCATCCTTGTTTCTACACTAGAAATGCTGCCAATATTATGAATTTGTATACCATAGGTTAATAGTTGTTGACAAATGTTTACATTGGAAGATCTGTCAGTGTTACCTGGACTCTGCAAAAGTATGTAGTTGCAGGAATGAGGCCTTTAACTTCATAGCTTAGGCAAGGACCAGTGTAAATCAAGTGCATTGATTCTTCAATTTGTCCCCATTCTAGTCTGTAATCAGTGATCTCAGCACCATTACATATAGGAATCTGAAAGATATAACAAACACACAAATTGAGTTCTTTCTTTTTAAGTGGTTACTACATGAGATACTGTGGAGTGTTACAACACAATCCTTTCAATGACAAAGCTTATAATTTATTAAATCATATGAGATATAGACAAGTGTAGAAATAATTATACAAGGAAGAACACTAAAAGGCTCACATAAAATTAAGAAAAAAGATCAGCTAAATCCACATATTAGATAAATGCCTTTAAAATTATTAAAATTATTTTCAAATGGGTTACTTAAGAAAAGTAAACTTAAGATATACTAATGTTGTTTAATATTACTATTGGCTAGTGGGATCAAAAAGAAACCCTAGGGTGGGTCCAGCAGCTCTCACGCTTGTAATCTTAGCCTTCTGGGAGGCTGAGGCTGAGGCTGAAGAATTGCTTGAGCTCAGGAATTTGAGACCACCCTGAGCAAGATTGAGAATCCATCCCTATTTAAAATAGAAAAATTAGCCAGGCATGACACACACCTTTATCTCCAGCTACTTGGGAGGCTGAGGCTGTTTAATATTACTATTGGCTAGTGGGATCAAAAAGAAACCCTAGGGTGAGTCCAGCAGTTCATGCTTGTAATCTTATCCTTCTGGGAGACTGAGGCTGGAGAATTGCTTGAGCTCAGGAATTTGAGACCACCCTGAGCAAGATTGAGAATCCATCCCTATTTAAAATAGAAAAATTAACCAGGCATGACATGCACCTTTATCTCCAGCTACTTGGGAGGCTGAGGCAGGAGGATTGCTTGAACCCAGGAATTTGAGGTTCTGGGAGCTAGGCCAAAGCCATAGTACTCTAGCCCTGGCAGTAGAGTGTGACTCTTGGCAAAAAAAACAAAACAAAACAAAACAAAAACAACAACCAAAAAACAAGTAAACAAACCCTAGAACTCTCTGGCCTTTATTCAATGATGTGATCAGCCCTGTCATTTATGATTGACAGATCAAGGCTTTTGTTTCACTGCTAGAATTTGGGAAAAGTGAAAGAAAAATTCATAGACATTTACATGGCTAAATAATAGACCAGTTTTTATTTTTTGAGCTTAATTACTTTGAAGGGGAAATATTCACATGGATGCTAGAAATGTTTGTATGTTTCTTTCTTTTTTTTTTTTTTTGTGGTTTTTGGCCGGGGCTGGGTTTGAACCCGCCACCTACGGCATATGGGACCAGCGCCCTACTCCTTGAGCTACAGGCGCCGCCCGTTTGTATGTTTCTTAAAGCTTTATTACATTAGCCATATTTATACTGACTCATACTATAGTGTTACATGAAAATAAATAGGACCAGAGATTTCTCAATGACACTTTCAAGAAAATGCTAAGTTCTATTAAATGATTTATCTTTATTATTTCTTGTTTTGGTCTTAGAAAGTTAATTAGTTACTTATTGATAGTCTATTTGGTTTCCCAAAATTATTATCCTCCTCAACAATAGGATCTAGAGAGCAGGATCTCTATTGCCATAATCTTCCTAATACCATTAGTATCAGGGCCTGGGTGTGTTGTAGAAACAATGTTCCAAGATTTGTGGGTTCCTAACTCTAAACTCTGACTCCTTACAGAATTCTAGATGTTCCAAAAAATGTCTAAGCCAATTATATTTTTATATTACTAAAATTAATAAAAATAAATTGATAACATACTCCCCAACTAACAACAATACAGGTTGGACCTTTGCAGGTTAGCACAGGTGTACCACATTGTGAAGGAGGGCCTGGGACTGGTTCAATTTCACATGTCATTGAATGAGATCCAAACTACAAATAAACAGCAAACAAACAAAGAATCAAACACATGAATGATTGTGCAAGAATGGTCACTCCCCAACTTGACAATAAGTAGAAGCACATATTCATCCAAAGTGAAATAAATTACAAGTGTGATAACTGAACAATATAACTTCCCCAGTCCCAAGCCATGGTTGCTGCTTTTCAAAAGACACTATAGATATCTAAGGAATTAATTTACTCACTATACATCTCACTTCTGAGCCAGGATGCTCTTGTGTGTCATCCTGGTTACCTTTTGCCTTTTTTACATAGAGTGCTTCAGAGTTTCCATTATCAAGGGAATTCTCTAGAAAAATACGCAAAATACACTTATTTCTTTTTGCAAATAGTTTTAAGGGTGTTTCTTTAATATGATACAAGATAATTTAAGAAGACTGTATGTTGAAACACTTAAGGTAACAGAAAACTCAAAATACATTAATTTGTGTCAATTAACTTTTTAATTTACATTTAAAAATTATGGTTTCAATTACTATGTAAGAAACAATTTGCTGAGCAATATTTAATTTTGTTCTAAAATAAAATAATTTGCTGTGCTTTAATAACATTTAATATATTAAAAATCAAAAGTTAAAAACAGGAAATTTAGGTCCAGTCATTAAAATCACACAAAGAAGCCTCACCCCCTCGGAGGTTTATTTCTCTGGACGTTGTTTTACCATTCAAGAGTGGAGGATGACAAGATGGAGGAGAAAGAGTAGGTGTTTGAATAATCAATATATCTGAAGGCTAAAAGAAAACAGAACACCTTATGACCATACTGAATTCAAGTTCTGTTTTATAAAACATTTAGGAATATGATACAGTGCATTTCAGTCCTCAGCTTAAAAACTTTCCCTCTTTCTTTTCTCACCTTGCTTTGACCTATTGGTGAAGTACAAAAGACTCTCAGTTTATATGCAGTGCCAGGTTGCAGGTGAGCATATAGAAATTCCCTTGTATTTCCATTATAGATTATGTTCCAGAGATTCACTGAAGGGATACAAGCAAATTTATCCAATGTATTTATAAGTAGCTTATAAAGTTATGGTTTCCCACCATTTCTCATTTATATAATAAGAAGTAACCATTTTGGAAATTAACTTGGTCCAATTACCTATTTACAAATAGTTAAATAATGTATTCTGGTAGAATTAACCATAAATATATCAGTCATAATATATCAGTAAGTAAACATGATATGTTACTAAAAACTGGACATATCCAAGTAAGTTCTGGGGTTCAGATAATAGTATTGTACCAATGTCAATTTCTTGGTTTTGATATTTGCACTATGGTTATATGAGATATTAATATCAGCAGAAGCAGAATGAAGGGTTTATATTAGAAATCTCTGAGCTATTTCTGCAACTTCCAGATGAGTCTAAAATTACTTCAAAATAAAATCTTTAAAATCTAAAAAAATCATTATGACTTACCATCTGAATTTTCACTAACTTCTAAACTGTAATTTGATATGTATGTTCCACCATTATCTTTGGGTGGTTCTGAAAAAAATTAAAATTAACTTCAAAATCTTCCAAAGGAAAGTTATGCTATAAATTAACAAAAAAATTTACATAGGGAAAAATACAAACAGGAATATTAATAAAGACCATACATATTAATAAAGACCATAAAAACATAATCAAATTACATGCTTGTAAGATTGGGAATAAAGCATTTAAATAATATTTTAAAATTATTTGGAAGAGACTAAAAAGCTAGGTATATATGCTTTAAATTTGATCTTTGTAGTTTAGAGGAAAAATAATTTATATATATATATAATTTCTTGTTAACTTGACATTTATTATCGATGTGATCTTCTATTTGTGACTGCTAATTACATGTACTCTTACTTGGAATGATGATAATATTTAAGGACCCATAAATATTCAATAATTTGTTCATGTGTGAATTAATGAGACAGCAATAGAAAACTCAACAGAAAACTAGAAAAAGTAAATGGTTTGCAACTAAATTCATTTATATGGTAGACTATTTCACATATAAATGATTAAGAGAATATTTTATAAATCTAGGGGTTATTAGAGGAAGATTTCTTTTCTATAGTTAATATTAAGACAAGGAAAATTTTAATTACAAAAACTGTACTTACCCCATCCAATTTTTACTTTGTGTGCATGAATCTTTCCCTTTACAAATGGTTTTCCAGGGGATCCAGGCTTATCTGGACAGGTAGTATATTTTACTTCTCCACTGGGGTTGCTTCTTCCTTCCATATTGTAGGCAAAGATCTGTTTGAGTAAAAGAGAATACATTGTTTGACCATTATAAATAAGTTGATTTGAAACTGTTCATAGTTTATAAATATAAAGAAAGTTATTTGAGTGGACTAAATACAAAATAAAGTTTAATTTAAAACAAAGCCACTTGGTAGGAGGCAAGATGGCCAACTGGAGCCAACTTACACAGAGGCTCCCATCTAGAAGGAGAGTTAAAGAACAGAAGTTTATCAAATAAGCTGATAGTTTGGAGCTGAGCCAAAAGAGAAGACTGAAGAGTGCACATCACTCCTGCTGAGGTGAGCTGTGACCCCAAGGAAACAAACAATATGTACAAAACCCATTGCCAAGCGGATGGGAGTCCCCTCTCCCATGAGAATGGCTTGCAGTGTACTTTCTACAAACAAGTGAGCAGATTTCAGATCCCTTCTTATTTTATCTTGTGAGAGAGAGCCACTAAAAACCGGATCTCCTTCCCCAGACAGGAACCACTTGTGTGCCTTGGCATTCTCCCACCAGGAATAAAACTGAACATATAGTCTACCTGCAATTCTGAACTCATGGGGGAAGACTGTCCCCCATGGAGTCCAGATTCTTGGGCAATTTCTTGAGAGGTATGGGCAAGGCGTGGGCTACTTGATACAAGTCTGTACTGAATCAGCAGCATGGGTGTAAAGTGGGGATTGTGGAGTGAGAGAGCCAAATGGGAGAAGGAGAAACAGTGCCCTAAGCAGAGCGCAGTGGTGGTGGCAGTGGTAGTGACAGTGGCAGTGGCAGCAACAATAGGGCTCACACTCCTGGTAATATTTTGGAGAAACACTTCCTGTCTCTCATAGCAACCAGAGGGAGCCAGGCCTCTAACCCAGCGGCAGCTATGGGTGGAACAGATCGGGGATGGAATGTAGGCCCCATGAGCAAAAGGTATGCCCGAAGTGGTACCTGCCTGGGCAGGGCACAGCAAGGACTGAAACAAATATGAATGCGCAGAGGCAGCATACTCTCAGGGTGTGGCTGAGTCAGAATTGCTGCTTCTGTGAGCCCAAGATGCACCCTGCCCCCAGTGGAGCATATCTGGGATAAGAGCATGCATGGCAGTGCATTAACCCAGCGTGGGGCAGGAACTGAGAGCCCTTTGTGCTCTCATAGTGCCTTCCCCAACACAGAGTGCAGCAGAGACAGAGACACAAGCTCCGTGAGAATTGGTGCAGTGGTAGCAGCACAGGGCAGGGCTTAGTCACAGCTTCTGTGAACAAAATTTGCCTGGCCCGCAGTGGAACACAGCCCAGACAGAAATGCAAATTCCGTGAGAATAAAAGTGGCAGCACCATCAGTCTGGGGTGGGGCTGGAACTGAGTGACACTCCCTAGCTTCCATTGAGCACCCAAGGTAGTCAGGCTTCAGGTCCCCTTGCCTGCTGGTGGCCTGATTGAGGAGACATTGATCTTCCTGTGACTGTGGCAGGCACAACCCCCTGGCACATTTGCTTATTGGAGGGAACTGGGCCACAGCTCTGTGGGGTTATGAGTGACTGGGTGTGATGGAGGTGCAGGTGGGGAAGAAGTCATCAACCTCCCCAGACTAACTCATTTTCTGGGTGGACCTTTCTGACTCCACAGAGCACCAGATTGAGCCACACTTGACCTGCCAGAATATCCCTGCTATCCGGTTTCTGGAGACCTGTTGATCTCTCCCACTTGATCTGCATTTGTGTTGACTGGGACAATTGGTTAGAAACTTTGGCCTGGGTCTATCACCCAAAGAACCTCCAAGGAGGCACCCTGGTTGTGTTGTAGTGGGAAGGTTTCATTTTCCTCTTCCGGTTCTTGCCCAAGGGTGGCGGGGTGTCTTAGATGCTTGTATTTCTATACAGCTGAGACTTCAACCCAGAGTCAATGATTCACTAGGATCAGACAGAGACCAGCTGAATACAATAGAGAGCCACCTATCCCCATCACAACAAGCAGGTCCCCAGAGTCTCAGGCTATAGTACTATAAAGATCCTTTGCAAAGCTATAGGGGAAAAACTGCAGTAAAAAGTCCCAGCTCTTTGATAAATGGCTGGTTAATCACAACTCCAGGAGCCCTCAATCCAATTTCACTTTACCTGCTCATCTAGCCAAATGGTGAAAAATAATGCTGAGGGAGAATCAGTGGAAAAACTCTGGCAACATGAATACGCAGAGTAGATAAACTCCCTGAAGGAATGACAAAGCAGACACACCAGAAGATCCCATTCATAAGCAAATGGCTGAGATGTCAGAAATTGAATTCAGAATTTGGATGGCAAATAAGATTAACAGAATGGAAGTAACATTGGAGGTAGAAATTCTAGGAATAATTCAAAAGTTGTCTCAAGAATTCAACCAATTCAAAGAAAAAAATCACCAAAGATTTTAACACATTGAGAAAAGTACTTGTAGCCCTCCAAAGTATGAGAAATACAGTAGAATCCCTCAGTAACAATGGAGCAGGCAGAAAAAAGGATTTCTGACATTGAAGACAAAGCGTTTGAATGCTTCCAAGTGCTCAAAGAGGAAGAGAAGTGGAGAGTAAAAACAGATCATTCTCTCAGAGAGCTGTGGGACAACTCCAAAAAAGCAAACATTTTCCCTATAGGAATTCCTGAAGGTGACAAGGTTGTTCCAAAAGGCTCAGATGCTCTATTCCATGAGATAATTGGGGAGAACTTCCCAAATATCACAAGAGATACTGAAATTCAGATAGCAGACACATTCAGAACCCCAGCACAACTCAATCCAACTAAAGCATCTCCCATATACATTATAATTAACTTCACCAAAGTTAATATGAAGGAGAAAATTCTGCAAGCAGTCACAGGTAAGAAAACCATAACCTACAAAGGGAAGAATATTGGAATGACTGCAGATCTCTCTGCTGAAACTTTTCAAGTGAGAAGAGGATGGTCATTGACCTTCAACCACCTAAACCAAAATAACTTTCAAACTAGGATCCTATATCTAGTTAAACTGAGTTTGATTTATCATGGAGAAATTAAATACTTTAATGACATTCACATGTCAAAGAAATTTGCCATAACTAAACCAGCTCTCCAGGATATTCTCAGACCCATCCTCCACAATAACCAGCACAATGTTTTACCACCAAAGTAAATTCACTTAGAAACTTTTGATCAAATTTCAACTTCCACAGTGGCTTAAGGATTAAAAATGTCCATTGGACTTTCAAAAAACTCAACACCCAAAATTCTACCAGGATTATCAAGACTCTCAGTTAAGGTCAATGGCTTAAATTGGCCTCTAAAGAGGCACAATTTGGCTGACTGGATACAAAAGCTCAGGCCAGATATCTGCTGTATATAAGAGTCTCATCTTATCTTAAAAGATATAGACTCAGGGTGAAAGGATGGACATCTATAATTCAGGCAAATGGAAATAAGAAAAAAATCAGGTGTTGCAATTTTATTCACAGATACAATAGGCTTTAAACCAACAAAAGTAAGGAAAGATAAGTATGGTCACTTCATATTTGTTAAGGGCAACTCTCAACATGATGATATTTCACTTATTAACATCTATGTACCCAAACAGAATGCTCCTCAATTCATAAGGGAAAACCTAACAGACATGAGCAACTTGATATCCTCCAACACCATAATAGTTGGAGATTTTAACAACCATTTGGCAGTGTTGGATAGATCCTCCAGTAAGAAACTAAACAAAGAAACTTTAGACTTAAACTTAACTATTCAGGAATTGGATTTAATGGACATCTAAAGAACATTTCATCCTAACAAAAGTGAATACACATTCTTCTCATCGGCCTGTGGAGCATCCTCCAAAATTGATCATATCTTAGGTCACGAGTCTAAACTTAGCAAATTTAAAAGAATAGAAAATTTTCCTTGTATATTTTGGAACATCATGGAATAAAAGTTGAACTCATTAACAACAGGAATCTGCATACTCATACAAAAACATGGAAACTAAATAACCTTAAGCTGAATGATAGTGACATCATAGATGAGATTAAGAAGGAAATCACCTAATTTTTGGAATAAAACTATAATTAAGACATGAACTGCCAGAACCTCTGGGATACCAGAAAGGCAGTCCTAAGAGGGATATTTATAGCATTGCAAGCCTTCTTCAAGAGAACAAAATAGAGGAAGTCAACAACTTAATGGGACATCTAAAGCAGCTGGAAATGGAAGAACAAAGGATTAAACAACAGATAAATGAATCAAAACATTGGTTTTTTGAAAAAGTCAATAAAATATATAAATCTTTGGTTAACCTAAACTGAAATAAAAGAGTAAAATCTCTAATTTCATCGATCGGGAATTACAGAGGCGAGTTAACAACAGACTCCTCAGAAATCCAAAAAACTGTGGCACCTGTGGCTCAAAGGAGTAGGGCACTGGCCCCATATGCTGGAGATCGCAGGTTCAAACCCAGCCCTGGCCAAAAACTGAAAAAAAGGAAAAATAATTTAAAATAAAATAAAAATAAATAAATGAAAAAAAGAAATAAAAAAAAAATTTAATGACTACTACAAAAAATTCTATTCTCATAAATATGAAAATCAGAAGGAAAGAGACCAATACTTGGAAGCACGGCATCTTCCTACACTTAGGCAGAAAGAAGTAGAAACGTTGAATAGGCCTATATCAAGTTCTGAAATAGCATCAACTATACAAAATGTCCCCAAAAAGAAAAATCTGGGACCAGAAGGCTTCACATTGGAATTCTACCAAACCTTTAAAGATGAATTAGTACCTATATTATTTAACCTTTTCCAGAACATAGAAAAGGAAGGAATACTTCCTAACACATTCTATGAAGCAAGCATCACCCTGATCCCCAAATGAGGAAAAGACCTAACAAGAAAAGAAAATTATCGACCAACGTCTCTAATGAATATTGATGCAAAAATATTCGGTAAAATCCTAGCACATAGAATCCAGCAACACATCAAACAAATTATACACCATGACCAAATGGGTTTTATTTTAGGGTCTCAAGGCTGGTTCAATATATGTAAATCTATAAATATAATGCATCACATAAACAAAATAAAAAAGTTCATATGATTCTCTCAATTGATGTAGAAAAAGCTTTTGATAATATCCAGTATTCTTTCATGATCAGAACAGTTAAGAAAAAATGGATATAGAAGGGACATTTCTTGCTTCCTTCCTTTCTTTCTTTCTTTTTTTTTTTTTTAATTTTGCAGTTTTTGACTGGGGCTGGGTTTGAACTCACCACCTCTAGTATATGGGGCCTGTGCCCTACTCCTTTGAGCCACAGGCACTTCCCTA
The DNA here is from genome assembly GCF_027406575.1 of Nycticebus coucang. Lineage (NCBI taxonomy): Eukaryota > Metazoa > Chordata > Mammalia > Primates > Lorisidae > Nycticebus > Nycticebus coucang. The sequence continues at coordinate 89,782,252 of NC_069804.1, forward strand.
GAAGGGACATTTCTTAAACTGAGAGAGGCCATCTAAAGAAAACCCACGGCCAGTATTATATTGGAGTAATACTGAAAACATTTCCACTCAGATCAGGAACCAGGCAAGGTTGCCCACTGTCTCCACTGCTTTTTAATATTGTAATGGAAGTCTTAGCCATTGCAATAAGACAAGAGGGGTGATCAAAGGTATCCATATCGGGTCAGAGGAGATCAAACTTTCACTCATCGCAGATGATATGATTGTATACCTGGAAAATCCCAGCGACTCAACTACAAAACTCTTAGTAGTGATCAAGGAATACAATAGCGTCTTTTGGGCTACAAAATTAATACTCACAAATCAGTAGCATTTATGTATACCAACAATAGTCAAGCTGGAAAAACAGTTAAGGACTCTGTTCCTTTTGCAGTAGTGCCAGAGAAGATGAAATATCTGGGAGTGTACCTAACAAAGGACATGAAAGATCTCTATAAAGACAACTATAAAACTCTGAGAAAACAAATAGCTGAAGATATTAAACGTAAATGGAAAAACATACCATTCTCATGGCTGGGAAGAATCAACATTGTTAAAATGTCTACATTACCCAAAGCAATCTACAGATTTAATGCAATCCCTATTAAAGCAACTCTGTCATACTTTAAAGATCTGGAAAAATTACTATTTCATTTTACATGGAAATAGAAAAAACCTCAAATAGCCAAGACATTACTCAGAAATAAAAGCAAATCAGGAGGAATAACGCTACCACACTTCAGACTATGCTATAAATCCATAGTGATAAAAACAGCATGGTACTGGCACAAAAATATAGAGGTAAATGAATGGAACAGAATTGAGAAACAAGAGATGAACACAGACACTTATTGTCATTTAATCTTTGATAAGCCTATCAAAAATATAAATTTTGGGAAAGATTCCTTATTTAACAAATGGTGCTGGGTGAATTGGCTGGTGACTTGTAGAAGACTGAAACTGGACCCACACCTTTCACCTCTAACAAAAATTGACTCTCACTGGATAAAAGACTTAAACTTAAGACATGAAACTATAAAGATTCTTGGAGAGTGTGCAGGGGAAACACTTAAAGATATTGGCCTAGTAGAATAGTTTATAAGGCAAATCCCCTGGGCAATTGAAGCAATACCAAAAATACATTACTGAGATCTGATCAAAGTAAAAAGCTTCTGCACTGCCAAGAACACAGTAAGTAAAGCAAGTAGACAGCCCTAAGAATGAGAGAGTGTATTTGCATGTTATGTTTCTGACAAAGGTCTGATAACCAGAATCCACAGAAAACTCAACCTTATAAATAAGAAAAGAACAAGTGATGCTATTTCATTATAGACAAGAGACTGAACAGAAGCTTCTCTGAAGAAGACAGACTCCTGGTCTACAACAGACACATGAAAAAATGCTCATCATCTTTAATCATTATAGAACTGCAAATCAAAACCACTTTGAGATATAATCTAACTCCAGTAAGAGTAGCCCACATAACAAAACCCCCAAACTACAGATGTTAGCATGGATGTTGAGAAAAAGAATCACTTCTGTACTGCTGGTGGGAATGCAAGCTAGTATGTTCCTTTTGGAAGGAAGTTTGGAGAACACTCAGGGATCTAAAAGTAGACCTGCTATTTGATCCTGCAATTATTCTACTAGGTGTATATACAAAAGACCAAACATCACTTTACAACAAAGATATTTGCACCAGATTGTTCATTGCAGCTGAATTCATAATTGCCAACTCATGAAAGTAGCACAAGTGCTCATTGACCCATGAATGTGGTATATGTATACAATGGAATACTATGCATCATTTAAAAAATGGAGACTTTTGGGCAATGCCTGTGGCTCAAAGGAGTAGGGCGCCAGCCCCATATGCCAGAGGTGGTGGGTTTAAACCCAGCCCCGGCCAAAAACTGCAAAAAAAAAAAAGGGAGACTTTACCTCTTTTATGTTTACATGGATGGAGCTGGAACATATTCTTCTTAGTAAAGTATCTCAAGAATGGAAGAAAATGTATCCAATGTACTCAGTACTTTTATGAAACTAATTTATAGTTACTCACACTTTCTTATGAGAGATAGATCACAACTATAGCCCAGGATGAAGGAGAGAAGTGAAGCGGGGTGGGAGGGGAGAAGGGAGGTTTGATAAAGGGAGGGTAAATGGTGGGACCACACCTGTGGAGTATATTGCAAGGCTACAAGTCAAATCTATCAAAAATAGAACATAAATGTCTTAACACAATAATTAATAAATGAGGTGAAAGCTATGTTGATTAGTTTTATGTAAGTACTCCAAATTGTATAAAAAAATCAACACATTGTAACCCACCAAAGCATAAATGTATTCTTGATCTATGTGTATATGACTTAATTAAAGGGGAAAAATAAAACAAAGCAGCTCATTTTTCTCTAGTGAAGATAATATTTTATGTTAAAATATTACAGATTTATACATTATAGTCACATACCCTAAACTTATATGTAGTACTTCTTTGAAGATTTCTTACAGTGCAAGAGAGATCTTCTCCATTGTATTTAGGCTTAAAACCTAACCCCTGAAATGAAAGGCAATGAACTTAGGAATCAGGAAGGCTTGGGTTCAGGTTCTAATTTTAACTTATTTTTCATATGGGTGATTCTGAGCAAGGTCCTTAGTGTCTCTGAACTCTAGTTTCTCTATATAAAGAAATGAAGCTAATTTCTACTTTGAAGGACTAATTTTTCTTAGGATTTAATGAGACAATGTGTGTGAAAGCACTTAGCATATTTCTTGCAACATAGAAAACTTCTTAATATGAGCTACTCTATTTAAATTGGGGTAAAATATACATAAAATTTTCATCTGTTCTATAAATTGATTAGGGTATTCAATATAGAATTGAAAGTTCAGAATGGAATTAAACAGATGCCCACCTACATCAGGAATCCAGGGAGAAGAGGAAGGGGTAGAATTATGTTGAGGTGCTCAAGATCTGTGTGACCACCCAAGGTTATCTGGTATAGGCCCAAAGTTGAAGAACTGACACACTTCTCTAAGTCTCTATGCTATAGTTATAGCTATTGCTGATTCTAGCTAATTTGCAGGGACTTGGGTACCTTCAGATCTCCCTGTGTAGGCTTGCCTAACCTTAGCTTTGTACTGTTCCCATCAAAAACACAGAGAATCAGGAATCATTCAGTTCCTGACTGGATTGAGTAGAAAATAAATTAATCAAATTTAAAATATTTTCAAGTGTAAATTTCATAAAAAACTAAAACTGAGGTAGATGATTAAAATATATGTAAAGAAAACTTACAGATCCTGCTTTGTCCATTTCTAGTACATAAGTTAGAGTGTCATTTGGGTCTCTGTTAGCTGGGGCACACCATTCTAGCAACAAATTACAGATTCCTGCTTCTTTTAGCTTTGGAGGTAAAGGTGTTGGAGGCATAGTTCCTGAGGTATGGAAGACTGCGATTTCACTAAAATCACTGAAAAATAAGATGAAAATATTAGCTTCAGTTTCTTATTAAAGTATAGAGTTTTAAATATTGCAAATAAGTCAATGTACCTCAAGCCAAAGTTATTTTTGGCAGCTAATCTGAATGAATATTTTGTAGAAGCATTCAGTTTAAGGATCTTGTGTTGTTTCATGGTACCCATATAGCAACTTTTGAAATCTTCACCTTTTCCCTTAATAATAGACAGAAAATATTAGTGTCATAAAATGTTATAATTAAAAACAAAAAATCATAACAATAATCATTCAGAAATAAGTGGTTTTAAAAATAAAACTGTATACCTCATCCCATTCCAAAAGGAAGCTCTTTATTTTGGAACCATTATCATTGGCACCCTAAAAATATCAGAAAAATAAAATTATGATGGGCTGATTTTAGAAGGAATACAAATATGCTACATTTATGTATGTGTATTCATATGATGTGTATATACATTTAAAGTGGTATAAATTACTGTAAAATTAATCTGTTTATAGTTTGGTTTTGAAGCAATCCAGATTTTAAAGTAAAAATTCACTCTTTACACTCTACAAAATGCCCAAATTCTCTTTTGTTATGTTTTCTAAATTGTATACAATGAAAAAAAGGGCTTAAGTAAATTGAGAGGAGATATTAGTAACTACAATTATAAATAACTAAATTTAGTTTATAGAAATAGATAATTCAACTTTAATAATTACTAAAATATTACTAACATTTTTCGATTTACTTGGTTCTTGGTATAAATACAGAGATGCGATATTACTATAGAGAAGAAAAAGGGCTAAGGAATTAGGTCAGATGAGGCATGTATAATTCCATATTAAAAATTCAGGACACAGTAGAAAAATTGTTTTTAAATTATGAAAACATGTTGAGGTGGTTTCAGTAGTAAAAGTCTTACTTTCCACTGTAAATTAAGGCTGCTCTTTGATCGGTTAATCAGCTTGGGTGCAAGTGGAGGGTCTGGTTTGCAACCTGGGGTTGTGAAGCTAACCACTTCAGACATAGCTCTGTGTTTTGAGCCTCTTACGGTGGCGACTCTAAAAATGTAACGACAATTATTGCAAGCTTTTAAATATTTATCATAACATATGTACTATATGGCAAATATGGGATTCCATATACATTTTCTAGGAGCTAATTGTAAAAAATATACTAATGGAGCAAAGTTGAATAGATTCTCTATAATGATTCCCAAAGAACCTCTCACTTGTTCTAAATGAAAGTGAACTAATGCTGGATTTGGGGGTAGGTTGTTTTGAATCATTAATGAAAGGCCACAGGGCTGGCAAATAGCAGGGATGACTACATAAAATATAAGTAGTCAACTGGTACAGACTGAGGAGTCTGGCTGGATACAGAGTAGGGGTAGGTTGTGTAGGACGGAGTTCTTACCTTAAAAAATAGGCCATGGATGGTTGTAGATTAAGTAGGGTAAATGTAACTCCATCACCACTGTGAAGATAACATTTGTTTATAATGGACATTTCACATATTTAAAAACTCAGTAATCAGTCCCAATTTTATACATTTAACTGGCAAAATTAGAAGTAAATTCTCCTTAGAGTTCAGATAACTTTAACTAATTATATATTCATACAAAATAGTGAATTAATAATTCAAAATACTTCATTTGTGTGCCAAATTAATAGAGCTTTAAGAAATGAAAATTTACCATTTTACAACTACATATTCTTTGTACTATAACAGTGCAAATTTACCTTTAATTAGCTTATTTTGAGTAGTATAGATATGAAAAGCTTCAAAGACACAATTAAACATGCAAGTTATTCATTCAGTCACACAAAGCAATTTTTCTGGGTTGGGCACTTATCTGCTATGGTGAATAGAATGACTGTAGTCCCACACCAACATCTTCCTGAGCAAACAGTCACAAGGACCTAAGTGTACTCTGAAGAAATTCCATCAAGTTCTAGACCCTAAAATATCCTACAAAAACCTAAAAGATTGATATTTCTTTCTTTCTTTCTTTTTTATTTTTTTTTGCAGTTTTTGGCCGGGGCCGGGTTTGAACCTTGGTATATGGTGCCGGCGCCCTACTACTTTGAGCCACAGCAGCTGCCCAAAAGATTGATATTTCTAAGTGAAGGCTGATACTTCTGAGGAAAGGCCACATAAGGTGATTAGAGCGATACGTAAGATCAATTTTATAAAAATAATAATGATTTTTGCAAAGGGCATAATTTTAGAAAGAGATCACTGTGTAAATTTACCCAAAAGTTATTTTATTTTATTAATTAAAGATGGGAGTCTTGCTATGTTGTCCAGGCTGGTCTTGACCTCCTGGCCTCAAGCAATCCTCCTGCCTCAGCCACGAGAGTCACTGGGATTACAAACATGAGCCGCCACATCTGGCAAAAGTTAATTTTATAAATAGCTTTTCAACACATTTTATGTATTCATATTCCCCTACCTAATATAGAAGATCATGTATTATAATTCTCAAAAAATTTTAGTTATGGGTGGTGCCTATGGCTCAAAGGGGTAGGACACTGGCCCCATATGCCGGAGGTGGCAGGTTCGAACCCAGCCCCGGACCCCCCAAAAAAAATTAGTTGCTAATTATAAAAAAAAACACCTTTGCACAATATATAGCTAATTAAAATCATCACTTTGAGTCTCTGAATAAAGATGACAAATTCTAGTAAATAAAGTTTAAGATGTGTTTTTTTTTTACAGTGTGACGCAGACAACTCCACTATTTCTGAACTACGTGTGGTCTAGTTGTTTTGTGGGCATAAGAATTTTTCTTTCTTCTCCACTTGGTATTTAATTTTCACAGTATTTCTCTTAGTTTGCTGTTTTTCAGATTTCATGCCTATTCAGTTCAGAAGTTTCTTTGGAGTGGCTGGTTGTCCTCTTTCTGTATCCTACGCTGTATTTCCCTCTCAGCATCCTGCTCCTATCTTTTGAACACATTTCTAAGTTCATCCTGCTATCATAGCTTAGACCTTATAATTAGCTCCTATAATGAATTTATTCAGAAAGCCCAAGTTTTAAATTACCATTGCAATATAAATACCTTGCCTGTGTAACCAAAGCCTTACCATTATGGGAAACTTTCTAAGTAAAAAATGAAAAGGCGAATTAGAGAGAGTCTTTTCTTCCCTCAATCTAAACTTTCCTAATCATAAGTCTGTAAACTGAAGTGAATGAATGGACTAGATATTTAAGATCTTTCTAAACTCTAATATACTTATAATCCACTGAATTTTGTAGACTGGCTTGGCAACCTGCCACCATTTAGAAAAATATTTTTATAGAAAAATGTATTTCAAGTTTAAAAATAAATTGCAGAAAAACCTTTAGAACTTAGCCTAGGTAAGTTTGGGACTGTATGCTTAGAGAGTATATTTGAATTGAATATAAGAAATTATTAAAAAGAGACTTACATATAAACGTTTCTATATTTTCCATTTTTACCACTGTTAGATATTGCCAATTCAAATGTTACAGGAGATTTAGTACGATAACATTTCTCAGAATCATGCAAATTCCATGAAATAACAGCAGATCTTGTTTGAATATCAGAAACCTAAAATAAAAAAAATTGAAGTAGCACACTTAAAAACAGCATAATCTGTAAGTTATGATGTAGTCTTTCCATAAGTCTTATTCAATGCTAATTATATTGTCATAGTAAGTACTTAAATACTGTGATTAAATAATGAGCCATTAATCCTATCTTTAACAATATTAAACTGAATCTTTATTTATTGAATTGCTAAAAGCTTTAACCAGGTAAAGGCTTTAAACTAAAACTGTACTAGAGAAAAATACTGGTGAATTTGCATGTTTTATACTGACAAAGTAAATTCAAAGGAATCCTTAAATATTCACTTTACTTACTAAAGGTTTCTCAATGTTGAAACAGCATGACTTTCCAAGTTCTATTTTGCATTCTAAAAGTAAAAAAGCATCCCATATAAAATATTACATTAACAAAGCCAAGAGAAGGAAATTAGATGTCTATTATCAGCTACAAACATATTATCTTTAAGAGATCTACTAAACACTTAATAGCAATTTACATTAAAAGGTTTAAAAAAGGAGAGAAATCTAAAGCATGTACTATTAAACAAATTCTAACAAAAGATAAACAAAAGTCCCTAATTTAAATACAACCATGTAAGCTTCTTTGGATCATGGAGTAATTTGCAATGTTTCACTGGCATGCAACTAGAACAAATTATGTGCATGAGGAATCATTTCTTTGTGATTTTAAAAGGCAGCTCAATTGTGGTTTTTGTACTTACCCAGCCTTAAAAAGGAGGGAAAAACCTGTCTTTTGCAACAACATGGATGAATCTGGAGGACATTATGCTAAGTGAAATAAGCCAGGTATAGAAAGAAAAATACTGCATGATCTCACTTACATGTAGGATTTAATAAAGTTGAACTCATAGAATTAGAGAGTAGAATGATGGTTATCAGACTGGGGAGATTGAGAGGGAAGGAATGGAAAGTTGATCAAAGAGTACAAAGTTTCAGATAGACAAGAGAATAAGTTTTGAGATCTATTGCACAGAAAGGTGACTATTATAGTCTCAATAATTATGTATTGTATATTTCAAAATAACTAAGAAAGTAAATTCCAAATGTCTTAGATAAAATATGATAGGTAAGTGAGGTTATGAATGTGTTAATCATCTTGAGTTGAACATTCTACATGGCATACATATGTTAAAACATGGCAGTGTACCCCATAAATGGATACAATTATGATTTGTCCAACAAAGACAATATTAATAATAAAATGTAAAAAAGTAGAAGTAGGGGCACAAAGAATACAAGAGGAAATGAAAGTAGAAAATGGCACCTAATATTAAAAATGCACTAGATTCCCAAACTAATGTTTAGGATGTTTATTCACTGGCAACAAAACCAAACTCCTGATCTTACCTTTTTCTGACACATTTGGTGATGGGCTCTTGTTTTGTTTTTTACCTGATTTCTGCTTGATGTTTTCACCTCCTGCAGCTGTCTGTTTCTTTCCATGACTAGTCTCAACCTGAGCTCTGACAGTATTGGAGATGCTGAGAGTATTATTGGAAGTACTGAAAGCATTATAAATGGCAGAAGTACTGGGAGCATTTTCAGAGATGGAAGTATTCAGAGCACTGTCAGAAACAGAAGAGCTTAGAGTACTGTCAGTAACTGATGGTCTGGGAGTACAGTCAATTGTTGATTGCCTAGGAGTTTTATCACAGATGACAGTCTTTGGAGAATAATTAGTACTGGAAGGGCCCAAAACTCTATTAGTGGTGGCATGGCCCAAGGTAGAGTCTATGAGTGAAGTGCCAGAGGCATGGTCAGTGGAAGAATTACTGGGAGTTTTCTCAAAAATATTAGTGCTTGGAGGTTTGTCAACAGTGTAAGTATTGGGAGTATTGTCAGTGTAAGTGTTTACATTGTCCACAGTGTAGGTGCTCAAAGTATTGTCAACAGTGTAGGTGCTTGGATCATTGTCTACAGCATAAAAGCTTGAAGTATTGTCAACAGTGTATGTAGTGGGAGCATAGTTCATAGTGTAAGTGCTTGGAGTAGCAGAAATACTGGAAAAATTATTGGTTTTGTTCACAAGCAAAGAAGTGTTGTTAACCATATAGCTCTTTTTGTGTCCACTAACTTGGCGTTCTCTCACTTTTTTCTTTATATGTTCTCCCATTTTAGCAGCTCTTTCATCTAACTGGTTATAATTTGCTCTTCCATGTGAATAGGATTCTAAAAGAGATAATTGAATACTGTTTAATAATTATAATAATTACATTTCTCAAGTTATTTCTTATCTAATCAATAAAAAGAACATCGCTAAGCCATGTTTTACCTTAAAATTTTTTACTTTGCTTTAAAATAGTCATTAGGTATGTGTGTGTTTATAATGTATTGATGTGTACCAAAGGAAAACACAAGCAAATATAGTGTTTTCCTGGGTAGTAACTCAACTTCCAAATTTTAAGATCTTAATATGGTTCTAATGTTGACCCCCCACTGTCTTTTATATTCCTAGTATAGGGCATTAAAAATTTAAGACATTTAAAAATGGCTTTTCAGTCTCATTTTATAGATGCAGTCCAGTAAAAATGAGAATCACAAATCACGTGCTATATCGAAGTAAAGCAAATATTTGTAGAAAGTTCTGTTTAATGAGTGTTTTTCTGAATATTTATCTCTTAGGTTTCTTCCACTACCTAAGGATAACATACATGCACAAAATGCAGTCATTTATGGAACTGTTACTATCTTCCATTTTGTTTATTTTAATAATTCTCCAAAGCTGCTAATTTTAATAAAATCAAGGTATTTATTGTTTAAGAAAAATATATATTACCATGATGCTCTTGGTATATAAATGTTGCTGGTGATGGTGTCAACAGTGGTGGTAGTGGTGGCGGTGGCAGCTGCTGTGGCACAGTTTCTTGAATGTAAGGTGGTGGAAATTCCCTGTGAGCTGGGGGATTCATCAACTGAGGGGCTTGTGGATACATAGAAGAGGATGGTGTTATGAAGTATGATACTTGTTGCATAGGAGCAGGCATGGACGTGTGATAGTCAATTGTCTGAGGCACAATAATAATTTTGCGAATCCCATTCTCTTCCACTACCTAAGATGGAAGATAGAATCATATAAGTATATTAGAATTCATGAAAAAATCATATTTTTTCAATTAAGTTTTGAATTTATATCATATGCTCTTAATTCAGAAATCTAAAGCATCAAAAACCGATAATCAAGTGACGCTATAATGTCAAGAAGTTAAGATAATTCTTCCTTTTCCTCATGGATATTGGTTCTAAAGAGGTTATTTTTGACAATAGATAATATATTGACATGGTTCAAAATGATAAAGTATAAAAAATGCATGATTAAAAGTTTCCCATCTAACCCTCATCTGCTCAATAGTAGTTATCTCCCCAAGAGAGAGATAACTACTGTTCTTAGTTTCTAGAATCCTTTCAGAATATCTTTATGTCTATATAAACAAATAAGAATGGAAATTTTTATTTCTCCTTCTCTTTTAGGCATGTGGGTTGTTTCTAGACTTTTGTGATTACAAATAATATTATAATGAATAATCTTATATATTCATTATTCAAAATTTGTGAATATATATCTGTAGGATAAATTTTTAAAAGTAGTTCCTAAAGTAGAATTTCTGGAAAGAAGTTATATTCATTAATATTTTTATTAGATATTTCCCAATAGATAATCCATTGAGAATTAAACCATATTATATTGACTTATTTAGCATGTTCATCATCTCCATAGCTGTGTAATAGACACAACCAAATACACCACTAAGGCAAAAAGTATAAAGAAGCATAAAAAGGCATATTCTCAATTATAAAATTTCTTAGGCCATGGGATATTTTATTAATTTCCATAGGAGCCATACCTCCCTGCCCATTTTAGATGTTTGATAAACATTCCAGGAATTTCTTAAGTGAGAATGAAATACTGAGAATGACATACTACTGAACTGAAAATATAATTTTAATGACTAAAGCACATCCACTACAAAAGCAGTTACTGCAGCAATTTTAATGAATAATTAAGATAGGTTAAAGTACCCAAAAGCAAAAAAAAAAAAAAAAAAAAGAAAAGGAAGATTAATGAATAGCAAGAGATCCAAATTAATTAGATGAATTAGATACCATTTACAAGACAATCTAAGGGAGGATGAGTTTTAGAGATTTATTTAAAAGCAGTTTCTTTTTAGCAGTGATGATAACAGTAAAGTGAATTAATAAATAGTATTTCAGAAGTTCTCTTATCATAGACTGACATATGACAAATGTTGAATGATAACTTAGAGCTAAACACCAAATAAAAACCATAGTAGCATACCTGAGACATGTAGCCATTAGGAAGATATATTGGTGGCAAAGTACCACTTGGTGACATCAGAGGTACATCGGCAGGTCCTGAAAGAGAATTATTATTAATAAAAACTTTAATAACTTTAAACAAAGTCCATTACATCAGCCGGTTGACTTTGCATACCTTCAAGCTTAATAGCCAGCCATTTTGAAAATGTATGTTGTTTACTCACAAAGGGGACTTGGTCAGAGTGTAGATGAATCAATAAAAATCTATCACAACCCATGAAAAATATACTGAGTACTGGGTAAAATTTATAAAAATTGTTGGTCTGCTAATAAAAATGAACTAGCAGCTTTCTGGTATAATTGTAATTTTACTTATTGATTCTTTCTCACCTATCATAGTTATATATTGAGTAATAAAAGTTTAACTCTGTAACCTAAAATATATTTTTATAGTGACATTACCTAATAGAACTCAAATAAATTTTCAGTTAAAGTTTCCCACCAAAAATACTAAAGTGAAAAAGGACTTTATTTATTATTTAAATTTTAGATAAATACCAGGGTACAAATAACTAGGTTACACTGTTTGTATTTATCAGGAAAAGTCCAAGTTATAGTTCAGCCCTTCACCCAGGAAGTGTGCCCTATGCGTTTATACTGTGTTCATTAGATGAGAGCTTACCAATCTTCATACCTCCTCCTCTCCCTGCTGCTTCCCATTACCCCACAAGAATTTGTGTTTTTCTTTCGTGTGGACATGTAGTTGTTTTTATATTGGTTTCATAAAAACATGGAACATGTCATGAATTTGCATGTCATCCTTGTGGAGGGGCCATGCTAATCTTCTCTGTATTGTCCAATTTTAGTATATGTGCTGTCAAAGTGAGCATAGTAAAAATGTTTTTAGAAAATAGAATATAATAAAGGACTCAACACTCTTCATGTTATGCCTCACTTTTATATGTGGTATTCTTACTGTCTTTAAACATATGATTTTATGGCAAATAAACATAAAACACAGAATAGAAACTTTGATATGTCATCATTTTTATCTGAAATTACTATAATTAGTGCTCCATTCTAAAAATATATGCCACTTTCAAGTCCTAGAACAGTAATTTACTTTTAATAATGGGAAAATGAATTTGTGATAAACTTTATATAGTAGCCACATGAAATCCTTTGTTAGATGATAATATTTTTAGAAATTCTTCAGACATAGCTCAAAATCACTTTAGGATATAAATAATTGGCATAAAATCAGTAATAATCACTTTTAAAAAAATAAAACTATGTGAAGCAAGTATTTATTAATTTTTATATTACTACTGAAGTAATTCTCTATGCTATACATTTGCTATCTATTATCCACCTATATATACATGGTATATATGCCAATTACTAGTAAAGCAATTTCATGCTAATATTTTTCCCTGTATTTGATTTCAAATGATATATATATCTAATTACACTTTAACTAACCTTGAATATTCTGAATGTTCCCATCATCAGACCTGATGGTGAGGATCTCTCCAGGGTTAACTTGCACCAATATTATCTAGAAATAAATAATTCTTTGATGACATACTTTCCTACTAATCTATGAAAAAATATTGTCTTTACAAATAATATTCAGACTCACTAATTTTGAGTGTCTCAAAATGCTAAAAGAGAAGAGAAGATTTGAATCAATGGAAACTAAGGAGAAGTTCAATACTCTTTTGCAAGATCAGATCCTCCCAGACCCAAGTAAAATTTAACATAATAAGGTCACATAAAATAAGTGCATTTAGGTAGAAAGCCCAACATCCGCCAATGAAAACCTACACAATGAAAAAGACAAATACAACTTATCTTAAGGGAAAACTTAAACATACTTGTTGTATCCAGTACTGAGGACAAGAAGGCCATCTGGTATATCTTTTGGGATGAGTCATCATTTGTGAATAATTAGTAGTATACTGTGTTGCAACAGTGCTATCCAGATGATAACTCTCTATCTAGTAAAAAAAAAATTAATTTCAGTAAGGTCATTTTTATCTCAGTTCCTTTTGATGTGGTAACATCAAACTCATAAGCTAGAAGTAAAATCTTTGGTCTTTTTAAAACTGCAGATAAGACAAGTTAGTGATGCTCTTTTTACATTACATACTGAGATAGGACTTCTCTTGAATAGATTGATTTAAAGAAAGAGAAAATGCTAAATCTGAACTATTTCATCTTTTTTTTTTCCTGGAAAACAATTCTATACATAGAAGTTATGGCTTCTCAAATATAGTACTTTGAAATATTAGAAAGTTGAACCCATATCTCTGAATGAGTACGGAGGAATTTTAATTTGTATTAGAGTCATATTTTTGTTTATGCATCAGAAGAAACTGTGGATAGTATAGAATTTAAGGCACAACACCTCCCTTATCAAGGGAGGCTGAAAAAGCAGCTAAATACACCCCAAAGGAGGTTGTATGTGGCCTAAACTGGTGTAAAATGTCTTAAGCCATTGTAAACGGCCTACAAGAAAGAGCAAGCAATGTTGGTGAAAAGGCTAAAAACTTCCAAAATAAGTGATGAATCATAAAAAGGGACACACTATTTCTAAATAAAAACCCAATAGTACATTGAAGAATATTCTGACCAGTTATAATGAAAAAATTTACCCTTACCTCATTCATGGGATCCCCATTGATAATGGGAGCTATAGGAGGTATTTCAGTAAGAGTAGGTGCAAGCCCATGTTCAGTCATGTCTACAAAGATTGGCTTTCACAATAAGTGATGGTTCTGAAAAAAACATTAAGTCTTAATCAGATGAAGTCATAGTTTCAAATGATAAAACCCAACAAAATACTCATGAGAAAAGCCATTTTTATTTTTCTCCCTAGAAATGTTTACATTACTGAAATTATTTTATGGCAACATTTCAAAATCATCATTGATGTTCATAAATGAAAGTATAAAATTTGGAGTCAAGGGTTTTTGCTTGAGTCTTCATTATTCACGCGTATGAAGGCAAAGATACCTTCATTTTACAGCATGAAGAATGTTTAGTTAAACAAGTCATTGATTATTTGATCCACTCAGATCAAGTTCAAACAACTGATTTCTAATCTATAATGTTAACTGCTAAATAAGACTTCATACTGCTTAGATAGATGCAAGAAGTAACTAGATCTTTTTAAAAATAATTGGAACATAGCTATCTACCTTAACTCTCTCAGATAACTTAAATCAAATATCTAAACATAATTCAAGTCTTCAAACCCATTTTAACTTAAAATACTTTACCAATTCAAATATGTCATGTGTAGATGGCACCAAGTGACAAAATTGGTGTAATTGTCCAGATCTCTGATTCCATAAACACTTGGAGAAAAATAGGAAAGAAAAACCTGAATATTTTGAATTGTGGAGAAAGAGTAAACTCAAAAGAAACCTCTTGAAGCTAGGCAAGTCCTCCAAATGCAGTGTAATGTGGTTCTACAACTCCTTGGCAACACTGATGAAACGCTTGTTATGTCATAATTCTAGTCACTACATATGTCATTTCCTTACCAACTTCCTTTCTTTTTTGGGGGGGTATATAGTCTATAGTACAGCTTTTTGTAAGTGGAGGATTTGATTTGCTGGAAAATAAAATGTTGGGAAGTCACAGAGAAATATGGAGTGTATTTAGGAGGAAAATGTGTGCGTTCTCTTAGGATAGGGATGTAGGGAATAGATACTAAATCAATACTTTAATATATCTACTCAACAATGACAAGCATCTTAGGCTAATTTAAATCACTCTTGTGTCACTGCAATTGGCTTTATTCAGGGCAAACCTCATTGTTCCCTAACTTATTCTAATGGCTAGATTGACAAAATTTAAAATATAACCTTCAGTGACATTTAACAATAAAGACTGGCCAATCAACTAACACACTCTCTCTCTCTGTGTATATATATATATGTAAAATTTTACACAATACTTACAAAATATTCTCCATGTGTTTACCATCTCTTTGTAACATTTTGTAATGAATATTTTGTAAATAAACTTACATTTAGATACAGTTTTCTATTTTCCCTATATGGCAACTTTATGAGCAATCTTTGGGACATCCTATATAGCTATATAGAAACCTAGATATAGATAAATCATTGATTAAATCTTGTGTATAGATAACTGCCCTTCAGTACAAATTAAGAGCAGGGAGTTTTACTTGTTTTAAAACAAAAATTACTTGGTATTAGATTCCCTAAAATATGAACACTTAAAAAATCCCTATCCCTCTCCAAATCAACATTATATAGGATTGAGCACCTCATTTAGATTTATTTTAATATTTCTATAATAAAGGTTAATTTTTTTCTATTATACAAAAATCAAATTTTGTTTTAGCACTTGGACAACTTCTCATTTTTCCCCTTATGTTTTGGTCATTACTTTTAAAATTAACTGCTGAATTCATGTTTAAACCTTAAGTTACTTAAAGATACTATGACCAATTAGTTATATAAGAACAACCAAGGTTTAAGAGTGCAAATCACCTCACAATTATTTTTTCATGAACATATATTTATCCTTTTTAGTATACGCAGTAAAGATATTGAATAATAAAAATTTAGAAGATATAGAGTATAACTTTCATTGATACATCAGTATTATTACAGGCAGAGGTGGAGTAAAGGCAATGTAACATATAATTTTCTTGTCTAGAACCTACTTTAACATGCTCTTTAAGTATAGCTTTTATTCATTAAAGTCAGATAAATAACTACATAATGAAAGGATATTTGACCAAGGCTTAATTGCCAAAGATTTTTATGTCAGTGTAGTGAATTTCTAGTATTGTCTCATTAACTACCCCCCTCTGAAAATAATCTATTTTCCATCTCATTAGGTAGGTCAATTAACTTGTAAGGTGAAGTTCATTTTTTAATGCAGCTTTAATAATTTTTCTTTTCAGGATTTTGAAATCTTCTGATAAAATCTTGTAGAAGCTTGCACTCTGTTATTCTATTCTTACTAAAAATTATTCTCTTGTTACTTTGTACTTTAATTTGTCTTTAAATGTAATGCTTATAAATAAAACAGTTCTAAAGAAAGCAAATACAATGTGAGGAAAACTGCAAAATAATGAGTGACATTTCTACAAGTGAAACATAAATACTTGAAAACTCATCTTATTAAACAGCATATGAACAAAAATCATTAATTTTAGTTGAAACAAGGACTTATAAGAACACAGAAAAATAACAGCATTAGTTTCTTTAGAAGCATTAAAGCCATATGGTTGGTCAGAAAATTGTTAAAATAGATATATTTAGGCTTCTTAGAAGTTGGTATAATTTTTTATTTATTTATTTTTTTGTGGTTTTTGGCCGGGGCTGGGTTTGAACCCGCCACCTCCGGCATACGGGACTGGCGCCCTACTCCTTGAGCCACAGGCGCCGCCCAGAAGTTGGTATAATTTTAATTTCAAGCTGAGTCTAAACTTAAGCACTCTCACAGTTTCACAAATGTATAGACACTTGCTACAGTTAAAAAGTGCTTTTATGTTTTACTGCATGTTGTAATAAAGGATTTTATGCTTACCTGCATAAAGCCCAATCTAAATCATGTGACTGTACACATTTAACACTGACCTTAATGTATCAAAATGGCAAGGAATACAAGTAAACACTTTGTTTTTTGAATTTATTTTTTTATTGTTGGGGATTCATTGATGGTACAAAGATACAGGTTACACTAATCGTATTTGTCAGGCAAAGTCCCTCTTATAAATGTATTTGTCCCCAAAGAGGTGTGCCAAACACTGTGACCCCCCCACTCCCCTCCCTCTTTTTTCTCTCCACGTCCCCGTTCCCCACCCCCATGTACTAGGTCATTAATTGTCCTCATATCAAAATTACGTACATTGGATTCTTGCTTCTCTATTCTTGTGATGCTTTACTAAGAAGAATGTGTTCCACCTCCATCCAAATTAGTACAAAAGATGTATAGTCTCCATCTGTTTTTAGTGGCTGGATAATATTCTATGCTATACATATACCACAGCTTGTTAATCCATTTCTGAATTGATAGGCATTTAGGTTGTTTCCACATTTTGAAGATTGTAAATTGAGTTGCAATAAAAAGTGTAGTGCAAATGTCCATATGATAAAATGATTATTTTATCATGAGAGATTGCAGGATCAAAGAGAGGTCTAGTTTGAGTTCTTTGAGGGTTCTCCATATTTCCTTCCAAAAAGGTTGTATTAATTTGCAGCCCCACCAGCAGAGTAAAGTGTTCCCTTCTTTCCACACCCATGCCAGCATCTGCAGCTTTGAGACTTTGTGATATGGACCATTCTCACTGGGGTTAGGTGATATCTCAGAGCGGTTTTGATTTGAAATTCTCTGATAATTAGGAACAATGAGTGTATTTTCATATGTTCGTTAGCCATTAGTCTGTCTTCTTTAGAGAAGGTTCTATTCATCTCTCTTGCCCATTGATATAAGGGATTGTTGGCTCTTTTCATGTTGTTTAATTTGAGTTCTCTGTAGATCCTAATTATCAATCATAATATGCAAATGTCCTTTCCCATTCTGATGACTGTCTATCTGCTTTAGTTGTTGTCTCCTTAGCTGTACAGAAGGTATTCAGTTGAAGTCCCATTTGTTTAATTTCTGCTGCTGTTGCAATTGCCACTGACCTTCTTCATAAAGTAATTTCCCAGGCTAACTAATACTTTCAAGTGTTGTTCTCCCACTTTCTTCAAGAATTTTTATTGTTTCATGTCTTAGATTTAGATATTTTATCCATCCTTAATTGATTTTCGTGAGTGGCTATAGGTGCAGGTCCAGTTTCAGTCTTTTACATGTGGTTATCCAGTTCTCCCAGCTCCATTTACTGAATAGGGATTCTTTCCCCCAGTGTATTTTCTTCTTTGGTTTATTAAAGATTATATGGCTATAAGATGATAGCTTCATCTCATGGTTTTCTATTTGTTTTTTGGTGTCTATGTCTCTATTTTTTTTCCCAATAACATGCTGTTTCAATCACTATGGCCTTGTAGTACAGCCTAAAGTCTGGTAGGCTGATGCTCCTAACTTTGTTTTCATTATTAAAAATTGCCTTTGCTATATGGTTTTTTTACGGTTTCATACAAAAGGAAGAATTATTTATTCCAAGTCTTGAAAGTATGGTGTTCATATTTTAATGGGCATTGCATTGAATCTGTAGATTGCTTTGGGAAGTATAGACATGTTAACAATATTGAGTCTTCCCAGCCATGAGCATGGTATGTTCTTCCATTTGTTAATGTCTCCTGCTATTTCTTTTCTTAGGGTTTCATAATTTTCTTTATAGAGTTCCTTCACTTTTTTTTCAGATATATTCCTAGGTATTTCATATTCTTTGAAGCTACTATGAAGGAAATTGTGTCCCTGATTAGCTTCACACCTTGTATGTTATTGGCATGTGCAATTTTTGGACATTTATTTCATATCCTGAGACCTTACTGTATTTTTTGATTACTTCCTGGAGTCTTGCAGTTGAGACTTTGGGGTTCTCTAAGTATAAGATCATATTATAGGTAAAGAGGGAGAGTTTGACCTCCTCTGTTCACACTTGGATGCCCTTTATATCCTTCTCTTTCCTGAGTGTATTGGCTATAAAGGTGGAACTCCAACAAAAACGACAGAACTACATAGAATAGCAGTGGTGATAGAGGACAAGCTTGTCTGGTTCCAGTTCTAAGTGCAAAGGCTTTCATTTTACTCCATTCAGTATGATGTTAGCTTTGGGTTTTTCATAGATAGCTTTAACAGTTTAAGAATTTTGCCACCTATGCCTATACTCTCCAGTGCTCTAATTAGAAATGGATGCTGAATTTTATCAAATGCTTTTTCTGCATCTATTGAGAGAATCACATGGTCTTTGTTTTTGCTTCTCTTGATATGGTGAATTACGTTTATGGACTTGTGTATGTTAAACTATCATTGCATTCCTGATATGAAAGCTATTTGAAAATGATGTATGACTTTTTAAATGAGAAGCTGTAATCTATTGGCTAGGATTTTATTGAGAATTTTTGCATCTATATTTACTAGTGAGAGTGGTCTGAAGTTTTTCTTTTTTAGTTGGGTCTTTTCCTGGTTTTGGTATCAGGGTGATGTTTGCTTCATAGACTGTGTATTCTTTCTTCCTCAATTTTTTGTAATAGCTTCTGTAGCTTAGGTATAAGCTTTACTTTGGTGGTTTGATAGAATTCTGGTGTGAAGCTATCTGCACCAGGGCATTTTTTTTTTGGGGGGGGAGTTTTTTTATAGTTTGTTTGATCTCAGTGCTTGAAATAGGTCTATTCAGGAAATCTATTTCTTCATAGTTAAGTCTAGGGAGAGGGAGTGATTCCAAGTATTGATTCATTTCCTCCACATTGTCAAATTTCTGGGCATAGAGTTTATTGTAGTACTCAGATATGATCTCTTGTATCTCTGTGACATTTGTCATTATTTCTCCTTTATCATTTTTGATATAGGTTACTAGAGATTTTAATTTCTTGTTTCTAGTTAGTGTAGCAAATGGTTTATTTTGTTTATTCTTTCAAAGAACCAAGTTTTTGTTTAGTTAATTTTCTGAATGATTTTTTTTGTTGTTTTCAATTTCATTAATTTCTGATTTAATTTTGGTTATTTCTTTTCTTATGCTGCATTTAGGATTATATTGTTCTTCATTTTCCAATTCCATTAGACGGTTTATTAGATTGTTGATGTGCTCCATTTCAGTTTTTTGAATGTAGGCATCTACTGCAATAAACTTCCCTCTCAGGACTGCTTTAGCTGTATCCCACAGGTTTTGGTAACTTGTGTATTGATTGTTGTTATGTTTCAGTAACTTAACTGTTGCTGTCCACTGGAGTAGTCAGAGACACAGAGGCAAGCACTGCATACAAAATGAATAATTTATTAAGGGATGACTGGTGCTCCCTCAGGCACAACAGCAATCAGCCGTCTTTATTCACTTTCTTATATACCCCAAATCATCAGATAAAAATAATCCAAGAACAAGGAAGACAAAAGGTAAGGATTCCTTATCAGCATTAATACAGCAAATTTCATACACACCTTCTAAACCAAGAATAGCTTGTTTGGAGATAAACAACAATGAAGATGACCCACAAAGGGCCAGGTTGTCTGTTCTGTTTGTCTACCTCCCTATATGACTAACTGAAAGTTATTGTGTAAATAGAGGTAGGGGATTAAGTGCAATGCTCCATTTCCCCAGGCAAATGATCTGTCTCCAGCTATGACTTGGTGAGGGTCTCTGGCACATTCTTTCCTTTAAGGCATGACTTCAGCCCAAGTACTGGAAATGTTCTTTCTCAGAGCCTTGTGCCACAAGGAGCACAAATGAGACTGATTCACCTTACAAGGGTGCAGTGGATTGTAACCCTTCATTTCCCCCTTTCTAATTAATGACTATTTGCCTGCACTGCTGTCATAGCCAAAAAGACAGTAGCATTATGATCTCTAGTTTTCTTTATCTGTTGGACTTTTTTGCAAATGATATAAAGTATGAAAATTGTGAGGCAAAACAAGAACAGAGTACCTGCAGAGGTTCCAAACAAAGCATAAATCTTATCTAATGGGTTAAGTTGGGAAATTCCATCAGAAACCCCTCACAATATCTCATCTCCATTGATTTGTTCTAATTTTTGTTCAAACGTGCTGTATAACTGATGTTGTAATTAAATAATATCAGCAGTTAAATTTTCATGGTTTAGCAAATTTTTCCTGACTTTATGCCAAGGAAATAAAGTTTCATTATAAAAAAACGGGAGTATCGGGCGGCACCTGTGGCTCAGTCGGTAAGACGCCAGCCCCATATACTGAGGGTGGTGGGTTCAAACCCAGCCCCGGCTGAACTGCAACAAAAAAATAGCTGGGTGTTGTGGTGGGCACCTGTAGTCCCAGCTACTTGGGAGGCTGAGGCAAGAGAATCACTTAAGCCCAGGAGTTGGAGGTTGCTGTGAGCTGTGTGATGCCATGGCACTCTACCAAGGGCCATAAAGTGAAACTCCATCTCTACAAAAAAACAAAAACAAAACAACAACAACAAAAATACCCAGGAGTATCACAATAAGAAGAAACATTCCAATCACATTTCAATTTCATTTATTTTTCTAGACTATACAATTGATCTAACAAAACTACTGTTTGTTCTAAATCAGCTAACTCATTATGAATTTCTGTGTCAATTTGTCTTTGAGTAACCCACAACCTTTCTGCATCTTTAGATATGAATTTTTCAGTCTTAACAGATTCAGTAAGGGCTATTCCAGTGGTGGCTGCAGAAGCAGTGATGGCTATAATTCCAAGAATTGCTGTTATCAGTAAACTGATAAACTGCTTGGTCCTCCTCATCAGTTTCCGAGCCAGATTCATGAGAATCAAAATCACGAGGGATTCTTCCCAAGGCCTCAACATCTTCACTGGCAGCCAGACCCTGGTCCTGGCCTGCAGAAGAAAGATCCTATCTCAGGAAAAATCAAATCTCATAGAAATGTTCAGACAAGTAAACAGTTAACAAGTTTCTGGACAATAGATCTCTCTAGTTTTCTCATTCCATGAAATGTTGCCCACAAGCCAAATGAAAGGCAGTTTTACACAAGCCTGAGTAAAATGCACTTCTTGCAATTGAAAGTGAAAAGTATGTTGGGAATGATGATGTGGTTTGTAAATGTGGAAGCCCCTGCAGGCATGAAGGCCAAACAGAGCCAGTCCAATTTTCCATAAATCAATTTGGGATGGATATCCAGAAATTCCTGGGGCTGATGGTGAAAAACCACTCTCTTCCCACACTAATTCCTTTGAGGATGAGTATATAATATCAGTTGTGTTTCACTGGTAACTAAGATAATCGTCACCAGTTTCAAGTCTTCCCTTAACATAAGCAGAAGGTCTCTAATCAACAACAGTTCCAAATTTAGTTTCCTGGAAGGCATACAAATGAGAACCTTGACATTTTGACCAATGAATCTAATCTGCAATATCAGTAAACACATGAAGCTTGTAATAAGGCAGATGAGGCAACAAAGAATGTTGTGTCATTATTAATTTAGTAAAAGTCATAGTAGAAAGCATGTACATGTCTTTATTTTTGGGATTATTACTGAAACCGACCCATTGCTGAACTCCAAAAGATAAACAAGGGGACTCGGGCCCAACACAAATAGGAGGTCCTGTAACTCCTGTGGAGTAATTCTTAAGAGTTGTGCCTTCTTCCTCAGGTTTAAATGGACCACAATCATCATATGGTCCAAGAAGACAAGAAGTTTCATTAACATAAATGGAAACAGAAGGCTCAAGCCAGGAGACTCCTCTAAGTAAAGGAGGGTTAGGGACATAGCTCCAATAAGTATAATTTGGGTTAGCACTTACCTGAACATTAAGAATGGCTATCATTGTGAGAAACAGTGCCCAAGGAGTTGCTGGATGGTTGCTCACCATAACTATTGCTCGTGCTTCCCTGCATAGTTGAGAAAGTCCTCTCTATGTCATATGAGGGAACAAGGTCTGCTCTCTCCTGGCTGC
The DNA here is from genome assembly GCF_027406575.1 of Nycticebus coucang. Lineage (NCBI taxonomy): Eukaryota > Metazoa > Chordata > Mammalia > Primates > Lorisidae > Nycticebus > Nycticebus coucang. Next base: position 89,805,162 of record NC_069804.1, read on the forward strand.
ATCCTCCCGACAGGTCATTGGCTTTGCTGGATCTCCCTGTCCTCCAGTGTCAGGGAAGACATTCGTACTGCTAAGTTCCTGGCCTGTCTCGAACAGTGGACAGGATGGTCATGCTGGAATTTGATAAATTTGTCTGGGAACCAGAATTAATTTTTTTCTGTAGAGAGAAGAGCATACCCTCTACCCCAACACACTACCACTGCAGGCAGCTATTGATTGGAAGCTAAATCTTTATAATAAATAGGTTGATTAATCAGAGGGGGTGGCTGTTTTACCCATAATTTATCAGCAGGTGTATTGCCTTCAGTGTCCAAATTAAAAAAAAAATAATGTAAATAATTCTGAATGTAATCTATTTCTGGGGGACCTATTATATGCCTTTCCCCCTTTCTGTTTAAGCAACATTTCTTGAAGAGTACGATTATGTCTTTCAATAATTGCTTGACCAGTGCTATTGCCTGGTATTCCAGTTATATGTTTAATATTGTAAATTTGAAAAAAATTGCTCACATTTTCGAGAAACATATGCAGAGCCATTGTCTGTTTTAATAGTCAATAGCACACCCATTATAGCAAATGCTTCTAATAAATGGGTAATAACAGAATCAGCTTTTTCTGATGTAAGGCCAGTAGCACATGAGAAACTAGAATAAGTATTAATTGAATGATGCATATATTTACATTTACCAAATTCAGGAAATTGTGTTACATCCATTTGTCAAATTTCATTAGGCTTTTGTCATTGGGGATTTACTCCAGGAGGTAGATGGGGAATTATAATTACCTGACAAGTGGGGCAAGAGCGAATAATTGGTTTAGCATCTCTCCAAGTTATTGAATATCTCTATTTTAAAGATGAAGCATTATTATGATGCATTACATGTTCCTCTTACACGTTTTTAACAGTGCCAATCAAATGATAAATGGATTCATTACTGGCAGTTAAAGGACCAGGTAAATTAGAATGAGCTCGTATATGGGTGATAAAAATTGCAACATTTCTATTATGAATTAAATTTTGAAGAACATAAAACAGATGAAATAATTCTGTATGATCATTTAACAAGGTGGTAGTTTCAATATTTTGGACAGTATACGTAGAATAAACTGAGTCAGTAATAATGTTGAGAGGAATACTAGGGAAATCTTCTAATACTAATATGACAGCATATAATTCTGCCTTTTGAACCTATTTAAAAGGGGGTTGTTGTACTTTGTCAATATGACCATTAGTATATCCTGCCATACTGAGCTTATTAGCATCTGTGAAAAAATTCTGAGCATTAGGTATTGGATGAAGAGAAATATTTTTTGGAAGAATCCATGATGTCTTCTTTAAAAATTGTAAACATTTGTCTGGAGGGAAATGATTATCTATAGAATCTTAATAGTCAGCTAAACCTATCTGCCAATCTTGGAATACTACAAATAAATCTGAAATATGTTTATTTGTTAAAGGCACTACAAACTTTTCAGGATCTTGTCCAACTAATTTACAAAGTCGATGGCAACCTCAGATAATTAAACTAGCAATCTTTTGGACATAAGTCTGCAATTTCTTGGTAGCTTTATGGGGTAAAAAACACCATTCAATAAAAGCAGATTCTTGTGTTAGTAATCCTGTGGGGGAGTGGTCAGAAGGAAAGACATAGAAAATGAAGTTTTGATAAGTAATGATTCACTCTGTCTCTCCTGAATATGTTTCTCTAACCAGTGACGCTCTTTTTTGGCTTCTTTAGTCAATGTTCAAGGGCTGTCTAATTTAGGATTTACTTCCAATATAGAAAACCCACAGGAGCAAATGAAGAGCAAAAGGAAAAGGAAAAAAGAACCCACAGCTTTGTTGGTGGAGGGGTCGGGCACTTTTCATTTTGGTTGAGTTTTGTATCTTAAGATTGTTGTCTTGTAATCGCAGCTTGCCTCAGCAGGGGTGACCTGCAGTTATCTCTCTTTTCTCTTGGCTGGGCTCCCTTACTTCAGCTCAATTGGATACTTTCTGGATGTTATCCTTCTCTCTGGACAGGAGCTTCTGTCAGAGGCTGCTTCCAGTCAGCCATCTTGCCCCCCACCCTCTACTGGACCTGGTATTGGTGTATGCTGTAATGTGAGTGACATATAAGGGACAAATATGATACTGAAGTAGGTTTTTAATAGAGAGAAAAAGAGAAAAATTTCATCAGTAGAAGTAATAGTGGCTGTCTCTAAATGTTTAATAGCAAAGCAAGAATATTGGGAGTCAGTGATGAGATTCATAGAATAGTAAAAATCCTGGAGTAAAATTTAGGAAGCATACATGGGATTTGAACAATTTTTGAATTAGAGCCATCAGTATATTCAACCTTGCCATTTTTGGTAGCATCTGTATAGAAAGTAATGCCATCCATGATTGGGGAATCTTTTACAATTTGAGGAAGAATCCAAGAGCTAAGTTTTAAAAACTAAAATCTTTTATCAGTGGGATAGATGTTAGTAAAGAGGCTGACAAAGAAAGCTGAAGGTACTTGCCAAGGGAGAGATAATTGAAAATTAAGTTGAATTTGTTTACCTGTGCAAGGGACAATAGTGGAACTAGGATCATACCCAATAAGTTGTTGAATTCTATTTCTGCCTTTTGCAACCAATTCACAAATTTTGCCTAGATACTGTTGTAACTTTTATGTCATTTTAATAGAGAGAAATAACCATTCAAGAAGAGAATATTCTTGATATATAACTCCTGTGGGTGAATGGGAGGCAGCAATAATGATTAAATGAATGGGAAATCTAATATCAACACAATCTACTTCTTTGATAGTAAACTCCTTTTCAATTAACTGTAACTCCTTTATTGCTTCAGGAGTGAGTGATGGTGGACTATTTAAGTCTGCAGGGCCTTGTAGAATTTTAAAGAGATTAGTTAAAGCATAAGTGGGGATTCCTAATGTGGGTCATGGCTAATTAATATGACCCAACAATTTTTGAAAAATCATTAAAAGTGGAATGAATATCTAGTCTAATATTGTCATGTTGAAGAAATATTTTTGTTTCTGTTAAGTTTGTATCCTGAATAGTTAAAGGGAGATGTAGTTTGAATTTTTTCTGGGGTTATTTGAAGGCTATATGATTTTAATACCAACAAGGCATGTTTAAATATCTATTGAAGGATTGCTAAACTTTAATGTGCAATCAAAATATCATCCATATAGTGAATGACATAGGCTGAAGGAAATTTCTTTTTTATTTGTTATAACGGTTGATCAACAAAATGCTGACACAAAGTTGGGCTATTTAACATGTCTTGTCATAGGACCTCCCATTGAAATCATTGATATGGTCTCTGTAGATTATAAAAAGGAATAAAAATAGCAAAATAAGGACGATCTTCAGGGTGTAGATGTATTGTGAAGAAACAACCTTTTGAATCAATTACATATAGATGCCATTTACAAGGAATCATAGATGGTATTGGCAACCCTGGTTATAAGGGTCCCATAGGAACAATTGTTTCATTAAGTTTATGGTGATCAGTTAGCATTCTCCATTTGCCTGATTTCTTTTTTATTACAAAAATTGGAGAATTCCAAGGGCTAGTAGATGGTTCAATATGTTGTTGTTCTAATTGTTCTTGTATTTTTACTTGCAATGCATCCAGTTTTTCTTTAGTTATTGGCCACTGCTCAACCCACACTGGATTGTTGCTTTTTCAAGATTATTTGAGAACATCATTTGGGGCAGTGGCCTCTAGACTAAATTTGACATCTGAAAGGAATTATTTATGGATGGTATAGTAACTATATGTTTTCCATTGTTGGAGTAAATCTCTCCCCCACAAATTAATTGCTATATCAGCTACATAGGGCTGAGTTTGAGCATTTTGATCATCTGTTCTGGAACAGGAAAAAGGTAAAGTACTTTGAAAGACCGAATTTGAAGTTCTGATACCAGTAAAGGAGACAAACTATTTTCTTTGGCCATTCCTTAGGCCATTGTTTTAAAGCCATGACAGACACATCAGCACCAGTGTCTAACAGGCCAGTAAAGGGTTTATCTTTTAAGATGAGTGTTAATTGAGGTCTGTTTGATTAATGGTTGTTTGCCAGAATATACTGCCTGTACTGCCAAAGCCACCAGTGCATTTTTTATCTGTAGTTTGTAATTCCATATAAGACAAAAGTAATAACTGAGCAATCCTTTTCTTGTTAAAATTTGTGTTGGTTGATCTATAGAAATAATAATTTGTATTTTCCCCATGAAATCATTATCAATTACACGAGTGTGTACATGCATACCATGATATGTTAAAGTACTTCTGCCTAGTAATAAACCAACTGAATCTGAGGTTGTAGGGCCACAAATGCCTGTTTTTAGTCGTTTCACTCCCATCTTAGGAAATATTAAAACATATTACAGCTTGGAAGATCTAAAGTGGCACTTCCTGGGGTGGTGTGTAAAAGGGATTGGACGGGTTTAAGTTGCTAGTGAGTGGGTACATCCCCATACCCATATAGTTTGTCTGTGGGCTACAAGTCAGGACTGACTGATAGTTTCCCTGCTGGAGGGGTGTCCCGTTCTTATCAAATTGAGAGTGGCATTCATTTGCCAAATGAAATCCTTTCTTACATCTAGGGCAACTGCCTTGTGGCTTGCATCCACCCTGTCTTTGTTGGTTATTAGTAGTAACATTTCTGTTATTGTTGTCATTATTACTCTTTCCTTTGTGACACTCCTTCCGGACACGGCCTAATTTTCCACAATTGTGATATTTGATAAAATTTGATTTAAATCAGTCTTTCGAGGCAGCAGAAAGGAGATTAGCTTGGTTAATATGGTTAAGTCCCAACATCCATATATGCCCTAATATATTCCTCTAAAAGGGCATTTTGTGCCCCTAAAGGATGTAAAACCTTTTGACATTCTGAATTGACATTTTCAAAAGCTAAGCTTTGAAAAAGCGTATTTCTAAGTTCAGGTTGTTCCACAGCCTTATCAACTGAAGTTTTCAGTCATGCTAAGAAATCAGTATATGGCTCATTCCCTGACTGAATTACCTTAATAAAAGACTTGAAAATATCTCCAGGATCCTGGACTTTCTCCCATGCACTAAGGTAGCATAACCTGGATTTTACTATGGCTATATCATCATATTGTAATTGCCATGGTATTCCCATCTATTATTCAGACTCAGTGAGTTGTTCTGATGTTATAGGAACATTTCTTTGCTGGTACTGTCTACTCATTAAATCAGCCTCTTCTTTCCATCATGTTTTGAATTGTGAATATTGTCCTGATTCTAAGATTGTTCTAGCTATCATATCCCAATCATAGGGAATAAGACACTGTTCTTGTGCCAGTTCTTGTAATATACCTCTAGAAATAGGGGATAGCATGCCATATTATGTTACAGTCTGTTTTAAGTCCTTTAAAGTTTTTTTTTTATTAAATCATAGCTGTGAACAATAATGCAATCATGGGGTACAATATGCTGGTTTTATATACAGTTTGAAATATTTTCATTGAACTGGTTAACATAGCTTTCATGGCATTTTCTTAGTTATTGTGTTCAGACATTTATATTTTACATTTAGTAAGTTTCACTTATACCCTTCTAAGATACACCTAGGTATGGACCCAATAATTACACTCCCTCCACCAACCCTCCCCTCCCCCCTCCCCTTCCTTGCCCCTTTCCTCATGCTCTTGTGCTGAGATCGGATTATAGCTTTCATATGAAATCTATAAATTAGTTTCATATTAGGGCTGAGTACATTGGGTGATTTTTCTTCCATTCTTGAGATACTTTTCTAAGAAGAATATTTTCCAGCTCCATCCATGTAAACATGAAAGAGGTATAGTTTTCGTCTTTCTTTAAGGCTGCATAATATTCCATGGTATACATATACCACAATTTACCAATCTGTTCGTGAGTCGATGGGCACTTAGGCATTTTCCATGACTTAGCAATTATGAATTGGGCTGCAATAAACATTCTGATACAAATATATTTGTTATAATGTGATTTTTGTTCTTCTGGATCTATACCTAGTAGAGGAATTGTAGGATCGAATGGCAGTTCTATTTTTAGATCTCTAAGTATTCTCTAAGCATATTTCCAAAAGGAACATATTAGTTTGCATTCCCACCAGTAATGTATAAGTGTTTCCTTTTCTCCACATCCACGCCAACATCTCTGGTTTTGAGATTTTTGAGATGTGGGCTAATCTTACTGGAGTTAAATGATATCTCAAAGTAATTTTTATTTGCATTTCTTTGATGATTAAGAATGATGAACAATTTTTCATGTGTCTGTAGGCCATGCACCTGTCTTCTTCAGAGAAGATTCTCTTCAAGTCCCTTCCCCACCGTGAGATGGGATCACTTGTTCTTTTCTTGCTAATACATTTGAGTTCTCTGTGGATTCTGGTTATTAAACCTTTGTCAGGGACATCCTGCAAATATCCTCTCCCAATCAGAGGGTTGTCTCCTTGCTTTACTTACTGTGTTCTTGAATGTTCAGAAACTTTTTAGTTTTGTCAAGTCCCAGTAGTGTATTTTTGATGCTGTTTTAATTGCCTGAGGGGTCTTCCTCATAAAATATTAACCCAGGCAAAAACCTTCAAGAGTTTTCCCTGTACTTTCTTCTAGTATTTTTATAGTCTCATGTCTTAAGTTTCAATCTTTAATAGAGTGAAAGTCTATCTTAGTTAAAGGTGAAAGGTGTGGGTCCAGTTTCTGTATTCTACAGGTCGTCAGCCAGTTCACTCAGACCCATTTGTTAAATAGGGAATCATTTCCCCACTGAGTGTTTCAATTGGCTTGTCAAAGATCAAATAATGTTAAGTAGCTGGGTTCATCTCTTGGTTCTCTATTTTTTTACATACATCTACCTCTCTGTTTTTGTGCCAGTACCATGCTGGCACAAAATTTGATCACTATTGATTTATAGAATAGTCTGAGGTCTGGTAGGGTAATTCCTCCTGCTTTGTTTTTATTTTTGAGTAATATCTTGGCTATTCGAGGTTTTTTCTGATTCCATATAAAATGATATATTATTTTTTCAAGATCTTTAGATATGACAATGGAGCTTTAATAGGTATTGCATTAAAATTGTATATTGCTTTGGGAAGTATAGACATTTTGACAATGTTGATTTTTCCCAAACATGAGCATGGTATGTTTTTCCATTTGTTAACATCTTCAGCTATTTATTTTCTTAGAGTTTCATAGTTCTATTTATAGAGATATTCCACATCATTTGTTAGGTAAACTCCCAAATATTTCATCTTTGGCACTGCTGTAAATGGAATAGTGTCCTTGATTTTTTTTTTCGGCTTGGCTATTGTTGGTATATATAAAGGCTACAGATTTATGAGTGTTGATTTTGTAACCTGAGACACTAATATATTTCTTTATCACTTCTAAGAGTTTTATAGTTGAATTCCTGGTATTTGCCAGATATACTGTTGCGTGACTGAAGATGTGAACGAACAGCAGCTTTGCTATGGGTGTAAACTCGCTCCTATAACTAGTAAGTCAAGAAACAGACTACACGAGATGAGATGGCATGTAGCGAAATTCTTTATTCAGGGTTTTGATTTTATACCTTTCTAATCACGTACACACTTAATCTATCATCTGTTAGTTCTGTCATTATCTTATTTTACCTATCTGAAATTAACTTGAAAGGAAATATCCTGTTACCACATCAACACAATCACTTTTACAGTTAACATCTTCTAGACACTGACTAATTTCTGGGCAGGTGTGTAAACAAAATCATAAAGAAGAAAGTAGCCACAGGGGAACAGAGTTAATGGAAGAATATCTTCAAGCATTCACTCAGTTTACTCAGTATGAAGTAACGACTGCATCTTTTCCTCAGGGCAGAGCACCTATAGACCTCTGACAATATGTTCTTAACATATGTCAACCCTCTGGCCCATATCTCTGAGGAAGGGCAGCATGCCCTTTGATTTCAGGCTTCATGGGCACACAGCCACAGAGAATGGGCTTGTGGAATTTTTAACTCCAGGGAAGCCAACTCTGTGTGTGTCCCAGGGGGTCCCAGATCCCTTAAGCCTCTGGAAGAATAGCAAGTCATTTTAAACTCACACTGAGTTCACTTTGTGTGCTTGATGTAGGATATGTTTATTTCTAAATATTATCCTACATCTCCCCTTTCTGTTTTTTGATGAATATTATTCATATCTGTCATCATTAAAGCAAACACCTGAGCATAACGTTCATTTTCACTTTGAGTATGCTTCATTTTCTTACAAATTAAATATAAAATGAATCCAATATTTAAAAATAATGCTAATGATCAAACTGAACTTCCTATACGTCTCTGTATTTTTGGAATAGGATTCATTTGTTCAATTCCATCAGCTATGCCTTGTAAAATCTGATCTCCATCTACTTTTTGTAACTAATTTTCAAAAGTGGAATATACCTCATGTTGTAAATTTATAATTTCCTTAGTTAAATTGTCATGGTTTAACAAATGCTTTTTGACATTCTCCCAAGGAAATTTACTCTCATTATATTTAACAGGGGTTATACAAATAGTAGTTACATTCCAATCACATTTTAACTTCATTTGTTTCTTTAAGCTAACTAACTCATCCCTCAACATAACAACAGCTTGTTCTAAATCAGCAATTTCATTATATAATTTGGTGTCAATTTGTTTTTGAGCAGTCCATAATTGTTCAGAGTCATTATGCCAATCAGCCACAAAATTATGTGTTCTGATTCTTTGAGTTAAGCCACCCCAGAGGTGGCAGCAGAAGCTGTCACTGCAATAATTCCTAGAATGGCAGCAATCAGAAGTCTAATAAATCTCTTAGTTCTTTTTAAGACTCAATCATCCAGAAGTTGAAGGACTGTCAGGGCAGGAGATTCTTGCCATGGTCTGGTTAAATTCACTGGCATCCACACACCTGTCCTGGCTCTCAAAAAATACAGTTTTTTTTTTTGGATCAAAACTTAGAGAACTATTAATACAAGTAAACAGTTGAAACAAAGGACAAAACAATTCTCCTGTTTTTATTTTCATTCCACTTTATGTTGCCCTTAAGCCACACAAAGGGTAATTGAACACAAGCTTGAATGTATCTTTTATCATGGGCAGTAAATTCCATACCATAAGTATGGGGTGTGGTGGTTTGATGATAAAACAATCCACCAGTCCAAACTTTCATAGGTTTTAAGGCTGCTTCTACTTTCCACAAATGATTTTGTTTAGGAATGCCATAAACTCCAGGTGTGGGGGGTGCAAACCCAACATCTGTCCAACTCATAGGTGTTATCATATTAATATTAATTTTATTTTTATTTATAGGCTAGGTAGTCTCATCTCTTGGTAACTCAATGTTAATAGGTCTTTTATTACTGTCAAGTAAATTGCCCTTGGACTCCAGTCCATTATAGGACCTTTAGAAGTATTAGTTAAGAAAAAAGTTTGATCTCCTTTACATCGAGTCCAATGCACCTATTCCTTTTGTAATGTAAAACTGTGCTCTTTACAAGAAGGAGCTTCCACATCTATAGGAGGAAAACCTGGTATAAAACGAGAGATGGAATTAGCACTTAGCATAAACATCTCACATTTGAGGTCATTCCCAGAAGCTGGTATATCATAATGACTTAGCCAGTACTGTACAGTCATATTTAAACACTGATATTTTTGACCAAAAGAAATAGGAGGGCCAGTGACCCCAGAAGTATAATTCACAAGCTTCATTCCCTCTTCTTCAAGTTTAAATGGTACTCGGGTATCATAGGGTCCTGGGAGCCAGACAGTTTTATTTATAAATATGGGGACTGTGGGTTCTGTCCAACTAACCCCTCGCAACAGTGGTGGATTAGGGGCATAAGTCCAATAATGAAATTCCTTTCCTTCTACAGTTGACATAAGGAAAGCAAACATTGCTAAAAAAAAAAAATTCACAGGTGTTAACTTATGATTTGGTTTGCATAGGCTTGTCACAGCGGCTTTTACTGTGTGCAATATGGCTTGCTTTGAACTGTTCCTGAACTATATTATTAAGCATTTCTAATTTTTCATAAGGGAGTGGCCACTGTTCAATCCATATCGGTTTATCTGTTAACCATTTTAACAGCAGGGTGAAGCACTGAACAGGAGTCTCTATATAAAACCCTCATGAAGAGGAGGCAAGCCTAGTCCAGTTTTGTCATTTCCCTTTCTTACAATTTCAGGTTTTAAAGTAGGAGTGGGGTCAATGGGATTATAACCCATATTCATCATTATAGTCTTGGCTGGTTTAGAAATAGTTGGAATAGTAATCATGGCTCCCCACTGTTGTAAAAGATCTCTACCCCATATAGATAACCCAATAGGAGCCACATAGGGGTATAGTTGAGCTTTCTGGCCCTCAGGGCCAGAATAGTCTAAAGCATTAACACTTTGTTAAATTTCAGTTAAGATTCTCATACCAACAAATGTGGCCTCAATTTTCTTTTTTGGCCAGCCCCTAGGCCACAAGAAAGAAGCAATTATCGAAACATCAGCTCCTGAATCTATTAGTCCAGTAATTGCCGTTTTATCAGCAAAAGTTACTGTACACTGAGGTCTGGAGTCATTAATGAAAGTATGCCAGAAAACCTGTTTTCCAGTGCTGCTAAAGCCACCTTTCCACTTTACGGCAGGGGCCTGTACTTTATGATAAGGCAGTATTAAAATTTGTGCAATTCTTTGACCAGCTTTTAATTTTATATTCTGGGTAGAAGAAGCCATAAGCATAATTTCCCCTTGAAAATCAGAATCAATAACTCCAAGATGTATGTTTAAACCTTTCATTATTAAACTGCTTCTACCTAAAATAAACCTCACAGAGTCTGGTGGAATAGGGCCATAAATTCCAGTCTGAAGTTTGTTAGGCTCTTGTCCAGCTAAGAATTCTTCCTCAGATAGTATTGGTATGTCTAAAACTGCACTTCCTTGAGTTGCATGAAAGAGAAACTGAACATGTAATTTCACAGGCTGTATTTCAATTAGTTGTTCTGATTTGCATGTGCATGTTACCCCATTGTCCACTGGAAATGGACTTCGAGTATTCATATTGTTCATTCTCAGGCCCTGAACCTCGTTTTTTGGATCTTGAGCTGGAACAAATTCTACTGTGGGTGGCAGGAGTTTGCCGTCTTTATCCTTAACAGATTTACATTCATTAGTCCAATGTTTACCTTTTCTGCAGCGGCGGCATAGGCCAGGTGCTTGCGGCTTGATATCCTAACTACAGTAGCTGGAGCACTTTAAGTTTTAGCTTTATGACATTCAGAACACAGATGCCCTATTTTTCCACAATTAAAACATTTTGCTTTCTTTTTAGTTCCATTAAGTGCCTCTGGCAAGGCTGCAGCATTAAGCTTTACCTGAAATTTTCCAGAGCCAATATCCCTACAAGTGTGGAGATATTGTTCAATGGAAACATTGTCCTGATTTTTGACAGGTGTCAGGGCCACCTTGCAGTCTGAATTGGCATTCTCAAATGCTAATTGTAATAAAAGCATCTGTCCTGCCTGTTCTCCAGGAACAGACCTTTCAATAGCTGTCTGAAGTCTAGCTACAAATTCAGAATATGGTTCATTGTTTGCTTGCATGATTCTTATAAAAAACTGTTTAACCCCATCTTTTTCCTCTAGTCTTTGCCAAGCTCTAATACAAACATCTTTAACCTGCATTAATTAATCTTATGTTAATTGCAGCTGTTGGTGAATGTCAGCCGCAGGGCCAGTTCCCATTAAAAAGTTAACTGAAGTTTCCTGAGCTCAGTTTGCAAAGTTGCCTCTTCCAGCCACCATGCCTTGAATTGTAAAAATTGACCAGGGCTCAAGGTAGTACCAGCTAAAGTTTCCCAGTCAGCAGGAATAAAATTATGATTTGTGCAATATGAATTTAAAACGCCAATCATAAAAGGAGAAGTAGGTCCATAAGCATAAATGGCATCTTTTATTGTCCTTAAAAATTTTACTTCTATAGGAGCATGTTGAGCAGCTCCTGATTGACCATTCTCTTGAATTTCCCTGAAAAAAAAAAATATGCTTGTATAACAGGCTCTTTGTTAGTACCCAATTCTGAAATTTGAACTGATATAGCCAATTCAGAAACATCTAAAGGAAAGTGATACCGTGTAGTGAAGCAAGTATCTGGGGGATTAGGCCACACAGGATAGATTCCTGGTGGAATTCCTCTTCCTTGCTCTAGAAGAGACTATTCAGCTCCCTTCTTTTCTAAGAAGGCAGTTCTTTGAGTCATTGTTTGAAAATTTTCAGCCATAACCTTTTTAAGATGTTCAAACTCAAACTCTTTTTGAGCTGATTCATCAGCCATTTCTACTAATTCCTGACAGCTCTCTGCATAGCTCTCTAGACTAATTAAGTCACCCACATATTTCTTTTTAGGCTTATTAAGCTGGGGTTCAGAATGGGAATGTGGCATATCATATTCATGTTCCAATTCTCTGAGACTTTCCACAGCCTGCTCTGGCTGGTCTAACTGACCCAGCTCGGACAAAGGAGGCAGGGGTGGAAACTCGTCAGTGCCAATATCCTCAGTCTCAGAATTTTGCTCAGAACATGTCTGAAACAGTTCCAATGCGATATGAACCAGTTGATATGTTGCCCATATTTCCCTGCTTATAAAATTGCCTTTTTGGTGGGCACGACACAGAGCCTGACCCACTTTCTTCCAGACTTTCAAATTAAGCTGGACTTTCCAGTCAGGTGTAAACCAGTGGCAATGCTTAACAACCACATGGAAAAGTTCCTGCAGGTTACTGGTTTTTACCGGAATTTTAGTGATAGAAATCAGAGTTTTTAAAATGGCAATATATTGTTCCTCCAAAGAGGAAGAGAGGTGAAGACTCATATTATTTCCTCCTATGTTTCTTGCTATGCTGGAGACGTCCCACGTACTCTGCATGGCAATTGCATTGTCCCAGTTACAGGGTTCTCAAGCTTACCTCAAACGGCTTCAGCGAAGATCTCTCCAAGGTGTCCTGGTGGCCATCCTCCAGCCCAGCGTCCAGGAAGTCTTTCTGCTTTTTTGTCATCTCCTGATCCTGTGGACTACACCAATATGTTGTGTGACCTGAGATGCGAACGAACAGTAGCTTTGCCATGGGTGTAAACTTGCTCCTATAATTATTAAGTCAAGAAACAGACTACGCGAGATAAGATGGTGTGTAGCGAAATTTTTTATTCAGGGTTTTGATTTTATACTTTTCTAATCACGTACACACTTAATCTATCATCTGTTAGTTCCATCATTATCTTATTTTACCTATCTGAAATTAACTTGAAAGGAAATATCCTGTTACCAGATCAACACAATCACTTTTACAGTAAACATCTTCTTCTAGACACTGACTAATCTCTGGGCAGGTGTGTAAACAAAATCATAAAGAAGAAAGTAGCCACAGGGGAACAGAGTTAATGGAAGAATATCTTCAAGCATTCACTCAGTTTACTCAGTATGAAGTACCAACTGTGTCTTTTCCTCAGGGCAGAGCACCTATAGACCTCTGACAATATGTTCTTAACATACGTCAACCCTCTGGCCCGTATCTTTGAGGAAGGGCAGCATGCCCTTTGATCTCAGGCTTCATGGGGCACACAGCTTCAGAGAATGGGCTCGTGGAATTTTTAACTCCAGGGAAGCCAACTCTGTGTGTGTCCCAGGGGGTCCCAGGTCCCTTAAGCCTCTGGAAGAATAGCAAGTCATTTTAAACTCACACTGAGTTCACTTTGTGTGCTTGATGTAGGATATGTTTATTTCTAAATATTACCCTATATATACAATCATATCCTGTGCGAAGAGTGAAAGTTTGGTACCTTCTGACTCTATCTGGATACCCTTGATCACCATTTCTTCCCTAATTGTGGTGGCTAAAACTTCCATTACAATGTTAAAGAGCAGTGGAGACAATGGTTAACCTTGTCTGTTTCCTGATCTGAGTGGAAATTATTTCAATTTAGCTCTATTAAATATGATATTGGCTGTGGGTTTGCTGTATATGGCCTCTATGAGTTTAAGAAATGTCCCTTCTATACCAATTGTCTTAAGTGTTCTGATCATGAAGGGATGCTGTATATTATCAAAAGCTTTTTCTGCATGAATTGAGAGAATCATATGTCTTTGTTTTTAATGTGTTTATGTGCTGAATTATAATTAGAGACTTACGTATATTGAACCAGCCTTGAGACCCTGGGATAAAAACCACTTGGTCATGCTGTATAATTTTTTTGATGTGTTGCTGGATTCTGTTTGCTAGGGTCTTGTTGAATATTTTTGCATCAATATGCATTAATGATATTGGTCTATAATTTTCTTTTCCTGTTTGGTCTTTTCCTGGTTTGCAGATCAGGGTGATGTTTGCTTCATAGAATGTGTTGGGTAGTATTACTTTTTTTTCTATATTTTGGAAAAGTTTGAGTAATATAGGTCCTAGTTCCTGTTTAAAGTTTTTTTAGAATTCTGAGGTGAAGGCATCTTGTCCCGGCCTTTGTTTTTAGTGAGGTTTTGTATAGTTGATTCTATTTCAGAACTTGATATAGGCCTGGTCAGCATTTCCATTTCATTCAGGATAAGTCTTGGGAGGTGGCATGCTTCCAACTATTGGTTGATTCCTTTAGATTTTTGTATTTCTGAGAATAAAGTTTCTTGTAGTATTTATTAAGGATTTTTGAAATTCTGAAGAGTCTGTTTTTTCTTTCTTCTTTACCATTTCTGATTGATGAAATTAGAGATTTTACTCTTTTTTTCTTGGTTAGGTTAGCCAAAGTTTTATATATTTTATTGATGTTTTCAAAAAACCAACTTTTTGATTTATTGATCTGTTGTATAATCCTTTTGTTTTCAATTTCATTTAATTCTGGGCTAATTTTGTGTTGGAAGCCATATAAGGTACAGCTCGGCCTTACTTCCTCTTCAAGTAAAAAACAGTTTTACCTTTTCCCGGTAACTTTACCTGGCAACTAGCCAACCAATCACCTTATGCCCCATCTTACTTACTCTAGCCAATCCCCAGTTAACAACTCCTCTGAACCTCCCAACAAGACCCACCCACCTTCCCCATAATGCTTATAAGGCACAAGTTTTTTCAATAAAGTTTGAGACTTGATCAGAAAACTGTCTTGTCTCCCTTTCTCGCACCCCTTGTTTGTTTTTCTCCTTTAGGTGGTTCCTGCATCCCCCGTTGCTGTCCCGCGGGTTGGGACATCCTGGCGCCCAATGTGGGGTGATCGGGACCCCCTGGAGGAGAACGCTTGCCTACGGAAGCCCTGGCTGGGCACCCTTCGGAGCTGCAGCGAGGACCCGCGTGCACACCCCATTCAGATCGCCTTGGTTCACCCACTGTGAGACGGATCAGAAGAGAAGGTAGGCAAACGATAACTTACAAGATTTCAAACATTTCACCCCTTTGTCTTGGCTGTTATTATTGGCTATCCCGGATCTAATCCACTTATCAACACTCACATCGCCAAAGCGGGGAAGGACGAGAGGTACCCATTTTGGCAGTGAGAACTCCAAAACACTTGGACTAGTTTTTCTGCCTAACACTCTCTAACAAACTCTGAGCTCACTACGTCTTATATGGTCGTCCACCTCAAGGGCACCCCCAGGGACGCTGCCTCCCAAAGGCTAAGCCTGAGGGCGGTAGGCAGCTGTCCTGCCTGAGAGGGTCCGAGCGGGCAGATTATACCTGCCGACCTATGACACGCGAGCAGAGATTGTAAGGCACAGGGAGAGTGGTCACAGAGAAACTTAAGTTCCGAGTCGACTGGAGACTTGCATGAACCGAGATCCTGAGAGAGCCATCCAGCCAACATAATGGGGAATTCGCTTAGTACACATGAAATGTTCCTTGACGGACTCAAAGGATCACTCAGAGTGCGAGGAGTAAGGGTTAATAGAAAGGACCTTAAAGAATTTTTTAATTTCATTCATCACACCTGCCCCTGGTTCCCTTTAGAGGGAATAATCAGCCAAAAATGCTGGGAATGAGTAGGAGATGCGTTGCAGGACTTTTACCCCACCTTTGGTCCTGACAAAGTCCCAGTTACAGCCTTTTCCTACTGGAATTTAATTCATGACATGTTAAAAGTTCATTCACTAGATCCTGACATTCGAGATGTCATCAAAGTAGGAGAAGAAGTCCTTAAAGAGGCTTCTCACCCTCCTTCCACCTGCCCCTCTGTCATGGTAGAAATTCCTGACAACCCCCCAGTTTCCCCTAAACCCCTGAACAGCCCCGACAACACTCTTAAAACTCCAAATGTTACCAACCCTTTCCCTCAAAAACCTTCATCTCCCAAACTCTACCCATCGCTCATTTCTAATAGTCAAATACATCATTTAAACCCTGAGGAAGAAGAATCCCTAGAAAATCAAGCTGTCCATTACCATAACCCCTGGGGCCTTATAGCCCCTGTCATCAATAACCCCCCCACTATAACCCACACTCTTACAACCTCAACACCTCAGTTATTCCAAAACCTCCCTCTATACCCAATAATCTCCCACTTGTCCCCATCCGACTAGCAAAAACAACACTCACTCAAGAAGTCTCCTCCCTCAAAGAAATATTACAAACCAAGCGTGAGCACCTTCACCTTATTAAAGAAATTCAGGCCCTTGAAACTGAACTTTTTAAACTAAACCCCAACCTCACTGCCAATAATCCATCTCCCTCACCACCACAAAAAATAGGGAGAACAAAAAGGGCCAAAGACAACCCCCCTGTTCTTACATTTCCAGTCACCCGTAGCCAAAATTCTAACCCTGCCATAATATTCTTTACCTTATTAAACACTACCCTAGGTGGCATGGGGCCCCCAATTACCACAGAACAACTACTCCAAAAACTATATGGGGCACCTTGTGACTGTAAGGGAGGAACAACTACAATAATACCCACCTCCCATACTAGCCAAGTTGATTGCAGTGGCAAAACCGCCTATTTAACTTTCACGTCACAGGTAGGAGGAGGACATAAACAAAACTGGCAGTGTGTTAATGCACCCAAAATAATACTCCCAGTTCAAAACGAACCAGGACCTTGTCACACGGAGTGCGAAATAACCGATCAAATGCACTCTATGTGCTACAATAGTGTCCAGCAGTGCACCCACACAAACGGCAACACATATCTAACAGCCATTTTACAAAGAACTTATTCTGGCTCCTTTGGAGGTGAGCTTGATTCTACTCATAACCTGGGACACTCCAAATATGCCCAAGCCTCCTGCTTGGGCACTATTGGCAAAAATGTTTGCTGGCCACTAAAACCACCAATTCACACATCTGATGGCGGTGGGCCATCAGATAGGATAAGAGAAGATGCAGTTCAAAAACAAATTGAAAAAATAATTAGAGAAAAATATACTCCCCTACAATACCACCCCTTAGCTTTACCTAAATCTCGAGACATAGATCTCGACGTCCAAACCTCTGATATTTTAGAAGCCACTTTCAAAGCTTTAAATAATTCCAACCCAATCCTCGCGGAAAACTGCTGGCTATGTCTAACTCTTGGCATACCTATGCCCCTAGCCCTACTAACAAACCCTCCACTTCACATCTAAACAACTCACATCTAAACTGTAGTGACAGTCTACCTTTTAGAGTCCAACCTATAGAATTTACACAAACCCCTTGTATATACAAACCTCTCCAGAACAATAATTATGACGTAGACTTAGGAAGCATCACCTTCACAAACTGCTCCTCCATTTCTAACAACACCTCACACCGGTGCCCCCCTCCCAGACATGTTTTTGTCTGTGGAGGAAATTTGGCCTACACGGCCCTACCAGGTAACTGGACAGGCTATCGCGTAACCGCCCAACTACTCCCTGATATCTCTATTATACCAGGAGATCAACCTGTTACTCTCCCCAGTCTTGATTATATAGCTGGACATCCATGCTCTAAAAGAGCTATTCAACTTATCCCACTAATAGCAGGTCTAGGCATCACTACAGCAGTAGCCACAGGAGTTACTGGAACAGGAATATCTATACATTCCTACCACAAACTGTCTCATCAACTAATAGAGGATGTCTCAGCTCTTTCTGAAACAATTCACGATCTTCAAGATCAAATAGACTCCCTAGCAGAAGTAGTCCTACAAAATCGTAGAGGCTTAGATCTCCTCACGGCAGAGCAGGGAGGTATCTGTTTGGCTTTACAGGAAAAATGCTGTTTCTATGCCAACAAGTCAGGCATTGTTCGAGACAAGATAAAAAACCTGCCAGACCAGCTCAAACAAAGAAGAAAGGAACTTCGAGATAACCCCCTTTGGACAGGACTCAATGGATTTCTCCCTTATCTCGTCCCGCTCCTAGGCCCCCTTTTAGGTCTTCTATTAATCCTTTCCTTCGGCCCCTGGCTATTCAAAAAGGTCACCACCTTCATTAAAAAACAAATAGACTCTGCACTAGCAAAACCAATTCAATTTCACTACCATCGCCTGGCTCTGTCTGACCAAGAAACCAACTCTCATGGCTTCCCCTCATAATGAGGGCAGTGTATAGATCAGAGGTACACTTACCCATTCCTAATAAAAGGAAAAAAGGGTATGGGCACCGAGTTGAGTGCACAGCAAGGCATTGCAAGAGAAGGTCCCACAATCCTTCGACCTCCCGATCCCAAGGAGAAGTCAAATGAAGGATCAGACCCCCTCTGATTTTTCTCTGAGAGCAAACCTGGCTTGCATAGAGGTTGGTATCTAAAATTTCGCTTACCTCTCCTCTCCAAAAGATACCGCAAATAACAAATGTGGATCTGGGAAGTCCATGAGAGGAGCCAGGTCACTACTCCCTCTCTTGGTTAATGCCCACCTCCCTAAAACAAAAAGGGAGGAGATGTTGGAAGCCATATAAGGTACAGCTCGGCCTTACTTCCTCTTCAAGTAAAAAACAGTTTTACCTTTTCTCGGTAACTTTACCTGGCAACTAGCAAACCAATCACCTTATGCCCCATCTTACTTACTCTAGCCAATCCCCAGTTAACAACTCCTCTGAACCTCCCAACAAGACCCACCCACCTTCCCCGTAATGCTTATAAGGCACAAGTTTTTTCAATAAAGTTTGAGACTTGATCAGAAAACTGTCTTGTCTCCCTTTCTCGCACCCCTTGTTTGTTTTTCTTCTTTAGGTGGTTCCTGCGTCCACCGTTGCTGTCCCGTGGGTCGGGACAATTTTGGTTATTTCTTTTCTTCTGCTGTGTTTGGGAATGGAATGTTCTTCCCTTTCCAATTGCTTGAGATGTCCCATTAAGTTGTTAACTTCTTCTCTTTCTGTTCTCTTGGGAAAGGCTTGCAGTGCAATAAATTTCCACCTTAGGACTGCCTTTGTGGTATCCCAGAGCTTTTGATAATTCATGGCTTCATTGTCATTTTATTCCAAAAATTTGTTAATTTCCTTTTTAATCTTTTCTATGACCCTGCTATCATTCAGCATGAGCTTATTTAGTTTTCATGTTTTTGTATGAGTATGCAATTGTTGTTACTGAGTTCAACTTTTATTCTATGATGGTCTCAGAAGATTCAAGGAATAATTTATATTCTTTTATATTTGCTGAGGTTAGATTTGTGACATAAGATGTGATCTATTTTGGAGTATGTTCCGTGGACTGATGAGAAGAATGTGTATTCAGTTTTGTTAGGGTGAAATGTCCTGTAGATGTCTGTTAAATCCAATTGTTGGATGATTAAGTTTATATCTAATATTTCTTTGCTTAGCTTCTTATTGGAGCATCTATCCCATCCCACTAAAAGTGTGTTAAAATCATCAAGTAATATGGAGCTAGAGGAAATCAAATTGCTCATGTCTGTTAGAGTTTCTCTTATAATTGAGGTGCATTTCGTTGGGTGCATAAATATTAAAAATAGAAATCTCATGATATTGAGTATTGCCCTAAAAATATGTAGTGACCCTCCTTATCTTTCCTTACGTTTGTTGGTTTAAAGCCTTTTTTTTTTTGGTACTGAATTCATATTATTTTCCTTTTTTATTATTAAATTATAGCTGTATACATTAATGTGATCATGGGGCACCATACACTGGTTTTATAGACCATTTGACACATTTTCATCATACTGGTTAACATAGCCTTCCTGGCATTTTCTTAGTTATTGTGTTAAGACATTTATATTCTACTAAGTTTCACATGTACCCTTGTAAGATGCACCACAGGTGTAATCCCACCAATCACCCTCCCTCTACAAATTCTCCCCCATCCATCCCCTCATCTCCCCCTTCCCCCTATTCCTAGGTTATAACTGGTTTATTGCTTTTATGCAAACGCCATAACATAGTTTCATAATAGGGCTGAATACATTGGATACTTTTTATTCCATTCTTGAAATACTTTACTAAGAAGAATATGTTACAGCTCCATTCATGTAAACATGAACGAGGTAAAGTCTCCATCTTTCTTTAAGGCTGCATAATATTCCATGGTGTACATATACCACAATTTATTAATCCATTCATGGATCGATGGGCACTTGGGCTTTTTCCATGACTTAGCAATTATGAATTGGGCTGCAATAAACATTCTGGTACAAATATCTTTGTTATGTTGTGATTTTTGATCTTCTGGGTATATGCCCAGTAGAGGGATTACAGGATTTTCATATGTCTGTAGGCCATTTGCCCGTCTTCTTCAGGAAAGTTTCTCTTCAAGTTCCTTACCCAGCCTGCGATGGGATCACTTGTTCTTTTCTTGCTTATACATTTGAGTTCTCTGTGGATTCATGTTATTAAAACTTTGTCGGAGTCATAACCTGCAAATATCTTCTCCCATTCTGAGGGCTGTCTGTTTGCTTTACTTACTGTGTTCTTGGAAGTGAAGAAGCTTTTTAGTTTGATCAGGTTCCAGTAGTGGATTTTTGAAGCTGCTTCAATTGCCTGGGGGTTCCTCCTCATAAAATACTTGCCCAGACCGATTTCTTCAAGGGTTTTCCCTGCACTCTCTTCTAGTATTTTTATAGTTTCATGTCTTAAGTTTAAATCTTTTATCCAGTGAGTGTCTATCTTAGTTAATGGTGAAAGGTGTGGGTCCAGTTTCAGTCTTTTACAGATCACCAGTCAGTTCACCTGGCACCATTTTTTAAAAAGGGAATCTTTTCCCCACTGAATGTTTTAATTGGCTTGTCAAAGATCAAATAACAGTAAGCAGCTGGGTTCATTTCTTGGTTCTCTGTTCAGTTCCAGACATCTACTTCTCTGTTTTTGTGCCAGTAGTGTGCTGTTTTGATCACTTTCGAATTATAGTATAGTCTGAATTCTGGTAGGGTGATTCCTCCTGCTTTGTTTTTTATTTCTGAGTAATGTCTTGGCTATTCGAGTTTTTTTCTGATTCCATATAAAACAAAGTATTATTTTTTCAAGATTTTAAAGTATGACAGAAAAGCTTTAATAGGGATTCCATTAAAATTGTATATTGCTTTGGGTAGTATGGACATTTTAACAATGTTGATTCTTCCCAGCCATGAGCATTGTACGTTTTCCATTTGTTAATAGCTTCAGCTATTTCTTTTCTTAGAGTTTCATAGTTCTGTTTATAGAGATCTTTCACATACTTTGTTAGATTAAATGCCCAAATATTTCATCTTCTTTGGCACTACTGTGAATGGAATAGAGTCCTTAACTCTTTTTTCAGCTTGACTATTGTTGGTATATATAAAGGCTACTGATTTATGAATGTAGATTTTGTAACCTGACATAATCCCTGATCACTTTTAAGAGTTTTGTAGAAGAATCCTTGGTGTTTTTCAGATATACAATCATATCTTCTGCGAAGAACGAAAATTTGATCACTTCTGACTCTATATGGATACCCTGATCACCTTTCTTCCCTAATTGCAGTGTCTAAAACTTCCATCAGAATGTTAAAGAGCATTGTCGACAATGGGCAGCCTTGTCTGGTTCCTGATCTGAGTGGAAATGATTTCAGTTTAACTCCATTCAATATGATACTGGCTGTGGGTTTGCAATAGATGGCCTCTGTCAGTTTAGGAAATGTCCCTTCCATACCAATTGTCTTAAGAGTTCTGATCATGCAGGGATGCTGGATATCATCAAAAGCTTTTTCTGCATCAATTGAGAAAATCATATGGTCTTTCTTTTCTAATTTGTTTATGTGCTGAATTATACTTATAGATTTATGTATATTGAACTTGCCTTGAGACCCTGGGATAAAACTGACTTTGTCATGATGTATAATTTGTTTGATGTTTTGCTGGATTCTGCTTGCAGTGCTATAAATTTCCATCTTAGGACTGCCTTTGTTTTATCCCAGAGGTTCTGATAATTTGTGTCTTCATTGTCATTTTGTTCCAAAAATTTGGCAATTTCCTTCTTAATCTCATCTCTGACTCAACTATCATTCAACATAAGGTTATTTAACTTCCATGTTTTTGCATGGGTACGCAGATTGCTGTTTTTACTGCGTTCAACTTTTATTTCATGGTGGTCCGAGAGGATGCAAGGAACAATTTCTATTCCTTTATGTTTACTGAGGTTAGATTTGTGACCTATGATGCCATCAGTTTTGGAATATGTTCCGTGGGCTGATGTGAAGTATGTGTATTCAGGTTTGTTGGGATAAAATGTTCTGTAGATGTCTGCTAAATCCAAATGTTGGATGGTTAGTTTTAAATCTAAAATTTCTTTGCTAAGCTTCTTATTGGAGGCTCTATCCAACACTGCCAAATGAGTGTCAAAATCTCTGATTATTATGGAGCTGGAGGAAATCAAGTTGTTCATGTCTGTTAGAGATTCTCTTATAAATTGAGGTGCATTCTGGCTGGGTGCATAAATATTAATAATTGAAATCTCATCATTTGTTACCCTTAACAAATATGAAGTGACTATTCCTATCCTGCTTTACTTTTGTTGGTTTAAAGCCTATTGTATCTGCAAATAGAATTGCAACACCTACTTTTTTTCTGATTACCATTTGTCTGAAATATGAATGACCATCCTTTCACCCTGTGTCTATACTTATCTTTTAAATAAATTCCCTGTCCACACCCCTTGAGAAATCACCAAAGAATTTGGACTCCTGGGGGACAGCCTCCAGACCTCAGAGTGAGAGTGGAGGGGAGTGCTGGAAGCTCAGAATTGCATGTCGAGTATATATGCATTTTTATACAGTTTTATGCCTGGCAGGAGAATGCCGTGGCACCCTAGTAGGGGAGGTATTTACAGTTTTTAGAGGGTCTCTCCCATGGAGTGTAGTGGGACGACCTTTGAACTCTGCTTATTTGTTTGTGGGGCATCCCGAGCTGTTCTCATGTGGGAGGGGACTCCCGTCTGCTTGGTGATGGATTTTTTACCTTTAGTTTGTATCCTTTTGGTCGCAGCTCGCCTCAGCGGGGTTGTTGTGTGTTCTTCAAACTTCTCTTTTGGTGAAGCTCTAATTCACCAGGTTACTTGCTAAATTTCTGTACTTTAGCTCTCCTTCTGGAAAGGAGCCTCTGTGGAAAGCTGGCTTCAGTCAGCCATCTTGTCTCTGCCCTCTGTTTAAAGCCTTTTGTAGCTGCAAATAAAATTGCAACACCTCCTTTTTTCTGCTTTCCGTTTGCATGGAATATAGATGACCATTCTTTCACCCGGAATCTATATTTATCTTTTAAGATAAGATGAGATTCTTTTATGTAGCAGATATCTAGCCTGAGTTTTTGTATCCAGTTAGCCAGACTGTGCTTCTTTAGAGGACAATTTAAACCATTTACATTAATTGAGAATATTGATAGTCCTGGTAGAATTTTGGGTATCTAGTTTTTCTAAAGACCAGTGGACATTTTTAATCCTTTTGCCACTGTGGAAGTTGGAATTTGATCAAAAGTTTCTGAGTGAGTTTACTTTTATGGTGGAGAAATGTGCTTGTCATTATCGAGGATAGGACTGAGGATATCCTGGAGAGCTGGTTTAGTTATTGCAAATTTCTTCAACATGTGAATGTCATTAAGGTATTTAATTTCTCCATCTTAAATGAAACTCATTTTAGCCGGAGACAGGATCCTGGTTCAAAAGTTATTTTGTTTTAGTAGATTAAAATTCAATGACCACTGTCTTTTAGCTTGAACATTTTCAGCAGAGAGATCTGCAGTCATTCTTTTATTTTTTTTATTAAATCATAACTGTATACATTGATATGATCATGGGGCATCATACACTCGCTTCATTAACCATTTGACACATTTTTATCACAGTGGTTAACATAGCCTTTCTGGCGTTATCTCAGTTACTGTGCCAAAACATTTACATTCTACATTTACCAAGTTTCGCAAATACCCCTGTAAGATGCACCACAGGTGTGATCCCACCGATCCCCCTCCCTCTACCCACTTCCCACTTCCTTCCCACTTCCCCCTATTGTTAAGTTGCAGCTGGGTTATAGCTTTCATGTGAGAGTCCCAAATTAGTTTCATAGTAGGGCTGTGTACATTGGGTACTTTTTCTTCCATTCTTGGGATACTTTACTAAGAAGAATATGTTCCAGCTCCATCCATGTAAACATGAAAGAGGTAAAGTCTCCATCTTTCTTTAAGGCTGCATAGTATTCCATGGTATACATATACTACAATTTATTAATCCGTTCGTGGATCGATGGGCACTTGGGCTTTTTCCATGACTTAGCTGTTACGAATTGGGCTGCAATAAACATTCTGGTACAAATATCTTTGTTATGTTGTGATTTTTGGCCTTCTGGGTATATGCCCAGCAGAGGAATTACAGGATTGAATGGCAGATCTATTTTTAGATCTCTGAGTGTTCTCCATATATCTTTCCAAAAGGAATGTATTAATTTGCATTCCCACCAGCAGTGCAGAAGTGTTCCCTTTTCTCCGCATCCACGCCAACATCTCTGGTCTTGAGATTTTGTGATATAGGCTAGTCTCATTGGAGTTAGATGATATCTCAAAGTAGTTTTGATTTGCATTTCTCTGATGATTAAAGATGATGAGCATTTTTTCATATGTCTCAAGGCCTTGTGCCTGTCTTTTTCAGAGAAGTTTCTCTTCAAATCCCTTGCCCAGCCTGCGATGGGATCCCTTGTTTTTTTCTTGCTGCTGCGTTTGAGTTCTCTGTGGATTCTGGTTATTAAACCTTTGTCAGAGATATACCCTGCAAATATCTTCTCCCATTCTGAGGGCTGTCTGCTTGCTCTGCTTACTGTGTTCTTAGCTGTGCAGAAGCTTTTTAGTTTGATCAAGTCCCAGTAGTGTATTTTTGAAGCTGCTTCAATTGCCCGGGGGGTTCTCCTCATGAAATACTCACCCAGACCAATTTCTTCAAGGGTTTTCCCTGCATTCTCCTCTAGTATTTTTATAGTTTCATGTTTTAAGTTTAAATCTTTAATCCAATGAGAGTCTATCTTAGTTAATGGTGAAAGGTGTGGGTCCAATTTCAGTCTTCTGCAGGTTGCCAGCCAGTTCAGCCAGCACCATTTGTTAAATAGGGAATCTTTTCCCCACTGAATGTTTTTAATTGGCTTGTCAAAAATCAAATAGCGGTAAGTAGCTGGATTCATCTGTTGGTTCCCTATTCTGTTCCAGATATCTACTTCTCTGTTTTTGTGCCAATACCATGCTGTTTTGATCACTATCGATTTGTAGTAAAGTCTGAGGTCTGGTAGTGTGATTCCTCCTGTTTTGTTTTTATTTCTGAGTAATGTCTTGGCCATTCGAGGTTTCTTCTGATTCCATATAAAACAAAGTAATGTTTTTTCAAGATCTTTAAAATATGACAGTGGAGCTTTAATAGGGAGTGCGTTGAAATTATATATTGCTTTGGGTAGTATGGACATTTTGATAATGTTGATTCTTCCTAGCCATGAGCATGGTATGTTTTTCCATTTGTTAACATTTTCAGCTATTTCTTTTCTTAGAGTTTCATAGTTCTCTTTATAGAGATCTTTCACGTCTTTTGTTAGGTAAATTCCCAAATATTTCATCTTCTTTGGCACTACTGTGAATGGGATAGAGTCCTTAACTGCTTTTTCAATTTGACTGTTGTTGGTGTAGATAAAGGCTACCGATTTATGAATGTTGATTTTGTAACCTGAGACGCTGCTGTATTCCTTGATCACTTCTAGGAGTTTTGTAGTAGAGTCCCTAGTGTTTTCCAGATACACAATCATATCATCTGCGAAGAGCGAGAGTTTGATCTCTTCTGACCCTATATGGATACCCTTGATCGCCTTTTCTTCCCTAATTGCGGTGGCTAAAACTTCCATTACAATGTTGAAATGCAATGGAGACAATGGGCAGCCTTGTCTGGTTCCTGATCTGAGTGGAAATGATTCCAATTTAACTCCATTCAATATGATATTGGCTGTGGGTTTGCTGTAGATAGCCTCTATCAGTTTAAGGAAAGTCCCTTCTAGACCAATTTTCTTGAGTGTTCTGATCATGAAGGGATGCTGGATATTATCAAAAGCTTTTTCTGCTTCAATTGAGAGAATTATATATTCTTTGTTTTTTAATTAGTTTATGTGCTAAATTACATTTATAGATTTACGTATGTTGAACCAGCCTTGAGACCCTGGGATAAAACCAACTTGGTCATGATGTATAATTTGTTTGATGTGTTGCTGGATTCTGTTTGTTAGGATCTTGTTGAATATTTTTGCATCTATATTCATTAGTGATATTGGTCTATAATTTTCTTTTCTTGTTGGGTCTTTTCCTGGTTTGGGGATCAGGGTGATGTTTGCTTCATAGAACGTGTTGGGTAGTCTTCCTTCTTTTTCTACATTTTGGAACAGATTGAGTAATATAGGTACTAATTCCTCTTTAAAGGTTTGGTAGAATTCTGACGTGAAACCATCTGGTCCCGGGCTTTTCTTTTTAGGGAGGTTTTGTATAGTTGATGCTATTTCTGAACTTGATATGGGTCTGTTCTACATTTCTACTTGATTCTGGTTAAGTCTTGGAAGGTGGCGTGCTTCCAAGTATCGGTCTATTTCCTTCAGATTTTCATATTTCTGAGAATAAAGTTTCTTGTAATATTCATTAAGGATTTTTTGGATTTCTGATGAGTCTGTGGTTATTTCGTCTTTGTTGTTTCTGATTGATGATATTAGAGATTTTACTCTTTTTTTCCTGATTAGGTTGGCCAGAGGTTTATCTATTTTATTGACCTTTTCAAAAAACCAGCTTTTTGATTTATTGATCTGTTGTATTATTCTTTTGTTTTCAATTTCATTTAATTCTGCTCTAATTTTGGTTATTTCTTTTCTTCTACTGGGTTTGGGGTTGGAATGTTCTTCCTTTTCCAGTTGCGTGAGATGTCCCATTAAGTTGTTAACTTCCTCTCTTTCCGTTCTCTTGAGGAAGGCTTGCAGTGCTATAAATTTCCCTCTTAGAACTGCCTTTGCAGTGTCCCAGAGGTTCTGATAGTTTTTGTCTTCATTGTCGTTTTGTTCCAAAAAATTGGCGATTTCTTTCTTAATCTCATCTTTGACCCAGCTATCATTCAGCATAAGGTTATTTAACTTCCATTTTTTTGTATGGGTATGCAGATTCCTGTTGTTACTCAATTCAAGTTTTATTCCATGATGGTCCGAGAAGATGCATGGAATAATTTCTATTCCTTTAAATTTACTGAGGTTGGACTTGTGACCTAAAATGTGGTCAATTTTGGAGTAAGTTCCGTGGGCTGATGAGAAGTATGTGTATTCAGTTTTGTTGGGATGAAATGTTCTGTAGATGTCTGCTAAATCTAAATATTGGATGGTTAGGTTTAAATCTAAGATTTCTTTGCTCAGCTTCTTTCTGGAGGATCGATCCAACACTGCCAAGGGAGTGTTGCAATCTCCAACGATTATGGAGCTGGAGGAAATCAAGTTACTCATGTCTGTTAGAGTTTCTCTTATAAATTAAGGTGCATTCTGGTTGGGTGAATAGATATTAATAATTGAGATCTCATAATGTTGAGTATTACCCTTAACAAATATGAAGTGACCATTCTTGTCCTTCCTTACTTTTGATGGTTTAAAGCCTACTGTATCTGCAAATAAAATTGCAACACCTGCTTTTTTGTGAGTAACATTTGCGTGAAATATGGATAACCATCCTTTCACCCTGAGTCTGTATTTGTCTTTTAAGTTGAGATGTGACTCTTGTATGCAACAAATATCTGGCTTGAGTTTTTGTATCCAGTCAGCTAACCTATGTCTCTTTAGAGGACAGTTTAAGCCATTCACATTGATGGAGAGTATTGATAAGTCTGGTGGAATTTTGGGTATCGAGTTTTTCAAAGGTCCAGTGGACATTTTTAATCCTTTCACCAGTGTGGAAGTTGGAGTTTGATCCAAAGTTTCTGAGTGAGTTTACTTTTGTGGTATAGGATTGGGTTGGTCATTGTGGAGGATAGGTCTGAGAACATCCTGAAGAGCTGGTTTACTTACGGCAAATTTTTTCAACATATGAATGTCATTGAAGTATTTAATTTCTTCATCATAGATGAAACTCAGTTTAGCTGGATACAAGATCCTGGGTTGAAAGTTTTTTTGCTTTAGGAGATTAAAAGTTGATGACCAGTCACTTCTGGCTTGAAAAGTTTCAGCAGAGAGATCTGCAGTTATTCTAATATTCTTACCTTTGTAC
The DNA here is from genome assembly GCF_027406575.1 of Nycticebus coucang. Taxonomy (NCBI): domain Eukaryota; kingdom Metazoa; phylum Chordata; class Mammalia; order Primates; family Lorisidae; genus Nycticebus; species Nycticebus coucang. Next base: position 89,833,790 of record NC_069804.1, read on the forward strand.
GTTATAGTTTTCTTTCGCCGGGCTGCTTTGAGAATCTTCTCTTTCACGTTAACTTTAGTGAAGCTAATTATGATATGTCTGGGGGATGACTTACTGGGGTTGAATCGTGCTGGGGTTCTGAAGCTGTCTGCTATCTGAATTTCAGATTCTCTAGGCATGTCTGGAAAATTTTCTTTCATAATTTCATGCAGAAGGGCCTCTGTGCCCTTGGAGGCGACTTCTTCGTTCTCAGAAATTCCTATAATCCTTATGTTGCTTTTTTTCGAATTATCTGAGAGTTCTCTGAGTGAGTGATCCGTTTTTGCTCTCCATTTCTCTTCCTCTTTGAGAGATTGGGAACGTTCGAAGACTTTATCTTCAATGTCAGAAATCCTTTCTTCTGCTTGCTCCATTCTGTTACTGAGGGATTCTACTGTATTTTTCATATCTTTGAGGGCTGTAAGTTCTTGCTTCAGTGTTTCTAAGTCTTTGGTGGTTTTGTCTTCGTTAAATTCTTGAGACAATTTTTGAATTTCTCCTCGAATTCCTAATTCCATTTTATTAATCTTGTCTGCAATCCAAATTCTGAATTCGATTTCTGACATCTCAGCCAGTTGTTTATGAATGGGATCTTCAATCGCATCTGCCGTATCTTTTCTTGGGGGGTTGATCTATTCTGGTTCTTCATGTTACCAGAGTTTTTCCGCTGATTCCGCCCCATGGTTATTTTACTCCCTTTGGTTTTTCCCCTGGGGTTTTATCGAGGGCCCGTACAGTGTTGTGGCCTGAGAAACTGGGGCCCTGTCTGGTGTGGTGGAGCAAAGTGGTTCTGTCTTGCTTTCAGCTGGTTTCTGTTCTATCCTATTGCAACTTCTACTCTGGCTTGAAGTCTCAGCTGTGTGGAAAAATCAGCAATTAAGTCACCCCGCCTGCCCACCTCTGGCCCCAGTTGGAAAAGGAGAATCAAACCTTCCTACAATCGCACACCCAGGGCACCGCCTGAAAAGTCCTCAGTCTATTAGCCCAGTTCGAAAGGTCCAAATCAGCTGTCTCAATCGGCACTTGTCTCGGGTGGGAGAGTTCAAGAGGTCTCTGGGAACTGGATCACAGGGGCCTGGTGACTCCTCTGACACGGCTCACCCCAGTGCAGCGTGGAGTCAGGAGGAGCCACCCAGCAAACAGAGCAGTCTAGGAAGGTTGACGTCTCCTTCCCCACTTTGCCCCTCCATCGGACCCAGTCACTGGTATCTCTGCAGATAGCTAACCCAGTTGCCTGCAGTGAACAGACACTCCAGGTGTTTGCACCTGCCTGAATCACAAGGAAGTCTGCCAGGCCTCCGCAGACTGCTGCTATCTAGCAGGAGGAGATGGGGCCTGACATCTTTGAGTGTTTGATGCAGGTGATGGGAAGGAGGTGTTCACTCAGGCTTAGCCCCGTCCCTGATGGATGCTGCTAACAGAACAGAACAGAACAGACAACTTTGCGGGGTTCTGTTTCTGTTCCTGTCGAAATCGCCTACAGAAGACGGGCTGTTTTGAGTTCAAACGTCTTTGCTGCTGGAGGAGATTTGCGTTCGAACACCTCTCTGGGTCGGCCCCGCCCTGGAAGCTTCCCAGGTTTGTGAGCCGTGTCAGGAAATCCCCTGCTCACCGGTGGCCTCTTCTGGTTGCCCAGGGAGACAGGGGGTGTGGCCTCAGAATATCCAGAAGTGAGCGTTCTGCCATTAAAGAAAAAACGGCTGTTGATCTACCTCCAGGGAACTGCTGCTCTGGTGTGGGCACTCAGGCGACCCTTTTCTCCTCTGTCCCGTGCCCCAGAGTCAGCACTGAGCGGCCGCAGTTTGTGCTGGGTCCACACTCCTCAAGAGATCCCCCAAGAATCAGAACTGTTGGGGGATGGGCCCCCAGACCCCGATTGGGAGTGTGGGGGGGAAGCTAGAGTTTCATTCAGTTTTACGCAACACTACGGCCTGGGAGGGCTCCTGTACTGCACCGCAGGGAAGTGCCGCCAAGGCTTGATTTCCCCTCAGCAGAGTGCCCTCTCCTGGCTCACGTGTCCCAGAGTCAGCGCTGACCTGACGCAGCTCAGGCACTGTGCACTCCTCTTGAGAAATCACCCAAGGATCCAAACTCCTGGGGGATAGGCCCTCAGACCCCGAGTGAGAGTAGGGGCTCTCAGCTCTCAGGGGGGAAGCTAGAGTCTTATTCAGTCTTGTGCCCGGGGAGGGTTGCTGCACTGCACCGCAGGGAAGTGCCGCCAAGGTGTGACTCCCCTTCAGCCCGGTGCCCTCTCCTCACTCGCACGCCTCAGAGTCAATGCTGAGCAGTCTCAACTCGGGGACTGTCCACTCCCCTTGAGAAATCACCCAAGGATCCGAATTCCTGGGGGACAGGCCTCCAGACCTCAGTGGGCGGGAGGGGAGCACCGGGGATTCAGGGTTGCCGGCAAAGGATTCCCAAAGTTTTATTCAGTTTTATGCCCGGCAGGAGAATGCCACGGCACCCCAGTAGGGGAGGTAGGTCCAGTTTTTAGAAGGTCTCTCCCTGGAGTGTAGTGGGAGGGCCTTTAATTTCTGCCCGCTTGTTCAATTGTGGGTCTCTTGAGCCGGTCTCATGGGGGAGGGGGACTCCCGTCCGCTTCGTGGTGGATTTTGTACCTTTTGTTTGCGTCCTTGTGATCACAGCTTGCCTGAGCGGTGTTGATGTGCGTTCTTCAACTTTCTCTCTTGGTGAGGCTCAAGTCCACCAGGATACTTACTAAATTCCTGTCCCTTAACTCTCCTTCTGGATGGGAGCCTCTGTTGAAAGCTGGCTTCAGTCCGCCATGTTGCCTCCCTCTTGCAGTCATTCTAATTCTTCCCCTTGCAGGTTATTATTTTTTACCTCTAGCTGCTTTCAGAATTTTCTCCTTCATATTTACTTTAGTGAAGTTAATTATGATGTGCTTGGGGATGTCTTATTCGGATCGAGTCGTGCTGGGATTGTGAAACCGTCTGCTATCTGAATTTCAGAATCTCTTGGCATGTCTCAAGAGTTCTCTTTCATTATCTCATGAAGAAGAGCCTCTGTGCCCTGCAAAGCTACTTCATCATCTTTTGGGATCCCTATAATGCAAATATTGGTTTTCTTTGAATTATCCGTTCTCTCAGAGAATAATCAATTTTTATCTCCACTTTTCTTCCTCTTTGAGAGTTTGGGAGCTTTCAAAAGCTTTGTCTTCAATGTTAGAAATCCTGTCTTCTGCCTCTTCCATTCTGTTACTGAGGGATTCTACTGTATTTCTCATATCATGGAAGTTTGCCACTTCTTTTCTCAATGTGTCCAAATTTTGGGTGATTTTGTCTTTGAATTCATTGAATTCCTGAGACATCTTATGTATTATTCCTACAATTTCTAACTCTAACATACTTCTATTCTGTTGATCTTATTTGCAATCCAAATTCTAAATTCGATTTCTGACATCTCAGCCATCTGTTTGTGAATGGGATCCTGTGGTTGGCCGGTTTCTCATTCTGTGGGGGAATTGAACTGTTTTGATTATTCATGTTGCCAGAGTTTTTTCACTGATTCCACCCCATGATTGTTTTTCAGTGTTTAGCTAGATGAGGAGGTAACATGAAATTGGATTGGGTTTGTGGTTGACCAGCACTTCACCAAGGAACTGGGACTGGTGCCTGAGCTTTTCCTCTACAATTTTGCAAAGGACCTGTACAGTACTGCAGTCTATGACTCTAGAGGCCTGCTTGGTGTAGTGGGGGTAGGTTTATCTGTCTTGTATTCAGCTAATCTCTGTTCAAAACTAGTGAATCAGTTACTCTGGGTTGCAGTCTCAGCTTTGGAAAAATACAAGCAACTATGACAACACTTCCCCCACTGGTAATACCTTGAAGAGGAAAATCATACCTTCTCACTTCAGCAAAACTGGGGTACCACCTTGCAGGGTCCTCACGTGATTTGTCCAGTTCAAGAGTTCCATGCCAATTGTCTCAAATAACACCCACTGTCTAGCTGGAGAGTTCTAAAGGTCTCCAGCAAGTAGATATTAGTAGTATTCTGGTAGCTCAATTGTGGCTTGAGCACATCTGGTGCTCTGAGGAGTCAGAGAGGCCAGTCCAGTAGGAGGTTTGGAGCAAGGGAGTTGATGCCTCTTTCCTCACCTTGCTCACCCTTCACCACCGGACTCTGGTCACCCCAGTCTCTGGTAGCCCCACCGGCATTCTCTGTTAACCTAGTCTCTGTGGCCCAGTTATGTCAAATCAGCAAATGTTACAGGGCTATGTGCCTGCCAGAGTCAAAGTAAGGTCCCTGCCTCCTCCTCGTGGTTACCACTGTCTGCCACCATCCAGCAGGATAAGCTGAAATATGCCTGCTTCTGTCACTCAATGGCAGCTAATTAAAGTTCCACCTGAGCTCAATCTAAACTTGTAGATATCCGGACAGCAAAATATTTTCTCCCTCATCCAAAACACCTTTGTTGTCACTGTTCTGCAGCTTTGGTATCCCTATAGGGTAAGGTCTGGTTCTCTCTTGCAGACCACAGAGTTGGGGAGATGACTCTCCAAAATTAGACCCCAGCAGGATCACTCTATTAATGCTGATGTTGGGTGGGAGGCATTTCTTCTTGGGTTTGTGCACCTCAGCAGTTTCTGAGCCTGCACCCATAGTGCGGAGACCCAAACCTTTGTTCACTGCTGAGACACACTTTTTATGGACCAGGTCAGTCACCTTTACCTCTATGTCTTTTTGTACAGTTACTGGATTCACAGATACAGCACAGCTGTACTGCCTCCATCTGTGCAATGCCCAGTCCTAGACAAGAAGTGCAGAAATTCTGGTTTCTGCAGGGGTTGGACTTCTAGACTTCCAGGCAAGGAGGGAAGGATAGACTGGAGGTTCAAGGTGGCAAGGAAAATATTTGTTCAAACTTCCTGCCAGATAAGGGAATTCCTGGGCTCACAGCAGGGGCTGTCTGGAGAAGGAGTCCCAACTCCCAGGAATTCCCTCCTGTGGAGTGAGGAAGTAGAGCCTCAATTCATTGCTCATTACTAGAGATACCACAGCAAACAAGCAACTCTCTTAGGGGAGTGGGCCACATGACCTCTTTTGGATGAGATGTGTACCTGAAATTAGTTTCTTTGGAGTCAAAGCTTGCCTCATCAGGGAATATGAGCAATTATCTATCTCATCTCTCAGCTTGGCTCCTCACCTTCGGCCTTGTTGGGTTCTTTCTTCCCATTATCTCTTCTTCTGGACTGGAGCTTCTGTTGAGAGCTGGCTGCAGTCAGCCATCATCCCCCATTCCCCCTTGTTCTTTTTGAATGTAAACATTGGAGTTAGGGAAAGTAGCTGACCTGAGGATTTAGCAAAACACAAAACACGTTGAAACCAGACGAGCAAGTAAACAGATAAAAAGGCTACCAGACACACAAGCACAGAGATGCACGGACAATCGGAAACACAGACATACAGACAAAAAACAACTACAACGAAAATGATGATAATCATAAAATAATTGAAAAAAAAAAACTCTAAAAATCTGATGTAAGCACTCTCAGCAACCATAAGAAGGGAATAGAGGAAGAGGGAAAGAAAAAAAGATAGTATTAATAAAAAAGTTAAAAAAGAAAAAAATTAAGAAATTAACAATAACTTATCCAAGAAATGGATGAAAAAATAGAAGAAATAATGAAGACACCAACCTTAAAAATATTACATATATATATATATATATACAACTATATATATGACGTAGGGGTCAACTTTAGTAGGAATATATTTATATTGCAATATACTTTCTGGACACCAGGTGGCGCTGTGAGTGGTTCCTAGGCTTATATCTGATTCAGAGTTTACATTGTTACCACCAAAGCACTGTACCTGGCCCATAGGGAGAGGTGCCTGAGGCTGTAGCCATTTCTGAAGTTTCAAAATATGTCTGTTTCCTAACTGTTGCCTAACCTCTGCTGTTCTGTTCCAGATGGCACCCCTATCTTACCTCCAAACTTGGTGCAGGAATCCACGCTTCACCAATCTTTCTACTCAGCTCCCAGTTTCTCCACAAACTGGAAACTGCAATTCTCTGTGGGGGAGGGGCTGGTTGCCCCTGGCACCAGCTGCCTCAGCAGTGGCACTGAGATCCTTCCGTCGCGGCTCAGGATCACACTCTGAGTCCAGCAATCCACCAGTTCGCCGCACACCCTGAAATGCCAGTCCACACCAATACTCCCCACCAGGAATGGTCTGTTCCATTCATTCACACCTGCTGTTCTGGGAAAAGATGCCTGCCATTTCTGACATTTAAAAATGTGTCTGTTTCCCAGGTGGGATCCTTTCCCCTTAATTCTCTATGGGGCTGCCTAGCCTCCTGTGGCTCCTAACGGCACCCCTTTCTGGTCACCAAATTTTGCTCAGGAGTCCACACTTCACCGAAATTTCCACCAAGCACCTAGTTTCCCCACGAACTGGGAACTGCAGTCCTCCATTTGGGAGGGGCTGGTTGCTGCCACCTCCGGCCTGCCAGCAGCCAGCCACTGTCACCACACTGGCACCAAAATTTATCCAGCAGAGTCCGCGGCTATGGATTACACCTCAAATACAGCAATCCACCAATTTGCTGCACACCCCTAGTTGCCTATCCACATCAACACTCCACACAGGGAAAAGATATAGCCCCCTCACTCTCACCTGATGATTTGGGAGAGATGGGCTAAACATCTGTCCTGTCTGCCATCATGCTCCGCCTCCTCCATCCTTTAAAATTTTAAAGGTAGTCATATGATGTTCATATTGTTTTCCCCTTGAGGGTATTGTGGACTGAGTGGACTATCAGTCAAAACAACAGGAAAGAATCCTGAAGTATCTTCAAAAGTAAAATCTTCTGTTTTCCTACCTTCTAGTAAAGCCTTCATGACACAGGTTGTAGAGGAATTATTTGTACATGGAGTTGCTGTAGGCACTGTTGGTGGAGTAGTATTTTTCATAGTGAGATTGCTTAATCAATCTTCTAGTTGTTTAATTTGAGTTGCCATAATGGTAGGAGAGGTAGCTTCCCTTTTCTTTATGTTTCTGCTACCTAATTCTTCCTCTGAGGAGGAATCAGGAGTTTTCCTTAGATCTCTGATCTGCTTTTTTTGTTGCATTCTCCTTGTCCCCTTGTTTCTCACTAGTAAGTAGAGGAGGCAACAGGTGAGAAGGCACAGGGTCCGAAGGCTCATATTCTCTCAGAGTTTTTTCTTGCCTCTTATTGTCTTCCTCTGAGTGAGTTTTATGCACTATAACATTCCCTTCCTCATCAGTTTCTGACTGTAGAGGTTTCAAGGCTAAAGTAATTAAGTTACATAGTAACCACACCTCCAATGGTATCATATACCCCCAATTGATGAGCTCTATGGAGAGCTCTCACAATCAGTTTCCAAACTTTTATGTTAAGAACTGAACTTCCTGTGGGCTGGCACCAATAACAATATTTCTTGACATGTTTAAATAATTCTTCAACAACTTTTTATTTCACTTTCACTCTGGGTGACTGTAATAAAATCTTTAAAATCTGGAGATATCATGATTCAATGGAAGGGGAATTACCCATTGCTGCCCTGTAATCTTCCCCTTGTTGTTTGCTGAAGGTTTAAATTACCCTTAGTGTTATTTCCCCTTTGGTCCATGGCCTGGTCCAGATCCTGCCAACTATGCCAGATGTCGCAGCCACATGAGAGAATCAGGCAGTATGCAGACTGACAGTACATGCTGCAAGAGGTGAGGCTCACCAAAGGTGCAGGAGAGCCCCAGACAACTTTTGCAGTGGTCTTTTATTGAGAGGTAAAACAAAGAGTGGCAATAGGGTATGTGCTCAAGGAAATGATCTCCAAAGGTGGCAAGTGCTCAAGGATATGATCTTCAAATGTGGGAAGTGGGTATGTGCTTAAGGAAATGATCTCTAAAAAGACAACATGCAATTTTCTCCACTAATCCTTCAAGGAACTGCCATAAAATACTTACTGTTTAACATCAGCCTTACTACCACAGGACCTATCTTTGCTCCCCTGGGATTACTGAGTTACTTGTCGGCTTGCCTCCAAGTGATAAGAGATTTCCAGCCTTGCCAGGACAATGTCTTGTTCTCAGCCATTCCTACGATGAGTTCTGAGACTGGTGACTGTTATAGTAAGCGTGATGTTCAATCCTCTACATGTTAGTGTAAGCATGATGTTCAATCCTCTACAGTGTAACATAAATATCTGGACCCTTATATTAATTTGCAATACAAAACTCAAAAAAGATAATATGCAAGTTATTTCATAAAATAAGGAAATAAGAAGGTAAACCTAGGACAAGTTTGCATACATACAACAAATATCAGTTTACTGGAATCAATGTCTCTTCTGTTCTCTTCTCCCTACTATGTGCTTTGAAGGCTGAAGAAACAGACTGAAAGACAAAGACCTGAAATAGTATATCATCCAAGTAGTACTCCGAGCTGAGATTATATGTGGAATTTGTAATAGAAAATATGTATTTCTTTAATGATTAAAGATGATGAACACTGGGGCTGCACCTGTGGCTCAAAGGGGTAGGGCACTGGCCCCATATGCCGGAGGTTGTGGGCTCAAACCCAGCCCTGGCTAAAAACTGCAAAAAAAAAAAAAAATGATGAGCATTTTTCATGTGTTCATAGACCATGCACCTGTCTTCTTCAGAGAGGCTTCTGTTCATGTCTCTTGCCCACAATGAAATGGGATCACTTGTTCTTTTTTTGTAACAAGTTTGAATTCTCTGTGGATTCTGGTTATTAGACCTTTGTCAGAAGCCTAACCTGCAAATATCCTGTCATATTCTGAGGGCTGTCTCCTTGCTTTACTTACTGTGTTCTTGGCAGTGCAGAAGCTTTTTAGCTTGATCAGATCCGAGTAATGTATTTTTGGTACTGCTTCAATTGCCCGGGTTGTCCTACTCATAAAGTATTCTCCCAGGCCAATTTCTTCAAGTGTTTTCCCTGCACTCTCTCCAAAAATTTTCATAGTTTCATGTATTACATTTAAGTCTTTTATCCAGTAAGAGTCAATTTTTATTAAAGGAGATAGGTGTGGGTCCATGTTCAGTCCTCTACAAGTCACCAGCCAATTCACCCAGCACCATTTGTTAAATAAGGAACCTTTCTCCCAATTTATATTTTTGATAGGCTTATCAAAGATCAAATGACAATAAGTATATGGGTTCATCTCTTGGTTTTCAATTCTGTTCCATACATCTACCTGTCTATTTTTATGCCAGTACCATGCTGTTTTGATCACTATAGATTTATACTAAAGTCTAAAGTCTGGTAGTATGATTACTCCTGATTTGTTCTTATTTATGAGTAATGTCTTGGTTATTTGATGTTTTTTTCTGTTTCCATATAAAATGAAGTACTAATTTTTCCAGATCTTTAAAGTGTGACAGAGGTGCAAGGAGGCAGAGCAAGATGGCGACAGAGTAACAGCTTCCTTGTATCTGGGCACCGTGAGTCTGGGGAGATAGGACTCCAGGCATCTCTGGCTGGTGGGATCTGCCTATCATCACCCCTGCGAGGATACAGGGAGTCAGCAAGAGACTTCAGGACCCCAAGAGGAGGACTAAAACAGTGGAAAACCCACAAGTGGTCGCGTGTGTTCAATCCGTCTAAACCCGCCTGCAACTGTAATTTCAGTAGCAGTGAGACTGCAAACCAGAAAGGCCTTACCTGTGAACTGTTTTGGTGTCTTTGGACTTGGCACTCAGTTGAACTGCCTTGGGGAGAGCCTGAGCAGGAGTGCGGAGAAATTTGGCCGTAGTCTAGGGCCGCAGTCTGAGCCGCTGAGCCAGATGAAGCTAATAGTGTTTGGCTGCGGGTCACAGGGAGCCATTGTGAGCGATCTGCCATGGCAAGCTCTGCCCTCAGGGTCGCAGAGCTAGAATCAGGTGGGAGCTGGTAACCCAGCGACCAAGGAGCCTAAGGGCGGGGTCTGAGCCGCCTTGCAGCCCTAACCCTCAGGGGCAGAGTGAGGCCAGTTTTGGCACACTGGGTAAGTGGATAGCCACTTCAGCAGTGATTCCAGAGACAAGCACTTTCCTGGGAAAGCTTCTGCTCAGCAAGTGAATAAGTTCAAAGTGACTTTTAAGTGGGCTGAAGAGAGATTTAGGGTGTCTACCTGCTGGGGTTTGAGAAATGAACAGCCTCCAGTCATATCAGAACTGTGATTAACATCTCATACCCCAGAAGACCACATGTTGCCCAGACAATATTCAATAACGTATACATACTGCTTTGTTTTTGGTTGTGTTTTTTTTTTTTTTTTTTGGTTTGGTTGATTTGGTTTTTTTTTGTTTATTTTGATGTTGTTGATGTTGTTTTGTTTTTTAAGTTCAACCTTTTCCATACAGATCCTTATTCTTTCTCAATTTTTCTAGTTTAATTATAATTTCCCATTGCTGCCTTTTTCAATAATTAGAACTTCATTTTTGCTAGTGTTTCTACTGCTATTATTTGGTTTTACACCAAATTTTATCAGGCAAAGTTTTTTCTTTGCTTGTTTTGGTTTGATTTATAGCATTTTTGTCTTTCCTCTCTAGTTGGTGGAGGTATGGTACTGTGTCTTATCAGGTTAGCAAAGAGCTGTTGACCTCAAGGGAATGACCCAATTGGGCACCCCCAGGAGGTGGGTTTTTTTTAAGGTTGTGTCAAAGTACCCTACTGTACACCTATATTGTTCTGTCTCCTTCTTTCTGTGCCACTCTTCTTTTTGTCAATATTCCTTTTACCCACCCCCTCTCTTTTCTCTATTTTTCTTTGTTTTTCGTTTCACTGGGTCCTCCTCTCTTTCATCCTTTTTTTGCTCTTCAACATTCTCACCCTTCTGGTCCTGTAACCCTTAGTCCACAGGCATGAGAACTTAAAGAGCAAAGGAAGTGAAAGGAAAATTAGGGCAAGGAAACAGATAAAAGAAATCATTCATGAGGAAGAATCAGCAGAAAACTCCAGGCAACATGAAGAACCAGTCCAGAACAACCCCGCCAAATGACCATGAGGTAGCTACTGCAGAGGATTCCACCTATAAAGAAATGTTAGGAATGACAGAAAGGGATTTTAGAATACACATGTTGAAAACAATGACAGAAATGATGGAAACAATGAAGGAAACTATTAATAAAGTGGAAAATAACCAAAAGGAAATCCAAAAACAGAATCAAATAAGAGATGAACGATATGAAGAATATAAAAAGGATATTGCAGAGCTGAAGGAACTGAAGCAGTCGAATAAGGAACTTAAAGATGCAATGGAAAGTATCAGCAACAGGTTAGACCAGGTAGAAGAAAGAATTTCAGAGGTGGAAGTCAAAGTTCTTGAGATAACTCAGATAGTAAAAGAGGCAGAAAAGAAGAGAGAGAAAGCAGAACGTTCGCTGTCAGAATTATGGGACTTTATGAAGCGTTCCAACATACGAGTTATAGGAATTCCAGATGGGGAAGAAGAACGCCCCAGAGGAATGGAAGCCATACTAGAGAATATTATAAAAGAAAATTTCCCAAATATCACCAAAGATTCTGACACACTGCTTTCAGAGGGCTATCGGACCCCAGGTTGCATCAACTCTAACCGAGCTTCTCCAAGACACATTGTGATGAACCTGTCCAAAGTCAAGACAAAAGAAAAGATTCTGCAAGCTGCCAGGAGTAAGCGCCAGTTGACCTACAGGGGCAAATCCATCAGATTGACCGCAGACCTCTCTAATGAAATTTCCAAGCAAGAAGACAATGGTCATCTACCTTTAATCTACTTAAACAGAACAACTTCCAGCCCAGAATTCTGTATTCTGCTAAGCTAAGCTTCAAAATTGACGGAGAAATCAAATCATTTACGGATATACAAACATTAAGGAAATTTGCCACAACAAGACCAGCTCTACAGGAAATACTTCAACCTGTTCTGCACACTGACCACCACAATGGATCAGCAGCAAAGTAAGAACTCAGAAATTAAAGGACAGAACATAACCTCCACACTGATGCAAAAGATAAAACTAAGCAATGGACTCTCACCAAATAAGATGAATGGAATACTACCACACTTATCAATTATCTCCATAAATGTTAAGGGCTTGAATTCCCCACTGAAGAGACATAGATTGGTTGAATGGATTAAAAAACACAAGCCATCCATTTGCTGTCTGCAAGAAGCACACCTGGCTTCAAAAGACAAATTAAAACTCCGAGTCAAGGGTTGGAAGACAATTTTTCAGGCAAATGGCATTCAGAAGAAAAGAGGAGTTGCAATCTTATTTTCAGATACATGTGGATTTAAAGAAACTAAAGGCAAAGATGGTCACTTTATTTTGGTCAAGGGAAAAATACAACAAGAAGTCATTTCAATTCTAAATATTTATGCACCCAATTTAAATGCTCCCAGATTCCTGAAACAGACCTTACTCAGTCTGAGCAATATGATATCTGATAATACCATCATAACAGGGGACTTTAACACTTCTCTTACAGAGCTGGATAGATCCTCTAAACAGAAATTAAACAAAGATGTAAGAGATTTAAATGAGACCCTAGAACAACTGTGTTTGATAAACACATATAGAACACTCCACCCCAAAGATAAAGAATATACATTCTTCTCATCACCCCATGGAACATTCTACAAAATTGATCACATCGTGGGACACAAAACAAATATCAACAGAATCAAAAGAATTGAAATTATATCTTGTATCTTCTCAGACCATAGGCACTAAAGGTGGAACTCAACTCTAACAAAAATGCTTGACCCCACCCAAAGGCATGGAAATTAAACAATGTTCTGTTGAATAACAGATCGGTGCAGGAAGAAATAAAACAGGAAATCATTAACTTCCTTGAGCATGACAACAACGAAGACACAAGCTACCAAAACCTGTGGGATACTGCAAAAGCAGTTTTGAGAGGAAAATTCATTGCCTTAGATGCCTACATTCGAAAAACAGAAATAGAGCACATCAACAATCTCACAAGAGATCTTATGGCATTGGAAAAAGAACAATCTAAGCCTAAACTCAGTAGAAGAAAAGAAATCTCCAAAATCAAATCAGAGATCAATGAAATTGAAAACAAAAGAATCATTCAGAAAATTAATGAAACAAGGAGTTGGTTTTTTGAAAAAATAAATAAAATAGATAAACCATTAGCCAGACTAACGAGGAATAGAAAAGTAAAATCTCTAGTAACCTCAATCAGAAATGATAAAGGGGAAATAACAACTGATCCCACAGAGATACAAGAGATCATCTCTGAATACTACCAGAAACTCTATGCCCAGAAATTTGACAATGTGAAGGAAATGGATCAATATTTGGAATCACACCCTCTCCCTAGACTCAGCCAGGAAGAAATAGAGCTCATGAACAGACCAATTTCAAGCACTGAGATTAAAGAAACAATAAAAATCTTCCAACCAAAAAATGCCCTGATCCAGTTGGCTTCACTCCAGAATTCTATCAAACCTTTAAGGAAGAGCTTATTCCCGTACTGCAGAAATTATTCCAAAAAATTGAGGAAGAAGGAATCTTCCCCAACACATTCTATGAAGCAAACATCATCCTGATACCAAAACCAGAAAAAGTCCCAAACAAAAAGGAGAATTTCAGACCAATCTCACTCATGAATATAGATGGAAAAATTCTCAACAAAATCCTAGCCAATAGATTACAGCTTATCATCAAAAAAGTCATTCATCATGATCAAGTAGGCTTCATCCCAGGGATGCAAGGCTGGTTTAACATACGCAAGTCCATAAACGTTTTCCACCATATTAACAGAGGCAAAAATAAAGATCACATGATCCTCTCAATAGATGCAGAAAAAGCATTTGATAAAATCCAGCATCCTTTTCTAATTACAACACTGAAGAGTATAGGCATAGGTGGCACATTTCTAAAATTGATTGAAGCTATCTATGACAAACCCACATCCAGTATCTTACTGAATGGAGTAAAACTGAAAGCTTTTCCTCTTAGAACTGCAACCGGACAAGGTTGTCTTCTGTCACCTTTACTATTCAACACAGTGCTGGAAGTTCTAGCCAATACAATTAGGCAAGACAAGGAAATAAAGGGAATCCAAATGGGAGCAGAGCAGGTCAAACTCTCCCTCTTTGCTGCCGACATAATCTTATCGTTAGAGAACCCCAAAGACTCAACCACAAGACTCCTAGAAGTCATCAAAAAATACAGTAATGTTTCAGGATATAAAATCAATGTCCACAAGTCAGTAGCCTTTGTATACACCAATAACAGTGAAGATGAGAAGCTAATTAAGGACACAACTCCCTTCACCATAGTTTCAAAGAAAATGAAATACCTAGGAATATACCTAACGAAGGAGGTGAAGGACCTCTATAAAGAAAAGTATGAAATCCTCAGAAAGGAAATAGCAGAGGATATTAACAAATGGAAGAACATACCATGCTCATGGCTTGGAAGAATCAACATTGTTAAAATGTCTATACTTCCCAAAGCAATCTACCTATTCAATGCCATTCCTATCAAAATACCAACATCGTACTTTCAAGATTTGGAAAAAATGATTCTGCGTTTTGTATGGAACTGGAAAAAACCCCATATAGCTAAGGCAGTTCTCTGTAACAAAAATAAAGCTGGGGGCATCAGCATACCAGATTTTAGTCTGTACTACAAAGCCATAGTGCTCAAGACAGCATGGTACAGAGACATAAATACATGGAATTGAATTGAAAACCAAGAAATGAATCTACCATCTTACAACCACCTAATCTTCGATAAACCAAGTAAGAACATAACCTGTGGGACAGAATCCCTATTCAATAAGTGATGTTGGGAGAACTGGATGTCTACATGTAAAAGACTGAAACTGGACCCACACCTTTCCCCACTCACAAAAATTGATTCAGGATGGATAAAGGACTTAAATTTAAGGCATGAAACAATAAAAATCCTCAAGGAAAGCATAGAAAAACACTGGAAGATATTGGCCTGGGGAAAGACTTCATGAAGAAGACTGCCATGGCAATTGCAACAACAGCAAAAATAAACAAATGGGACTTCAGTAAACTGAAAAGCTTCTGTACAGCTAAGGAGACAACAACCAAAGCAAAGAGACAACCTACACAATGGAAAAAGATATTTGCATATTTTCAATCAGACAAAAACTTGATAACTAGGATCTATGGAGAACTCAAATTAATCCACACGAAAAAAGCCAACAATCCCATATATCAATGGGCAAGAGACATGAATAGAACTTTCTCTAAAGTGACAGACGAATGGCTAACAAACACATGAAAAATGTTCATCATCTCTATATATTAGAGAAATGCAAATCAAAACAACCCTGAGATATCATCTAACCCCAGTGAGAATGGCCCACATCACAAAATCTCAAAACTGCAGATGCTGGCGTGGATGTGGAGAGAAGGGAACACTTTTACACTGCTGGTGGGACTGCAAACTAGTACAACCTTTCTGGAAGGAAGTATGGAGAAACCTCAAAGCACTCAAGCTAGACCTCCCATTTGATCCTGCAATCCCCTTACTGGGCATCTACCCAGAAGGAAAAAAAATCCTTTTATCATAAAGACACTTGTGCTAGACTGTTTATTGCAGCTCAATTTACAATCGCCAAAATGTGGAAATAGCCTAAATGCCCACCAACCCAGGAATGGATTAACAAGCTGTGGTATACGTATAGCATGGAATGCTATTCAGCCATTAAAAAAAATGGAGACTTTTCATCCTTCCTATTAACCTAGATGAAAGTGGAAGACATAATTCTTAGTAAAGCATCACAAGAATGGAGAAGCATGAATCCTATGTACTCAATTTTGATATGAGGACAATTAATGACAATTAAGGTTATGGGGGCAGGAAGCAGAAAGAGGGACGGAGGGAGGGGGGTGGGGCCTTGGTGTGTGTCACACTTTATGGGGGCAAGACATGATTGCAAGAGGGACTTTACCTAACAATTGCAATCAGTGTAACCTGGCTTATTGTACCCTCAATGAATCCCCAACAATAAAAAAAAAAAAAAAGTGTGACAGAGTTGCTTTAATAGTGATTGTTTTAAATCTGTAGATTGGACATTTTAACAATGTTGATTCTTCCCAGCCATGAGCATGGTATATTTTTGTATTTATTAACATTTTCAGCTATTTCTTTTCTCAGAGTTTCATAGTTCTCTTTATAGAGATCTTTCATTCTAACTCCATTAAGAGTAGCCCAAGTCACAGCATCCCAAAACTATAGATAATGGTGTGGATGTGGATAAAAGGGGACACTTCTGCACTGCTGGTGGGAATGCAAGCCAGTATGTTCCTTTTGGAAAGAACTTTGGAAAAAATTCATGGATCTAAATGTAGACCTGCTGTTTGATCCTGCAATTCCTCTACTAGGTGTATATTGTGAAAACCAAAAATCACTCTACAACAAAGATATTTGCACCAGATTGTTCATTGCAGCTCAATTCATAATTGCCAAGTTATTGAAGAATCCCAAATGCCCATTGACCCATGAATGGATTAATAAATTGTGGTATATGTATACCATGGAATACTATGCAGCATTAAAAAAGATGGGGACTTTACCTCTTTTATGTTTACATGTATGGGGCTGGAAAATATTCTTCTTAGTAAAGTATCTCAAGAATGGAAAAAATTACAACGTTCTCAGTACTATTATGAAACCAATTTATAATCACTCCCGCTTTCATATGAAAGATGAATCACAACTATAGCTCAGGATGAAGGAGAGAAGGGAGGAAAGATGGGACGGGAGGGGGGTGGTTTAACAGAGGGAGGGTAAATGGTGAGACCACACATATGGAGCATATTTAAGGGTACAAGTCAAATCTATCAAGTGTAAAACACAAATGTCTTAAAAAACAGATCATGCCAAATCTTATAGACAATAGAAAAAGAAGGAATACTTCAAAATTATTCTACTTCATCTGGATACACCTGATATTAAAATTGGAAAATATATATTATTATAAAGGAAAATTATAAACATATTTCACTTATAAATGAGGATGGAATATCCTAAGCAACATATTAACAAGTTGAATTAAAAATTAATTTAATCTTTTTTTGAAATTATATTTTTATTTATAAATACTAGTTGTCTGTTTTTTGAGACTTTGAAAAAGAATAAGAAGTTAAATGATGACTCCATACTTAAGCTCAGAGTGAAAGCATTTTGTCATAGACATACTCTTATCTGACAATGTGAATGTTATTTTTTTGCATTATTATTATTATTGTTGCTCGATATTTCATTGCAGCAATCATCTGATTTCTTTTCTGAATGTGTTTATCTTTGTTCATTCTTTATGAGGTTTTTGTTTCTAGTCCTTATCTTAAACATTGTTATTGTTATTAAATTTTAAGTGTTTTTAATTTTGTGAAGGCAAAAAGTGGAAACCAAATAAACACATGTATATGTATAGAGAAAGAAAAAAGAACACAAATGTTTTAACACAGTGATTAAGGGAATGAGGTGAAAACTATGTTGATTGGTTGGATGTAAGCACTCGATTTGTACAAAGAATCAACACATGAAATCTCACAGGTATAAATGTATTCATGATCTATGTATATATGACTTAATAAAAGGAAAAAAAGAAAAAAAATCAGAAAACAAATAAAATTAAAAAAAGGAAAATATGTATGTAAGTATATAATATATGAACAGATTTGAGAAGGAGCTAAAGAAAATTTTTAAGATGTTCAATCAATACTAAGTTACTAGTAGAAGTTGAGGATGAGATGTATGTCTAGTCATTTGAAGCTGATGTCATAAAAGGCAGCCGTGTTCTTCATGAAGTGTCTTTTGTTGTATACAAAAGATATGGACTACAAAATGGGTGGTCATTGGGCTGACCTATAGGCATTTGGATTATAAATGGGACAGGTATGGCTTTTATAGTCCAAAATTTCTCCATAGAGAAATACTTAAGTTACAAGTTTTTTTTTTTTGTTAGTTTAAACCAAGGCATCCAAGAAAATTTAGAGCTACAAACAATAGTAATAATTAAGAAATTATGTTTAGCTCTGGCAAAGGTGTGTGGAATCATATGCTGCAGGTGTTACCATTTCTAGAGAAATTCATGAGTCCCTATTCGAATATTTTTGGTGAAATAGTTTTAAAGAATGATGATGTTACAAATTTTATATGAAAATAATATATTTACAAATGCATTTCTCATAATCCTATTTAAATATTTTTAATATCCAAAAAACACTAATTTCCTGTGTTTAACACCATAGCCTTTCCATAATAGATAACTAAACCATCATTATTAATAAGATTTATTTTAAATGTCATTTATTCTTTAATTTATAAAAGCTACTGACTTTTTGTTTGCATATTATCATTGCAGATGAAATTATTCTGAGCATCCAAAACTGTGACTAAATTAGAATATGTTAAATACAAAACCCTGGATATATCAGTTATTTTAAAAATTTTAGTCTTGCTGTGGGTGAATTACTTTTAATTATTGAACCATGGAAACAGAAAGAATTACTTACTGTCAGAAAACAAGTCAATAAATAAAGTGAGTACATTTGATACATTTATACTTATTATTTTTCTTTTAGTGCACTTCATTCACTAAGCAGTATGATTAAAACAGAATGACAGGTTGTGAAACATTTTGTTTTCAATTAGAGATGAAAGTATTGGTGAGGGTGCCAAACTAATTCTAAATCATAGCGAAACAAATAAAAACAAAATACAACACACACATACAAACACAAAACCTCTGTTGGTTAAGATTCTGGCAATCTTGAAAACCAGCAAGTTTAAGTGACAAATTGTTATAAATTTACTTTTCTTCAATTGTCTTCAGAAAATATCACATTATGAACTGCAATTTCAATTTATAGCACCATTGAAATGCAGTAGAAAGGACACTGAGGTTTCATTTTATTTTTCAATCTAATTATATTGGAATAAAGCACAAGGAATTTTGCCTAGAGCTTGGGGACCTAGAAAGTCAGGTTTGTATTGATGAGCACAGAATAATTTAAATTGGTAGTTGAAACTGATTTTATATTAAGACTTCAAAGTTTTAATAAAAGAAGTCATCACTGCCAAAGGTACTTATTTTCTGCCAAAGTCTGGCACTCAGCAGTGATGAACTACAAGGAGCCACCTCGGGTCTGGAATGAATTCACCACACAGACTTGCCATGGGAGAGACAAAAACAGGTGGAAAAATTTACCAAAAACGAACAAACAAATAAACAAAATTCCCCATGGTTTGCTAATTATGCTATTCAGGTTTCTATTTAATGTTGAATGAAGATTATTATTAGAAATCTTTTAAATAAGACATCTGTTTTTGAGCTTAGAAAGCAGTATAAAATAAAACATTTAAATTTTGTCAAAGGGAGTTATTTAAAAAGTATTCCCAGGATATAAATTAACTATCTTTGCCTCCCTCTGTGAGCATCTTATTTCTTTATCTTTGAAGTAATACAATGTTTATAATCATTCATGGAGAAAAAAAATAAGCAAAAATTTCCAAGAATTAATTTTCCATTCTTTGTAAAATTTTTAAAGATAACAAAGTATGCTAAAAAAATTATGGAAGGTCACTTATAAAAATAAACCATGAAAGCTCCTGGGTATTTCGTTACCCACTCTTGATGACACAGATATTACTTTAAGTATCATGTTTCACTTATATTCATTATGCTTTCACTCTTTTGAGAGAGACTGGGACATCAAAGGAGGAACAGTAAGTGAGGGAGAGCAAGGTAGGGCAGGGGGCAGTTTGCTGCTTGGAGACTGTAGGGAGGAAAACGTCATTCCTCCTTGTTAGGCGTTGTAAATTAGGAAATTAATGTTTTATGTCTGTATTCCTTGAAATAATTCTCAGAATACTGATAAAATAAATATTTTCTTTCTTTTAATTCAATCATAACTGTGTACATTACTGCATTTATGGGGTACAATATGCTGATTTTATATACAATTTGGAATGCTTACATCAAACTTGTTAACATAGCCTTTACCTCACTTTCTTAATTGTTGTGTTAAGACATTTATACTCTATTCTTAATAAATTTCACATGTACCCTTGCATTATACAAAATAGGTGAGGTTCCACCAATTACCTTCCCTCCACCCAGCCACCGCCCTTCCCTCCCCTCTCCCTCCTCTTTACTCCTTTATTCTGGGCTATAGTTGTGTTTTATCATTTGTATGAATGTGTGATTATGTATTGGTTTCAAAATAGTACTGAGTACATTGGATACTGTTTCTTCCATTCTTGAGATATTTTACTAAGAAGAATAAGTTCCAGCTCCATCCATGTAAACATAAAAGAGGTAAAGTCTCCATCTTTTTTATGGCTGCATAATATTCCATGGTATACATATACCACAATTTATTAATTCATTCATGGGGCATGGACACTTGGGCTGCTTCTATGACTTGGTAATTATGAATTGGGCTGCAATAAACATTCTTGTGCAAATATATTTTTTGTAAAATGATTTTTGGTCATCTGGATATATACCTGGTAGAGAATTGCAGGATTGAGTGGCGGGTCTACTTTTATTGGTAGATCACAATTTTTAAGTGTTCTCCAAACTTCTTTCCAAAGGAATGTATTAGCTTGCCTTTCCACCAGCAGTGCAGAAGTATTCCCTTCTTTCCACATCCACGCCAACATCTGTAGTTTTGAGAGTTTGTTACATGGGCTAATCTTTCTGGAGTTAGATGATATCTCAAAGTGGTTTTGATTTGCATTTCTATGATGATTAAAGATGATGAGCATTTTTTCATGTGTTTATAGGCCATGAACCTGTCTTTTTCAGAGAAGCTTCTGTTCAAGTCTCTTGCCCACAATGAAATGGGATCCCTTGTTCTTTTCTTATTAATTAGTTTGAGTTGTCTATGGAATCTAGTTATCAAACCTTTGTCAGAAACATAACCTGTAAATGTCTTCTCCCATTCTGAGGGCTTTCTGCTTGCTTTACCTTCTGCGTTCTTGGTTGTGCAGAAGCTTTTTAGTTTGATCAGATCCCCGTAATGTATTATTTTCCTTCAATTGCCAAGGGGGTCTTCCTCATAAAGTATTCTCCCAGGCCAATTTTTTCAATCGTTTTCCCTGCACTGTATTCTAGAATCTTTATCATTTCATGTCTTAATTTTAAATCTTTTAACCAGAGAGAATCAATTTTTGTTAAGTGTGAAAGGTGAGGGTCCACTTTCCATCTTCTACACATCGCCAGCCAATTCACCCAGCACCATTTGTTAAATAGGAAATATTTCCTTCAATTTTTTTTGATAAGCTTATCAAAGATAAAATGCTGATAAGTGGCTGGGTTCACCTCTTGGTTCTCTATTATGTTCCATACATCTACCTCTCTATTTATGTGCGAGTACCATGCTGTTTTCATCACTACAAATTCTTAATACAGCCTGAAGTCTATTAGCATTATTCCTCCTGCTTTGTTTTTATTTCTGAGTAATGACTTGGCTATTTGAGGTTTTTTTCTGATTCTATATAACATTAAGCACTATTTTTCCCAGATTTTTAAAGTATGACAGTGGTGCTTTAATAGGGATTGCATTAAAATTGCTTATTGGTTTTGGAAGTATGGACATTTTAACAATGTTGATTCTTCCCAGCCGTGAGCGTGGTATGTTTTTCCATTTGTTAACATCTTCAGGTATCTCCTTTCTCAGACTTCCATAGTTTTCTTTATAAAGATCTTTCACGTCCTTTGTTAGGTAAATTCCCAAATATTTCATCTTCTTTGGTACTAAGGTAAAAGGAATAGAGTCCTTGACTTTTTTTTTTTTTTTTTGTGGTTTTTGGCCAGGGCTGGGTTTGAACCCACCACCTCCGGCATATGGGACCAGCGCCCTACTCCTTGAGCCACAGGCGCCGCCCAATATTTTTTTAAGTTTGACTATTGTTGGTATATATAAAAGCTATTGATTTGTACGTATTGATTTTGTATCTTGAGATGCTGCTGTATTCCTTGATCACTTCTAAGTGTTTTGTAGTTGAGTTCCTGGGGGTTTACAGGTATAAGATCATATCATCTATGAATAGTGAGAGTTTGATGTCCTCTGACCCCATTCGGATACCCTTGATTGCCTTTGCTTGACTGATTGCAATGGTTAAGACTTCCATTACTATGTTGAATAGTAGTTGAGACAATGGGAATCCTTGTAAAAGAACTTTTCTGAAATAAATTTGGTATCAGCAAAACTCCTTGAAAACAATTTGTTCTATTATTAACTGGTTGCTTATATAAAGATAAATTTGGGAGAGTAAAACTTGCAATTATCCTGAGAAGATCCAAACAAGTTGACCCTAAGCCACAAATACTGATTCCTTAGATGGTTAAATAAAAAATGCCCAGCATTAGGCAATACTGTTTTGTACAGTCCTCAAGGAATCTAATTTTTTTCTGCAATAAAATAAGTACCTACTTCACTTAGGATGGAGAGCTTGATTAGCATGGAAATACTTGTTTCATTTTTCCACTTATCTTTGCATCACAACTTGAGGGTGTTCCTTATCATTTCTGTAATAGTTGGACTTTTCTAAACCTAAAAAGAGTACTGACTGGTATTGTCCTTGCTTTTGCTACGTGTAAATAATTATTAAGACTTACTTGAATGTATTCTTTGTGAAATCCTTTGAGTCAACGTGTTGGATCTTTGGCATCTGCACCCTTCTACTTTTGAGCGCTGGGCAGGACAAAAATCTATACGTGCCAGGCTGGATGGCAGGGGCCTCTTGAAAGAATTGCCTCTCATATAAGGTTATATTAGGGATTGAACTTTTTCTGCTATCCTCTCCGCAGCCTTTCGACATTCTTCCATAGTCCTTTTAGCTAGGCCAAGAACTCATGAGTGACTGTGGAGTGGCCCTCCTTCTCATGGTCAAGGCTTTTAGAGGTTCAAATTCCTAAATCTAGGTGATTCTGAGCCTACTGCGATGCAGTAGGTAGTCCTCAGTCCTTCCCAGATCTGTCCAACACAGCTGCTAGCCACTGAAGCCTAGCTCTTTGAAAAGGGGAAGAACTCTCTAGAGGGACATCCAAAGACATTGACTCAGTGTGTGACTTCCAGGCTGGGGAATGGAGAGCCGCTGCTCTGTAGTTCTTTGACAAGGGGGCGCTTACTCATTGTATACCAGCCTATTCAGTCATTTGTGCAATCGTGGGATGGCACAAATTAGCATTCTCTTTTTTCTTTTCTCTTCTCTCTTCAAATTAGCATTCCAAATTTGCTAACCTATCTTCTTGGTCAGTTCATTGAGTGGATTCTGTTTTGTAATGGTCTGCAGCAGCTGTGGCCCCAAGGTGAAAGAGTTCAGAAGAGGAAATTGCTGAATCATAGAATTGGACCCAAGTGTTCACTAACAAAATGATTTGTGAGGTGAAAAGGTAGGGGCACTTAAAAAAGTATTATAACTCACAATGAATGATATGGCCAGGCTCCCTCTTCTTTGCCAACCCCCATCCTCTCCCATAAGTGGATTTGAAAGTTTCCACAGCCTGGCTGGGGCCACAGTAAAGAAACTGTCCTTAAGAGTTATAGAGATGCTAGTATTTTACAGGAGATAAGTGCCAGGAACAGAGTTTGGGGAATAGTGTTTCTCAGAGGGTAGGTTATCAATCAATTAAATTCAGTGGCCTTTATTGAGTGCCCATTGCTGTTAGAATCAGAGGGTGAAAGGATAGTTTTAGAGAAAATGAGATGTATTTTATATTGCTTATATAGTGTAGGTACTACATCTCCCAAACAGACCAAGACAAGACCAAGGATAAAATGAACTCAGAACATGGGCCTGGAACTGTGGGAGTTGGGATGCGTGAGGAAATAAAAAGTCAGAGCACTCCAAGAGTTAGGCTGCTATAGGAATCAACCCACATGATTCCAAGGAGAAACAAGGAGGGATTGGAAGAGACTGAGCAGAAGAATAATCTAAAATTAAATGAAGAATATTGAAAGATGTACTTGTAACTTATTTATGGGATTGAATGTGTGAACATTGGAACCAAAGGCTATCTAAATATCCCACTGAAGGAGAAAGGGAAGCACAGAGTGGCAAAAGGGCTTGCTATTTAGTGGCAAGAGTAGTCTGACTCTCAACTCTGTGCTCTCCACCACTTACACAAAGTGAAGTTAAAATAGGTCTGCATTTCGGTTCGCAGTACTGTAGTTCATCCAGTTTAGGAGAGGTTCTAGAATTAAGGAGGGCCATCACAGTTGAAAGAAGGGAGAGGTATTTTGAGGGGCATGGATCATTTTAGTTTCTTTTTTGTTTTAATATTTGAAATTATTTAGTTTTATTTAATTAAGCATTTACTTTTATTTTTTTTTATTAAATCATAACTGTATACATTGATATGATCATGGGGCATCATACACTCGCTTCATAGACCATTTGACACATTTTTATCACAATGGTTAACATAGCCTTTCCAGCGTTATCTCAGTTACTGTGCCAAAACATTTACATTCTACATTTACCAAGGTTCGCAAATACCCCTGTAAGATGCACCACAGGTGTGATCCCACCGATCCCCCTCCCTCTACCCACCCCCCCTTCCCACTTCCCCCTATTGTTAAGTTGTAGCTGGATTATAGCTTTCATGTGAGAGTCCCAAATTAGTTTCATAGAAGGGCTGTGTACATTGGGTACTTTTTCTTCCGTTCTTGGGATACTTTACCATTTTAGTTTCTTTCATGATTTTCTGCATGATAGCCTCCAAATGACACAGAAAATAGTAAGACCAAGCAAGGGATTATGTTTAGGGCCTCCTCAAGAGCTCTTTTTATCATCAAGGTTATGCTTATATGTGAACTTAGAAAAGGTTTCTTTGAGGCAACATTTGATAGTACACAGAGACAGATAACTTATTTGCCAAGGAAATGACAAAAAATTCAGGTATTTCCTGATAAAAGAATATAATTTAGCTCTAGGCAATCATGAAAACTAAAAGAATTTGGAAAAATGGAAGGTGGAGATCACATACTGAAAATATCTTCAGGGAAGCTTAGTAGCCAAGTTAGTATGAATAACTCAATAGCCAAATCCAAGAACACTTACAAATTGGCAGTACTCTATCCTAGCAAATAGTGACATCATACATAATAGATGAACACACCTTCCTTTAATAGGACTTGGATTGGCTCTTGAAAACGTGAGCCTTATTCAAAACTATTTTACAAACAGTGATGTTACTTGTATGAATCATGTTTATAAATTACCAATCAAGCCACAAAATGGGGACCACATTAAAATAATTATTGGGAGTAATGTGCAAAAATGGCAAATAAACTTTTAGTTTTTGCATTTCAAACAAATTATTTGAAAGATTCTCATTGCAGCTGTGGTTGCTGCAAAAGCAACAAAATCAATTGTCAATACATATTAGAAGAAATCTGAGGGAGACTCCTTTCAACAGACAAAAATTAGTGGCAATAAATGAAATGCAGATATAATTGCATTCATTTCATAAAGATTGTCTTGAAAGTATTTTATATTATTAAAATCATATTTAAAAATATTTATAACCTAATGATAAGTAATTTACAATATGAAAATTACATATTGAAATTATTAATATTTACTTATTTGGAAATTACCTGGATTTTTTTTTTTTTTTTTTTAGAGACAGAGTCTCCCTCGGTCACCCTTGGTAGAGTGCTTTGGAATCACAGCTCACAGTAACCTCAAGCTCTTGAGCTTAGGCGATTCTCCTGCCTCAGCCTCCCGAGGAGCTGGGACTACAGGTGCCCACCACAACGCCTAGCTGTTTTTTCGTTGCAGTTTGGCTGGAGTGGGTTTAAACCTGCTACCCTCAGCACATGGGGCTGGCACCCTACTCACTGAGCCACAAGTGCCACCATACCTGGATTATTTTTTTTTAACTGGGGAGAAATAATATTTTATTTTTCCAGCTTTATTGTGGTATAATTGACAAATAAAATCACAATAAAATAAAATGTACAATGTCAACGTGATATTCTGATATTTTGATATACATATTAAAAAGTGAGTATCATAATTAAGCTAATTAATATATCCATCTTATCATGAAGTTACCTTCGTGTGTGTGTGATGAGCACACTTAAGATCTACTCTTTTAGGAAATGTAAAGTATATAATAAATAATTATTAACTATAGTCACAATGCTGTACATTGTCTTCATATTATAATTGAAAGATTGTAGTCTTTGACCAACATATTCCCGTTCCCACACTCCCTGACATCTGTTAACTAAAGTTCTAATCTCTGCTTCTATGAGTTTGACCTTTTTAGATTCCACATGTAAGTGAGATCATGCAGGGTCTGTCTATGCCTGGCTTTTGTTCAGTTAGTACAATGGCCCCCAGGTTCATCCATGTTGTCGCAATAGCATTTCCTCCTTTTCAAAGCCTGAGTAATATTTATTTTTTGTGTGTTTATGTGTGTATTACATTTTCTTTTTAATTTTATTTTTTTAAATAGTCTTTTGTACATAGATCATAAATACATTTATGACCATTTCAGTGTGTTGATTATTTGTACAGATTGGAGTATTTAAATCATACTAATCAGCATAGCTTTCATCTCATTTACCCATTTATAGCATTAGGACATTTGTGTTCTACACATGATAGAACCGACTTGTATTTGCAATGTGCTCCATTGTTGTGGTCCCCCTACTATCCCCTACTATCCCTTTCACCCTCTTCCCATCCCCCCTTCCCTCCTTCATCATAGCCTAAAGTTGTGTTTCATTTTTCATATGCAAGTGTGAGTTATTATAAATTGGTTTCACAGTAGTGCTGAGTACATTGGATACTTTTTTTTTCCATTTCCTGAGATACTTTTCTAAGAAGAATATTTTCCAGCTCCATCCATGTATCATGGAAGAAGCCCAACTGTCCATCGACCCATGAATGGATTAATAAATTCTGGTATGTGTATACCATGGAATATTATGCAGCAGTAAAAAAAATGGAGACTTTACCTCCTTTCTGTGTATCACGTTTTCTTTACTCATTCATCTGTCAGTAGACACTTAATTTGTTTCTGTATCTTGGCTATTGTGAAATAATGCAAATATATTTTCAAGATAGTGATTTTATTTTCTTTGGATGTATACTCATAAGTGGGACTGTTGGATCATACAGTAGCAGCTTTGTTTAAATTTTGATTAATCCCCATATTGTTTTTCATAGTGGCTGTACCAATTTACATTCCCATAAAAATATGTGAGGTTTGTCTTTCCCCATAGCCAACATTTGTTATTTTTTGACCTTTGATAATACCAATCTTAGTAGACATGAGATTATATCTCATTGTGGTTTTGATTACGATGCTGAGCACTTTTTCATATACCTGTTGTCCATTTGTGTGTTTCTTTAGAAAAATGTTTATCCAAATACTCAGCTCATTTTTTAACCCAGTTATTAGGTTTTTTTTGCTACTGAGTTGTATGAGTTCCTTATATGCTTTTATATTAACAGATTACTGAACATATGGTTTTCAAATATTTTATCTCGTTCCTTGGGTTAAATTTTCATTTTGTTGACAGTTCACTTTGCTGTGAAAAAAATTTCATTATCTGTAGTCCCACTTATCTATCTTTGTTGTCTGCTGTGCTTTTGTTGTCATGTTCAAAAGTCATTGCCAAGACCAATGTAATAGATCTTTCCCCCTCTTTTTTCTTCCAGTAGTTTTATAATTTCAGGTTGTAAGTTCAAATATTTTTATTTTGAGTTGATTTTTCTTTATAGTATAAAATAATGATCCAACTTAAAATTTACTTTACACATCAATATTCACTTTTCACATCACTTATTGAAGAAACTATCCATTCCAGGTGTGTTCTTGAATCCCTTGTACAGACCACTAGACTGTAAGATGTGTGGTTTTATTTCTAGGCCCTCTGTTCCATTTGTCTTTCTCTGCTTTTAGGCTAGTATGTATTGTTTTGATTACTATGCTTTGTAATATTATTTGAAATTAAAATATGTGATGCTTCTTTTTTTTAACTGTTTTTCTTATATCTTTTATTTTTATTTTTATTTTTTATTTCAGAATAATATGAGGGTACAAACCATTTTTTAGTCCAAGTTCTAGCTGGGCCCTTCACCCAGGAGGTGTGTCATATATCCCTACATTGTGCTCATTAAGTGAGAGCACACCAATTGACCTCCCTAACACCCTCTTCACCCTACTTCTTCCTCCCTCCTCCCCACATAAATTTAAGTGTGTTTCTCTTGTGTGGACACATAGTATTTCTTCTATGTGTTTTATATTAGTATTGAGTACACTGGATACTCCATTTTTTATTCTTGTGATACTTTACTAAGGAGACGTTCTTCACCTCCATTCAAGTTAATCCAAAAGATGCAAAGTCTCCATCTCTCTTATGCCTGAGTAGTATGTCATGGTATACATATACAACAGCTTATTAATCCATTCATGTGTTGATGGGCACCTGGGTTTACTCTACATTTCGACAATTGTGAACTGAGCTGCGATAGACATTCTAGAGCAAATGTCCTTATGGTAAAATAGTCTTTTTTTTTTTTTTTTCTGGGTAGACACCTAATAGGATTGTGGGATCAAATGGGAAGTCTACTTTTAGTTCTTTGAGGATTCTCCATGTCTCTTTCCAAAATGTTGTAGTACTTTGCAATCCCACTAGTGATGCATGAGTGTACCATTTTCTCTGCATCCTTGCCAGTATCTGCAGCTTTGAGATTTTTCAGTGTGGGCTATTCTCACTGGGGTTAGGTGATATCTCAGAGGGGTTTTGATTCGCATTTGTCTGATGATTAGGGATGGTGAACATCTTTTCATTTGCTCATCATCCATTCATCTTGTCTATCAGAATCTATCTTGTGACAGATTCTGTTCATGTCATTTGCCCACTGATTAATAGGGTTGTTTGCTACTTTCTTTGTTGATTTTCTTGAGTTCTTTGAATCCTTGAAGAACTAAAAGTAAATTCTGGTCACTAGCCCTTTATCCACTTCATAACATATGAATATCTTCTTCCATTCCAAATTTGTCTATTTGCCTTGTCGATTGTGTCCTTAGTGGTACAAAAGCTTTTAACTTGATCGGGTCTATTCATTTATTTTTGTTTTTGCCAGTGTGGTCTTCTTCATTCTTAACAATGGCCAAATCATTCAGAATTTTTTTGAAAAATTTCTTCTAACGATTTTATCATTTCATGCATTAAATTTAAATTTTTTTACTCAGCACAAGTTCATTTTAGTAAGTGGTAGAAGGTGTGGGTTGAATGTCAGTTTTTTATATGCGGCTATCCATTTCTCCAAGCATCATTTATTATAAAGGAATTATTTTCACCAAGGTAAGCTTCTGTTTGGTTTTTCAAAGATCAGATGGTGATATGAGGCTAGTTTAATCTCTTTGTTCTTGGTTCTGTTTCATAGCTCTGTCTCTATTTTTATGCTCGTACCATACTGTTTTGATCACTAGAGACTTGTAGTATAACCTGGAGTCTAGTAATGTGATTCCTCCAGATTTGTTTTTGTTTTGTAGAATTATGTTGGCTGTTATGGGTTTTATCTGGTTCCATGTATAGTGAAGAACTACATTTTCAAGTTCTTTAAAGTATGATAGTGGTGTTTTAATGGGAACTGTTTTAATATGTAGATCATTTTGGGTAGTATAGACATTTTAATGATACTGATTCTTCCCAGCCAATAGCATGGTATATTCTTTCATTTGTTAATGTCTTATGTTATTTCTTTTCTCAATGTCTTATAGTTCCCTCTGTAGAGATCTTTCATCTCCTTTGTGAAGTATATTACAAGATATTTCATTTTCTTTGAAGAT
The DNA here is from genome assembly GCF_027406575.1 of Nycticebus coucang. NCBI lineage: Eukaryota > Metazoa > Chordata > Mammalia > Primates > Lorisidae > Nycticebus > Nycticebus coucang. The sequence continues at coordinate 89,863,635 of NC_069804.1, forward strand.
ACTGAGGAGGGTATTGTGTGTTTGATTTGGTTCTCACTTGACTGCTGTTTGTATATACAAAGGCTTCTGATTTGTGGACATTGATTTTACATCCTGAGACATTACTGTATTTCTTTATCACTTACTGGAGTCTCATGTTGAGTCTTTGGGGTTTTTTATGTATAAAATAATATAATCAGCAAAAGGTGAAAACTTGACCTCCTCTGTCCCCATTTGGATACCTTTAATATGCTTCTCTTGCCTGACTGCATCACCTAGGACTTCTAGCACTTTGGTGAATAGTAGTGACAGTAGGGGTCATCTTTGTCTCGTTCCAGTTCTAAATGGAAATGCTTTCAGTTTTACTCCATTCAGTATGATATTTTCTGTGGGTTTGTCATCAATGGCTTCCATCAGTTTAAAAAATGTCCCTTCTATGCCTATTTCCTTTAGTCTTCTTAACAGAAAAGGATGATGAATTATGCCAAATGCTTTTTCTGCATCTATTGAGTGGACCATGTGATCTTCTTTTTTGCTTCTCTTTGTTTGAATTTTTTTTTGAGACAGAGTTTCACTATGTCACCCCAGATAAAGTGCGGTGGCATCACAGCTCACAGCAACCACAAACTCTTAGGCTTAAGCGATTATCTTGCCTTAGCCTTCCAAATAGCTGGGACTACAGGCACCCACCACAACACCTGGCTATTTATTGATTGTAGTTCTCATTGTTTGGCAGGCTCAAGCTAGGTTTGAACCTCCAGATGTGGTGTATGTGGCTGGCACCCTAGCCACTGAGGAACAGACACTGAGACAGTTTTAATTTTTATTGTTTGGGATTCACTGAGGGCACAAACAAATAGGTTTCACAGATTGCATTTGTTAGGTAAAGTCCCTGTTATAATTGTGTCCTGCCTCCAAGAAGTGTGCCATACACTGTGATCTCCCATTCCTCTCACAACTCTCTTCTTCCTGCTCCCTCATTCCCTTATCTCTCACCATGTATTTGGTCATCTACTGTGTTAATATTAGAATTGAGTACATAGGATTCTTATTTCTCCATTCTTGTGATGCTTTACTAAGAATAATGTGTTCCACCTCAATCCAGGTGAATACAAAAGATATAAAGTCTTCATCTTTTTTAATGGCTGAATAGTATTCCATGATATACATATAGCACAGCTTGTTAATCCATTCCTGTGTTGGTGGGCATTTAGGTTGTCTCCACATTTTGGCAATTGTAAATTGATTTGTGATAAACAGTCTAGTGCAAATGGCCTTATGATAAAAGGATTTTTTTTTTTTCCATCTGGATAGATGCCCCCAGTAATGGGGATTGCAGGGTCAAATGGGAGGTCTAATTTGAGTTCTTTAAGAATTCTCCATACTTCTTTTAAAAATGTTATAATAGTTTGTAGTCCCACCAGCAGTGTAAAAGTGTTCCCTTCTCTTCACATCTATGCTGGCATCTGCAGCTTTTAGACTTTGTGATATGGACCATTCTCGTTGAGGTTAGATGATATGTCATGGTACTTACGATTTGCATTTCTATGATGGTTAGGGATAATGAGCATTTTTTTCTATGTTTCTTAGCCATTTGTCTGTCTTCTTTAGAGAAGTTTCTATTCATATTTCTTGCCCAGTGATATATGGAATTGTTAGCTCTTTTTTTGGTCATTAATTTGAATTCTCTGAAGACGCTAGTGATCAAGCTTTTGTCCAATTCAGAATATGCAAATATCTTTTCCCATGCTGAATATTTTCTGTTTGTTTTGGTTGTTGTCTCTTTAACTGTACAGAAGCCATTTAATTTATTTAAGTCTCATTTGTTTATTTCTGCTGCTATTGCAATTGCCACAGAGTCCTTCTTTGGAAAATGTTTCCCCAGGCCAATATCTTCAGGTGTTTTCCTCACACATTGTTTGAGGATTTTTATTGTTTCATGCCTTAGATTTAAATCTTTTATCCTTCTTGAATCAATTTTTATAAGTGGTGAAAAGGGTGGGTCCAGCTTCAGTTTTTTAGATGTGATTATCCAGTTCTCCCAACACCATTTATTGAATAGGGATTCTTTTCCCTAGTGTATGTTTTTGTTTGGCTTATCAAAGATCAGGTGGCTGTAAGATGTTAGTTTCATTTCATGTTTATATTGGGGTTCAAATGTCTATGTCTCTGTTTTTGTGCCAATACCATGCTGTTTTAATCACTATAGCCTTGTAGGATAGCCTAAAGTCTGGTAGGCTGATGTCTCTTGTGTTGTTTTTATCACTAAGAATTGCCTGGGGTATACAGAGTTTTTTTCTGCTTCCATACGAAATGAAGTATTATTTTCTCCAAATCATGAAAGTATGATGGAGACATTTTAATGGGGATTGTATTAAATCTGTAGATTGCTTTGGGGAAATATAGACATTTTAACAATTTTGATTCTTCCCAGCCATGAGGATGGTATGTTCTTCCACTTGTTAATTTCATCTGCTATTTATTTTCTTAGAGTTTTTTATTTTTCCTTGTAGAGGTCCTTCACCTCTTTTTAAAGGTGTATTCCTGGGTATTTAATTTTTATGAAGCTACTGTGAAGGGAATTGTGTCCCTGATTAGCTTCTCAACTTGGCTGTTATTGGAACGTACAAAGGTTACGTATTTGTGGAATTGATTGTATATCCTGAGACATTAGTGTATTTTTGATCATTTCCAGGAGTTTTGTTGTTGAGTCTTTGGGGTTCTCTAAGTATAGGATCATATCATTGCAAAGACTTCCTTTGCCCCCATTTGGATGCATTTCATTTCCTTCTCTTGCCTGATTTGTATTGGCTAGAACTTCTTAGAATCATAGTGCTAGAATCTAGCACTATGATGAATAGTAGTGGTGATAGAGGACGACCTTGTCTGGCTCCAGTCGCAATTGGAAACAATTTCAGTTTTACTCCATTTGGTATAATATTAGCTGTAGGTTTGTTGTAGGTGGCTTTGATCAGTTTAAGAAATGTTCCACCTATGTATATATTAAGTTTTCTAATTAAAATAGGTTGACGAATTTTATCAAATGCTTTTTCTACATCTATTGAGAGGATCATATGGTCTTTGTTTTTGCTTCTGTTGATATGGTGAATTAAATTAACAAACTTGGGTATGGTAAACCAACATTGCACCCCTGGGATGAAACCTACTTGATGGTGATGAATGATATTTTTAACGTGTAGCTGTAATCTATTGGCTAGAATTTATTGAAAATTTTTGCATTTACATTCTTTAGTGAAATTGGTCTGAAGTTCTCCTTTTTACTTGGTTTTTTCCTGGTTTTGGTATCAGGGTGAAATTTGCTTTGTAGAACATTGGGGAAGATTCTTTCCTTCTCAATTTTTGGGAATAATTTCCTCAGCATGGTTATAAATTCTACTTTTAAGGTGTGATAGAACTCTGGTGTGAATCCATCTGGACCATGGGATTTTTTTGTTAGTAGATTTGTTATTGTTCCCTTGATCTCTCCCAGTGCTTGAAACTGGTCTGTTCAAGAGATCTATTTCTTCTTGGTATGTCTAGAGTGAGGGTGTGATTTCAGGTATTGATCCATTTCCTCCACATTGTCAAATTTCTGGGCATATAATTTAGAGATTATCTCTGAATACTATAAGAATTCAGTAGTATTACATGTGATTATGAAGTTCTGGTTAATCAGAAGTGGATTAACTGAGGCATCTGTTGTTATTTCCCCTTTATCATTTGTGACTGAGGTTACTAGAGATTTTACTTTTCTTTTCCTAGGTAGTCTGGCCAAAGGCTTATCTATTTAATCTGTTTTTTCAAGAAATCAAATTTTTGTTTTGTTAATTTTCTGAGTTATTCTTTTTTTCAATTTCATTAATCTCTGATTTAATTTTACCCTGTTTTCCCGAAAATAAGACAGTGTCTTATTTTAAGGTGTGCTCCCAAAGATGCACTAGGTCTTATTTTCAGGGGACGTCTTATCTTTCCTGTAAGTAGGTCTTATTTTCGGAGGATGTCTTATTTTCAGGGAAACAGGGTATTTCTTTTCTTCTGCTGTGTTTAGGATTAGATTGTTCTTTTTTTTTTTTTCCCAATTCCATAAGATGGTTTGTTGATGTGTTCTATTTCTGTTCTTCAAATGTAGGTATCTAAGGAAATAAATTTTCCTCTTAGGGTGGCATTAGCTATATCCCACAGGTTTTGGTAACTTGTTTCTTCATTGTTGTTATGTTTGAGGAAATTAACAATTTCCTCTTTTATCTCTTCCTGAACACAGCTATCATTCCGAATAATGTTGTTTAATTTCCATGCCTCTGTGTGGGGATAAAAGTTTCTGTTGGAGTTGAGTTCATTTTTATTGCCTTGTGGTCTGAGAAGAGACAATGTATAATTTCTTTTTCTTTAATTTTGATGAGGGTTGATTTTTATCCTAGAATCTTATCTATTTTGCAGTATGTTCAGTTTCATAAATCTGGGAGAATTTAAGGTGTGTGCATAAATATTTAAAATTGAAATGTCTTCTTCTTGTATTACTCCCTTGATCAATGTGAAGTGTCCATCTTTGTCTTTGTTAACTTCAGTTGCTTTAAATCCACTTGTATCTGAGAATAAGATTGCAACCCCTTCTTTCTTCTGATTTCCCTTTGCTTGAAATACTGCTTTCCATCTCTTAACGCTCCCTGCATCTTGATTTATTTCTCAAGGCTAGGTGCTTATCCTAGTGACAGAATATGGATGGCTTGTGCTTTTTTTTTTTTTTTTTATCCAATCAGCCAATCTGTGTCTCTTCAGTGGGGAATTCAATCCATTAACATTTATTGAGAGAATTGATAAGTGTGTTGGAATTGTATTCATCTTATTTTGTGAAAGTTCATTGTGTAGTTTTATCCTTTGCACCATTGTGGAAGCTAAGTTTTGACCTTTAGCTCTGGGTGTTTCCTTTGCTGGTGGTCAATTGTGATGATCAGTGTTGAGAATAGGTCTGACTATTTTCTGTATATCTGGTACTGTTGTGGCTAATTTCCTCAGTGCTTGCATATGAGCAAAAGATTTGATTTATTTATCTATTTTGAAGCTTAATTTATCAGGATACAAAATGCTAGGATGAAATTGTTTAAGAACGTTGAAGGGGGATCATCATTTTCTTCTGACTTAGAAAGTTTCAGTTCAACAGTCTGCTGTCATACTAATGTTTCTTCCCCTGTAGGTCAGTTTGTGCTTTGTCCTGGCCGCTTTCAGAGTTTTCTCTTTCATCTTGACTTCGAGCATGTTCATTAGAATGTGTCTTGGAGTGGCTCTGTTTGAGTTAGATGACCTAGGTTTCAATATCATTTGAAAGGAGTGTGTCAGGATCTTTAGTAAAATATGGGAAGTTTTCATTTATGATAGTCTCCAGTAGGGCTTCCATTCTTTGGGGACAATCTTCATCCCCTTCAGCAATTCCTATTATTCACATGTTTGAACACTTCATGAAGTCTTGTAGTTCTCTAAGTGACTGCTCTGGTATACACACACACACACACACACACACACACACACACACACACACACACACACACACACACACACATATACACTGTGGTTTTTTAGGGGACAGCAAACATGGATGGAAACCTCTCTCTAATTCCTGGGCATGTTCCTGCTTGCTAACTTAGTCCTCCTCAGTGATCAACTGATTGTTTGTTTAGCATTTAGACCCTACCAAGATGGGATCTTAAACCTCTCCAGAATCCTTCAGAGGCAGGTCTCACAGCGTCCCTCTCACAATGGTTCCTATGGGGTGTGGGAGTCACTCAGCATGTCCCAAGAGTGGAGCCCTGATCCCAGCAGTTGAAACAAAGATGGCTGTGCTTTAGGCCCCTGCCGAGGGGCCCATCCTCATGACCCTCTCATGACCTTTCTACACTAGCAGCCTCTTGGCAGCTAGGCTCTTCCCAACATGGCTGCCCCACCACCTACCCAACTGATGGCAAATCCACTCCAACCAGTACTCAAATCTGGCTGCTGTATACTGTTTGAGTCTGCCCACTCTTCCAATGTTTCCTCTCAACATGCAGCTTCCTTGAAAAGCAGAAAACTGTGGAAAGGCTTCCTTCCATCCCTAGATCACTATGGGGGTACAGCCATTCCCACTGGTTCCCACTGATTTGCCTAGTGAGTCAGATCTCCACTGCTCTGGATCACAAACTGTTTCCTATACACTACCAACTCGCTGTACACCCTGAGCTATGAGTCTGGGTAAGATCCCTGTGCCAGGTATGGCTATGTTCTCTTTCTTTCCCCAGTTGTACTAGGAGAGATCAGCTGAATAATCCTTCTGGTCTTCCATCTTGCTCCCTGTTTTTTCTTTTCTTTATGTTGTGAATTACATTTATGAATTTGTGTATGTTGAACCAACTTTGCATCCCTAGGATGAAGCCAACTTATTTGCAATGTATATGGTTTTATTTGTGTGTGTCTGGCTGTATTCTATTTCCTAGGATTTTATGGAGTACTTTAGTGTAGATATTTATTAATATTTGTTTGTAGTTTTATAGTTTGGTGGTCCTTTCCTGGTTTTGGTATCAGGGTTATATTTGCTTAATTGAAAGAGTTAGGGAGGGCTCCTTTTTTCCAAGTGCTTTGGATTATTCTTCACAATGTGAGTACAAGCTCTTTGAAGATTTGGTGGAATTCTGTTATAAAACCAGCTCATCCAGGACTTTTTTGTTGAAAGATTTTTTATTGTTGTTGCTATTTAGGGGTACTTGATATTGATAGAATCGAGTTACTGACCCACCCAGGAAGGATCCCTTTCCTGGAAAGCATGTCCCTCCCAGGAAATAATGAATGAACCACTCTAGACCTCCCTAATCTTGTCACACCTACCTATCTAGATAAAGCTATGGAGAGACCAATAATGGCTGCTCTAACCCTTTAAATCCCTGTCCGCCATAGCCCATGTGTGGGATTTCTCCCTAGTCAGGAATCTCACCCCACCTACACTCCAGGTGAAATAAAAGCCACTTTAATTGCACAACTTGGATTTCCATCTTTTCTTTTTTGTCTCGTGTCTCAGAATGATTTTATCCTTGTGTCTGGAACCTTTCATATGGTTCCTGTGACTCCCTGGGGAAGAGTCCCTGTGACTCCCTGGGGAAGAGCCCCTTTGCTGAAAATATACCCCACTGAACGTAACTAAACAGATCCTTATTCCCACAAGACAAATAGAACTGGTGCACTCTCTGACCTTGCCTACCATTCATCCACTTCATACTAAGGTAAGCCCTTATCTAAAAACTTTTTCTTCTCTTCTTTCCTCTTTCCCCTTTTTTGCACTCTCGCATATTTTCATATGATCTCTCAACTCCTTTTACATGCACACAGATGCTGAATCAACTCTCCCCCTATACCTCCCCCATGCCCTACTGTGGGGCCAAGTCCCTCTGGCTGGTTAAGGTCATGTACAGAGACCAGTCCTCTTTTGACCGAAGTCATAAGTAGAGAGTGCAGGTAAACTCCCAAAGGCAGCCTTGCCAGCCCTACTGTGGGTCTGGATGATTTTTGGTCATTCAGTTCAGTGAACTGGGTTCATTCATAGAGAATCTCCCTGGAGGTCTAGATTCGGTTGACAACAATATGCAAAGGTCAAACCCTCTCTGGTTGGAGTCTCAGTCCTTTTATTGGTCCTTTTCCCCCTTTTTATTTCCTTTGAAAGTTCCCTTTATTTTCTGCTCACAGTCTCTTCGTGCTAGCTTTAATCTCATTTACATTTTATCTCCAGTTTTAGCTATGGGCACCACTTAGTCATGGATTCCCCCCTTCTTCACCTATAAGCTGTCTTCTAACTAACCTCAAACCTCTACAAACCTCTTTACCCTAACCTCAAACCTAAATGCCTCATTATTTTTTCTGTAATACTGCTTGGCCTACGTACAAACATGGCAATGGTCCACATTGGCCTGAACATGGCATCTTCTATATCTCGATTCTCACTGATCTCAAAAATTACTATCACAAATTAGGCACATGGTCAGAGATCCCTTACATTCATGCATTTATCACACTCTGGAACATTCCTTCCTTGTGTTCATACTGTGAACCCTCTCAAATTCTCCTTGTGAAGTACCTACAAATTTTTCTAACTCATCTGGCTCTCCTTTTTCTTCTTTTGATCCATCAGATAACACCCCTCGACTTTCTCCCTATCAGCAAACTTTCACCCCTCCTACCCCATGTCCAATTCCCCAACATTCAGTAAGAGAAAAAAAAGGCAAACCTGGGACAGAAAAATCGTGCCAAACTCAGTTTCCCAACACCACACTAGGTCTGGCCACACCTTTGGACCTACCACTTCAAAAATACCACAACCTGTATACTCGCTCTGAAAGGATGTGGGAAGGCATTGTCAGTATTCATGTCCCATTCTCTCTCTCATGTCTTTCCCATATAAGTAAAGATTAGCCTCATTCTCTATGAATCCCACAAAATACTCTCAAGAATTTAGATATCTAACTCAAGCATATGATTTAACTTGGCATGATTTATATGTCTTCCTCACCTCCACTCTAAATATGAGGGAAAGAGAGCAAGTCTGGAATCAAGCCCAGATTTATGCTGAATACCTATGCAGAATAGATCAAAGTCTGCTAGAGGGCACTAGGACTGTTCCCCGGGGAGGACTCCGATGGAATTACCAAACAGATGCTGCTAGGATCTGCCTCTGAAATCACATGTTCCAGTGTCTCTTAGAGGGACTAAAAAAAGCACCTCATAAAGTTGTCAATTATTAGTTAAGAGAAATTATCCCAAAACAGGATGAAAATCCTGCCCAGTTTTTAGCTCTTCTTTTTTTTTTTTTTTTTTTATCGTTGGGGATTCATTGAGGGTACAATAAGCCAGGTTACACTGATTGCAATTGTTAGGTAAAGTCCCTCTTGCAATCATGTCTTGCCCCCATAAAGTGTGACACACACCAAGGCCCCACCACCCTCCCTCCATCCCTCTTTCTGCTTCCCCCCCATAACCTTAATCGTCATTAATTGTCCTCATATCAAAATTGAGTACATAGGATTCATGCTTCTCCATACTTGTGACGCTTTACTAAGAATAATGTCTTCCACGTCCATCCAGGTTAATACGAAGGATGTAAAGTCTCCATTTTTTTAAATGGCTGAATAGTATTCCATGGTGTACATATACCACAGCTTGTTAATCCATTCCTGGGTTGGTGGGCATTTAGGCTGTTTCCACATTTTGGCGATTCTAAATTGAGCTGCAATAAACAGTCTAGTACAAGTGTCCTTATGATAAAAGGATTTTTTTCCTTCTGGGTAGATGCCCAGTAATGGGATTGCAGGATCAAATGGGAGGTCTAGTTTGAGTGCTTTGAGGTTTCTCCATACTTCCTTCCAGAAAGGTTGTACTAGTTTGCAGTCCCACCAGCAGTGTAAAAGTGTTCCCTTCTCTCCACATCCACGCCAGCATCTGCAGTTTTGAGATTTTGTGATGTGGGCCATTCTCACTGGGGTTGGATGATATCTCAGGGTTGTTTTGATTTGCAATTCTCTAATATATAGAGATGATGAACATTTTTTCATGTGTTTGTTAGCCATTATTCTGTCGTCTTCAGAGAAAGTTCTATTCATGTCTCTTGCCCATTCATACATGGGATTGTTAGCTTTTTTCATGTGGATTAATTTGAGTTCTCTATAGATCCTAGATATCAAGCTTTTTTCTGATTGAAAATATGCAAATATCCTTTCCCATTGTGTAGGTTGTCTCTTTGCTTTGGTTATTGTCTCCTTAGCTGTACAGAAGCTTTTCAGTTTAAGGAAGCCCCATTTGTTTATTTTTGTTGTTGTTGCAATTGCCATGGCAGTCCTCTTCATGAAGTCTTTCCCCAGGCCAATATCTTCCAGTGTTTTTCCTATGCTTTCTTGGAGGATTTTTATTGTTTCATGCCTTAAATTTAAGTCCTTTATCCATCTTGAAACAATTTTTGTGAGTGGGGAATGGTGTGGGTCCAGTTTCAGTCTTTTACATGTAGACATCCAGTTCTCTCAACACCATTTATTGAATAGGGAGTCTTTCCCCCAAGGTATGTTCTTGTTTGGTTTATCAAAGATTAGGTGGTTATAAAATATTAGTTTCATTTCTTGGTTTTCAATTCGATTCCAAGTGTCTATGTCTCTGTTTTTGTGCCAGTACCATGCTGTCTTGAGCACTATGGCTTTGTAGTACAGACTAAAATCTGGTATGCTGATGTCCCCAGCTTTATTTGTGTTATTAAGAACTGCCTTAGCTATACGGGTTTTTTTCCGGTTCCATACAAAACGCAGAATCATGTTTTCCAAATCTTGAAAGTACGATGTTGGTATTTTGATAGGAATGGCATTGAAAAGGTAGATTGCTTTGGGAAGTATAGACATTTTAACAATGTTGATTCTTCCCGTCCATGAGCATGGTATGTTCTTCCATTTGTTAATATCCTCTGCTATTTCCTTTCTGAGGATTTCATAGTTTTCTTTATAGAGGTCCTTCACCTCTTTTGTTAGGTATATTCCTAGGTATTTCATTTTCTTTGAAACTATGGTGGAGAGAGTTGTGTCCTTCATTAGCTTTTCATCTTGACTGTTATTGGTGTATTCAAAGGCTACTGACTTGTGGACACTGATTTTATATCCTGAAACATTACTGTATTTTTTGATGACTTCTAGGAGTCTTGTGGTTGAGTCTTTGGGGTTCTCTAAGTATAAGATCATGTCGTCAGCAAAGAGGGATAGTTTGACCTCCTCTGCTCCCATTTGGATTCCCTTTATTTCCTTGTCTTGCCTAATTGTATTGGCTAGAACTTCTATCACTATGTTGAATAGTAAAGGTGACAGAGGACAACCTTGTCTGGTTCCAGTTCTAAGAGGAAAAGCTTTCAGTTTTACACCATTCAGTAATTGGCTGTGGGTTTGTCATAGATAGCTTCAATCAGTTTTAGAAATGTGCCACCTATGCCTATACTCTTCAGTGTTCTAATTAGAAAAGAATGCTGGATTTTATCAAATGCTTTTTCTGCATCTATTGAGAGGATCATATGATCTTTATTTTTGCCTCTGTTAATATGGTGGATAACGTTTATGGACTTGCATATGTTAAACCATCCTTGCATCCCTGAGATGAAGCCTACTTGATCATGATGAATGACTTTTTTGATGATAAGCTGTAATCTATTGGCTAGGATTTTGTTGAGAATTTTTGCATCTATATTCATGAGGGAGATTGGTCTGAAATTCTCCTTTTTGTTTGGGTCTTTTCCTGGTTTTCGTATCAGGGTGATGTTTGCTTCATAGAATGTGTTGGGGAAGATTCCTTCTTCCTCAATTTTTTGGAATAATTTCTGCAGTACAGGAATAAGCTCTTCCTTGAAGGTTTGATAGAATTCTGGAGTGAAGCCATCTGGACCGTGGCATTTTTTGGTTGGAAGATTTTTTATTGTTTCTTTGATCTCAGTGCTTGAAATTGGTCTGTTCAGGAGCTCTATTTCTTCCTGGCTGAGTCTAGGGAGAGGGTGTGATTCCAAATATTGATCCACTTCCTTCGCATTGTCAAATTTCTGGGCATGGAGTTTCTGGTAGTATTCAGAGATGATCTCTTGTATCTCTGTGGGATCATTTGTTATTTCCCCTTCATCATTTCTGATTGAGGTTACTAGAGATTTTACTTTTCTATTCCTCGTTAGTCTGGCCAATGGTTTATCTATTTTATTTATTTTTTCAAAAAACCAACTCCTTGTTTCATTAATTTTCTGAATGATTCTTTTCTTTTCCATTTCATTGATCTCTGATTTGATTTTGGATATTTCTTTTTTTCTACTGAGTTTAGGCTTAGATTGTTCTTCTTTTTCCAATTCCATAAGATGTCTTGTGAGAATGTTGATGCGCTCTCTTTCTCTTTTTCGAATGTAGGCGTCTAAAGCGATGAATTTTCCTCTCAGAACTGCTTTTTCAGTATCCCACAGGTTTTGGTAACTTGTGTCTTCATTGTTGTTATGCTCAAGGAAGTTAATGATTTCTGTTTTTATTTCTTTCTGCACCCATCTGTTATTCAACAGAAGATTCTTTAATTTCCATGTCTTTGGGTAGGGTCGAGCATTTTTGTTAGAGTTGAGTTCTACCTTTAGTGCCTTATGGTCTGAGAAGATACAAGGTAAAATTTCAATTCTTTTGATTCTGTTGATATTTGTTTTGTGTCCCACGATATGATCAATTTTGTAGAATGTTCCATGGGGTGATGAGAAAAATGTATATTCTTTATCTTTGGGGTGGAGTGTTCTATATGCGTCTATGAAGCACAGTTGTTCTAGGGTCTCATTTAAATCTCTTATATCTTTGTTTAATTTCTGTTTAGAGGCTCTGTCCAGCTCCGTAAGAGGAGTGTTAAGGTCCCCTCTTTTGATGGTATTATCAGATATCATATTGCTCAGACTGAGTAAGGTCTGTTTCAAGAATCTGGGAGCATTTAAATTGGGTGCATAAATATTTAGAATTGAAATGTCTTCTTGTTGTATTTTTCCCTTGACCAATATAAAGTGACCATCTTTGTCTTTTTTGACTTTAGTTGCTTTAAATCCACGTGTATCTGAAAATAAGATCACAACTCCTCTTTTCTTCTGAATTCCATTTGCCTATAAAATTGTCTTCCAAACCTTGACTCGGAGTTTTAATTTGTCTTTTGAAGCCAGGTGTGCTTCTTGCAGACAGCAAATGGATGGCTTGTGTTTTTTAATCCAGTCAACCCATTTATGTCTCTTCAGTGGGGAATTCAAGCATTAATATTTATTGAGATAATTGATAAGTGTGGTAGTATTCTATTCATCTTATTTGGTGAGAGTCCATTGCTTAGTTTTATCTTTTGCATCAGTGTGGAGGTTAGGTTCTGTCCTTTAATTTCTGAGTTTTTACTTTGCTGCTGATCCATTGTGGTGGTCAGTGTGCAGAGCAGATTGAAGTATCTCCTGTAGAGCTGGTCTTGTGGCGAATTTCCTCAATGTTTGTATATCCGTAAATGATTTGATTTCTCCGTCAGTTTTGAAGCTTAGCTTAGTAGGGTACAGAATTCTGGGCTGGAAATTGTTCTGTTTAAGTAGATGAGGTAGATGAGCATTGTCTTCTTGCTTGGAAAGTTTCATTAGAGAAGTCTGCGGTCACTCTGATGGATTTGCCCCTGTAGGTCAACTGGCGCTTACTCCTGGCAGCTTGCAGAATCTTTTCTTTTGTCTTGACTTTGGACAGGTTCATCACAATGTGTCTTGGAGAAGCTCGGTTACAGTTGAGGTGACCTGGTGTTCGATATCCCTCTGGAAGCAGTGTGTCAGAATCTTTGGTGATATTTGGGAAATTTTCTTTTATAATATTCTCTAGTATGGCTTCCATTCCTCTGGGGCATTCTTCTTCCCCTTCTGGAATTCCTGTAACTCATATGTTGGAATGCTTCATAAAGTCCCATAATTCTGACAGTGAGCGTTCTGCTTTCTCTCTCTTCTTTTCTGCCTCTTTTACTATCTGAGTTATCTCAAGAACTTTGTCTTCTACCTCTGAAATTATTTGTTCTGCATGGTCTAACCTGTTGGTGATACTTTCCATTGCATCTTTAAGTTCCCTAATTGACTGTTTCAGTTCCTTCAGCTGTGCTATATCCTTTTTATATTCTTCATATCGTTCATCTCTTATTTGATTCTGTTTTTGGATTTCCTTTTGGTTATTTTCCACTTTATTAGCAGTATCCTTCATTGTTTCCATCATTTCTTTCATTGTTTTCAACATGTGTATTCTAAATTCCCTTTCTGTCATTCCTAACATTACTTTGTAGGTGGAATCCTCTGCAGTAGCTACCTCATAGTCCCTTGGCGGGGTTGTTCTGGACTGGTTCTTCATGTTGCCTGGAGTTTTCTGCTGATTCGTCCTCATGAGTGATTTCTTTTATCTGTTTCCTTGTCCTAATTTTCTTTTCACTTCCTCTTGCTCTACAAGTTCTTGTGCCTGTGGACTAAGGGTTACAGGACCAGAATGGTGAGAAGATTGAAGAGCAAAACAGGGATGAAAGAAAGGAGGATCCAGTGATAAGAAAAACAAAGAAAAATAGAGAAAAAAGAGGGGGTGGGTAAAAGCAATATTGACAAAAAGAAGAGAGGCACAGATAGAGGGAGATAGAGCAATATAGGTGTACAGTAGGGTACTTTGACACAACCTTAAATAAACCCCACCTTCTGGGGGTGCCCAGTTTGGTGGTTCCCTTGAGGTAAGCAGCTCTTTGCTAACCTGATCAGACACAGTACCCCACCTCCACCAAGTAGAGAGGAAAAACACAAATGCTATAAATCAAACCAAAACAAGTAAACAGAAAAGTTTACAGGATACAATTTTGTGGAAAACCAAATGATAGTGGTAGAAACACTAGCAAAAATGAAGTTCTAGTTATTGAAAAATGCAGCAATGGGAAATTACAATTAAACCACAAAAATTGAGAAAGAAAAAGGATCTGTATTGAAACGGTTGAAGTTAAAAAACAAAACAACATCAACAACATCAAAATAAAGTAAAAAAACAAGCAGACCAAAAAAAAAAAATGCAACCAAAAACAAAGCAGTATGTATATGTTATTGAATATTGTCTGGGCAACACGTGGTCTTCTGGGGCATGAGATGTTAATCACAGTTCTGATTCGACTGGAGACTGCTGATTTCTCAAACCCCAGGAAGTAGACACCCTAAATCTCTCTTCAGCCCACTTAAAAGGCACTTTGAACTTGTTCACTTGCTGAGCAGAAGCTTTCCCAGGAAATTGCTTGTCGCTGGAATCACTGCTGAAGTGGCTATCCACTTACCCAGTGTGCCAAAACCGTTCTCATTCTGCCCCTGAGGGTTAGGGCTGCAAGGCGGCTCAGACCCTGTCCTTAGGCTACTTGGTTGCTGGGTTACCATGTCCCACCCAATTCTAGCTCTGGGACCCTGAGGGCGGAGCTTGCCGGGGCAGATCGCTCACAATGGCTCCCTGTGACCCACAGCCAAACACTATTAGCTCCATCTGGCTCAGCAGCTCAGACTGCGGCCCTTGACAATGGCCAAAGTTCTCCGCACTCCTGCTCAGTCTCTCCCCAAGGCAGTTCAACTGAGTGCCAAGTCCAAAGTTACCAAAACAGTTCACAGGTAAGGCCTTTCTGGTTTGCATTCTCGCTGCTACTGAACTTACAGTTGCAGGCGGGTTTAGACCGATTGAACACACACGACCACTTGTGGGTTTTCCACTGTTTTATTTCTCCTCTTGGGGTCCAGAAGTCTCTTGCTGACTCCCTGTATCCTCGCAGGGGTGATGATAGGCAGATCCCACCAGCCAGAGATGCCTGGAGTCCTATCTCCCCAGACTCACGGTGCCCAGATGCAAGGAAGTTGTTACTCAACCTCCATCTTGCTCCAATCAGCCTTTAGCTTTTCTTAACAAAGCTCTCCAGTGATATATTACTCTATCCCTGAAGAGCAATGAGGGCTGACTCATTATTAACATGCATTTTATCTCTCAGTCTGCACCTGACATCTGGAAAAAACTCCGAAAATCTCCCCAGGATCCTCAATTCCCTCAGCTAGATCTTATTAATCTGGCTTTTAAAGTTTTTAATAATCATGAGAATGCTTTAAAAAGGCATCAGTTCTCAAAATTCCAGTTATTGGCTTCTGCTATTAGGCAAAACCTGGAAGTTCCTCAGAATTCCCCAGGATACTCTGAAAAAAATGAGGTTTCCCCAGGGACTGTGTTTTAAATGTGGCAGGCCTGGTCACTGGAAAAAACTATGCTCAAAGCCAAACCCTCCCCACAAACCACGTCCAGCTCGCAGAGGTCCTCATTGGAAGTTTAACTGCACAAGTTCTGAGAATTTGGTTTGCAGACACTCGCAGAATGGGGCTGAATCATGTCCAGCTTGTAGGGGCCCTCTGTGAAAGTTTAAATGCCAAAGTTCTTCTGATAATTTGACTTGCAGACACTCCCAGAAAGGGGCTGACTTCTGCTCTCCTGAGAATCTGGTTCGTGGATGCACCCAAAACATGGCTGAATTTCCTGACCTTCTGGGCCTGGCTGTTGAAGATTCATGGTTCCTGGAAGATCAGATTGCCCCACGGATAATTACAAAGTCAGATCTCTGGGGGAATTTGCTAGTGGAAGGTAAGCCAATTTCTTTTTTAACAGATGTGGGTGCAACCTTTTCCATGCT
This sequence comes from Nycticebus coucang, assembly GCF_027406575.1. Taxonomy (NCBI): domain Eukaryota; kingdom Metazoa; phylum Chordata; class Mammalia; order Primates; family Lorisidae; genus Nycticebus; species Nycticebus coucang. The sequence goes on from NC_069804.1 coordinate 89,879,832, forward strand.
GCCATCTTACAATGGTCCTTTAGAACAGACAGATGTCTCGGTGATGGGTATTGATGGTAATGTAATCCATCCCCATGTTATTCCACCTTTATGATTCACATTTTCTGGACACTCTTTCTTGCATTCATTCCTTATTATTCCCTCATATAATGTTTCCCTACTAGGTAGAGATAGTCTCTCAAAATTGCAAGCAACCTTGATGATTCCCACTGGTTCCCAACTCTCACTACCCATCCTACTCCTCTCCAACCCCTCCTCAACAACCCTTCCATTCTGTCAATCTAACCTCCTTGTTGATCCTATTATAACACTACACCCTTTTCTAAGTATTTCTATTTTTCCCTTACCTCATCCTAAAGACACCTGGTTTATTGATGGCAGTTATTTTAAGCCCACTGCTCACTCCATTGCCAAGGCAGGTTTTGCTACTGTGTCTTCTTTCCACATTATCACCTCTGTTACTCTGACCCCAGGCACTTCCTCACAACAAGCATAACTCTTAACCCTCACTAAAGCCTTACAACTCCACATGCAGCCACATGAGAAGAAAGTGGATTCATTACCACCCAAGGCTCCTCTATCATCAATGTCACACTCATTAAAGACCTTCTAAAATTTAGGAGGACCTAAGTGGAGCTACACTTTCAAAGGAAATTGCCATTATTCACTATAAAGATCACCACATTATTTCTAGATTTTGTCTCTCTAGCTCCATTCAGAGTGACAACAGCCCAGTTTTCATTAGCCACATAACCTACCAAATCTCATAAGCCCTAGGAATTCGGTGTTGTCTACACGTTCCCTACATATTCCAATCATCAGGAAAAGTACAACAGATAAATAGCATCCTTAAACAACATCTCACAAAATTAGGACTCCAACACAAGATAAGATTAAGATCCTCCCCATTGTCTTACTCTGCTTTTGCTCCACTCCTCGCAAACCCTTCTTTTATAGACCTTTTGGAATAATGTATGTCAGAACTATTATTCTAGAACCTGGCCCTTCCCCAGACTCTATCATAGGAACCTATTTTCCCATCCTCCAGGAAACTAGAGACAAACTTAGAAAAACAATCAATCAGCTTTTACCTCAACCCTCAGCAGAGAAATTACAGAGCAATTGGCAGGGCAACAAGTTCTCCTCAAATGTCCCTTGCCCTGCAAGACTTTATCTCCTCATTGAACTTTATCTCCCTCACATGGTTCTTTACAGAACCCCCTGGCCGTTCGCCTTGCGGACCCCCAGTTTGGATTCACTTATCCTGAATAAAACTGTTTCTTACAGAAAAACTTCCAACGCTGAAGAATTCTCACTGGAAGTCGCAAGAACTGTCCCCCGCCACCTTAAACTCACCAGGATCCCTGAAGAATCCACTTACTAATAAATGTGTCACATTTCTTCTTGATTTTTTTCCCTAATTTTTCTCAGTATGCCTGGCTACTCTCATATTTTCAAAGTTGGAATGACCTTGAAACCTCTAAAAATCTCTGGCTATAGGGCACCTTCCAAGACTTGTTCCCTAAAGAAACTCAATTTTCTTCTCCCCCCCTACCCATCGACCTTGACTGATGATAAAGTCACTAACTATAATCTTTCTCACTCTCAGTTACAGATCAGCAATTCTTTGCCTCATCTCTCAATTTATTGAGCAGATAATCACCTGAAAACTGATAGTATTCTCGCTTACTGAATACTAACCAGCTCAGACTGAAAATCCAGAAGTATTCTTGTAAACATCACTCCCTTTCCCCTTCCCATTCTCTTTTTACAGACAGTCAACTTAGCCCCCTCTTCCCTCAGGAAGCAGCGTGCAAGATGCCACACTCATCACCAACCTCCTTATAATAGATTAGGAAGTCAAGAATGATACAATCAAGTTACTGATCCACCCAGGAAGGATTCCTTTTCTGGAAAGTATGTCCCTCCCAGGAAATAGTGAACGGACTAATCCAGACCTCTTTAACCTTGTCCCACCTACTTGTCCAGGTAAAGCTATGAAGAGACCAATCTTGGCTGTCCTAACCCTTTAAATGCCTGTCCGTCATAGCCCACATGTGGATTTCTCCCTAGTCAGGAATCTCATCCCACCTACACTCCAGGTGGAATAAAAGCCACTTTAATTGCACAAATTGGATCCCCATCTTCCTTTTCTCTTGAGTCTCAGAATGATTTTATCCTTGGGTCCGGAACCTTTCAGATATTAGCTGAAATAGAACAAGAGTTCTATTTCTCTCTGGTTAAGTCTAGGGAGATAGTAGGTTTCCATTGCCTCCATGTCTTGAAATTTCTGGATATAAAGTTCTTTGTAGCAGTCAGTTATGATCTTCTGTATCTCTGTGATAACTATTGTTGTTTCCCCTGTTCTGTTTCTGATTGAGGTTATTAGAGATTTTATTTTTCTGTTTTGAGTTAATCTGACAAAAGAGTTTTGATATTATTTATTTTTTCAAAGAGCCAACTTTTTTTTTTTGTTAACCTGTCAAAGGGCTCATTGATTCTCAATTTCATTTAATTCTGAATTAATTTTCATTGTTTGTTTTCTTCTGCTAGATTTGTGATTGGATTGCTCTTCCTTTTACTGTTCCTTGAGTTGATTCCTATGTTGTTGTTTTTCACTCTTTCTGTTTTATAAATTTGGGAGCTTAATGTGATGAATTTCCTTCTTATGACCACTTTTGAAGTATCCCACAGATTTTGATAGCTTGTGGCTTCATTGTTTTGTTTAAGGAATCTAATGATTTTCTTCATTTCCTCCTTGACTCAGATGTCATTCAGGATAGGTTTGTTTAATTTTCATGATTTTGTATGAGGATGAAGGATTTTTTTGTAGTTGAATTCTACTTTTATTTCATTGTGGTCCAAAAAGATGGAAGTTATAATTTCTGTTCTTTTAAATTTGTTGAGATTTGATTTGTGTTCTAAGATATATCAAATGTGTAAAATGAGCTTATGAGAAGAACGTATACTCAGTATTACTGGGGTTGAATATTCTATACATGTCTGTTAAGTCCCTTTGTTCTAGAGTTTTGTTTCAGTCCATCATTTATTTAGTTTTTGCTTGGAGGATCTGTCCAGTTCTGTCAGTGGAGTGTTGAAGTCCACAGTTATTTTTGTGTTGTAGGATATTATAATTTTCATGCTTGTTAGGGTTTGGTGTATATATCTGTGAGCATTTATGTTGTGTGCATAAATATTTAGGATTTAAATGTCTTCTTATTGTATTGTTCCCTTGATCAGTATATAGTGTTCATCTTTTTCTTTGCTTTGTTACTTTCACAAATAGGGTTGTGATAACTGCTTTCTTCTGATTTCCATTTGCCTGAAATATTGTTTTCCAACCCTTCACCCTGAATTCTGTTTTGTCCTTGGAGGTTAGATGTATTTCCTGAGGACAACATGTATGTGGTCTGTGCTTTTTTTTATCCAGTCAGCCAGTCTGTACCTCTTCTATAGAGAATTCAAGCCATTCATATTTACTGAGACAACTGATAAGCATGGTGGATTTCTGTTTAACTTGTTGTGTGGATGTCTGTTGCCTAGTTTTATCACTTGGACTGTTGTGAAAGCTAGGGTTTGTCCTTAAATTTTGGGTATCTTTACTTCGGTGATGTTCCATTGTATTGGCCTGTGCACAGTACTTTTCTGAGAACTTTCTGAACAGCTGGTATTTCATTGGTAATGACTTCAATTTTTGCTTGTCAGTTAAAGATTTGATTTCTCCATTGAATGTGAAACTTAGTTTAGCAGGATGGTGAATCTTAGGCTGAAAGTTGTTTTGTTTTAGACAGTTGAGAACAGATGACCCCTCTCTTCTGGCTGGTAAAGTTTCCACTGAAAAGTCTGATTTCACCCTAATGATTTTTCTCTTGTAGGTAAGTTGCTGCTTATTTCTGGCTGCTTCCTGATTTTTATTTTTCATTTTAACTTTGGCCAAGTTAATTGCAATGTTTCTAACAGACACTTTGTTTGAATTGATTGGTCCTGGAATTCTGTAACTATTTAGTGTCTGTATTTCTGTACCTCTTACAATGCTTGCAAGATTCTCCACAATGGTACCTTAAAGTAGAGCTTCCATGCTTTTGGGACTCTCTTATTCTTCTTCAAGGATATCTAAAACTTGTTTGTTTATGCACTTTATGTGGTCCCATATCTAAGATATTTCTCTGATTTTCTGCTCTTCATTTTTGCCCCTTTACATTACTGTGTTAGTTTGAAAGTCTTCTCTTTGATTTTTGAGATTTTTTTTTTATTGTTGGGGATTCATTGAGGGAACAGAAAACCAAGTTATACTGATTGCATTTATTAAATAAGGACCATATTACAATTGTGTCCCACCCTGAAAGGTGTACCACACCCCATGTTTCCCCCATCCTTCCTTTCCTTTATCTGATCTCCCCATTCCGCACCCCCCAAACGTGTACTAGGACATTAATTGTCCTCATATCAGAATGAAGTACATAGTATTCTTGCTTCTCCATTCGTTGTGATGATTTACAAAGAATAATGTGTTCCACATCCATCCAGGTTAATACAAAAGATGTAAAGTCTCCATCTTTTTAGTGGCTGAATAGCCACTGATTCCATGATATATCATAGGGTTGTTTAGTTTCCTAGACTTTCTGGAGGGATGAACAATTTTGTTCGAGTTGACCTTAACCATTATGGCCTTACGGTGTGAGAAGAGACATGTTATACTTTCCATTCCTTTAATTTTGTTGAGGTTTTATTTGTATCCTTGGATGTGATCTAATTTTGTAGTATTCCATGAGCTGATAAGAAAAAAGTACATTCTTTTACTTTGGGATGATGTGTTCTGTATATGTCTATTAATCCCATTTGATCTAGGATCACTTTTAAGTCCTTTACATCCTTGTTTAGTTTCACTTTAGAGGATCTATCCAGTTCTGTCAGAAGGTAGTTAAAGTCCCTGACTATTAGGTGTTATTCGGTATCATATTGCTCAGACCCCTCACGGTCTGTTTCATAAATCTGGGAGCATCTAAGTTAGGTGCACAAATGCTTAAAATTGAGATGTCTTTTTGTTGTATTATTCCTTTGGCCAGTCTAAAGTGTCCATCTTTGTCTTTTTAAAATAAAGTTGCTTTGAATCTGATTGTATTTGAGAATAAGATAGCAATGTCTTCTTTCTTCTCATTTCTATTTGCTTGATAAACTTTTTTATTTTTTAATTTACTTGTATATTTTATTTCTTTGTTTCCTTTTTTAAATTAAATCATAACAGTGTACATTAATGCATTTATGTGGTAAAATATGCTGGTTTTATATATAATTTGACATACTTACAAAAAAATTGGTTATTATAGACTTCACTGCAGTTTCTTAATTATTGTGTTAAGACATTTAAACTCCACAATTAATAGATTTGACATGTACCCTTATAAAATGCACCATAGTTGTACTCCCATGGATTACCCTCCCTCCACCCTCCCCCTATCCTTCCCTCCCTCTCCTCTTCCCTCTTTATCTTGGGCTATAGTTGAGTTAAAGCTTTCATTTGGAAGTGTGGGTCATTATATATTGGTTTTATAGTAGAACTGAGTACAATGGATACATTTTCTTCCATTGTTGAGATACTTTACTAAGAAGAATATGTTCCAGGTCCATCCATGTAAACAGAAAAGAGGTAAATTCTCCATCTTTTTTTCAGGCTGCATAATATTCCATGGTGTACATATACCACAATTTATTAATCCTTTTGTGTGTTGATGGGCACTTGGGCTTCTTCCATGACTTGGCAATTATGAAGTGGGTAGCAATAAGCATTCTGATGGAAATATCTTTGTTATAAAGTAATTTTTGGTTCTCTGGATATATACCTAATAGAGGAATTTCGGGATCAAAGGGCAGGTCTATTTTTAGAACCCTAAGTGATCTATACACTTCTTTCCAAATGGAACGTATTAGTTTGCATTCCCACCAGCAGAGCGGAAGTGTTCCCTTTTCTCCACATCCACACCAACATCTATAGTTTTGGGATTTAGTGATGTGGGCTACTCTTACTGAAGTTAGATAATATCTCAAAGTGGTTTTAATTTGCATTTCTCTGATAATTAGAGAATTAATAATTGCATTTCTCTGATGATGAGAATTTTTACATGTGACTGTAGGCCATGAACCTGTCTTCTTCAGAGAAGTTTCTATTCAAATCTCTTACCCAGAATGATATGGAATCACTTGTTCTTTCTTGTTAATACATTTGAGTTCTCTGTGGATTCTTGTTATCAAACTTTTGTTAGAGATATTACCTGCAAATATCTCCTCCCATTGTGATGGCTGTCTGCTTGCTTTACTTACTGTCTTCTTGGCTGTACAGAAGTTTTTAGTTTAATTAGATGCCATTAATGTATTTTTGGTGTAGCTTCAATTGCCTGGGGTGTCCTCCTCATAAAATATTCTTCCTCCCAGGCAATTTTTTTGAAGAGTTTTCCCTGAACTCTCTTCAAGTATCTTTATAGTTGATGTCTTAGGTTTAAATATTTTACCCAGTGAGAGTCAATTTTTGTTAATTGTGAAAGGTGGGGGTCCAGTTTCAGTCTTCTACAGGTCGCCAGCCCATTCACCCAGCACCATTTGTTAAATAGGGAGTCTTTCCCCCTCTGAATGTTTTTGATAGGTTTATCAAAGATCAAATGATGATAAGTATCTGGGTTCATATCTTGGTCTCTATTCTGTTCCATACATCTACCTCTCTGTTTTTGCACCAGTACCATGCTGTTTTGATTACTATAGATTTACAACATAGTCTGAAGTCTGGTAGAGTGATTCCTCATGATTTGTTTTTATTTCTGAACAACGTCTTGGCTATTCACGTTTTTTTATGATTCCAATAAAATGAAGTATTACTTTTTCCAGGTCTTTAAAGTAGGAAAGTGGTGCTTTAATAAAGATTGCATTAAATGTGTATATTGCTTTCAGTAGTATGCACATTTTAACAATGTTGATTCTTCCCAGTTATGAGCATGGTATGTTTTTTCATTTGTTAACATCTTCATCTATTTCTTTTCTCAGAATTTCATACTTGTCTTTGTACAGATCTTTCACTTCCTTCATTAGGTAAATTCCCAGATATTTCATCTTCTTGGTCATTACTGTGACACACATAGAGTCCTTGACTGATATTTTAGCTTGACTGTTATTGGTATATATAAAAGCTACTGATTTGTGAGTATTAATTTTGTATCTGGAGACACTGCTGTATTCCTTGAGCACTTCTAAGAGTTTTATAGTTGAGTTCCTGGGGTTTTCCAGGTATAAAATCATATGATCTGTAAAGAGTGAAAGTTTGATTTCCTCTAACCGTATTTGTATACACTTGGTAGCCTTCTCTTGCCTGATTGTGATGGCTAAGAATTCCAATACCATGTTAAATAGCAGTTTAGAGAATGGGCAACCTTGCCTAGTTCCTGATCTGAGTGGAAATGTTTTCAATTTTTCTCCATTCAATATGATATTGCCTGTGGGTTTTCTGTAGATGGCCTCTATCAGTTTAAGAAATGTCTGTTCTATTTCTATTTTCTTAAGTGTTCTGGTCATGAAAGGATGTTGGATATTATCAAAAGCTTTTTATGCATCAATTGAGAGAATCAAATGGTCTTTGTTGTTTGTTTTGTTTATGTGGTGCATTATATTTATGGATTTACATATGTTGAACCAAACTTGAGACCCTGGGATGAAATCCACTTGGTCATGGTGTATAATTCTATTGGTTGCTAGATTCTATTTACTAAGTTCTTATTGAATATGTTTGCATCTATATTCATTAAAGAAATTGGTCTATAATTTTCTTTTCTTCTTGGGTCTTTTCCTGGTTTGGGGATCAGGGTGATATTTGCTTTGTAGAATATATTGGGGAGTATTCCTTCTTTTTTTGGGGGGAAAGTTTAAGTAAATAGGTGCTAGGTCCTCTTTAAAGGTCTAGTAGAATTCTAAAGTGAAACCATCTGTTCCCAGAATTTTTTTTTTTTTTTGGAGGGGGGAGATTTTGTATAGTTGGTGCTATTTCAGTACTTTATATAGCTTTATTCAACATTTCCTATTCTTTTTGACTGAGTCTAGGAAGGTGGCATGTTTCCAGATATTTGTCTGTTTCCTCCAGATTTTCATATTTTTGAGAATAATGTTTTTTTATAGTATTCATTAAGTATTTTTTGAATTTCTGAGTTGTCTCTTGTTATTTTGCCTTTATTATTTCTGATTTTTTTTTTCAATTTTTTTATTAGGTCTTTTGTACATAGATCATAAATACATTTATGCCATTTTCAATGTGTTGATTCTTTGTACAAATTGGAATGCTTACATCATACTAATCAATATAGCTTTCCTCTCATTTACCCAATTATAGCATTAGAACATTTGTGTTCTACACATGACAGATCCAACTTGTACTTGGAATGTGCTCCATAGGTGTGGTCCCCATATTATCTCCTACTATCCCTCCCACTCGCTCCCCTCTCCTCTCCCTCCCCTTCCCTCCTTCATCCTAGGCCAAAGTTGTGTTTCATTTTTCCTATGCAAGTGTGAGTGATTATAAGTTGGTTTCACAGTAGTACTGAGAACATTGGATACATTTTTCCATTCCTGAGATACTTTACTAAGAAGAATATTTTCCAGCTCCATCCATGTAAACATAAAAGAGGTAAAGTATCCATTTGTTTTTACTGCTGCATAGTATTTCATGGTATATATATCATAATTTATTAATCCATTCATGGGTCAATGGGCACTTGGACTTCATCTGTGATTTGGCAATTATGAATTGAGCTGCAATGAAAAATCTGGTGTAAATATCTTTATTGCCAAATGATTTTTGGTCCTTTGGATATACACCTACAAGAGGAATTGCAGGATCAAATGTAAGGTCTACATTGAGATCCTTGAGTGTTCTCCAAACTTTCTTCCAAAAGGAATGTACTAGCTTGGGTGGCACCTGTGTCTCAAAGGAGTAGGGTGCCGGCACCATATGTTGGAGGTGGCAGGTTCAAACCCAGCTCCAGCCAAAAACTGCAAAACAGACAAACAAACAAAAAAAATATATATATATATCCTGCCCTCAAAATGACATTTCAAGGAACACTGGCTAACGAGATGGTCATAGGTGAATCTGATTGTTGCTACTAGGGATTTTATTCTTCTGTTTCTGGCTAAATTAGCCCAAGGTTTATATATATATTTTGTTATTGTGTTAAGACATTTATATTCTACATTTAGTAAAAGGATTATAAATTTTATTAGTCTTTTCAAAGAATCAACTTTTTGATTCATTGATCTTTTGAATAATTCTTTTGTTTTCAGTTGCATTAAATTCTGCTCCAAATTTTCAATTCAGTTCAAGTTCTTGTATCTTCTTTATACAAGAAATAATTTCTATTCTTTTAAATTTGGTTAGACTTAGGTTAGACTTGAGACCTAAGATGTGATCAATTTTGAAGGATGATCCATGGGCTGATGAGAAGAATTCTATTCAGTTATATTACAATGAAATGTTCTGTAGATGTCTAATAAGTTTTTCTATAGTCAAGTTTAAGTCCAAAATATCTTTACTTAGTTCAATATTGGAGGATCTATCTAACACTGCCCAACTGGTGTTAAAATCCCCAACCATTATGGTGAGGGAGGGTATCAAGTTTTTCATGTTTGTTAGAGTCTCCTTTATAAATTGAGAAGCACGCTGGTTGGGTGCATAAAAATTGAAATCTCTGCATGTTGGATGTTTCCCTCGACAAATATGAAGTGACCATCCTTATCTTTCCTTACCATTGTTGATTTAAAGCCTATTGTGTCTGTGAATAAAATTGCAACCCTCGCTTTTTTTTTGATGTCCATTAGCCTGAATTATAGATGTCCATACCTTCACTTTGAGTCTATTTTTATCCTTGAAGGTAAGGTGAAATTCTTGTATGCAACAGATATCTGGATTGAGTTTATATATCCAGTAAGCCTACCTATGCTTCTTTAGAAAACAATTTAAGCCATTCTCATTAATTGAGAGAATTGAAAAGCACGATAGTGTTTTAAGTGCCCTGTCTTTCAAACGTCTAGTGTATATTTTTAGTCCTTACCCTACTTTGGAAATTAAGTTTTCTTGAAAAGTTTCTGGGTGAGTTTACTTTGGTTGTGGACCATTCTGCTTGTCATTATGGAGGATGGGACTGAGAATATCCTGGAGAGCTGGTTTAGTTGTGGCACATTTCTTCAACATTTGTATGTCATTAAAGTATTTTATTTCTCCATCATAGAGGAAGTCTAGTTTAACTGTATACAGGATCCTGGATTAGAAGTTGTTTTGTTTTAGCAGATTGAAGTTTGTAGACCAAGTTCTTCTGGTTTGGAAGATTTCATCTGAGAGATCGGCAGTCATTCTGATATTTCTCCCTTTGTAGGTGATGCTTTTCTTATATCTGGCTTCTTGCAGAATTTTATCCTTCATCTTAACTTTGGTGAAGTTAATTACAATGTGCCTAGGGGATGCTTTATTTGGATTGAGTCCTTCTGGGGTTCTTAAATCTTCTGCTATCTGAATTTTAGTATCCCTTGCAACACTTTGGGAATTCTTCTCCATAATATTTTGGAGTAAAGCATCTGTGCTTTTAGGACCATCCTCTTCTCCTTCAGGAATTCCTATACGATGAATGTTTGATCTTTTGGAGTGGTTTCACAACTTTGTCAGGGAAATATCAGTTTTTTTTTCTCCATCTGTTTGCCTCTTTGAGTGTTTGGGCTTGTAAAAAGCTTTGTTTTTGATTTCTGAAATTCTTTCTTTTACCTGCTCCACTCTATTACTGAGGGATTCTACTGAATTTCAGAGCTTCTCTAATATTTTTTTTCATTTCACTGAGCTCTGCCTATTTGCTTTCTTGTTATGTCCATATCCTTGGTAAATTTGTCTTTGAATACATTTACTTCTTTAGACAACTTTTGTATACCTTTTGGATTTCAATGTCCATGTTTTCCTCCAGTTTATTCATTTTATTTGCCATGCATATTCTGAATTCTATTTCTGACATTTCAGCCATTTGTTTATGAATGACAGTCTCTGCTGTATCCCTTTTGTCATTCCTTGGGGGAGTTAATTTTCTCTGATTATTCATGTTACCATATTTCTTCCTCTGGTTCCACCCCATGCTTAATTTCTGTAGTTTGGGTATTAGAACTGGAAGTGTGTGATTGAATTGGGGAGTCCAGGAATGTAGTTACCTAACCCTTTACCAAAGAGCAGGGATTAGTGATTGTTGCTTTTTCCTTACAGCTTTATAAAATTCCATTTCAGACCTGCAGCTAGAGACTCAGAAGCAAATTGGAGTGATAGGGTGAGCTGGCTCTGACTTGTAGTCAGTCAGCCACTATCCAATCCTATTGAGTCACAAAATAAGTATTACATCTCAGCTAGGGGGATATACAGGAAACTGAGTTCCCCCATCCCTCCTCAGCACCTATTGCAGGAGGAGTCATTCCCTCCCCATTCAATACAACCTCAGTTCAACCTTGGAGTGCCCCAGTGTGGACTGCCCAAGTCAATAGTTTCAAAGGCATTTATCTTGGGCAGTAAAAATCACTCCTCAACTGTGAGAGTTCGATCAGTGACCAGCAACCTGACAGTAGGGTTCCACAGGCAGCTTGCACCCAGAAACCCAAGATGATGGAGTCTGGCTCTCTCTGGTGGTTATAGGGATGGGAAGGTTTACCCAGGCCAAGAGTTAGGCTGGATAAATTGGTGCCTCCTTCCCGACCCTATGCCACAGCCTCACCCTGCCATTGGTAGCCCCACAGGACTGTGGCCCGGCTGCCTTCAATGGGTGGAAGCTCAGGGATATGGGCCTTCCTGAGACAAGGGAGATCAGTGGCTCCTCTGTGTAATAGTCTGCCACCAGAGCAACTTGGTGGGTCTGAAGCCCTGCTCTCTGGTTCGCTCTAGTGTTTAATGGCTTCTCTGCCCTGGGCTGGTGCTGCTGTCAGAGTATTCTTACAGTTTTCATCTCTGTCTCTGCTGAACTCTACAGTGGGTCAGCTGTTATTAGAGCTCAGAGGGTGTGTGTCTCATTCCCGGCCCCATCCAGGGCTGGCTGGTGCCACCGCTGCTGGGTGTATTCTAGCAAAGTTTGCAACTCTGTACTATCTATGCTCCAGTGCAGGCTGGGGGTATTTTGAGTCCACAAAAACTGGGATTCTGCCTCAGCCCTGCCCTGGGTGAGTGCTGTCACCGCACACTGCACATACTCTTCTCTCAGTCCCATCTGCACCCGCCTGGGTAGGTACTACCATAGGCATACCCCTAGTTCATGAAGCCTGTGTTTTTGTCCCAGTTCTACTCCACCTGTGGTTGTCCTCTGGGTAGAGGCCCAGCTCCCTTTGGTTGCCAAGAGAAATGGGAAGCGTTTCTCCAAAATACGAACTGGAGTGTGAGCTCTGTTGCCATCGCCACTGCTGCACTCTGCTGCAGGCCACATTACTCCCTCTCCCACTTGGGTCCCTTGCAGCTGTTTCAGCACAGACTTGTAGCAGCCCAGGCCGCCATGCTTGTACCTCTCAAGAAAGTGCCCCAAAATACGGACTACAAAGGGGACAGGCTTCTAGACCACAGGGTGGGGTGGTGAGGTGGGCTGGGAGTTCAGATTTGTGGGTATCATATATGCTCAGTGTTAAGCCAGGTGGGAGAATTCCTAGGCTCACAAGTGGGATCTCTCTGGGTAGGGAGATGCGGTTTTTAGTGGCTGTCTCCTGTGGGATAAAAACAAAAGAGAAGAGAGATATGAACTCTGCTTGCTTGTTTTTAGAATGTTTACTGTAAGCCATTCTCATGTGGAAGGGGACTCACATCCTCTTGGAGATGGGTTTTGTACCTACAGTTTGTTTCCTTGGGGTCACAGCTTGCCTGTGCAAGGGTCATGTGCATTACTCAATCTTCTCTCCTAGTTCAGCTCCAAACCATCAGATTTCTTGATAAAATTTGTCCTTTATCTCTCCTTCTGGATGGGAGCCTCTGTGGAAAGCTGGTTCTAGTCTGCCATCTTGCCCCCTCCCCTGTTGATACACTGTTTTCCATCCCTTAACACTGAGTCTTGATTTGTCCTTCAGGGCCAGGTGTGTCTCCTGTAGATAGCATATAGGTGGCTTGTGTTTTTAAATCCAAATCAGCCAGCCTGTACCTCTTCAGTGGGGCATTCAATTTATTGATGTTTATTGAAATTATTGATAAGTGTGGTAGAATTCTAATCATCTTATTGTAAAGTAATTTGTTGTGTAGTTTTATCGTTTCTGCCATTGTGAAAGCTAAGTTCTTGTCTTTGGTTTCTAGATGTTTACTTTGGTGGTGGTCCATTGTGGTGTTCAGTATCGAGAATATGTCTAAGTATTTCCTGTTGAGCTGGTCTTGTTGTGATGAATTTCCTCAGTGCTTGTATATCTGCAAAATTTTTGAATTCTCCATAAATTTTGAAGCTAAGTTTAGCAGTATACAGGATTCTGGGCTGAAAATTATTTTGTTTAAGGGTATGAAGGTGGATGACCATGCTCTTCTAGCTTAGAATGTTTCAGTTGAAAGGTCTGCTGTCAACCTAATGGTTCTGCCCTTGTAGGTCAATTGTTGCTTATTCTCAGCTGCTTGCAGGATTTTCTTCCTCATCTTGATATTACAAGATGAGGTTTATTATAGGTTTATTACAATGTGCCTTGGAGAGGCTCTGTTAGAGTTGAGATTACCCAGGGGTTGATATCCATCTGAAAGGAGTGTGTCAGGATCTTTAGTAAAACTTGAGAAGTTTTCATTTATGATAGTCTCCATTATGGCTTCCATACCTTTGGGACAATCTTCTTCCCCTTGAGGGATTCCTATTATCCATATTTTTTAATGCTTAATGGTATCTCATAGTTCTCTAAGTGACTGCTCTGCCTTCTCTCTCGTCTCTTCTGACTCTGTAACTACATGTGTTAACTCAAAGACTTTATCCTGTAACTCTGATGTTCTGTCTTCTACATGGTCTAATCAATTTTTGATACTTTCTACAGCTTCTTTACATTCCCTGATTTTCCCCTTCATTTCTTTAAGCTCATCCATATATTTTCTGTATTCTACATATCTCTCATCTGTCTTTGGTTCTGTCTTTAGATTTTCTATTATAATCCCTTTATTGTCTTAATGATCCATATTTTAAATCCCTTTTCTGTCAAATCCATTAATTTTTTATAGGAGGAGTCTTCTTTAATAATTGCCTTGTGGTTGGAGGCGGAGCAAGATGGCAGCCGAGTAACAGCTTCCTTGCATCTGGGCACCGTGAGTCTGGGGAGATAGGACTCCAGGCATCTCTGGCTGGTGGGATCTGCCTATCATCACCCCTGAGAGGATACAGGGAGTCAGCGAGAGACTTCTGGACCCCAAGAGGAGGACTAAAACAGTGGAAAACCGGCAAGTGGTCGCTTGTGTTCAATCCGTCTAAACCCGCCCGCAACCTCCACAGGCACGAGAACTTCAAGAGCAAGAGGAAGTGAAAGGAAAATTAGGGCAAGGAAACAGATAAAAGAAATCACTCATGAGGAAGAATCACCAGAAAACTCCAGGCAACATGAAGAACCAGTCCAGAACAACCCCGCCAAAGGACCATGAGGTAGCTACTGCAGAGGATTCCACCTATGAAGAAATGTTAGGAATGACGGAAAGGGAATTTAGAATACACATGTTGAAAACAATGAAAGAAATGATGGAAACAATGAAGGAAACTGCTAATAAAGTGGAAAATAACCAAAAGGAAATTCAAAAACAGAATCAAATAAGAGATGAACGATATGAAGAATATAAAAAGGATATAGCAGAGCTGAAGGAACTGAAACAGTCAATTAGAGAACTTAAAGATGCAACGGAAAGTATCAGAACAGGTTAGACCATGCGGAACAAAGAATTTCAGAGGTAGAAGACAAAGTTCTTGAGATAACTCAGATAGTAAGAGAGGCAGAAAAGAAGAGAGAGAAAGCAGAATGTTCACTGTCAGAATTATGGGACTTTATGAAGCATTTCAACATCCGAGTTATAGGAATTCCAGAAGGGGAAGAAGAATGCCCCAGAGGAATGGAAGCCATACTAGAGAATATTATAAAAGAAAATTTCCCAAATATCACCAAAGATTCTGACACACTGCTTTCAGAGGGCTATTGGACCCCAGGTCGCCTCAACTCTAACCGAGCTACTCCAAGACACATTGTGCTGAACCTGTCCAAAGTCAAGACAAAAGAAAAGATTCTGCAAGCTGCCAGGAGTAAGCGCCAGTTGACCTACAAGGGCAAATCCATCAGAGTGACCGCAGACTTCTCTAATGAAACTTTCCAAGCAAGAAGACAATGGTCATCTACCTTTAATCTACTTAAACAGAACAATTTCCAGACCAGAATTTTGTACCCTGCTAAGATAAGCTTCAAAATTGATGGAGAAATCAAATCATTTACAGATATACAAACATTGAGGAAATTCGCCACAACAAGACCAGCTCTACAGGAAATACTTCAAACTGCTCTGCACACTGACCACCACAATGGATCAGCAGCAAAGTAAGAACTCAGAAATTAAAGGACAGAACCTAACCTCCACACTGATGCAAAAGATAAAACTAAGCAATGGACTCTCACAAAATAAGACGAATAGAATACTACCACACTTATCAATTATCCCAATAAATGTTAATGGCTTGAATTCCCCAATGAAGAGACATAGATTGGCTGACTGGATTAAAAAACACAAGCCATCCATTTGCTGTCTGCAAGAAACACACCTGGCTTCAAAAGACAAATTAAAGCTCCAAGTCAAGGTTTGGAAGAAAATTTTTCAGGCAAATGGAATTCAGAAGAAAAGAGGAGCTGCAATATTATTTTCAGATACATGTGGATTTAAAGCAACTAAAGTCAAAAAAGACAAAGATGGTCGCTTTATATTGGTCAAGGGAAAAATACAACAAGAAGACATTTCAATTCTAAATATTTATGCACCCAATTTAAATGCTCCCAGATTCTTGAAACAGACCTTACTCAGTCTGAGCAATATGATATCTGATAATACCATAATAACAGGGGACCTTAACACTCCTCTTACAGAGCTAGACAGATTCTCTAAACAGAAATTAAACAAGGATATAAGAGATTTAAATGAGACCCTAGAACAACTGTGCTTGTTAGAAGCATATAGAACACTCCATCCCAAAGATAAAGAATATACAATCTTCTCATCACCCCATGGAACATTCTCCAAAATTGATCATATCCTGGGACACAAAACAAATAACAACAGAATCAAAAGAATTGAAATTTTACCTTGTATCTTCTCAGACCATAAGGCACTAAAGGTGGAACTCAACTCTAACAAAAATGCTCCACACCACCCAAAGGCATGGAAATAAAACAATCTTCTGTTGAATAAGAGATGGGTGCAGGAAGAAATAAAACAGGAAATAATTAACTTCTTTGAGCATAACAACAATGAAGACACAAGCACCAAAACCTGTGGGATACTGCAAAAGCAGTTCTGAGAGGAAAATTCATCGCTTTAGATGCCTACTTTTGAAAAACAGAAAGAGAGCACATCAACAATCTCACAAGAGATCTTATGGAATTGGAAAAAGAAGAACAATCTAAGCCTAAACTCAGTAGAAGAAAAGAAATATCCAAAATCAAATCAGAGATCAATGAAATTGAAAACAAAAGTATCATTAAGAAAATTAATGAAACTAGGAGTTGGTTTTTTGAAAAAATAAATAAAATAGATAAAACATTGCCAGACTAATGAGGAATAGAAAAGTAAAATCTCTAGTAACCTCAATCAGAAATGATAAAGGGGAAATAACAACTGATCCCACAGAGATACAAGAGATCATCTCTGAATACTACCAGAAACTCTACACCCAGAAATTTGACAATGTGAAAGAAATGGATCAATATTTGGAATCACACCCTCTCCCTAGACTTAGCCAGGAAGAAATAGAGCTCCTGAACAGACCAATTTCAAGCACTGAGATCAAAGAAACAATAAAAAATCTTCCAACCAAAAAATGCCCTGGTCCAGATGGCTTCACTCCAGAATTCTATCAAACCTTCAAGGAAGAGCTTATTCCTGTACTGCAGAAATTATTCCAAAAAATTGAGGAAGAAGGAATCTTCCCTAACACATTCTATGAAGCAAACATCAACCTGATACCAAAACCAGCAAAAGACCCAAACAAAAAGGAGAAGTTCAGACCAATCTCACTCATGAATATAGATGCAAAAATTCTCAACAAAATCCTAGCCAATAGATTACAGCTTATCATCAAAAAGTCATTCATCATGATCAAGTAGGCTTCATCCCAGGGATGCAAGGCTGGTTTAACATACGCAAGTCTATAAACGTTATCCACCATATTAACAGAGGCAAAAATAAAGATCACATGATCCTCTCAATAGATGCAGAAAAAGCATTTGATAAAATCCAGCATCCTTTTCTAATTAGAACACTGAAGAGTATAGGCATAGGTGGCACATTTCTAAAACTGATTGAAGCTATCTATGACAAACCCACAGCCCATATTTTACTGAATGGAGTAAAACTGAAAGCTTTTCCTCTTAGAACTGGAACCAGACAAGGTTGTCTTCTGTCACCTTTACTATTCAACGTAGTGCTGGAAGTTCTAGCCAATACAATTAGGCAAGACAAGGAAATAAAGGGAATCCAAATGGGAGCAGAGGAGGTCAAAGTCTCCCTTTTTGCTGACGACATGATCTTATACTTAGAGAACCCCAAAGACTCAACCACAAGACTCCTAGAAGTCATCAAAAAATACATTAATGTTTCAGGATATAAAATCAATGTCCACAAGTCAGTAACCTTTGTGTACACCAATAACAGTCAAGCTGAGAAGCTAATTAAGGACACAACTCCCTTCACCATAGTTTCAAAGAAAATGAAATACCTAGGAATATGACTAACGAAGGAGGTGAAGGACCTCTATAAATAAATCCACGAAATCCTCAGAAAGGAAATAGCAGAGGATATTAACAAATGGAAGAACATACCATGCTCATGGATGGGAAGAACCAACATTGTTAAAATGTCTATACTTCCCAAAGCAATCTACCTATTCAATGCCATTCCTATCAAAATACCAACATCGTCCTTTCAAGATTTGGAAAAAATGATTCTGCGTTTTGTATGGAACCGGAAAAAGGCAGTATAGCTAAGGCAGTTCTCTGTAACAAAAATAAAGCTGGGGGCATCAGCATACCAGATTTTAATCTGTACTACAAAGCCATAGTTTTCAAGACAGCATGGTACTGGCACAAAAACAGAGACATAGACACTTGGAATCAAATTGAAAACCAAGAAATGAAACTAACATCTTACAACCACCTAATCTTTGATAAACCAAACAAGAACAAACCTTGGGGGAAAGACTCCCTATTCAATAAATGGTGTTGGGAGAACTGGATGTATATATGTAAAAGACTGAAACTGGACCCACACCTTTCCCCACTCACAAAAATTGATTCAAGATGGATAAAGGACTTAAATTTAAGGTATGAAACAATAAAAATCCTCCAAGAAAGCATAGGATAAACACTGGAAGATATTGGCCTGGGGAAAGACTTCATGAAGAAGACTGCCATGGCAATTGCAACAACAGCAAAAATAAACAAATGGGACTTCAGTAAACTGAAAAGCTTCTGTACAGCTAAGGACACAATAACCAAAGCAAAGAGACAACCTACACAATGGCAAAGGATATTTGCATATTTTCAATCAGACAAAAGCTTGATAACTAGGATCTATAGAGAACTCAAATTAATCCACATGAAAAAAGCCAACAATCCCATATATCAATGGGCAAGAGACATGAATAGAACTTTCTCTAAAGATGACAGACGAATGGCTAACAAACACATGAAAAAATGTTCATCATCTCTATATATTAGAGAAATGCAAATCAAAACAACCCTGAGATATCATCTAACCCCAGTGAGAATGGCCCACATCACAAAATCTCAAAACTGCAGATGCTGGCGTGGATGTGGAGAGAAGGGAACACTTTTACACTGCCGGTGGGACTGCAAACTAGTACAACCTTTCTGGAAGGAAGTATGGAGAAACCTCAAAGCACTCAAGCTAGACCTCACATTTGATACTGCAATCCCATTACTGGGCATCTACCCAGAAGGAAAAAATTCCTTTTATCATAAGAACACTTGTACTAGACTGTTTATTGCAGCTCAATTTAGAATCGCCAAAATGTGGAAACAGCCTAAATGCCCACCAACCCAGGAATGGATTAACAAGCTGTGGTATATGTATACCATGGAATACTATTCAGCCATTAAAAAAATGGAGACTTCACATCCTTTGTATTAACCTGGATGGACGTGGAAGACATTATTCTTAGTAAAGCATCACAAGAATGGAGAAGCATGAATCCTATGTACTCAATTTTTATATGAGGACAATTAATGACAATTATGGTTATGGGGGGTCAAACACAAAGTGGGAAGGGGGGGTGAGGCCTGGGTGTGTGTCACACTTTATGGGGGCAAGACATGATTGCAAGAGGTACTTTACCTAACAATTGCAATCAATGTAACCTGGCTTATTGTACCCTCAATGAATCCCCAACAATAAAAAAGAAAAAAAAAATTGCCTTATGGTTTCTTGGAAAAGTTACTCTAATTTTATAATTCCTGTTGCTCAAATTTTTGTTTTGGTTCCTCCTCATTTGTGCTATCTTCTTGTTCACTTCCTTGTGCACCTTTTTCTTTCTCACTTCCTTATTTGCTTCAAATTACCTTGTCTCACTGTTTAGGTAATGAAGAAGCTTTTTGGTATGTGGTCAGAAGGCAGAGAGGGGTTGGAGAAGCAAAGAGAAGGAAGAAGAAAGGGCAAAAATTAGTAAAAGAAAAAAAAGAAAGAGTAGGAGAAAGGAAAAAGAAACAAAAAGATGTGAAAGAAAGATAAAAAGGTGAGGAACGGGGACTAACAGAAGAAAATTGAAGAGCAGGTGAGAGGGAGGACAGGAGGGGAGGATTAGAGTGATAGAAGAAATATCATTGTTCAGCATGATTCTAAAGCCACACCTATAGCTCAAGGGTTATTAGGAGCTGGTCTGGGTGGGTTCCTCTAAATAAGGAACTCCTTTCTTGCCAGAACATAGCCAGACTAATCCTCTACCAAAAATAGGAAGAGAAGAAAAAGAGCAAAAAGAAAAGACTAAAAAGGAGGGTGGAGTAAAAGGAGAAAAATTCTGCAGCATGATCTTATTGCTACTACTACTTCCTACTACTTTTTTCGTTGGACCAACAGTATAATGGTCTCCTGGCCTCATTGAGCCAGACTACTGGTACGATCTACCTTCCAAACCACAGCTGTGTCACACCCACTCTTAGCAAGGAAAGGGTAGGAAAAGAAATAAAAGAAAAAAAATATATATGTAAAAGAATTGATAAAAGAAAATTAAACATACTGTGGAATCAAATTAAGACAGAAGAGGGATACAGAAAGAAAGTAGAAAGACATCAAACCATGAAAAAAGAAAAAGAAAAAAACAAGATCTTGGGTGGGGGATGTCTTAGCTGATGCTGGAGCACTTTATGTGGGAGAGATGAGAAGAGTAGAAGAGTCTCTATCAACTGAGAGAATGCAGAGAAGTGCACTGGGGTGAGTGAATATTTCAAGCTAAAATTCTGCTACCAAAAAAAAAAAAATACAGAAACCCTTGCTCTTGTAGAATTTAAAATGGAAGTAAGTAAACGATTCAACCACAGAACTTAGCAAAAACCAAAACACATTGAAACAAGATTAAAAAAAAACTCTAAAATAGCCTGATGTAAACAATCTCAGCAATGAATAGAGAAAAGAAAGAAGAGAAAGAAAAAAAGAAAAAAAATAAGATAAAATAAATTAAAAAAATAAACATCAACAACCAAAAAATTATATATATAATTAAAAATTAAAAATTATATATAAATTATACTCACACACACATACATTTGACATAGAAATTCAACTTTAGTAGGAATATATTTATGCTGCAATATACCTCCTGGAAACCAGGTGGGGCTGTGAATTTAGGGGACAAACAGCACAGCTGTTAACTTTTCCCTGGTTCCCAGGCTTAGAGCAGTTTGCCAGCTTACTTGGTCCTGATGGTTGTCTATTCACCTTAGCACTTAGCCCCCACAGATCTGGGATTCCACAGTTATCACCAATTCTTCAGAGACAGGTCTCACAGATTTCCCCTACAAATATTCCCATGGAGTGTGGGTGTCCCTGGGCCTGTCACCAGTGAAGGTCCATTCCCTGCAGATGGAAGTCAGACAGCTGTGCCTTAGGCCCCTGGCAAGAGGCCTTCCCACACAAGCTTCTGGCAACCTTTACAAGAAGGGCATCCCCTTGTCTGGGGAACTTTCCTCCTACAGATGTTTTGCCTGCTGCCAAACCACAGAAAGAAGGCTTTAGAAAGCACCCCGAACTGGCCACAAAATTTTGCTTGGGAGTGCTCACTTCTCCAATCTTTCCAGAGTCCCTGGGCCTGACACGAGTGTAGGTCCACTCCCTGCAGGCGGAACTCAGACCACAGCACTTTAGGCCCCCAGCAAGAGGCTGGCCTACACAAACTTCTGGCGTCCTTTACAACAATGGCGTCCCCCTGTCTGGGAACTTTCCCCATACTGGATGATTCACCCACTGCCAAATGGCAGCAGGTCTGCTCCAGACAGCATCCCAATTGGACTACCAAACTTTGCTTAGGAGCACACACTTCTATACTTCTAGAGTTCCTGGGACTGTCACAAGTGTAGGTGACACTCCCCTCAGGTGGAACTCAAACTGCCATGCCCTAGGACCGCAGCAAGAGGCCTGTCCTCACAAGCTTAAGGCAACCTTTACAACAATGGCTTCCCCCAGTCTGAGGTCTTTCCCCCTGTGGATGCTTCACTGGTTGCCAAACTGCTGTAGAACCACTTCAGACAGCAGTCCAATCTAGTCACCAAATTCCACTCGGGAGGGCACATTTATCCAATCTTTCCACTCAATGCCTAGCTTTCCCCCAGAACCAAAAACTGTGAAAGGCTTCTTCTGGGACCTCCGTGGGATGGCTGACCTCTGCCGCCACTGCAGCCACTACCGCGGCCTGAGTGTGCTCACAGAAACTTGCCCAAGTGTGTTATTTCTCTGCAGTTCCGGCCAAATCCAGCTGTCCACCACCACACTGCACACTCCAAACCACTTCTGCAAGCCAATATTCCACAATGGGATTGATCCAGCCCTCTCTTTCTGCCCTTTTGCTCCAGGAATTCTCAGCTAAACATCCTTCCCATCCACCAACATGCTCCCCACCCCCGATTTTTGAGATTCTTTCTTCTTCTTGTTCTATTCTGAGACTCTTTACTGTGTTTTGAAACTCCTTGAAGGGCTCTTTCAACTCCTTGAGGTCCATTACAGCCTTTCTAATTATGTACAGATCCTTAGTAACTTTGTCTTTAATTGATTTCTTGAGACAGGTTTTAGACTTCTTTTTCCACCTTCTCTTCAATACCATTCATTTTATATGACATCTATATTCTAAATTCCATTTCTGTCATTTCAACAAATTCTTTATGGATGGAATTTTCAGCTGTAGCTCTACTGTAATCCATGGGGGGACTTGATTTACTCTGAATTTTTATGTCATCTGGGTTATTTTGATGATTTTTATTCATGTGTGTTTTCTATTTATTTTTTTAAATTTTATGATAAAATGTTAGGGTTTCTCTAAATTGCTGTTGAGAGATATTCTGGTTTGGTTTTATTAAGTGGCTAATAGGAGGCAATTAATGAACTGTTGCTTTGTCCTGTGGACCTGCCTGCTCACAGTCTTCCAAACTTGCCTTTCAGGACTACATAGAGCAGGGGTTCCTGTGGATCAACCTTCCTTCTGTAAGCCAAAAGGGGAGAGTCTGTGTGGAAGTGCTTCAGGTGAAGCTCTTAGTAGGAGGAAGTGCACAGATAGCAGGCCAAACAATGTTAGAGGGTAGAGTCATAACTATCCAGGTGGAAGCCAGGCACATCCAAAGTGATAGCCCATCAGCAACATATTAAAAGCCATGGTTTCCTCCTGTGCTCAGAGGAGGGTAATCTGCCATCTTCCTCTCAGTTTTTCCCAACATTAAATCTTCCAAGGCCTCAAGGCAATGAAGTACATAATCCCCCTGTGCTCTCACTAGATATGGTGGGAAAGCAAGGTTCATCTCCTTTCACTGCTCCTGTGCCCTGTCTCCTCTACAAACAATAATTTCTGCCAGATACCAATGAGAAAAAAGCTTGCCTCCACAATGTTTGCTTTCACAGTTACTATGTGTTGTGTGAAGTGTGTCTTTCATGGTTGGTGACACAGAGTATAGACCTGCAGTTTAAGTAGTATGGCACAAAGGGGACTACAAGCTCTGGTGGCAAGTAGTAATTTTTTTTTTATTTCTTCCCAGCTTATAGAGCCGGTTCTGCATGTATACACTGTTAATCAATAATCACACAATTACTCCATGGATATATTGTAAAAACAGATTAACCTTTCCCTGGAGCCTAGTAGTCTACTGATTAACTGATACTTATTCTTCTAAACTTTCTATTATACTTAAAAATAGTTATCATGGAAAAACATGCTGTCAGCTATTTGCCCACAAGCTGATAAGTCACAAAACCACTGTGGGGGAGAAGGCTGATTGTTTGCCTGCCCTTTGGTGCCTCAAGCCATCTGGATGTAGCAACTTAATCTTACAAAACCACAGCCCAGAGATTCCGAAGACATACCAATGACATGCTTGCATGCCTCAGCCCCCTGGGCCAGCTTCTGATCTTGGGACTTTCACCTCCTATGTGTTCAGGCTTAACGGAATTATGGGGGTTCTGCCCCGGTTTCTACCTGACAGTGCCAAATAAGATTTATTACCTGCTCACTCTCAGAATGGCAGGGACAAAGGCATATAGGCTTTTTGCCTATACTATGGGTGTACATCAAGGTGCTGCTTCAGTGCCAAGGATTGGGCAGGCCAGGCAGGCTGTCTGAGACAGACTGGTGTTCCTCACACACCCCTGCAAAGAGGTGTTTGTCGAGTTGCTAAAGAAAGGGGTTGATGTGCTATGGTTGCAAAATAGCTAGAGCCAAAGTTTCTTTCTATTCTGCTAGTCAAGGGAGAGATTCAAAGGAGGAAATGCCTACATTCAGGAAAGCTGAGTTTCTGGTCCCGTGTGGTAATCTCCCATGGGGTGAGAGCTCCTATGGTTTTCTGCTTGCAGAGAGTGCCTGGTAGAGTGAAGGTTCCACCTTATCCTTCTATTTATTTCTGGGATCCTTCAAATCTAGTTTACTTAGTGACTGTCCTCTGCTCTCTCTACCTCTTTCTCATATTAACCTTCACAATTTCTCACAGTGAGGTCACTGAACACCTATGTTTACTCTCTTTGTGATTTACCCCCAATTTCAATTGCTTTGAGTTCACTTCAGTCCAATCTTTCTCCTTGTGGGGACAGTTAGTTGAATGCTGCCTCTAGACAGTGATCTTTACCTCCCAGCTTGATTTTTCTTTTCTTTATTTTTTTTCTTTCCTTCCTTCCTTCCTTCCTTCCTTCCTTCCTTCCTTCCTTCCTTCCTTCCTTCCTTCCTTCCTTCCTTCCTTCCTTCCTTCCTTCCTTCCTCCCTCCCTCCCTCCCTCCCTCCCTCCCTCTCTCTCTCTCTTTCTTTCTTGTGACAGAGCCTCAAGCTGTTGTTGTCCTGGGTAGAATGTCATGGCATTGCAGCTCACAGCAACCTCCGACTCCTGAGCTCAAGTGATTCTTCTGCCTCTGCCTCCCAAGAGCTGGGACCACAGGCACCTGCCACAACTCGTGGCTATTTTTTTGTTGTTGTTGCAGCCCTCATTGTTGTTTGGTGGGCCCAGGCTGGATTTGAACCCAGTATCTCAGGTATATGTGGCTGGCGCCTAGCCACTTGAGCCACAGGCGCTGAGCCCCAGCTTGATTTTCATTGAGATTTACTTCCATATGTTCATTTAAGTATCGATTGATTAGTTCCAATTTGGTATTGAGTATGTGTGTTTGTTTCTCCATTCTTGTGCTCTTTCATTCAGAAGAATGGTCTCCAGTTCTCTCCAAGTTGTCCAAAAGGTACTAGACTATCTTTTTTTTTTTTTTTTTTTTTTTTTTTTACTGGCTGAGTAGTGCTCTATAGTTTGCATATATTAATCCATTCATGTATTGGTGGCACTTGGGTTGTTTCTAAATTTTTGTGATTATGAATTGTGCTGCTATAAACATTAAAATGCCAGTATTCTTTTCAGAAAATGACCTTTTATCCCTTGTATATACATCCAGTGGTGAGACTGCTGTATCAAATGGTAAGTCTACTTTAAGTCCTTTGAGGTATCTTCACACAATTTTCCATACAGGTTGTACCAGTTTGCTGTCCCACTAATGGTGTATAAATTTCCTTTCTTTCTGGATCAACAACAGCTGTTGCTTTGAGAATTTTTAATACAAGCCATTTTCATTAGGGTTAGGTGATATCTCCTTGAGGTTTTTATTTGTGTTTCAGTTGTAAGGAAGAGTTATGAAACACTGAGGAAAGAAATCACATAGGGTATAAACAGAACCATATACCATGCTTATTGATCACAGAATCAATATGGTTCAAATGGCTATACTACCCCAAATGATTTACAGATTCAACACAATTCTTGTTAAAATACCTACACCATTTTTTTGCAGCTCTAAAAAAATTTCTACACCTCACATGGAATGAGGAAAGACCCTGAATAGCCAAGGCAACCTTACATAATTTGAACAAAGTGGGAGGCATCACTTTAGCAGACTTCAAGCTATACTAGAAGGTTACAGTGACCAAAGCAGCATGACATTGAAACAAAAACAGAACCATAGATCAAAAGAGGGAACCCAGAGATGAAATCATTCTAATATTGCCATCTACTTTTTGACCAAATGGATAAAAGCATACCCTGGGGAAAAGAATCCCTGTTCAATAAATGGTGTTGGTAAAACTGGATATCCATATGTAAAAGAGTGAAACAGAATCCACACCTGTCACCACTCACAAAAATTAACTCATAATGGATGAAAGACTTAAATCTAAGGCATGAAAGTATAAGAATCCTAGAGGAAAATGGTGGAAAAACTCTTATAGATATCAACCTAAGAAAATAATTCATAAGAAAGAGCCCCAAAACAATCACAGCCACAATAAAAATAAATAAATGGACCTGTTTAAACTAAAAAGATTCTGCACAACCAAGGACACAATCAAGAGAGTGAATAGACAACTCACAGAATGGAAGAAAATATTCTCATGCTATACATTTGATAAAATATGATAATTGGAATCTACAAAGTACTCAAGTAAATCAGGATAAAATAACCAAACAACCCCTTTAAAAAGTGGGCAAAAATACGAATAAAATATTTTCAAATGAATATATATTAATGGCTAAATACCTCATGGCAAAATCTCTAATTATTAGGGAAATGCAACCCAAACCTCTTTTGTTTGCCTTGCTAAAGATTACTTTAGCTATTTGGGAGATCTTTTGTGGTTCCATATGAATTTCAGGAGTGCTTTTTACATTCTTGTGAAAAATTTCATTGAAATTTTGATAGATATTCATTTGAATCTGTAGATTGGTTTCAGTGGTGTGGACATTTTAACAATATAAATTCCTGTAACACACAGACATGGGATATCTTTCCGTTTATTTCTGTCATGTTCAATTTCTTTCATTATTGTTTTGTAGTTTTCAGTATGCAGTTCTTTAACCTTCTTTGGTAAATTTATTTCTAAGTATTTAATTTTCTTTGCTGCTATAATAAGTGGAATTGTTTCCTTAATTTCTTATTCAGGTAGTTTGATACTGGAAAATGCTACTGATTTTTGTTTGTTGTTTTTCTACCCTGAAAACTTACTGAATTAGTTTATTAGTTTTATCTGATTGTGATGTAATTTTTTAGGGTTTTCTATATGGATCTTCATGTCACTACAAAAAGACATGTTACTCCTTCCTTTCTAATTGGGATTCTTATTATTCCTTTTTCTTGATGAATTGCTCTGGTTAGGATTTTTATTACTGTATTGCCGAGAGGTGGTCAGAGTGGGTACACGTACCTTTTTCCAGATGTTAGAGAAAAAAGTTCAAGTTTTTTTTCTAGTGAGTATGATGTTAGCTGTGGGTCTGTCATATTGTGTTTAAATACATTTTTTACAACTGCCCATGTTAGGAATTTTTATCATAAAATGATGTTGAATTTGTCATATAGTTTTTCTGTATGTATTGAGATGATCATGTGATTTTTATCCTTCATTTTGTTAATGTGGTGCATCTCATTTATTAATTTACATTTTTGCATCCAAGGGATAAGTTCCACTTGGTCCTGGTGAATGATCACTTTAATGTGCTATTGAATTCAGTTTGCTTCTATTTTGTTAAGGACTTTTACACTTATGTTGATCAGAAATATTGGCTTATAATTTTACTGTTTTTGAGTGTTCTTGCTTTAGTATAGGGTAAAATTGCTGACCTTGTGCAATGAATATAGTAGCATACTGTCTTTTTTAGGTTTTTGGAAGAGCTTGAGAAGAAATGGTATTAATTCTTTAAAAATTTTAATGGATTTTTTTCTGACTTAACCTATTTTGAGGTTTATAAGTTTTGTCTATCCTTTCAAATAATTGGCATCTTTTCACTGATTTTTCATTTTCAATATTATTAATTTATTTGGTCTTACCATGGCATCATAGCTTACAGCTACTTCAAACTCTTGGGCTCAAGAGAACCTCTTCTCTCATTTTTCCCAGTAGCTCAGCCTCAGATGACATCCACCACAACATCCAGCTATTTTTTTATTCTTTATTAAATCATAACTGTATACATTAATGCATTTATGGGGTACAATGTGCTGATTTGATATGAAATGTGAAATGCTTACATATATGTGATTTGATACGAAATGTGAAATGCTTACATATAAGTGATAACCTCTTTGCTTACTTATTTGTTGTGGTAAGACATTTATACTCTATTCTTAATACTTTTGAAATGTCTCATTGAATTATGAACATTAGGTGAGGTTCCCCCAAATACCCTCCCTCCTCTTGGCCTCTCCCCTCCCTGCTCTTATTCTTCTCTTCCCTCCTTCATTCTGGACTATAGTTATGTTTTACCATTCCTGTGTATGTGTAGGTGATTACACACTGATTTCATAGTAGCATTGAGTACATTGGATACTTTCCCCCCCATTCTTGAGATTCTTTAGTAAGGAGAATATGTTCCAGGTCCATCCAGGTAAACATAATAGATATGAAGTTTCCATCTTTTTTATGACTGCATAGTATTCTATGGTGTACATAACCACAGTTTATTAATTCATTCACGGGTCGATGAGCATTTGGGCTGCTTCCCTGACTTGGCTATTGTGAATTGGTCTTCAATAAACATTCTGGTACAAATGTCTTTGTTGTAAATTGACCATCTGGTAATATACCTGGTAGAAGAATTGCAGGATCAAATGGTAGGTCAACTTTTAGTTCCTTGAATATTTTCCAAACTTCTTTCCAAAAAGGTCATGTTAGCTTGCATTCCCACCAGCAGTGTAGAAATGTTCCTTTTTCTCGACACTATCTGTAGTTTTGGGATTTTGTGATCTGGGCTTATCTTTCTGGAGTCAGATGATATCTCAAAGTAGTTTTGATTTTCATTTCTCTGATGATTAAAAATGATGAGTATTTTTGCATGTGCCTGTCTTTATCAAAGAAGTTTTTTTTTTCAAGTATTTTGCCCACATAAAAATGGGGTTATTTTTCCTTTTCTTTTTGATTAGGTTGAATTCTTTGTGGATTCTAGTTATCACATCTTTGTCAGAGGAATAACATGAAAATATCTTTTCCCATTATGAATGCTGTCTGTTTGCTTTACATACTGTGCTCTTGGCTATGCAGAAGGTTTTTATTTTGATCAGATTCCAATAGCATATTTTTGGTGTTAATTAAATTAAATTTCCAGGTGAGATTTTCCTCATAAAATATTTCTCCAGGCCAATCTTTGTTAATGGTAAGTGATGAGGGTCAACTTTCATTCTACTACAGGTTGCCAACCAATTAACCCAGCACCATTTGTCAAATAAAGAATCTTTCCCCTAATTAATGTTTTTGATATGCATATCAAAGATCAAATGAATCCAGAAGAGTATGGTCATCAACCTTCAATCTCCTAAAACAAAACAACTTTCAGCTCAGGATCCTGTATCCAGCTAAACTGAGCTTGTCTATGATGGAGAAATCAAATACTTTACTGACAAATACATGTTGAATAAATTTGCCATAACTAAACCATCTAAACCAACTAAACCAACTAAACCATCCAGAATATTCTCAGACCCATCCTCCATAATGATCAGCTTAATGGTCCATGGCCAGAAACTTTTGAACAAAACCTAATTTCCACAGTAGGGAATGGATTAAAAATATATATTTGAAAAACATGATACCCAAAACACTACCATGCTTATCAATTCTATCAATTAATGTGAATGGTTTCAACTGTTCTCTAAAGAGGCACAGGTTGTCTGACTGGATACAAAAACTTGGACTAGATATCTGTTGTATACAAGAGTCTCATCTTACCTTAAAGGACAAAAATAGACTCAAGGTGATGGAATTATCATCTGTAATTCAGGGATAATGGAAATCAGAAAAAAAGCAGTTGTTGCAATTTTATTTGCAGATACAATAGGCTTTAAACCAACAAAAGTAAGTAAAGATAAGGATGGTCAGTTCATATTTGTCAAGGGAAACACCCAACATGAAGAGATTTCAATTATTAACATTCATGCACCCTACCAGAATTCTCTTCAATTTATAAAAGAAAACATAACATAAACAATTTGATATCTTCCTTCACTATAATGGTTGGATATTTTAACACCAACTTTGCAGTGTTGGATATATCCTCCAAGAAAAAACTAAACAAAGAAATATTGGGCTTAAACTTAACCCTACAACAAATGGAGTTAACAGACCCCCCCTGCAGAACATTTCATTCTAATAAAACTGAATATACATTCTTCTCATCAGCCCATGGATCATCCTCCAAAATTGATCATATCTTAGGGCACAAATCTAACCTCAGCAAATTTAAAAGAACAGAAATTATTCCTTGTGTCTTCTCAGACCATCCCGGAATAAAAGTTGAACTCAACAGCAACAAGAATCTTCATACTCAAATAAAGTCATGGAAACTAAATAACCTTATTCTGAATGGTAGCTGGGTCAAAGATAAGATTAAGAAGGAAATCACCAGTCCTTTGACCAAGAGCTGTGACTGGTGTCTGTGCCTTTTCCCCTAGAGCTTTGCAAAGGACCCATACAGTGGTATGGCCTGAGACACTGTGGACTTACTTGGTGTGGTGGGACTAAGTGACTCTGTCTTGTTTTCAGCTGGTCTCTATCCTACCCTAGTGAATCAGTTACTCTTGGTTGAAGTCTCAGCTGTGGAGAAATACCAGCAATTAAGTCACCCTGCCTCCCACAGGCAACAAGTGGAAAAGGAAAATCAAACCTTCCCACAACCACACACCCAGGGTACCACTTTGGATAGTCCTCTGGTGATTGGTCCAGTCCGAGAGATCCAAATCAATTGTCCCAGTCAGAACCTAGTCTCAAGTGAGGAAGTTTAAATGGTCTCTGGCAACTAGATAGCAGGGTCTGCTGGCAGCTTGAGTATGACTCATTCTGGTGCTCTGTGGAATCAGAAGAACACTCCCCTCTCCCAGCAGATGAATTAGTCTGGCAGGGTTGATGCCTCTTTCCCCACCTTGTACCTCTGTCACTCCCATTCACTGGTAACCATCCAGGGCTATGACCCAGTTCCCTCCAATGAGCAGATGCTCCAGGGGTTTGAGCCTGCCTGAGTCACAGAGAGATCTTCTGTCTCCTTGGCCAGGCCTCCACACTCTGTCACCATCCAACAGGTGAAGCTAAGGCTTGACAACCTCAGGTGGTTAATGGAAGGTGGGGTGGTTCACTCAGTTCCAGCGCTGCCCCTGATTAATGTTGCTGACACTTATATTTGTGCAGAATTTGTGATTCTATCCTGGAAGTATTCCACTGAAGACCAGGTGCTTTTTGAGATCACAGAAACTGTGACTCAGCCCTGATCTGTGCTGCTGCCTGGAGCTGGTGTTTCTGTTTCCCCTGCAGTCTGTGTTGGGGCAGGTGGGTTAGAGCTCACACTGAGCTCTCAGTTCCAGCCTCTTCCCACCTGCTTTTGTCTCAGCTATGATACCCTGAGGTCCAGGTGTTTCTTAGGCTCACTAAAGCCATCCTCTGGCTCAGCCCCACCCTGGAAGCATTCTGTCTCTGTACACATCTCTTCTATTCTCCATGCTCTGCCCAGTCTGGTACTGCCTCAGGCATACCATTTGCTCATGGGACCTACGTTACCATCCCAGATCTATTCCACCAGTGTCTTCCACTAGAGGAGATGCCTGGCTTTCTCTGGTTGCCTAGAGAGACAGGGAATGCCCTTGCAAAATATCCTTAGGGGTGTGAGCCCTATTGCTCCCACTGCTGCCACTGCTGCTCTGTGCCTGGGGGCATTGCCTCCCTTTACCATACAGTTCCTTCAGTCCACCGTTTTCTCCTTACCCCTGTGCCGCAGAATCAGCACAGACCCGCAACAGCCACTCCTTGTCCATGTCTCTCTAGAAAATGCCCAAGAATCTGGACTCCATGGGAGACAGGCTTCTAGACCTTGGGGTGAGAGTGGAGGGGAGTGCTGGGAGTTCAGAATTACAGGTAGAGAATACATACAGTTTTATGCCTGGCAGGAGAGTGCCATGGCACCCTAGTAGGGGAAGGAGGTCTGGTTTTTATAGGGTCTCTTCCGTGGTATAAAATGGGAGGATGTTTGAACTCTGCTCTCTTGTTTGTAGAAAGTATACTATGAGACGTTCTCATGGGGGAGGGGACTCCCAGGCTCTTGGCGATGGATTTTGTGCCTATTGTTTTTATCCTTGGGGTTGCAGCTCACCTCAGCAGGGTTGATGTGCTTACTTCAACCTCTTTTGGCTCAGCTCCAAACCATCAGCTTACTTGCCAAACTTCTGTCCTTTAACTCTCCTTCTGGACGGGAGCCTCTGTGTAAAGCTGGCTCCAGTTGGCCATCTTGCCTCCACCCCGTTCCAGGTTGCCATCTGTTATTGAATTCTATTTAAATTTCATTGTTTTCTGAGAGTTAGCATTGTATGATTTCTATTTTTAAAATTTGTTAATGTGTGTTTTATGCCCCAGAATGTAGTCTATCTCAATGAATATTGTATATGACATGAGAGGAATGATGTATACTCTGTTGTTTTTGGATGGAGTAATGTATAGATGTCCATTATATTCATTGAATGTTGGTGTTGTTGAGATCAAGTATGTCTTTCCGGTTTTCTGCCAGCTTGATTTGTCCCTTACTACTAGAGGAATGTTGAGATCTGAAAATATAATATTCATCTATTTTTCATTACCACTTTATTAGTTTTGACTCATGTATTTTGTTACTCTTTTTAG
Organism: Nycticebus coucang; assembly: GCF_027406575.1. Lineage (NCBI taxonomy): Eukaryota > Metazoa > Chordata > Mammalia > Primates > Lorisidae > Nycticebus > Nycticebus coucang. Next base: position 89,912,435 of record NC_069804.1, read on the forward strand.
GTACATCATGGTAAGAATTGTTATGTCTTCTTGAAGAGTTGATGTCTTTATAATTGTGTAATTGCCCCTGTTTATCTGTGTTAACTCTCCTTGGACCGAAGTCTCCTGTCTCTGAAATTAATATAGCTACAGTTCCTTTCTTTTGATTATTGTTGTTAAATTTTCTCCATCCACTATCTTAATTTACTTGGGTCTTTATATTTAAACTAGGATTGTTTTTGTAGAAAACACATAATTGGGTCTCTTTTTTTTGGTAAAATTTACTCTGATAGTATGTCTTTTAATTGGTGCTTTAAACAATTGATGTTCATGGCAATTATTGATACAGTTGGTTTTATATATGCTTTATTTGCTAATGTTTATTATTTGTCACCCATTTTTCTTTGTTTCTATTTTTTACCTTTCACTCTGTTTTGACCTTTTTGGATTTAATTAAGCATTTTTTTATGATTCCATTTTCTCTCCTCCCTTAGAATGTCAGTTATAGTTTTCTTTTTCTTTTATCTTTTTGAGTAATGGCTTGCCCGAGAGTTCGTAATATATATTTACACCTAACATGAGTCCAATTAAAAATAATACTACACCACCTTACAGGTAGCACAAATACCTTTTAATGAGAAAATAATTCTAATTTCTCTTTTCCATCACCTGTATCATTCCTGGCTTTGATTTTCTTTATATAAAAGCATATACATATAAATACACACATACACACATACACATAGCATATTTAATTGACTACATTGTTGCTCTTCTTAGTTTGAAGGAACTTATCTGTTAGGTAAATTGAGAATAAGAAAAGTAAATGCTTTGATTTTACCTTCATTTATTTATTTTCCTTTGCCTTTAATTTCTCCATGTAGACCCAAGTTTCTGACCTTTATAATTTTCCTTTACTTTAAAGAATTTTTTCAAAGTAGGGCTACTGGCTACAAATTACTTCCATTTTTTCAACTTACTGATGTATAATTTACAAAACTTTATGTATTTAATGCATACAGGTGATTAAAATGATTACTTTTAATTATGAGTAAACACTAGTTGTATATATTTGTAGGGTACATGTGAAGTTTTGATATAAGAATACAATATGTATTAACCAAATAAGAGTGATTCGGGGTTCTATTACCTCAAGCACTTATCATTTCTTATGTTAGGAACATTCCATTTTCAATATTTTAATTATTTTAAAGTATACCTTCACTTATTTTTTATTATAGTCACTTTGTTGTGCTATCAAATATTCTCCATTCTACCTAATCATTTACCTATATTTTTGTACCCATTAACCACTCCCACTTCATCTCTCTTTCTCACTATACTTCCAAAGCTCAGGTTACAACCATTCCACTCTCTGACTCAATGAGATCAATTGTTTTAATATTTAACTTCCACATGAACAAGAACATGTGAGATTTGTCTTTTTGTGCTTGGCTTATTTCACTTGACATAATGTTCTCCAGTTCAATTCATGTTGTTATAAGTGGCAGGATTTTATTGTTTTTTGGTGGGTATGTAACATTTCATAGTGTGTATGTATCACAATTTCTTTATCTGTTGATGAACAATTTGATTACAAATCTTGGCTATATAAATAGTCTTGGAATAAACAAGGGAATAAAAAAAATATATATATATACATATATATTTTTTGAGACAGAGTCTCACTATGTCACCCTCGGTAGAGTGCCCTAGTGTCACAGCTCACAATAATCTCAAACTCTTGGGCTTAAATAATTCTCTTGCCTCTGTCTCCCAAGAAGCTGGAACTACAGGCACCCGCCACAATGCCCAGCTATTTTTTTAATTTTATTTATTTTTTTTTATTAAATCATAGCTGTGTACATTAATGTGATCATGGGGCACCATACACTAGTTTCATAGACCGTTTGACACATTTTCATCACACTGGTTAACATAGCCTTCCTGGCATTTTCTTAGTTATTGTGCTGAGACATTTACATTCCACATTTACTAAGTTTCACATATACCCTTGTAAGTTGCACCACAGGTGTAATCCCACCAATCCCCCTCCAGCTATTTTTTTTGTTGAAGTTTTCATTGTTGTTCATTTGGCCCGGGCCAGGTTCGAATCCGACAGCCTTGGTGTTTGTGGCCAGTGCCCTACTCACTGAGCTACAGGCACCACCATATATATCTTTTGATACAATTATTTTCTTTCATATATATGTATATACCTACCTATGGCAATGCTGGCTTATATGGTAGTTCTATCTTTAGTATTTATTTTTTTTTATTGTTGGGGATTCATTGAAGGTACAAGATGCATCACACACTGAGACCCCACCCACCTCCTTCCCTCTCTCTGCTCTTTGTTTCCCCCACTTCTCCCTCCTCTCTCTCTCTGCTTTCCACTTTCCCTACCCCACTGTGTCATTAATTGTCCTCAAATTAAGATTGAATACATAATATTCATGCTTCTCCATTCTTATGATACGTTACTAAGAATAATGTGTTCTACTCTCATTCAGGTTAGTACAAATGCTGTGAAGTCTCCATTTTTTTTAATGGCTGAATAATGTCCCATGGTATACACGTACCACAGTTTGTTAATCCATTCCTGGGTTGGGGGGCATTTAGGCTGTTTCCACATTTTGACAATTGTAAATTGAGCTGCAATAAACAGTCTAGTACAAGTGTCCTTACGATAAAAGTTTTTTTTTTTTTCTTCTTGATAGTAGCCCAATAATAAGATTACAGGATCAAATGGGAGGTCTAGCTTGAGTTATTTGAGGTTTCTCCATACTTCCTTTCAAAAAGTTTGTATTAGTTTATAGTCCCACCAGCAGTGTAAAAGTGTTCCTTTTTCTCTACTTCTGCACCAGCATCTGCAGTAAGATTTTGTGATGTGGGCCATTCTCACCAAGGTTAGATGATATCTCAGGGTGGTTTTGATTTGCATTTCTCTGATAATTAAGAATGATGAGCATTTTTTCATATGTTTTCTAGCCATTCATCTGTCTTCTTGAGAGAGGGTTCTGTTCATCTCTCTTCCCCATTGATGTATGGGATTATTGGCTTTTCTTCATGTGGATTAATTTTAGTTCTCTATAAATCCTAGTTATTAAGATTTTCATTTTTGATGAATCTCCATACTGTTATACATAGTGATTGCACTACTTTGCATCACCCCTAACAGTATATGAAGGTTCTCTTCAACACTTCCTCACTAGCACTCATTATTGCTTGTCTATTTGATAAAAGCCATTTTAACTAGTGTGAGATAGTATTTCATTGTATTTTTGATTGGCATTTCTCTGATGAATAACAATGTTGAACCATTTTACATATACCTGTTTTTGGCACCTTGTCAAAGATAGGTTCACTACACATGTGCGGATTTATTTCCAAGTTATCTATTTTGTTCCGTTGGTCTGTGTGTCTGTTTTTATGCCAGCACCATGTTGTTTTGATTACTTCAGCTCTGTAGTATAATTTAAAGTTAGTTAATGGGATTCCTCCAGTTTTGTTCTTTTTGCTCAGAATTGATCTAGTTATTCAGTGTCTGTTATTGCTCCATTGTAAGTATTAGGATTTTTTTTGTTTTGATTTTTGTGAAGAATGTAATTGGCATTTTGATGAGGATTGCATTTATTCTGTAGATTGCTTTGGGTAGTTTAGATATTTTAACAATGTTCATTCTCCTGATCCATGAGCATGGAATATATTTCCATTTTTTGTGTCACCTTCAATTTCCTTCAACATTATCTTACAGTTCTCATTATAGAGATCTTTTACTTCTTTGGTTAAGTTTATTGCTAAATATTTTATTTTATTTATAACTACTGAAATTGCAATTAGTTCTTTATTTATTTTTCAATTTGTTTACTGTTGGCATATAGAAATTATATTGATTTTTGTGTACTGATTTCATATCCTGCAAACTTACTGAAATTTCTTTTCAGTTCTAACAGACATTATGTGAAGTCTTTAGGTTTCTCTAGATATAAGATCTTACCATCTGCAAACAAGAATTATTTGACTTCTTTTCTAATTTGAATGTCCCTTTTCCCCATCTCTTGTGTGACTGTTTTACCTAGAAATTTTCATACTATGTGTGAAAAGTGAGCATCCTTATCTTGTTACAGATCTTAGATGGAAGTCTTTCCATTGTTATCTGTTTAGTATGATGATAGCTATGTGTCTGTTATATATGGCTTTTTTCATGTTGAGGTAATTTCCTTCTATACTCAGTTTTTTGAGAGTATATTTTAAACATTCCTGTAACGAATCCCACATGGTTATGATGAATAATCTTTTTAAGGTATTATTGAATTCAGTTTGATAGTACTTTTGGGGAATTTTTCATCTATGTTTATCAAAATTATTGCCTCATAGTTTTTTTTTTCCTGTGTTTTTGTCTGATTATCAAGGTGATACAGATCTCCTAGAATGAATTTGGGAATAATCTCTCCTTCATTTTTGAGAAGAGTTAAAGTAAGATTGATATTAGTTCTTATTTGTCTTTGTATTTCAAATTAATATGAGGGTACAAAGTTTTAGGTTATATTGTCTTTGTTTCCAAGGTAAAGTTCAAGTTGTAAAAACAGCCCTTCACCCAGGGGACAAGCTGAACATCCTCGCAATGTGCACATTATGTGAGATTCTGCCAACTTTCCACCAATCATCTTCCCCACTCCCCCCTCCCTCCTTATTCTGCTCCTTTGTTATACTATATTTGTGTTTTATAGTTTGTCTGAGCATTATGTTGTTTATAATTGTTTTCATATTAGTATTGAGTACATTGAATGTTCAATTTCCCATTCTTGAGATACTTTGCTAGAAAAATACGTTTCAACTCGATTCAAGTAATCATAAAAGATGTAAAGTCTCCATCTTTTTATGGCTGAATAGTATTCCATGGTACACATATAGCACAATTTGTTAATCCATTAATGGGTCGATGAGCATTTGGGTTGCTTCCACAACTTAGCAATTATGAATTGAACTGAAATAAACATTGTTCAAATGTCTTTGTGCTAAAATTATTTGTGTTCTTTTGGGTAGTACCTAGTAATGGGACTATGGGATCAAACTAAAGGTCAACTTTTAGTTCTTTGGGAGTTCTCCATACTTCTCTCCATAGAAGTTGTATTAGTTTGCAATCCCACCAGTAGTGAAGAAATATTCCCTTATCTCCACATCCACACCAGCATCTGCAGTTTTGGAGATTTGTGATGTGGGTAATCTTACTGGATTTAGGTGATAGCTCACAGTGGTTTTGATCTTCATTTCTCCGATGATTAAATATGATGAGCATTTGTCTGTCATCTTCAGAGAATTTTCTGTTCAAGCCTCTTGCCCACTTATAACAGGGTTGTTTGCTCTTTCCTTGTTCATGAATTTGAGTTCTCTTTAGATTCTAATCATCAGGCCTTTGTGAGATTCATAATATGCAGAAACCTCCCATTCTGAAGGTTGTCTGTTTGATTTGTTTGTCATTCTCTTTGTTGTGCAGAAGCTTTTTAGTTTTATCAAATACCAGTTATTTATTTTGGGAGTGGCTGAAATTGCCAGGGGTTCTCACTCATAATTTTTTCCCCCAGGCTAGTAATCTATGAGAATTTTCCCTCACACTCTCTTCTAGAATTTTTATTCATAATATTAAAAATGAAGACTATATGTTTTTCTTATTTGATGCAAAAAAGGCTTTTAATTATATCCAGCATCCTTTCATGATAAAAACACTCAAGAAAATAAGTTTTTGGGGGGTCATTTCTTAAACTAATAAAGGCCATCTACAGCAAACCCACAGCAAATATCATATCAAATTGAGTAAAACTTAAAACATTTCTACTCAGGTCTACGACTAGACAAGGATGTCCACTGTCAGCACTGCTATTCAGCATAGTGCTAGAAGTTCTAGCTATTGCAATCTGGCAAGAGAAGGCAATCAAGGGTATTCACATGAGGTAAGAGAAAGTCACACTCTATTTCTTTGAGGATGACATAATCTTATACCTTGAAAAGACCAGGGACTCAACTACAAAGCTCTTAAAACTGATCAAGGAACATAGCAGTGTCTCATGATACAAAATAATTACCTGCAAATCAATAGTCTTCATATATGCCAACAGTTAATCTGAGAATAAAAATCATAGTCTCTATTTCTTTTACAGTAGTGCCAAAGAACATGAAAAACCTGGTAATATATCTAACAAAGGACATGAATGATCTCTATAAAGAGAACTATGAAACCCTGAGAAAAGAAACAGTAGAAGACATTAACAAATAAAAGAATATACCATACTCGTGGCTGCAAAGAACCAATATTATTAAAATGTCCATACTACTCAAAGCAATCTAAAGATTTAGTGCAATTCCTCTCAAAGCACTAATGTAATACTTTAAACAACTTGAAAAAATAGTACTTTGCTTCTTAGAAACCATAAATAACCCCAAATATCCAATGCAATTCTTAAAAATAAAAAAAAATTTGGAGGCGTCACGTTACCAGATTTCATCTTATACTACAAGTCTATAATGATCAAAATAGCATGGAGCTGGCACAAAAATAGAGACATAGATCTACGAGTTAGAATAGAAAATATAGAGATTAACCCAGCCACATATTGTGATAGACCTGACAAACATCTACTGGGGAAAAGAATCTTTATTTAACAAATTATACTGGGAGAACTTGTTAATAACGTAGAAGATTAAAACTGGGCCCACATACTTCATCATTGACAAAAATTGATTATTACTGGATAAAAAAATTAAATTTAAGTTACAAAACAATTTTCAGAGAAGTTTCTTCTCATGTATTTTGCCTACTTATAAATGGGGTTGTTTGATTTTTCTTGTCAATTAGATTGAATTCTCTATATATTCTAGCTATGAGCCCTTTGCCAGATTCATAGCACTCAAATATCTTCTCCCATTCTGAAGGCTGTCAGTTTGCTTTAGCTGTTGCATTCTTAGCTATGCAGAAGATTTTTAGTTTGGTCATGTCTTATTTCTTTATTTCTGGAGTTTCTGAAATTGCCAAAACATCTTCTTCATAACCTCTTTTCATGGACTGACAGTGTTCTTAATTTTTTCCTACAAATTTCTTCTAATTTCCCACAATTGCTGTGCCTGGCCAGCAGCAGAATGACAAGAACTCCTCTTTGCCCAGTGGCTCAATCCTGGTCATTGGGCTCTGTTCAAGATCACTCACTCATCCAAGCTCTCACAAGGAATTCCAGCAAGTGCCCAGATCCAAAAATAAACAAATAAAATAAAATAAAATAAAATAAAATAAAATAAAATAAAATAAAATAAAATAAAATAAAATAAAACCTACAGGGCAGGCTATCTCTGTCTGAAAATCACCACCAAACTTGTTTGCTTCTGCCAACATGGAAGCACTCGCCTTCTGTGTCAGTTCACCACTGCTCCCAGTGTCTTCATTGGCTCTTGGCATCTCCTGCTGTCTCCATGTGCCCCCAGTGCAATATTTCTGGGCAGGGCCTACTAGTCAGAGGTGGCTGGACTCCTTTCTGCATGATCTCACCACACGTGGCTGCAAGAAGCTGTCTCTAGTCCACCATCTTACTCCACCCCTTTATGAGCTATTACTTTAAGCATATAACAAGTCTGATTACAAAGAAACACAAAGAGAAATTTAACAGAAATTTTCCACTTTAACTCTATTCCCACCCCAATTTTTTTCCTTTTTTTTTGCAGTTTTGGCGGAGACCAGGTTTGAACCCACCCCTTCCAGTATATGGGGTCAGTGCCCTACTCCTTTGAGCCACAGGCGCCGCCCTTCCCACCCCAATTTCTAACTTTTTGTTGTTTCATCTATGCATTTTTAGAGTATCTATATCCCAAATATTTATTATAGTTATTTTTCATATGTTTGTGTTTTAGTGCTGCTACTCAAGGTATAAGTGTTTTGGGCACAGTAGACTGAAATTCCAGCAATAGAGCATTCTTTATTTGTGTACTTACCAATGAGCTGTATACCTTCAGATTATTTCTCCCAGTTCATTATTTTTTTTTATTTTGAAAAACAGCTTTTATCATATATTATTAGGTCTGGTGTTGATGAAATTCCTAGATTTTATTTGTCTAGGAGGGTATTTCTCTTTTATGTTTGAAGGATATTTTTTGTAGGATATGATATTCTAGAGTTAAATTTTTTTGTTTGTTTTAGTTTTAGTACTTTGACTATGTCACGTCACTTTCTCCTGCCCTGAACATTTTCCACTGAGATATCTACTGCCAGATGTATTGGAGCTTTTTCTGTGCTTTAGTTTTTTATTTTTCTTTTCTTTTTTTTTTTTTTTTTTGCAGTTTTTTTGGCTGGGGCTGGGTTTGAACCCACCATCTCTGGCATATGGGGTCGGCGCCCTACACCTTTGAGCCACAGGCGCCACCCAGTTTTTTCTTTTTCTTTTCTTGTTTGTCTTAAGACTTTTTTGTTTGTTTGTTTGTTTGCAGTTTTTGGCCAGGGCTGGATTTGAACCTGCCACCTCCGGCATGTGGGGCCCGTGCTCTACTCCTCTGAGCCACAGGTTCCGCACCCAAGACTTTTTTTTTTTTTTCACTGTTGGGGATTCATTGAGAGTACAAGAAACCAGGTTACATTGATTGCATTTGTTAGGTAAAGTCCCTCTTATAATTGTGTCCCCACCTCAAAAGGTGTGTCATGCACCAAGACCCCCACTCCCCTCCTTCCTTCCCTCTCTCTGCTCTTCCCGTCTCCCATTCCCTCCCTCCCAGAGTTTTTTTAAATAATTACCTTTGGGAGTTTGATTATCAAATGCCTCGAAGTAGTATTATTTGATGTACATCTGCTTGGTGCTCAATGACCTTCTTGTACCTGAATATTGATAACTTTCTCTAGGTTTGGAACATTCTCTGTTATTAGTATTTTAAAATAAGCTGTCTTTTTTTTGACATATGGGTGATTTATATTTTACTTTTAATGTCCTCAGAGTTGAATATTGTTATGCAAAATTATGATATAAAGGTAAAAGCTGACACCACAATTGATGTGAAGTGGAATATTAATTTTTAAAAGTTATAATTTTATTTTTTAAAATTTCAGAATATTAGGGGATATGTATGTTTTGTTTACATACCTTATTTGCTTATAGATTGAGCGAAAGTTATAAGTGTGGCCTTCATCCTGATAGTGTTCACTGTACCCAAAGGTGTGAATTTACTCATCCCTTCCTCCTTTTCCCCAGCTTGATTTTTATTGAGGTTTACTTCCATATGTGCATGTATGTTTTGATCAATAAGTTCCAATTTGGTGTTGAGTACATGTTTTTGTTTCTCTGTTCTTGTGATGTTACACCTAGAATAATGGTTTCCAGTTCCCTCTAGGTTGCCTGAAATGATACTAGATCACTATTTTTTTAATGGATGAGTAGCACTCCACAGTATGCATATACCACACTTTATTACTCCATTCATGTATTAGTAAGCATTTGGGTTGTTTCCACGTCTTTGTTGTTTGATTATTTCTTGCTGATTTGCTCAATTTCTTTGTAGGTTCTGGTTATTAGTTTTTCATCAAATGTATAAAATGCAAATATTTTCTTCCATTCTGTGGGTTCTCTGTTTACTCTTTTGATTATGTCCTTGGCTGTGCAGAAGCTTTTTAATTTGATAAGGTCTCATTTATTTAATTTTGTTGTGGTTGTGATTGTTTTGGATGTATTTTTCATGAATTCATTGCCTAGGCTGATATCTATCAGAATTTTTCCAATGTTTTCCTCTAGGATTGTTATAATCTCCTGCTTTAGGTTTAAGTCTTTCATCCACTGTGATTCACCACATAAATATATGGAAAATGAAAGACCATATAATTCTGTTAATTAAGCCATAAAAAACATTTGACAAAATTCAGTATCTTTTTATGATAAGAATAATCAGCAAAATCAGAATATATGGGACATTCCTCAAAATTATAAGGCTAAGGTGGAGCAAAATTGCAGACTAGGGACATCTGTGCACCAGTCACTTTTGGTGAGAATGGGGAGAGAGGACTCCAGCCGCCTCTGACTCCAGCTACATCTGGGTGGAGTGTCCTGTCCAGAAAAATTACTTTGCTCCAGGGGCACCGTGAGATAACAGAGGACTCCAGGAGCCAAGAAGGATGTCAGGAGCAGTGGAAGACAAGCAAAGAAGGTGAGTGCCTTGGTGATGCAGGGGCCAGCTAGCCCTCTGGTGGAGGGCTAGAGACAGTGAAGGCCTGTCCTGCAGCCTTGGTAGGGCTTAACTGAAAGAGTAAACTTGAACTGCACCTGGCGTCTGAGAGTGAACTACCAGGTGGGTGGAACCCCCATTAGTTCAGTTACTGGTAGGGCATCACCACTGTGGGAGGGACTCCTGGGAGGTACAGCCGGCAAGGTCACAATATGTTGATGGCTCTCATATGCCTCTCCTTGGGGTGAGTTGGGTGGCTCCTGCACCCTCAGAAAAGCCCCCTTTTGGCCAAGGAGCACTGCTCAGAAGGTCAAGGCATGTATCCTAATAAGTTTGGTGAAAGCTTCAGGCTCCCAACGTTGTGAGGTTTGAATGCTAGTGAAGCAACAAAGCCTTGTTTGAAGGCAAATAAATCAGGAATTGAAACTGGGTCTCCTTTGCAACTCTATAGTGGCTTCCAGCCTCCATCTTATACAGCAGAATCAGAATGCATGTTTTGCATCTCCTAACCACAAGGTACCACCTGGTGTCAAGGAAATTTATTGCAATATATGTATGTATGTATGTATGTATGTATGTATGTATGTATGTATGTATGTATGTATATTAGTCTATTTTTCTAATATTTTAAAAAAATTATCAGTTTTGTTTGTTTTGCTGCATTTGAAGTTTTACATTTTTACTTTCTTCAATATAAGGGGTTACATGCTGTGGCATGGATTTTTCTCTTTCTTTCTTTTCTATTTCTATTCTTTTGTCCTTTTTTATGGGTATTTTATACTTTTCTCATCTTTCCCTCAAAATTTCTCAAAAAACTAACATATCCCTCTTTTTTACATTTTATATAATTTCATTTTAAATTTATTTATCTATTGTTATTTTTATTATTATTTTATATTCATGGTCTCTTTTGTTTTATTTCATTCTGTACTCTATTTATGGGACAGAGCCTTGCTCTTAGACCATGGCTGGGGTGCCATGGCATTGATAGAGGGTGTCCTTCTAGCTTTTGACTTTCAAAGAACTATATTGGTATGTCCCCAATGTACACACTGCTGATTTTCTTCTCTAATTGGTAGAGGTGGAGTCTTTCTTTTGCTCAGACCAGTAAGGAGCTCTTGACCTTGAAAGACCCACAATCCTAGCCCCCCAGAGTCCCAGAATTGTGGGTGTTGGTTAAAACACCCTAACCCAAACCACCGTTATGCCTGACTTTGTCTTTCTCTCCTTATTGTTTCCTTTTTAAGTTTTTACTTACATCCTTTTTCTCTCTTTTTTCTTTCCACCCTTCTTGTTCTTTACTCTTCTCTTCCTTTTGGCCCAATACAAAAATGTCACTTCGAAACTTAAGCACAGAGACAAGAAAATTTAAAGAGAAGGAGGAAGTGAGAAGAAAAAATAGGGAAGGAATGAGCAGAAAGAAAACATATATGATAAAGAACCAACAAAGAAATTCTGGCAACATAAAAGCTGGAACAGATCAACCACCCCAAAGGATCATGAGGTAGCTACCACAGAGGATCCCACCTATAAAGAAATTATAGAAATGACAGAGGGGAATTTAGGGTATCAATGGAAAAAATAGTGAAGAGAATTGAAGGGGAAGTGGAAAGTCATCAAAGGATATACAAAAACTGACCCAAGAAATGAATGAAAGACACAATGAAATTAGAAAGGCTATGTTGTAGCTCTAGGAATTGAAGGGGTCACTCAGAGAACTTAAATATGCAGTAGACTGTAACAATAGCAGAGTAGACCATGGAAATAAAGAATTTCAGAGCTCGAGTTTAAGGCTCTTAATCTAACCCAGGCATGTAAACAAGCAGAAGAGAATAAAAGCAAAAGCAGCACTTAGATAGTTATAGATATCCCTGCAGGGGAAGAAGAATGACTCAAAAGAATGGAAATGCTACAGAAGAACATCATAAATGGTAATCTCCCAAGCTTATCCAAAGATTCCAATACACTCCCTTTAAATGGATATTGTGCTTTGATTTGTCTTAACACAAGCAGAGCATATTGAAGACACATTTTATTAAACCTGGTTATGGGGAAAATCAAAAAGAATATTTTTCAATTGAAGAAAGTACCAATTGACATACAGGGGCACATGCATCAGTGTTACGGTGGACTTTACAGATAAAAATTTTCAAATAAGAAGAGAGTGGTCATATACCTTTACATTCTTAAAAATTAAAAACAAAACAATTTTTAGCCCAGAATTCTGTATCCTGCTATACTAAGCTTCAGAGACAAGAGACAAGCAAACTTAAATATGCAGTAGACTATAAAAATAGCAGAGTAGACCATGGAAATAAAGAATTTCAGAGATCGAGTTTCTCCTCCTTCTCTTTAAGCTTCATTTTCAATGGAGAAATCATATCTTTTAATGACATGCAAACATTCAGGAAATTTACCACTATAAGACCAACTCTTCATAGAAATATTCAGACCAGTTCTCCACACTGACCATCACAATGGACCACCAATAAAGTAGACATTCAGAAACTAAAAGACAATGCATAGCTTACATATGGCACAAAAGATAGAACTTGCAATTTTTTTTCACAAAATAAGATGAATAGAACTCCACCATACTTATCAATACTCTCAATAAACGTGAATGGCTTGAATTCCTCACTGAAGAAGCACAGGTTGGCTGACTGGATAAAAAAGCACAATCCATCTATATTTTGTCTCCAGGAAATAAACCTAACCTTGAAGGACAAAACAATACTCAGTGTGAAGGGTTGGAAGATAATGTTTCAGGCAAATGGAAATCAGAAAAGAGGGATCCCAATCTTATTTTCAGATCCAAGCCCATTAAAGCCAATTAAGTGAAAAAAGTCAAAGATGATCTCTACCTACTGGTCAAGGAGAGAATACAACAAGAGGACATTTCATTCTTAAGATATATTCAACCAATTTAAACGCCCCCATATTTATGAAATGAACAATAATTGATCTGAACAATATGATATACTACAAAGCCATAATAGCTAGGAAATTTGGCATCCATCCCAAAATAATTGGACAGATCCTTCAAACAGAAACTAAACAAAGAAACAAGGGACCTAAATGCAACCCTGGAACAACTGGGCTTGATAGACATATATAGAACATATCATTCCAAAGCTAATGAATATATGTTCATCTCATCAGTCCATGAATCAAACTCCAAAAAGGATATGCTAAAATAAATAAAATGTCCAACAAAATTAAATGACTTTGAAATTATACATGTATCTATTCACACAAAGGAACAAAGGTGGAACTTAATTCCCCCAAAAAATTTCATTCCCTTGGGCGGCACCTATGGCTCAGTGAGCAGGGTGCCAGCCCCATATACCGAGGGTGCTGGGTTTAAATCCAGCCCCGGCCAAACTGCAACAAAAAAATAGCCGGGCGTTATGGCGGGCACCTGTAGTCCCAGCTATTTGGGAGGCTGAGGCAGGGGAATCGCCTAAGCCCAGGAGTTGGAGGTTGCTGTGAGCTGTGTGATGCCACAGCACTCTTCTGAGGGTGACAAAGTGAGACTCTGTCTCTACCAAAAAAAAAAAATAAATCATTCCCACACAAAAAGAACAACAACAAACAATCTTAAGTTGAATGACAGTATGACAGTTGGGTCAAGGAGGAGATGAATAAGGAAATTATTAGATTCCTTGAATTCAATGGCAATGAATCCACAAGCTACCAAATCCTGTGGGATATTGGAAAAGCAGTCCTAAGAGGGATATTTATTGCATCAGATACCTATATCTAAAAAACAAAAAAAGCACACATCAAAAATCTAATGAGAGGAATTCTGGAAAGAAAGCCAACTGGTAGCAGCCCTTGGCAGAGGCTTCTGACCAGAGGGAGAAAAACTGGACAGAATCAAATTCTATGAAGCAAAAGGTGGGAAGCTGAGCCAAGAAAGAAGTTCGGCAGGCTGTAACTCCAAGGAAAAGCACTCAAGAAAACAAATTACAGGTACAAAGCCTGACCAGAGGATGAAAGACCCCCTCCCCCAAGCAGGAGACCCATGCAGGCTATCCATAAGAGATCAGGGAACAGAAGGCCTCTCATTTTATCTCACTGGAGAGAGCTGCTAAACACCAGATCTCTTTCTGCAGGGAGGTCCCACTTATGAACCTAGACAACACCTGGTGAGGCATAAAATTGAACAGATATTTCCCCCCACAAGCCCAAACTTGCAGTCCATCCTTCCCCACTCACATTGCAGTCTGAAGTCCTATGCCCTGCAAAACACAGAGTGTTTGGTCTTTCCCTGAGAGAGATCTGGTTATAGTGTGGGCTGCCAACCATCAGGAAGGAATCCATGACTAACGGGGAAGAAAGAGAGTGTGGGAAGAAAGGGACCTTCAGTGGTAGGAGGAGCAGTCCCCTGGTTATGACTGTGCCTGGTCAGTGGTGGTGTTGACCCTCAGTTCAGGCTGTGTCTGGCAGGACGAGGTACAGAACCCTTGGCTCTGATGGCACTCACAGTGGGAAAATGGTTGTCCTGTGTTGACTGAGTTCAGCAGGCAGGGCTGGTCCCCAACCGCTGCTGGGACTGTGAACAGAGGCTTGCCAGGCGTGGACTAAGACCTGAGGACAAGGGCCTGTTCCCCTGACTCTAAAAGAACCCTTCAGCAGAGGCTTTCCAGGTGTGAACTAAGATTTGAAGGCAAGGGCATGGTCCCCTGTCTCCAGCGGGGTGGTGAGTAGAGGACTACCAGGTGAGGACTGAGACCTGCAGGCAGAGAGTGGTGCCCTAACTCCAACACAGCCTGCAAACAGAGGCTTGCCAGGCAGTGAACTGAGACTGGCAGGTGGGGGTGTGTTCCCCTGACTTCAACTGGTCTGAGAAGCAGAGGCTTACTCTGTGTGGACTGAGACTGGTGGGCGGGAGCGTGGATCCCTGGCTCCAATTGTGCTGTTGGAGACCCTTGGATCTCTGTCTGTTGCACATAGATTGAGCTGCCTGAAACAATTTAATTGGAACTCGTGCCTGTGGCTGTCCACTCAGGGACATTCTGAGGTTGAACTTTAAAGTTCTGAAGTGGAAAAGAACTAAAGGGTGGGGACTGGGCACCACAGCTGTTTGTATCTATTCACAGCCGAATTTAAAGCCAATACCATGGCTTCTTAGGATAAGGGTAGAGGTTGGCTGATATCAAAACAGAGCTAGCTTGTGCTATCTCACCAAGTAGGTCCTCAGAGTCTACAGCAAAAACTCTGAAAGGGCCATTTGTAAGGTTGTAGGAGATAAACCACAATCACAAAGCCTAGAGCTTTGGTAAGGAGCTATCTCTATTACCTGGGAACTGCAATTCAATCTCACCCTATCAGTTCTAATAACCAAATGGTGGAAAATAAGCATGGTGTGGACCCAACAAAAGAATTCTGGCAACATGAATAAACAGAGTAGATCAACTCCTGCAAATAATGAAAAAGGAGATACAACTGAATATATCATGCATAGACAAATGGCTTCAATGTCAGAAGTCCAATTCAGAATATGGATCACAAATAAGATAAATAAAATGGAAGAAAAGATAGAAATTGAATTTAAAAGAGTAGATCTAAAGTTGTCTCAAGAAACTAATGAATTCAAAGAAAAACTCAGCAAATATATGGACATAATGAGAAAAGAGATAGCAGACATCAAAGAAATGATAAAGTTAATTAATGTAGAATATAAGTGTCTTAACACAATAACTACGAAAATGCCAGGTAGGCTATGTTAACCAGTGTGATGATAATATGTCAAATGGTATATAAAACCAGTGTATGTTGCCTCATGATCGCATTAATGTACACAGCTATGATTTAATAAAAATAATAAGAAATAAATAAAAAGAAGACATTAGTTGAGGAGCTCCAAAATAGAGTAGAATCCCTCAGCAATAGAGCTGGCCAGGCAGAAGAAAAGATCTCTGAAAACAAAGACAAAGTTTTTGAACGTTTCCAAATGCTCAAAAAAGCAGACAAGTGGAGTGGAAAAACTGATCATTCCCTGAGAGAGTTGTGGGATCATTTCAAAAGAGCAAACATTTGTCTTATATAAATTCCCAAAGGAGAAGAGGATGGTCCTAAAGGTACAGATGCTCTCCTACAAGAGATTTTGGAGGAGAATTTCCCAAGCATTGTAAGAGATACAGAACTTCAGATAGACAGTTTCAGAACCTCAGTAGGACTCAAAACAAATAAAGCATGTCCTAGACACATTGTGATTAACTATAGCAAAGTTGAGATGAAGGAGAAAATCCTGCAAGCAGCCAGATGTCATAAAAGCACCACCTACAAAGGTAGACATATCAGAATGACTACAGATCTCTCAATCAAAACCTTTCAAGCCAGAAGAGGATGGTCATGGACCTATAATCTCCTAAAACAAAACAACTTTCATCCCAGGATCCTGTATCCAGATAAGCTGAGTTTTATTTGTTATGGAGAAATCAAATACTTTAATGACATACACATGTGGAAAAAAGTTTTCATAACTAGAGCACCATCCTCCACAACAACCAGCACAATGGTCTATCTCCAAGGTAAACTCACCTAGGAATTTTTGAGCAAAACCCACTTCCACAGTGGTGAAAGGATTAAAAATGCCCACTGGACATCCAAAAATCATGACACCCAAAACACAACCAGGCTTATCAATTCTCTCAATTAATGTGAATAGTTTAAATTGTCTTCTAAAGAGGCACAAGTTTGCTGACTGAATACATAACCTTAGACTAAATATCTGCTGTATAGAAGAATCTCATCTTACATTAAAGGATAAAAGTAGACTCAGGGGAATGGATGGACTTATGGACTTCTATAATACAGGCAACTGGAAACAAGAAAAATCAGGGGTTGCAATTTTAGTTGCAGATACAATTGGTTTTAAAGCAGCAAAGGTAAAGATAAGGATGTGAAGTACATATTTATCAAAGGAAAAACCCCAAATGAAAAGATTTTGATAAAAATCTTTGATTAAAATTTATGAATCCTACC
Organism: Nycticebus coucang; assembly: GCF_027406575.1. Classification (NCBI taxonomy): domain Eukaryota; kingdom Metazoa; phylum Chordata; class Mammalia; order Primates; family Lorisidae; genus Nycticebus; species Nycticebus coucang. Next base: position 89,929,595 of record NC_069804.1, read on the forward strand.
AGAATGCTTCTCAATTTATAAAGTAAACCCTAAGGGATATGAACAACTTGATATCTTCCTGAACTATAATAGTTGGAGATTTTAATACCCCTTTGAAAATTATGGACAGATCCTCCAAGAAGAAACTAAACAAAGAAATATTAGATTTAAACCTGACCCTAGAACAAATGGAGTTTACAGAACTGTACAGAACATTTCATCCTAATAAAACTGAATATACATTGTTCTCATAAGCCCATGGGTCATCCTCCAAAATAAGTCATATCCTATGACACAAGTCTAACCTCAGCAAATTTAAAAGTGTAGAAATTATTTCTTGTATCTTTTTGGACCATCTTGGAATAAACATTGAATTCAAAAGCAACAGGAATCTTCATACTCAGACAAAGTCATGGAAACTAAATAATTGTAGGCTGGATGATAGCTGGGTCAATGACGAGATTCAGAAAGAAATCATCAAATTTTTGGAACAAAATGATAATGAAGACACAAATAATCAAAACCTATGGGATACTACAAAGGCAGTTCTAAGAGGGAAATTTATAGCATTGGAAGCCTTCCTCAAGAAAACAGAAAGAGAGGAAGCCAAAAACTTAATGAATCTCAAACAACTGGAAAAGGAAGAATATTCCAACCCCAAACCCAGCAGAACAGAAATAACCAAAATTAGGGCAGAATTAAATGAAATTGAAAACAAAAGAATCATTCAGAAGGTCAACAAAACAAAAAGTTGTTTTTTTGAAAAGATTAATAAAATTGACAAACCTTTGGCCAATCTAACCAGAAATAGAAAAGTAAGATCTTTAATACTGTCTATCAGAAATGATAAAGGAGGGGGAGGAGGCAAGATAGCTGACTGGAGGCAGCTTTACACAGAGGCTCCCATCCAGAAGGAAAGTTAAGGGACAGAAGTTGAGCAAGAAAGTTGATGGTTTGGAGTTGAGCCAAGGGAGAAGATTGAAGTGCACTCATCACCCCTGCTGAGGTGAGCTGCAACCCCAAAGAAACAAACAATAGGTACAAAAACCATTGCCAAGCGGATGGGAGCCCCCTCCCCCATGAGAACAGCTTGCAGTATACATTCTACAAACAGTATACATTCTACAAACAAGCAAGCAGAGTTCAGATCTCCTCCTATTTTATTCCATGGGAGAGACTCTTTAAAACCGGAACTCCTTCTCCAGAGGGGACCCACTTGTGTGCCATCTCACTCTCCCACCAGGAATAAAACTGAACATATACACTACCAGCAATTCTCAACTCCCAGCACTACCCTCCACTCTCACCCCATGGTCTGGAAGCCTGTCCTCCATGGACTCCAGATTTGTCAGGATTTTCTTGAGAGGTGTGGGCAGCTCATGGGCTATTACAATTCTGTGCTGAATCAGCGGCATGGATGGAAAGCAGAGACTGTGGAGTGAGGCAGCCACACAGGAGTGGGAGAGATGGTGCCCCATGATGCAGTGCAGCAGTGGCTGGGCAGGAACAAATGGGCTTAAATCCCTGGTGATGTTTTGGAGAAAATTTTACCCCCTCTTTTAGCAAGCAGAGGGAGCCAGACTCTTCTCCAGTGGTGGCCATGGGCGGAACAGATCTGGGGTGGAAACGCAGGCCTTGTGAGCAAAGGGTATGCCTGAGGCAGTACCTGCCCATGCGGGGTGGCAGGGACAGAGAATAGAATCAGTGTGTGCAGAGAGGCGGCATACTCCCAGGGTGGGGCTGAGTCAGAATTGCTGCCTTTGTGAGCCCAAGATGCAACCGGCCCCCAGGGGAGCATAGCTGGGGCAAAAGCAGATGTGGAAGCAGCATCAGCCCAGGGAAGGGCAGGAACTGAGAGCCTTTTGTGAGTTCTAACCATGCCTGCACCAACACAGAATGCACAGAGACAAAGATGCCAGCTCCATGAGAATTGGTGCAGTGGCAATGGCACAGGGCGGGGCTGACTTTCAGTTTATGTGAACTCAAATAGCACCTGGCCCACAGGGAAATATAGCTGGGACAGAAATGAAAATTCTGTGACAATATAAGTGGCAGCAATATCAATCGAGGATGGGGCTGGAACAGAGTGAAACTCCCCAGCCTCCAATAAGCACCCAAGGTTGTCCAGCTTTGCTCCCCCTGCTGGCTGGTGGCAGAGTGTGGCAACTTGGTCAAGGAGACATAGATTTCCTAGTGACTCAGGCAGGCTCAAACCCCTGGTGCATCTGCTCATTGGACCAAACTGGGTCACAGTTCTGAAAGGTTAACAGTGACTGGGCGTGACAGAGGTGCAAGGTGGGGAAGGAGATATCAACCTTCCCAGACTAATTCCTTTGCTGATTGGGTCCCTTTGACTCCATGGAGTACCAGAGAGCGTCATACTCGAGCTGCCAGCAGAACCCTGCTATCTAGTTGTTGGAGACCATTTGAATTCTCCCAATTTAGACTGGGTGCTGAATGGGGCAATTGATTTGGAATTCTTGACCTGGGTCAATCACCCAAAGACCCTCCAAGTTGGTACATTGGTTGTGTTGTGTGAAGGTTTGATTTTCCTTTTCCAGTTTTTGCCCATGGGGGACAGAGTGTCTTATTTGCTTGTATTTCTCCACAGCTGAGACTTTAACCCAGAGTTACTGATTCACTATGATTGCACAGAGATCAGCTGAAAATAACAGAGCCACCTAGCCCCACCACATCAAGCAGGTCCCCAGTACAGGCCATAATACTGTACAGGTCCTTTGCAAAGCTGTAGGGGAAAAGGTACAGACACCAGTCCCAGCTCTTAGACAAAGGGCTGATTAATTACGACTCCAGGAGCCCCTAATCCAATTTCACCTTATCTGCTCATCTAGCTAAACTGTGAAAAATAATCACAGGGCAAAATCAGCAGAAAAACTCTGGCAACATGAATAATCAGAGTAGATCACCAACCGCAAGGAATGACAAGCTGTACACACCAGAAGATACCATTCATAAGCAAATGGATGACATGTCAGAAATTGAATTCAGAATTTGTATGGCAAATAAGATTAACAGAATGAAGATAAAGTTGGAATTAGAAAATTAGAAAGTTGTATCAAGAATTCAATGAATTCAAAGACAAAATGACCAAAGATTTTGACACATTGAGGCAAGAACTTGCAATCCTCAAAGATCTGAGAAATACAGTAGAATCCCTCAGTAACAGAATGGAGCAGACAGAAGAAAGGATTTCTGACATTGAAGAAAAAGCTTTTGAATGCTCCCAGATGCTCAAAGAGGAAGAGAAATGGAGAGCAAAACCAGATCATTATCTCAAAGATCTCTGATACAATTGGAAGAATACTAATATTTGCCTTATAGGAATTCCTAAAGGTCACGAGGTTGCTTAGAAGGCCCAGATGCTCTACTCCAAGAAATAATTTTGGAGAACTTCCCAAACATCATGCAAGATACTGAAATTCAGATAGCTGAAATTTCAGAACCCCAGCATGACTTAACCCAAATAAAGCATCTTCCAGACACATTATATTTAACTTCACCAAAGTTAACCAGAAGGAGAAAATTCTGCAAGCAGCCAGACATAAGAAAAATATAACCTACAAGGGGAAGAACATTAGAATGACTGCAGATCTCTCTGCTGAAACTTTTAAGCTAGAAGAGGGTGGTAATTTACCTTTAACCTCCTAAAACAAAATAAATTTCAAACCAGGATCCTGTATCCAGTGAAACTGAGTTTCATTTATGATGGAGAAATTAAATACTTTAATGACATTCACATGTTGAAGAAATTTGCCATAACTAAACCACCTGTCCAGGATCTTCTCAAATCTATCCTCCATAATGACCAGCACAATCCTCTACCACCAAAGAAAACCCACTCAGAAAGTTTTTTTTTTTTTTTTTTTTTTTTGCAGTTTTTGGCTGGGGCTGGGTATGAACCCACCACCTCCACTGGATGGGGCCAGTGCCTTACTCCTTTGAGCCACAAGTGCTGTCCCACTCAGAAACATTTGATCAAATTCCAACTTCCACAGTGTGAAAGGATTAAAAATATCCACTGGACTTTCGAAAAATTCGATACCCCAAATTCTACCATGCTTATCAATATTCTCAGTTAATGTGAATGGTTTAAATAGTCCTCTAAAGAGGCACAGGTTGGATGACTCGATACAAAAACTCAGACCAGATAGCTGCTGCATAAAAAAATCAAATCTTACCTTAAAAGATAAACATAGACTCAGGGTGAAGAGATAGTCATCTATATTTCAGGAAAACGGAAATCAGAAAAAAGGAGGCATTGCAATTTTATTTGCAGATAAAATAGATTTTAAACCAACAAAAGTAAAGAAAGATAAGGATGGTCACTTTATGTTTGTTAAAGGTAACACTCAACATAATGAGATTTCCATTATTAACATTTATGCACCCAACCAGAAGGCACCTCAATTTATAAGAGAGGCTCTAACAAACACAAGCAACTTGATTTCCTCCAACACCATAATAGTCAGATATTTAAACACTTCTTTGGCAGTGTTGGATAAATCCTCCAATAAGAAACTAAGCAAAGAAATTTTAGACTTAAGTGTCACCATTCAACAATTGGATTTAACAGACATTTACAGAAGATTCCACCCCAATAAATCTGAATACACATTCTTCTCATCAGTGCATGGAACATCCTTCAAAATTGATCACATGTTAGGTCACAAGTCTAACCTCAACAAATTTAAAAGAATAGAAATTATTCCTTGCATCTTTTCTGACCATCATGGAATAAAAGTTGAACTCATTAATAATAGGAATCTGCATACTCATACAAAACATGGAAACTAAATAACCTTATGCTGAATGATATCTGCGTCATAGATGAGATTAAGAAGGAAATGAACAAATTTTTGGAACAAACCAAAAATGAGACATGAATTACCAGAACCTCTGGGATACCACAAAGGCAGACCTAAGAGGTAAATTTACAGCATTGCAAGCCTTCCTCAAGAGGACGGAAAGAGGTGAAGTTAACAACTTAATGGGATATCTCTAGCAACTGAAAAAGGAAGAACATTCCAATCCCAAACCCAGCAGATAAAAGAAATAACCAAATTACAGCAGAATTAAATGAAATTAGAAACAAAATGATTATACAACAGACCAGTAAGTCATAAAGTTGCTTTTTGAAAAGGTCAATAAATAGATAAACCTGTGGCTAACCTAACCAGGAACAAAAGAGCAAAAGCTCTAATTTCATCCATCAGAAGTGACAAAGTTGAAAAAGCAACAGTTTCCTCAGAAATTCAAAAACTCCATAATCAATGTTACAAGAAAACCTATTATCCGAAATATGAATATCTGAAGGGAATTGACCAATACTTTGAAGCACGCTGTCTTCCTAGACTGAGCCAGAATGAAGTGGAAATGTTGAACAGGCCTATATCAAACTATGAAATAGCATCAACTATCCAAAATCTCCCCCAAAAGAGAAGTCTTGTAAAAGATGGCTTCACATCAGAATTCTAACAAACTTTTACAGAATAATTAGTACCTATATTACTCAATCTTTTCCAAAATTTACATAAAGAAGGAATACTACCCCACACATTCTATGAAGGAAACATCACCTTGATCCCCAAACCAGGAAAAGACCCAACAAGAAAAGCAAATTATAGATCAATATTTCTAATGAATATTGATGCAAAAATATTCAATAAGATCCCAGCAAACAGAATCCATCAACACATCAAACAAATTACACACCATGATCAAGTGGGTTTTATCCTAGGAACTCAAGACTGGTTCAATATACGTAAATCTATAAATATAATTCATCACATAAACAAAATAAAAGCAAAGACCATATGATTCTCTCAATTGATGCAGAAAAAGCTTTTGATAATATCCAGCATCCTTTCATGATGAGAACACTTAAGAAAATAGGTATGGAAGGAACATTTCTTAAACTGATAGAGGCCATCTACAGCAAATCCACAGCCAATATCATATTGAATGGAGTTAAAAAGAAATAATTCCCACTCAGATTAGGAACCAGGCAATGTTGCCCATTGTCTCCACTGCTTTTTAACATTGTAATTGAAGTCTTAGCCATTGCAATTAGGCAAGAGAACATGGTCAAGTGTATCCAAGTAGAATCAGAAGAAATCTAACTTTTACTCTTCACAGATGATATGCTTGTATATCTGGAAACCCCAGGAAATCAACTACAAAACTCTTAGAAGTGATCAAGGAATAGCACATTGTCTCAGGTTACAAAATTAATACTCACAAATCTGTAGTTATATATGCCAATAATAGTTAAGCTGAAAAAAGCAGTCAAGGACTCTATTCCTTTTTCAGTAGTATCAAAGAAGAAGAAATACTTGGGAGTTTCTCTAACAAATTATGTGAAAGATCTCTATAAAGAGAACTATGAAACTCCAAGAAAAGAAATAGCTGAAGATGTTAACAAATGAAAAAACATACCATGCTCATGTCTGGGAAGAATCAACATTGTAAAAACGTTCATACTACCCAAAGCAATAAGCAATTTTGATGCAATCCCTATTAAAGCACCACTGTTATACTTTAAAGACCTTGAAAAAATAAGACTTCGTTTTATATGGAATCAGAAAAAACGTTGAATAACAAAGACATTACTGAGAAATAAAAGTCAATCAGGAATAATCATGCTACCAGACCTCAGATTATACTATAAATCAATAGTGATCAAAGTAGCATGGTACTGGAACAAAAACAGAGAGGTAGATGTACGGAATAGAATAAAGAACGAAGAGATGAACCCAGCTACTTACCATCATTTGATCTTTGATAAGCCAATTAAAAAAATTCAGTAGGGAAAAGACTCCCTATTTAGCAAATGGTGCTGTGTGAATTGGCTAGGGACCTGTAGAAGACTGAAACTGGACCCACACCTTTCACTATTAAATAAGATAGACTCTCACTGGATTAAAGATTTAAACTTAAGACATGAAACTAAAAATACTAGAAGAAAGTGCAGGGAAAACAACTTGAAGAAATTGCCTGGGAGAATATTTTATGAGGAGGACCCACCGGGCAATTGAAGCAAAAACATATTACTGGGATCTGATAAAACTAAAAAGCTTCTGAACAGTGAAGAACACAGTAAGTAAAGCAAGCAGACAGCCCTCAGAATGGGAGAAGATATTTGCAGGTTATATCTCTGACAAAGGTTTAATAACCTGCATCCACAGAGAACTCAAGCATATTAGCAAGAAAACAACAAGTGATTCCATCTCAGTGTGGGTGAGAGACTTGAAGAGAAACTTCTCAGAAGAAGATAGGCATGGCCTACAGACACATGAAAAAATGCTTCCTTAATCATCAGAGAAATGGAAATCACAACTACTTTGAGATATCATCTGACTCCAGTAAGATTAGCCCTCATCACAAAATCCCAGAACCAGAGATGTTGGCGTGGATGTGGAGAAAAGGGAACACTTCTGCACTGCTGGTGGGAATGCACACTAATACATTCGTTATATATGTTTGAAGATCACTTAGGGATCTAAAAATAGACCTGCCATTTGATCCTTCAATTCCTCTATTAGTTATATATCGAGAGGACCAAAAATCACTTTATAAGAAAGATATTATGTACCAGAACGTTTTTTTGCAGCCCAACTCATAATTGTTAAGTCATGGAAGAAGGCCGAGTGCCCATCGACCCATGAATGAATTAATAAATTGTGGTATATGTACACCATGGGATATCCTGCAGCCTTAAAGAAAGATGAAGACTTTACCACTTTCATGTTTACATGGATGGAGCTGGAACATATTCTTCTTAGCAAAGTATCTCAAGAATGGAAGAAAAAGTATCCAATGTACTCAGCCTTTCTATGAAACTAATTTATAAGCACCCACACTTCCATATGATAGCTATAACCTAACTATAGCCCATGAAGAGGGGGAGGGAGGCGTAGGAGGGGAGGGGAGGGCATAGGATGGGAGAAGGGAGGGTAATTGGTGGAACCACATCTACTGTGCATTTTAAACAGGTACATGATAAATTTACTAAGTGAAGAATATGAATATCTTAACACAATAACTAAGAAAATGTGGTGAAGGCTATTTTTAACTAGTTTGATGAAAGTATTTCAAATTGTATATAAAACCAGCACATTGTACCCCATAATTGCATTAATGTATACAGCAATGATTTAATTTAAAAAAGAAACAAGAAATGATAACAAGTGACACCTCAGAAATTAAAAAAAAAACCTGAATGATTAACACAAAAATTTCTATTGCCAGAAATATAAAAATCTGAAGGAAATGGACCAATACCTGGAAGTATGCCAGCTTCATAGAATCAAACAGAAATAATTAGAAATCTTGAATAGACATATATCAATGACTAAAATAGCATCAACAATACAAAATCTCCCCAAAAAGTTAAGTCCAGGACCAGAAGACTTCACATCTGAATTCTACCAAACCTATCAAGAGGAACTACTACCTATATTACACAACCTTTTCCAAAGTATAGAAAAAGAAGGAATACTTCCCAACATATTCTATGAGGCAAATATCACCCTGATCCCCAAACCAGCAAAGGATCCAACAAAGAAATAAAAATACATACCAATATTATTAATAAATATTGATGCAAAAATATTCAATAAGATCTTAGCAAACAGAATTCAACAACACATCAAAAAATTATGTACCATGACCAATTTGTTTTTATTCCAGGGTCACAGAGTTGGCTCAACATATGCCAATGTATAAATATAATACATCACATCAATAAAATAAAAGACAAATACCATATGGTTCTCTCAATTGATGGAAAAAAAGCTTTTGACAATACCCAGCATGCTTTCACGATCAGAACACTTAAGAAAATAGGCATAGAGGAGACAGCCATCTACAGCAAACACAGTCAATATCGTATTGAATGGTGTAGAACTGAAAACATTTCCACTCAGATCAGGAATGAGGCAAGGATGCCCACTGTCTCTGCTGCTATTGAATATAGTAATGGAAATCTTAGCCATTGCAATTGGGCAAGAGAAGGTGATCAAAAGTATCCAAATAGGATCAGAGGAGCTCAACCTCTCACTCTTCACTGATGATATGATCCTATACCTGGAAAATCCCAGGACCTCAAATTCAAAATTCTGAGAAGTTATCCAGGAACACAGCAGCGCCTCAGGTTATAAAATCAATACTCACAAATCAGTAGTTTTTTTATATGCTTACAATAGTCAAAGTGAAAATATAGTCAAGAACACTGTTCTCTTTACAGTAGTGCAAAAGAAGATGAAATATCTGGGAATTTACCTCCCAAAGGACATAAAAGATCTCTATAAAGAGAACTATGAAACTCTGAAGATGTGAACAAATGAAAAAACACACCATGCTCATGGCTGGGAAGAATCAACATTGTTAAAATGTCAATACTACCCAAAGAAATCTACAGATTTAATGCAATCTATATTAAAGCATCATTGTCACTTTAAAGAACTTGAAAAAATAATACTTCATTTTATATGGAATCAGAATAAAACTTGAATATTCAATACATTACTCATAAATAAGAGCAAATCAGGAGGCATCATTTTATCATACTTCAGGCTATACTATAAATCTATAGTGATCAAAACAGCATGGTACTGGCACAAAAACAGAGAGGTAGGTATATGGAACAGAATATAAAACCAAGAGATGAACCCAAACACTTATTGTCATTTGATCTTTGATAAGCCTATCAAAAACAAAAATTGGTGGAAAGATTTCCTATTTAACAAATGGCGCTGGGTGAACTGGCTGGTGACCGGTAGAACACTGAAACTGGACACCCATCTTTCACCATTAACAAAAATTGATTCTCACTGGATAAAAGATTTAAATTTAAGGCATGAAACTATAAAAATAGTAGAAGAGAGTGCAGGGAAAACGCTTGAAGACATTGGCCTGGGAGATATTTTATGAAGAGGACTCCCCAGGCAAGTGAAGCGACACCAATAATACATTACTGGGATCTGTTCAAACTAAAAAGCTTTTGCACAGCCAAGAGCACAGTAAGTAAAGCAAACAGACAACCTTCAGAATGGGAGAAGATTTTTGCAGGTTCTGCTTCTGACAAAGGTCTGATAATTAGAATGTACAGAGAACTCAAACTATTGAATAAGAAAAGAACAAATAACTCCCTTTCTATGTGGGCAAGAGTTCAACAGAAACTTCTCAGATAAAGACAGGTGCATGGCCTATGAACACATGAAAAAATATTCATCATTCTTAATCATCAGAGATATGCAAATCAAAACCACTTTGAGATATTATCTAACTCCAGTAAGATTAGCCCACATAGCAAAATCCCAAAAGTACACATGTTAGTGTGGATGCAGAGAGAAGGGAACACTTCTACTCTGCTGGTGGGAATGCAAGCTACTACTGTCTTTTTGGAAAGATGTTTAGAGAACACTCAAGGAACTAAAAGTACACCTACTGTTTGACCTGAAATTCCTCTGTTAGGTGTATACCTAGATGATCAAAAGTTATTTTACAAGAAAGACATTTGCATCAGAGTGTTTATTGCAGCCCAATTCATAATTGCCAAGACATGGAAACAGCCCAAGTACCCATCAACCCATGAATGGATTAACAAATTGTGGTGTATGTACACCATTTAATACTATGCAGCCATAAAAAAGAGACTTCACATCTTTTTTTTTATTGTTGGGGATTCATTGAGGGTACAATAAGCCAGGTTACACTGATTACAACTGTTAGGTAAAGTCCCTGTTGCAATCATGTCTTGCCCCCATAAAGTGTGACACACACCAAGGCCCCACCCCCCTTCCTCCTTCCCTCTTTCTGCTTCCACCCCATAACCTTAACTGTCATTAATTGTCCTCATATCAAAATTGAGTACATAGGAATCATGCTTCTCCATTCTTGTGATGCTTTACTAAGAATAATGTCTTCCACGTCCATCCAGGTTAATATGAAGGATGTAAAGTCTCCATTTTTTTTAATGGCTGAATAGTATTCCATGGTGTACATATACCACAGCTTGTTAATCCATTCCTGGGTTGGTGGGCATTTAGGCTGTTTCCACATTTTGGCGATTGTAAATTGAGCTGCAATAAACAGTCTAGTACAAGTGTCCTTATGATAAAAGGATTTTTTTCCTTCTGGGTAGATGCCCAGTAATGGGATTGCAGGATCAAATGTGAGGTCTAGCTTGAGTGCTTTGAGGTTTCTCCATACTTCCTTCCAGAAAGGTTGTACTAGTTTGCAGTCCCACCAGCAGTGTAAAAGTGTTTCCTTCTATCCACATCCACGCCAGCATCTGCAGTTTTGAGATTTTGTGATGTGGGCCATTCTCACTGGGGTTGGATGATATCTCAGGGTTGTTTTGATTTGCATTTCTCTAGTATATAGAGATGATGAACATTTTTTCATGTGTTTGTTAGCCATTGGTCTGTCATCTTTAGAGAAAGTTCTATTCATGTCTCTTGCCTATTGATATATGGGATTGTTGGCTTTTTTCATGTGGATTAATTTGAGTTCTCTATAGATCCTAGTTATCAAGCTTTTGTCTGATTGAAAATATGCAAATATCCTTTCCCACTGTGTAGGTTGTCTCTTTGCTTTGGTTATTGTGTCCTTAGCTGTACAGAAGCTTTTCAGTTTAATGAAGTCCCATTTGTTTATTTTTGTTGTTGTTGCAATTGCCATGGCAGTCTTCTTCATGAAGTCTTTCCCCAGGCCAATATCTTCCAGTGTTTTTCCTATGCTTTCTTGGAGGATTTTTATTGTTTCATGCCTTAAATTTAAGTCCTTTATCCATCTTGAATCAATTTTTGTGAGTGGGGAAAGGTGTGGGTCCAGTTTCAGTCTTTTACATGTAGACATCCAGTTCTCCCAACACCATTTATTGAATAGGGAGTCTTTCCCCCAAGGTATGTTCTTCTTTGGTTTATCAAAGATTAGGTGGTTGTAAGATGTTAGCTTCATTTCTTAGTTTTAAATTTGATTCCAAGTGTCTATGTCTCTGTTTTTGTGCCAGTACCATGCTGTCTTGAGCACTATGGCTTTGTAGTACAGACTAAAATCTGGTATGCTGATGCCCCCAGCTTTATTTTTGTTACAAAGAACTGCCTTAGCTATATGGGTTTTTTTCCGGTTCCATACAAAACGCAGAATCATTTTTTCCAAATCTTGAAAGGACGATGTTGGTATTTTGATAGGAATGGCATTGAATAGGTAGATTGCTTTGGGAAGTATAGACATTTTAACAGTGTTGATTCCTCCCATCCATGAGCATGGTATGTTCTTCCATTTGTTAATATCCTCTGCTATTTCCTTTCTGAGGATTTCATAGTTTTCTTTATAGAGGTCCTTCACCTCCTTCGTTAGGTATATTCCTAGGTATTTCATTTTCTTTGAGACTATGGTGAAGGGAGTTGTGTCCTTAATTAGCTTCTCATCTTGACTGTTATTGGAACATAGAAAGGCTACTGACTTGTGGACATTGATTTTATATCCTGAAACATTACTGTATTTTTTGATGACTTCTAGGAGTCTTGTGGTTGAGTCTTTGGGGTTCTCTAAGTATAAGATCATGTCGTCAGCAAAGAGGGAGAGTTTGACCTCCTCTGCTCTCATTTGGATTCCCTTTATTTCCTTGAATTGCCTAACTGTATTGGCTAGAACTTCCAGCACTATGTTGAATAGTAAAAGTGACAGAGGACAACCTTGTCTGGTTCCAGTTCTAAGAGGAAAAGCTTTGAGTTTTACTCCATTCAGTAAAATATTGGCTGTGGGTTTGTCATAGATAGCTTCAATCAGTTTTAGAAATGTGCCACCTATGCCTATACTCTTCAGTGTTCTAATTAGAAAAGGATGCTGGATTTTATCAAATGCTTTTTCTGCATCTATTGAGAGGATCATGTGATCTTAATTTTTGCCTCTGTTAATATGGTGGAAAACGTTTATGGACTTGCGTATGTTAAACCAGCCTTGCATCCCTGGGATGAAGCCTACTTGATCATGATGAATGACTTTTTTGATGATAAGCTGTAATCTATTGGCTGGGATTTTGGTGAGGATTTTTGCATCTATATTCATGAGTGAGATTGGTCTGAAATTCTCCTTTTTGTTTGGGTCTTTTCTTGGTTTTGGTATCAGGGTGATGTTTGCTTCATGGAATGTGTTGGGGAAGATTCCTTCTTCCTCAATTTTTTGGAATAATTTCTGCAGTACAGGAATAAGCTCTTCCTTGAAGGTTTGATAGAGTTCTGGTGTGAAGCCATCTGGACCAGGGCATTTTTTATTTGGAAGATTTTTTATTGTTTCTTTGATCTCAGTGTTTGAAATCGGTCTGTTCAGGAGCTCTATTTCTTCCTGGCTGAGTATAGGGAGAGGGTGTGATTCCAAATATTGATCCATTTCTTTCACATTGTCAAGTTTCTGGGCATAGAGTTTCTGGTAGTATTCAGAGATGATCTCTTGTATCTGTGGGATCAGTTGTTATTTCCCCTTTATCATTTCTGATTGAGGTTACTAGAGATTTTACTTTTCTATTCCTCGTTAGTCTGGCCAATGGTTTATCTATTTTATGTATTTTTTCAAAAAACCAAATCCTTCTTTCATTAATTTTCTGAATGATTATTTTGTTTTCAATTTCATTGATCTCTGATTTGATTTTGGATATTTCTTTTCTTCTACTGAGTTTAGGCTTAGATTGTTCTTCTTTTTCCAATTCCATAAGATCTCTTGTGAGATTGTTGATGTGCTCTCTTTCTGTTTTTCGAATGTAGGCATCTAAAGCGATGAATTTTCCTCTCAAAACTGCTTTTGCAGTATCCCACAGGTTTTGATAGCTCGTGTCTTCATTGTTATTATGCTCAACGAAGTTAATGATTTCCTGTTTTATTTCTTCCTGCACCCATCTTTTATTCAACAGAGGATTGTTTAGTTTCCATGCCTTTGGGTGGGGTCGAGCATTTCTGTTAGAGTTGAGTTCCACCTTTAGTGCCTTTTGGTCTGAGAAGATACAAGGTAAAATTTCAATTTTTGATTCTGTTGATATTTGTTTTGTGTCCCAGGATATGATCAATTTTGGAGAATGTTCCATGGGGTGATGAGAAGAATGTATATTCTTCATCTTTGGGATGAAGTGTTCTATATGCGTCTATCAAGCACAGTTGTTCTAGGGTCTCATTTAAATCTCTTGTATCCTTGTTTAATATCTGTTTAGAGGATCTGTCCAGCTCTGTAAGAGGAGTGTTAAGGTCCCCTGTTATTATGGTATTATCAGATATCATATTGCTCAGACTGAGTAAGGTCTGTTTCAAGAATCTGGGAGCATTTAAATTGGGTGCATAAATATTTAGAATTAAAATGTCTTCTTGTTGTATTTTTCCCTTGACCAATATAAAGTGACCACCTGTGTCTTTTTTGACTTTAGTTGCTTTAAATCCACATGTATCTGCAAATAAGATTGCAACTCCTCTTTTCTTCTGATTTCCATTTGCCTGAAAAATTGTCTTCCAACCCTTGACTCAGAGCTTTAATTTGTCTTTTGAAGCCAGGTGTTTTTCTTGCGGACAGCAAATGGATGGCTTGTGTTTTTTAATCCAGTCAACCAATCTATGTCTCTTCAGTGAGGAATTCAAGCCATTAACATTTATTGAGATAATTGATAAGTGTGGTAGTATTCTTTTCGTCTTATTTTGTGAGAGTCCATTGCTTAGTTTTATCTTTTGCATCAGTGTGGATGTTAGGTTCTGTCCTTTAATTTCTGAGTTCTTACTTTGCTGCTGATCCATTGTGGTGGTCAGTATGCAGAACAGGTTGAAGTATTTCCTGTAGGGCTGGTCTTGTTGTGGCGAATTTCCTTAATGTTTGTATATCCGTAAATGATTTGATTTCTCCGTCAATTTTGAAGCTTAGCTTAGCAGGGTACAGAATTCTGGGCTGGAAATTGTTCTGTTTAAGTAGATTAAAGGTAGAGGACCATTGTCTTCTTGCTTGGAAAGTTTCATTAGAGAAGTCTGTGGTCAATCTGATGGATTTGCCCCTGTAGGTCAACTGGCGCTTACTCCTGGCAGCTTGCAGAATCTTTTCTTTTGTCTTGACTTTGGACATGTTCATCACAATGTGTCTTGGAGAAGCTTGGTTAGAGTTGAGGCAACCCAGGGTCCGATATCCCTCTGAAAGCAGTGTGTCAGAATCTTTGGTGATGTTTGGGAAATTTTCTTTTATAATATTCTCTAGTATGGCTTCCATTCCTCTGGGGCATTCTTCTTCCCCTTCTGGAATTCCTATAACTCGTATGTTGGAACGCTTCATAAAGTCCCGTAATTCTGACAGTGAACGTTCTGCTTTCTCTCTCTTCTTTTCTGCCTCTTTTAGTATCTGAGTTTTCTCAAAAACTTGTCTTCTACCTCTGAAATTCTTTCTTCTGCATGGTCTAAACTGTTGCTGATACTTTCCATTGCATCTTTATGTTCCCTAATTGACTGTTTCAGTTCCTTCAGCTCTGCTGTATCCTTTTTATATTCTTCATAGCGTTCATCTCTTATTTGATTCTGTTTTTGGATTTCCTTTTGGTTATTTACCACTTTATTAGCAGTTTCCTTCATTGTTTCCATCATTTCTTTGATTGCTTTCATCATGTGTATTCTAAATTCCCTTTCTTTCATTCCTAACATTTCTTTATAGGTGGAATCCTCTGCCGTAGCTACCTCATGGTCCCTTGGCGGGGTTGTTCTCGACTGGTTCTTCATATTGCCTGGAGTTTTCTGCTGATTCTTCCTCATGGGTGATTTCTTTTATCTTTTTCCTTGCACTAATTTTCCTTTCACTTCGTCTTGCTCTGTAAGTTCTCATGCCTGTGGACCAGTCAAAAGTGTAGCTGAAATGTTCCCAGATAAATATGTTTTCTTCCTTTGCTTCTTGTAAATTTATGCTTGTTCTATGTCATCCTCAGGTTTTAAGATTTAGGATGATTAATTAGTTTCCGGGTCACCACTGAGAATCTTTGTGCTGGTTCTCTGGAAGGTTTCTCCTTCAGCGTTCAGGCATCATCTGTCCCTCATGAAGCGCATCTGACCACGCGAGACTTCACATCTTTTATGTTTACCTGGATGGAACTGGAACATATTCTTCTTAGTAAAGTATCTCCAGAATGAAAAAAAAACCAAAAAACAAGTATCCAATGTATTCAATACTACTATTAAATTAATATATAATCAACTACACATTCATATTAATGACAAAACATAACTATAGTCCAGAAATTAGAAGGGAAAAGGAGAGAGGGGGAAGGGAGGGGGTATGGGAGAAAGGGTATTTGGAAGGACCTCACCTAATGTGCATGATGTAATGATACATTTCAAAACTATTAAGAAATGAGTATAATTGTGATGGATATATTACTTAGTTCAATGTAAGCATTTCACATTGTATACCAAAGAAGTACACTGAACCCCATAAATTCATCAATGTACAAAGTTATGATTTAATAAAAAAATAAAAATGCTGATGAATCGTCAAAAACATAAGAAATTAAAAGCAATGCAATCCCAAACCTAGGAGACAAAAACCAATATCCAAAATTAAATCAGAAATTGAAAACCAAACAAATCTCATAAAATTAATGAAGCAAAAATTTGGTTCTTTGAAAATGTAAAAAAATAAAAATGAAAAAGGAAGATAAACCTTTGGCTAGATAACTGGAAATAGAACATTAAAATCTCCAATAACCTCATTCAGAAACAAAAGGAGAAACAATAAAAAATACCATAGAGATACAAGAGTTTATTTCTACTACAAAAAACAATACACCCAGAAATTTGACCACGTGGAGGAAATGGATCTATTCATGGAGTCACCCAACCACCCTAGACTTAACCCGGAAGAAATCGATCAGAAGATCAATTGAACAGAAGGATATCCAGCACTGAAATTTAAGAAACAAGTAAAAGCCTTCCAATTCAAAAAGAAAAAAAAAAATCCCTGAACCAGATGGCTTCACACCAGAATTATATCAAACCTTCGAAGAACTATACTAGAGAACCTATTTCAAAACGTTGAGAAGGAATCAACTTTATCCAACATATTCAATGAATCAAATATCAAGCAGATACCAAAATATGGAAAGGACTAAATGAAAAATAGAGGTAATAACAAATTTTGCTAATGAATATTGATGCAAAAATACTCAATAAAATTCTGGTAAATAGATTACAGCTACACATTAAAAAATATATACATTACAAAAAAGTAGGCTTTATCAACAGGAGTGCAAGTTTCGTTTAATATATGCAAATCCATAAATGTAATTCACTACATAAATAGAAGCAAAAACGAAGACAATATTATCCTATCAATAGATTCAGAAAAAACATTCAGAATTATTTTCTAACAATAATGCTTAAGAAAATAAGCAATGATGGGACATTTTCTTAAATGGATTGAAGTCGTCTATGACAAACTCACAGTCAACATCATGCTAAATGGCATGAAAATGAAAGCTTTCCCACTTAGAATTGTAACCAGACAAGGATATCCACTAACACCACTACTATTCAACATAGTTGTGGATGTTCTAGTAAATGCACTCAGGCAAGAGAACGATATTAAATGCATGCAAATGGGTTCAGAGGAGGTAAAACTGTTATTCTTTGATCATGACAGGATCTACATAGAAAAACCCAGTGCCTCAACAGCAAGACTCCTGCAAGTGATCAAGAAATATAGTAATGTCTCAGGGTATGGCATCAATATTTTCAAATCAGTAGCCTTTTTATACACCAATAACCACCAAACTGAAAAGCAAATCAAGGACACAATGTCCTTCACAGTAGCTTCAGAGAAAATTTAATGCCTAGGAGTATACCTAACAAAGGAGGTGAAGGATATTTAGAAAGAGAATTATGAAACCCTAAGAAAAGAAATAGCAGAAAACATTAACAAATGGAAGAACATACCATGTTCATGGCTTGGAAGATTAAAGATTGTTAAAATGTCTATACCACTCATGCAGTCTATAGCTTTATTGAAATCTACTATAAAACACCAACATAATATTATGAAGAACTGGATAAAATAGTACTTTGTTTTTAATGGAAACAGAATAAAACCCGTATAGCCAAGACAATTCTTAATAATAAAAAAATAAGTGGGAGGTATTACTCTAACAGACTTTAGGTTATGTTACAAGTCCACAGTGACCAAAACAGCATGGTATCAGCACAAAAATAAAGACATAGGCTTATGGAACAGAATAGAAAACCACGAGATGAAACCAACCTCTTATATCTATCTGATCTTTGATAAACCAAACAAAAGCATACACTGAGGAAAAGAATCCCTCTTCAATATCTGATGTTGGGAGAAATGGATAACCACATATAAAAGAGTGAAACTTCACCCACAACTTTCACCACTTAGAAAAACTGACTCAATATGGATAAAATATTTAAATCTCATATATGAAAGCACTGAATCCTAGCCACTAGACTGGAGAACACTCAGTGATCTAAATGTAGACCTGCCGTTTGATCCTGCAATTCCTCTTCTAGGTGTATATCCAAAGGACCAAAAATCATTTGGCAATAAAGATATTTGCACCAGATTGTTCATTGCAGCTCAATTCATAATTGCCAAGTCATGGAATAAGCCCAAGTGGCCATCGACCCATGAATAGATTAATGAATTGTGGTATATGTATACCATGGAATACTATGCAGTAGCAAAAAAAAAATGAAGACTTTACTTATTTTATGTTTACATGGATGGAGCTGGAAAATATTCTTTTTAGTAAAGTATCTCAGGCATGGAAAGAAAAGTATACAATGTACTCAGTACTACTGTGAAACCAATTTATAATAAAATTGCATATGAAAAATGAAACACAACTTTAGCCTAGGATGAAGGAGGGAAGGGGAGGGAGAGGAGAGGGGAGGGAGTTGGAGGGATAGTATTGGATGGTAGGGGGACCACACTTATGGAGCACACTGCAAATACAAGTTGGATCTATCATGTGTAGAACACAAGTGTCCTAATGCTATAATTGGGTAAATGAGGTGAAACTATGTTGATTAGTATGATGCAAGCACTCCAAGATAAGAAAATAGTGACTAATTCTCACATAAATTGGATTTACTTTTGACCAAAGTACATTACTTAAACATTAATTTTTAATTCAACCTGTTAACATGTTGTTTAGGATATTGCATTCTCATTTATAAGTGACATATGTATGCTTGTAATTTCCCCTTTATAATTATATATTTTCTCCAATTTTAATATCATGTGTACCAGATCAAGTAGAATGATTTTGAAGTATTTCCTTTTTTATATTGTCTATAAGATTTGGCATGATCTTTTTTTTTTTTAATTATCTTTTACTTTTATTTATAAATATTAGTTGCCTATTTTTTGAGACTTAAAGAAAATAATAAGAAATTAACTCCATACTGAATCTGAGTCAAAGCATTCTATAATAGACGTATTTTTATTTGACAACATAAATGTTACTTTCTTTGCATCATTATGATTATCATTATTATTGTTATTGCTTAATATTTTGATGTAGCAATTATCTGATTCCTTTTCTGATTGTATTTATGTTTGTTCATTCTTTACGAGGTTTTTGTTTCTAGTCCTTAACTTAAAAATTGTTCTTATTAAATTTTAAATTTTAAGCCTTTTTAATTTTGTGAAGGCAAAAAATGGAAACCTAATAAATACATGTATATGTAAAAATAAAATGAAAATAAAGATAAATATAGTCTCAGGGGGTGAAGGTCTGGTAATCTATAATTCAGGCAAATGGCAATCAGAAAAAACCAGGTGTTGCAATTTTATTCACAGATACAATAGGCTTTAAACCAACAAAAGTAAGATGGGGGGGGTCACTTCATATTTGTTAAGGGAAACACTCAACAGGATGAGATTTCAATTATTAATATTTATGCACCCAACCAGAATGCTCCTCAATTTATAGGAAAGACTCTAACTGACATGAGCAACTTTATTTCCTCCAGCATTATAATAGTTGGAGATTTTAACACCCATTTGGGTGTGTTGAATAGATCCTTTATTAAGAAACTAAGAGAAGAAGTTTTAGACTTAAACTTAAGCATTCAACAATTTGATTTAACACACTTACAAAGAAGATTTCATCCTAATCTTCTAACTTCCTAAACTTAATATACATTCTTCTCATCAGTGCATGGAACATCCTCCAAAATTTATCACATCTTAGGTCACAAGGATAACCTTAGAAAATTTAAAAAATAGAAATTATTCCTTGTATCTTCTCAGACCATCATGGAATAAAAGTTGAACTCAGTAACAAGAGGAATCTGCAAACTCACACAAAGAATCAAAACTAAATTATCTTTTGCTAAATGATAGCTGTGTCATAGATGAGATTAAGAAAGAAATTACCAAATTTTTGGAGCAAAACAACAATGAAGACACAAACTACCAGAATCTCTGGGACACTGCAAAGGCAGTCCTAAGAGGGAAATTTATAACATTGCAACTTTCCTTAAGTGAATAGAAAGAGAAGAAATCAAAAACTTAATGGGATAGTTAGAGCAATTGGAAAAGGAATAACATTCCAACCCCAAACTCAGTAGAAGAAAAGAAATAACCAAAATTAGAGCAGAATTAAATGAAATTGAAAATAAAAAATTATACAACAGATCATTGAATCAAAAAGTTGTTTTTTTGAAAAGGTTAATAAAATAAATAGACCTTTGGGTAACCTAACAAGAAATAAAAGAGGAAAATCTCTAATTTCATCAATCAGAAATGACAGAGATGAGACTTCACAGAAATTCAAAAAATATTTCATGAATATTACAAAATCTCTATTCTCAGGAATATGAAAATCTGACGGACATTGACCAATACTTGGAATCATGCCAACTTTTCTAGACTTAGCCAGGAAGAAGTGGAAATGTTGAACAGGCCTATATCAAGTTCTGAAATACCCATATTACTTAACCTTTTCAAAAAAAAAAAAGAAAGAATACTTCCCAACATATTCTATGAAGCAAACATCACCCTGCTCCCCAAACCAGGAAAAGATCTAACAAAAAAGAAAATTATAAATCAATATCTCTAATGAATATTGATGCAAAAATATTCAATAAGATCCTAGCAAACAGAAGCCAGCAACACATCAAACAAATTATACACCCATGGCCAAGTGGGTTTTATCCCAGACTCTCAAGGCTGGTTCAATATACGTGAATCTATAAATATAATACATCACATAAATTAAATAAACAAAGATCATATGATTCTTTCAATTGTTGCAGAAAAAGCTTTTGATAATATCCAGCATCCTTTCTTGATCAGAAAACAAAAGAAAATAGGCATAGTAGAGACTTTTCTTAAACTGATAGAGGCCATCTACAGCAAACCTACAGCCAATATCATATTGAATGGAGTAAAATTGAAAACATTTCCACTCAGATCAGAAACCAGGCAAGGTTGCCCACTTTGTCCACTGCTTTATAACATTATAATGGAAGTCTTAGCCATTGCAATCAGGCAAGAGAAGGCAATAAAATGTATCCATATAGGGTCATAGGAGATTAAACATTCACTCTTCACAGATGATATGATTGTACACCTGGATAACCCCAGGGACTCAACCACAAAACTCTTAGAAGTGATCAAGGAATACAGCAGTGTTTCAGGATACAAAAGCAATACTCACAAATCAGTAGCATTCATATATACCAACAATAGTCAAGCTGAAAAAACAGTCATGGACTCTATTCCTTTTACAGTAGTGCCAAAGAAAATGAAATATCTGGGAGTGTACCTAACAAAAGACATGAAAGATATCTATAAAGAGAACTATGAAAATCTGAGAAAAGAAATAGCCAGAGGTGTCAACATATGAAAAAACATACCATGCTCATGGCTGGGAAGAATCAACATTGTTAAAATGTCCATACTACCCAAAGCTATCTACAGATCTAATGCAATCCCCATTAAAGCACCTCTATCATACTTTAAAGATCTGGAAAAACTAGTACTTCATTTTGTACAGAAACAGAAAAAACCTTGAATAGCCAAGACATTACTCAGAAATAAAAATAAATCAGGTGGAATCATGCTACCAGACTTCAGACTATACTGTAAATCTATAGTGATCAAAACAGCATGGTATTGGCACAAAAATAGAGAGGTAGATGTATGGAACAGAATTGAGAACCAAGAGATGAATCCAGGCACTTAGTGTCATTTGATCTTTGATAAGCCTATCAAAAACTTAAATTTGGAGAAAGACTCCATATTTAACAAACGGTGCTGGGTGAGCTGGTTGGCAACCTGTTGAAGACTGAAACGACCCACACCTTTCACCTCTAACAAAAATGGACTCTCCCTGGATAAAAGATGTAAACTTAAGACATGAAACCATAAAGATTCTTGGAAAGAGTGGAGGTGAAACACTTGAAGAAATTAACCTGGGAGAAAACTTTATGAGGAGGACTCCTAGGGCAATTGAACCAATACCAAAAATACATTACTGGGATCTTATCAAACTAAAAAGCTTCTGCACTGCCAAGAACACAGTAATCAAAGCATGTAGACTTCCCTCAGAATGGGAGAGGATATTTGCAGGTTACGTTTCTGACAAAGGTCTGATAACCAGAATTCACAGACAACTCAAACTTATTAATTAGGAAAGAACAAGTGATCCTATTTCACTATGGGCAAGAGACCTGAACAGAAGCTTCTCTGAAAAAGATAGGCACATGGTCTACAGACACATGAAAAAATGCTCATCATCTTTAATCATCAGAGAAATGCAAATCAAAACTACTTTGAGATATCCTCTAACTCCAGTAAGAGTAGCCTACATAACAAAATCCCAAAACTACAGATATTGGCGTGGATGGGGAGAAAAGGGAACACAGCTGCACTGTTGGTGGGAATGCAAACTAATATGTTGTTTTTGGAAAGAAGTTTGGAGAACACTTAGGGATCTAAAACTTGACCTGCTGTTGGATCCTTTAATTCCTCTACTAGGAGTATATCCAAAAGACCATAAATCACTTTGCAAAAAATATATTTTCACCAGAGTATTCATTGCAGCTCAATTCATAATAGCCAAGTCATGGAAGAAGCCCAAGTGTCCATCGACCCATGAATGGATTAACAAATTGTGGTTTATGTATATCATGGAATACTACGCAGCCTTAAAAATATGAAGACTTTACCTCTTTTATGTTTAGATGGAGGGACCTGGAACCTGTTATCCTGAGTAAAGTATTTCAAGAATGGAGGAAAAAGTATCCAATGTACTCAGTACTTCTATGAAACCAACTTATATTTACTCACACTTTCTTATGAAAGATAGAACACAACTATAGCCCAGATGAAGGAGAGAAATGGAGTGGGAAGGGAGGAGAGAGGGGAGGTTTGATAGAGGGAGGGTCAAGAGTGGGACCATGCCTATGGAGCATATTGCAAGGGTAAAAGTCAAATCTGTCAAGTGTAGAACATAAATGTATTAACACAATAATCAAATAAAGGAGGTGAAAGCAATGTTGATTGGTTTGATGTAAGCACGTCAGATTGTATAAAAAAATCAACACATTATACCCCACATGCATAAATGTATTCATGATCTTTGTATATATGACTTAATTTAAAATTTTTTTTCAAAATTCAGATGGCAATATGTGGCTGATTTCATATCTAGGATTTCTATTCTGTACCTTACATCTGTATTTTTGTTCCAATACCTTGCTGTTTTAATCACTATAGACTTGTAGTATAACCTGAAGTCTGGTAAAGTGATGCCTCCAGATTTGTTTTCATTTCATAGAATTGCCTTGGCTATTTATTTTTTTTTTATTATTCCACATGAAATGAGAACTATTTTTTTCATGTTCTTTGAAGTATCACAATCGAGTGGGCTTTATCCCTTGGATGGAAGTTCGGTTCAAGATATGCAAAGGCATAAACATATGTAACCACTTAAATAAAAAGAAAAAAAAGACCATATGATCCTCTCAATAGATGAAGAAAAATCATTCAACAAAATTTTGCCTCCTTTTTTGATAAGAAAACTGTATAGGTATAGATGGCATATTTTTGAACTGATAGAATCCATCTATGACAATCCCACAGCCAATATCACACTGAATGGAGTAAAAATCAAAGCATTTCTACTTAGAACTGAAACTAGACAATGATGTTTACTATCACCACGACTATTCAATGTAGTGCTGGAAGTTCTAGTCAATGCAGTCAAGCAAGAGAAAGATGTAAAAGCTATCCATAGTATACCTTTTATAGAGGTGAAACTTTTGCTCTTTGCTTATCATATGATTTTATACTTAGAAAACTCCAGGCACTCAATCATGACTCCTGGAAGTGATGAAGAAATACAATAATGTCTCAGAATATAAAATAAATGTCCACAAATCAGTAGCCTTTATATACACCAATGTTAGTCAAGCTGAGAATCAAATCAAAGACACAATACCCTTCACATAGCTTTGAAGAAAATAAAATATCTTGGAATGTAACTAATAAAAAATGTGAGCAATCACTACAGAGAAAAAACTCTCAGCAAAGAAATAGAAGACTATATATAAAGGGAATTTATGGTATGGATGAAATATCTGAAGAATATAGAAATTATATGGCAGAGCTTAAGGAAATGCAGGAGTCAATCAGGGAGCTTAAATATATAGTAAAAAGTACCAATAACAGATTAGGCCATTGAGAAGAAAAAAATCTGAGAGTCAGATAATGAAATCCATGAGCTAACCCAGGTAGTCAAAGAGGCAGAAAGGAAGAGAGAGAAAGCAAAACATTAGATCAGAGAATTATAGGACTTCGTGAAACATTCAAACATACTAATTAAAGGGGAAGGATTTCTGAAGGGGAAGAAGAATGTGCCAGAGGAATAGAAGCCCTGCTGTGGGATATTATAAATGAAAACTAACCAAGTATCATTAAAGATTCCAAAATACTCCTTATAGAAGGATATCAAACCATGGGTAATCTCAACAGAAAAAGAGCTTATCTCAAGATGCATTGTTATCAAACTGTCCAAATTCAAGACAAAAGAGAAATTCTGCAAACAGTGAAGAGTAAGCATCAGTTGACCTGCATGGGTAGATACATCAAGTTTACAGCAGAATTTTCAGCCTAAAGTTTCTAAATGAGAAAAGACTGGTCATCTGCATTTAAGATTATAAAATTAATTATTTTAGCCCTAAATTCTGTACCCTGCTAAACTAAGCTTTAAAATTGATGGAGGAGATCAAATCTTTTGCTAGTAATCAAACATTGAGGAAATTTTCCACACTAGTACCAGCTCCACAGGAAATACTTAAACCTATTTTCAACACAAACCATCACAATGGACTACTAGCAAACTAAACACCCAGAAACGAATGGGCAAACCCTAACTTTCACAATGGCACAAAATTTAAAACTAAGCAATGGACTCTGACAAAATAAGATGAATAGAACTCCAGCACACTTACCAATTCTGTCAATGAAGGTTAATGGCTTGAATTCCCTACTGAAGCAGCATCGGCTCGTCAATTGGATAAAAAATCACAAGCCATCCATATCCACAGGCCATCTCCAGGAAATACACCTAACCTTGAGGGTGTATTACTCAGTGTGAAAGGTTTGCAAACAATATTTCAGGCAAATGGAAATCAGAAGTAAGGAGGGGTCACAATATTTTCAGACAAAAGTGAATATAAAGCCACTAAAATTAAGAAAGACAAAGATGGCCAATTCAAACAGATCAAGGGAACAATACAAGAGGACATTTCAATTCTAAATGTTTATGAATCCAACTTAAATGATTCCAGATTTATGAAACAACTTTAATTGGTCTGAGCAATATAATGTGTATCAACATAATATCTGTGTATTTAACAGTCCTCTGACATTACTGGACAGATCCTCTAAATAGAAGAAAAACAAAGAAAGGGACAAGAGGGAGAGAAGTGACGCATCACAACTATTTGCAGCGAGTGGCAGTACTTACTCACTTTGAGGAGACTTTGTAGGAGCACTTCCCCAATTCTGTTGACAACCAGAGGGAGTTGGACTTTAGCCCCTTGGGGTTGCTGCTGGTGGAGCATGGCTGGGCTAGTGGCACAGACTGTTTGGGAGAGAAAAATGCACTGATGGTGCCTGCTGGTGGGCCGAGGTGATCACACCCCAGGACAGATTCTGGTTGAGAAATTCCCAGATTCCACTGAGCACCAGAGGATGCTGGGCTTCAGCCCCTTAGTATGCCAGTGGCAGAGTGCAGCAGGGGCAAAGGTGTTGATGGGCCTTTGACTCTGGCTCATGCAAATCCCTGGCACTGTAGCTCACTGGAGGGAGACGGGCCCCAGCCCTGAGGGGTTACCAGCAGCAGTGCATGGCTGTGGTGCAAGGTGAAGATGGAGGCGCCTATCCCCCTGGACTGACTCTTTAGTTGGGTGGACCTACTTGACTCCATTGAGCACCAGAGGGAGCCTGACTCCAGCCTCTTGGGTTTTCAGGACAGAGCTAACTTTGGATCCCTGCTGTTTGGTTGCTGGAGACATTTTTAACTTTCCCAGTTGAGCAGTGATTGTGTTCTCTGGGACAATCAGATTGGAGCTCTTGACCTGGGCTGTCCACTTTGGGAACCTACAAGGTTGTGCTGTGGTGGTGTTGTAGTGGGTGGGACTGATTCTCCCCTTCCAATTGTCCTTGGTAGTGTGTGGGGTGTCTCAGTTGCTTGTATCTCTCCTCTGCTGATATTTCAGCCTAAGTACGTGAGTCATTAGTATTAGGTAGAGGCTGGCTGAATATAAGACTGAGCCAGCTAGCCCTATCACACCAATCAGGTCCTCAGAGTCTCTGGCTGCAGGTCTGAAGGAGCCTTTGTAAAGCTGTAGGGTAAAAGTCACAATCACCAGACCCAGCTCTTTGGTAAAGGGCTGGTAAACTACAATTCCTAGGACTCTCAATCCAATCCCACCCTACCAGTTTTAATAGCCAAACTGAAGAAAATAATCATGGGGTGGAACCAGTGGAAATACTCTGGCAACACAAATAATCAGAGTATATCAACTTCCCCAAGGAATGACAAAGGTGATACAACAGAACATGCCATTCATAGCCAAATGGCTGAAAGGTCAGAAATAGAATTTATGGGTGGTGCCTGTGGCTCAAGGAGAAGGGCACCAGCCCCATGTACCAGAGGTGGTGGGTTCAAACCTGACCCCGGCCAAAAACTGCAAAAAAAAAAAAAAAAAAAAAAAGAAATGAGAAACAGAATTTATAATATGGGTGGCAAATAAAATGAGTAGAATGGCATAAAAGATGAAAATAGAAATCAAAAGAATTGTTCAAAAGTTGTCTCAAGATATTAAGAAATTCTGGGCAACTCCAAGAGCTCAGTGGTTGGGGCATTGTCCATAAGCACCAGAGCTGGTGGGTTCAAACTCAGCCAGGCCTGTTAATCAATAATGACAATAATAACAAAAAAATCCAGGCATTATGGCAGGCACCTATAGTCCCAGGTACTTGGGAGGCTGAGGCAAGAGAATCATTTAAGCCCAAGAGTTTGAGGTTGCTGTGAACTGTGACGCCATTGCACTCTACACAGGGTGACAAAGTGAGACTCTGCTTCGATTAAAAAAAATGAATTCAAAGACAAAATCACCAAGAGTATGAACATAAGAAAAGAGACAGTAGAGCTCAAGGACATGAAAAAGTTATTTTCAAGGTACAGTGGAATCTCTCAGTAATAGAGTTGACCAGGCAGAAGAAAGTATCTCTGAAACAGAATACAAAATTTTGAATCTTCCCAAACTCTCAAAGAGGCAGACAAATGGAGAGCAAAAACTGATCATTCCCTGAAAGAGTTGTGGGATCACTCCAAAAGATCAAACAATCATCTTACAGGAATTCCAGAAAGAGAAGAGGATGGTTCTAAAGGTATAGATGCTCTACTTCAAGATATTTTGGAGGAGAATTTCCCAAGCATTGTAAGAGATACAGAACTTCAGATAGTAGACAGTTTCAGAACTTC
This sequence comes from Nycticebus coucang, assembly GCF_027406575.1. NCBI lineage: Eukaryota > Metazoa > Chordata > Mammalia > Primates > Lorisidae > Nycticebus > Nycticebus coucang. Next base: position 89,957,631 of record NC_069804.1, read on the forward strand.
AGCAAGACTCAATCCAAATAAAGTGTCTCCTAGACACATGTGATTAACTATGCCAAAGTTAAGATGGCAAAAATTCTGTAAGCAGCCAGACGTGAGAAAAACATTACCCACAAAGGGAGAAATATCAGAATGACTGCAAATCTCTCAGCCAATACCTTCCAAGACAGAAGAGGATGGTCATCAACCTTCAATCTCCTAAAACAAAATAATTTTCAGCCCAAGATCCTGTATCCAGCTAAACAGACTTTCATTTGTGATGGAGAAATCAAATACTTTACGGACTTACACATGTTGAAGAAATTTGCCATAACTCAATAGGGTCTCCTGGATATTCTCAGACCCATTTTACATAATGACCAGCACAATGGTCTATCACCAAAGTAAACTCACCCAGAATTTATCAAACAAAACCTGATTTTCATAATAGTTAAAGAATCAAAAATATCAACTGGACATTTGAAAAACATGACATGCAAAACACTACCATGCCTATCAATCCTCTCCATTAATGTGAATGGCTTAAATTGCTCTCAAAAGAGGCATAGGTTGGCTGACTCAGGCCAGATATCCAATTCCTACAAGAGACTCACCTTACCTTAAAGGACAAAAAAAGACTGAGAGTGAAGTGATGATCATCTGTAATACAGGCAAATGAGAATCAGAAAAAAGCAGGGATTGCAATTTTATTTGCAGGTACAATAGGTTTTAAGTCAACAAAGATAAGGATGGACACTCCATATTTGTCAAGAGAAACACTCAACATGAAGAGATTTTGATAATTAACAATTATGCAGCTTATTGGAATGCTCATCAATTTATAAAGCAAACCCTAACAGATATGAACAACTTGATATCTTGTTGCACTACAATAGTTGGAGATTTAAATATTCCTTTCTCAGTTCTGGATAGATTGTCCAAGAAGAAACTAAACAAAGAAATAATGAACTTAAACTTGACCCTAGAACAAACTCACAAACTCACAAACTGTTACTGAGAGATTCTACCGTATTTCTCAGATCTTTGAGGGCTGCAACTTCTTGTCTCAATGTGTCAAAATCTTTAATCATTTTGTCTTTGAATTTGTTGAATTCTTGAGATATCTTTTAGATTGCTGCTTGAAATTCTGATTCAATCTTATTTTCTATCCAGATTCTGAATTCGATTTCTGACATCTCAGCCATTTGTTTATGCATGGGATCTTGTGCTGTGTCTGCTTTGTTGTTCCTTGGGATAGTTAATCTACTCTGATTATTCCTATTGCCAGAGTTTTGCCATTGATTCTGCCCCATTATTATTTTTCACCATTGCCTCTGGCCATCCTCAGAGTTGGGGAGCTGTCTCTCCAAGATTAGACCCCAGCAGGATCACTCTATTGTTGCTGGATCTTTGTAGGGAGTGACCCCGTGTAGCTCCTCTGGGGCTGCCCCAGTCAGGGAGTTCTGGCTCTGGGAGCAGCTCCAGAATGTGGCACATCTGGATCCAACAACAGGGTGGGGGATGGTGCACACGGTTCTGGAAGTACCTGGCACCTGGAGACTTTGGCACAGAGAGCCTGGAGCTCCAGCAGTCTCTGGCCAGGGGGAGAACTCTGCGCAGAGGCAGGGAGGGCTCCGGAGGGAGGGTGCAGGTCATGCGGGTCACATGGCTTCCAGAGTCCCTGGCCAGACAGGCAGGGCTGGTGCGGGGGTAAGGAGGGTACTGGAGGGAGGACGCAGGTTGCGCAGCTACCAGAGTTTTTGGTCAGGGTGGGTGGAAGCCTGGTTGGCATGGGGCATGGGGCTGCACAGTTGCCGGAGTGGTCCCTGGCCAGGGTGGACATGCAGAGACCTGGCAGGCATTGGGCGTTGGGCCGCATGGTTGCTGGTGGAGTCCCTGGCTGGTGAGGGCATGCGGAGGCCCTGCAGGTGTGGGGCGAGGTCCGTGCAGTTGCTGACCGTGTCCCTGGATTGGGGCAGACGGAGGCCCAATGAGTGCGGGTCGCTGGGCTGCACTGTTGCTGGCAGAGTCCCTGGCGGGCAGTGAGGCGCTTGGTCCGGCAGACATGGAGGGGGGCACTGCTCCAGGACCTCCTCCCTCAGTCTCAGTAGGGGTTAGGCTTCTGGTTCATCAGGTAAGGGGGGAAGGGTGTGCTGGGAGTTCAGAATGGCGGGGAAGACTTTAGTTCAGTTTTTCTGCCTAGCAAGAGAGTGTTCAGAATCACAGCAGGGTCCCTCTGAGGAAGTAGTCCCCACTTCCCACAGCACTCACCCATAGGGTGAGACAAGAGGCCCACAGTTCACTGCTTGTCTGTAGAAAACCTGCAGGAGCAAATGAAAGAAAACAAAAGAAAGGAGACAGAAAAACAAACAAACAAAAAAATGCTCTTTGGGGAGAGGACGAACAATTTTCCTTTCAGTTGGATTTTGTACCTGAAGGTTGGTTTCTTGGACTTGCAGCTTGTCTCAGCAGATGTGATCTGCAGTTATCATTTCTCTCTCAGCTGGGCTCCCAGTCTTCAGCATAATTGGGCTGTTTCTGGACGTTGTCTTTCCTTTTGGATAGGAGCCTCTTTCAGAAGCTGTTTCCAGTCGATCATCTTACCCCTCCCCCTCTCCTTTCTGTTTTCTTGATGAAGACTTCCAATGCTATAAATTTCCCTCCTTGGAGACCCTTTGCAGTATCAAACAGGTTTTGATAATTTGTGTCTTCATTATCATTTTATTCCAAAAATTTGGTGATTTCATTCTTAATCTCACCTTTCACCAACCTATCATTTAGCATAAGGTTGTTTAGTTTTGATTCTTTGTGTGAGTTTGCAGGGTGAGTTTCCAGAGTGTCTCAGGATACAAAATCAATACTTACAAATCAGTAGCTTTTATATATACCAACAATAGTCAAGCTGAAAATATAGTCAAGAACTCTATTCCTTTTATAGTACTGCCAAAGATGATGAGATATCTGGGGATTTACCTACTAAAGGACATGAAATATCTCTATAAGGACAATTATGAAACTTTGAGAAAAGAAATTGCTAAAGATGTTAACAAATGGAAAACTATACCATGCTTATGGTTGGGAAGAATCAACATTGTTAAAATGCCCACACTGCCCAAAGCAATCTACAGATTTAATGCAATCCCTATTAAAGCACCATTGTCATACTTTTTTTTTGTGTGTGTGTGGTTTTTGGCCGGGGCTGGGTTTAAACCCGCCACCTCCAGCATATGGGACTGGCGCCCTACCTCTTTGAGCCACAGGTGCTGCTCACCATTGTCATACTTTAAAGATCTTGAAAAATAGTACTTTTTCTGCCACTGTGTGTGGCACACCTCTTGTGGGTGGGATAGTATTATTAAAGAAACTTTAACCAGAAAATGCAAGCAGTGTAACCTGGCTGTTTGTACCCTTAATGATTCTCCAAAAATGAAAAAAAAAAATGAAAAAAAAATAGTACTCAGTTTTATATGGAATCAGAAAAAAAAACAAAAACCTGGAATAGCCAATACATTACTCAGAAATAAAAACAAATCAGGAGGTACCAAGTTACCAGACTTCAGGGTATACAAATTAGTGATCAACAGCATAGTACTGGCACAAAAATAGAGGTAGATATATGGAACATAATAGAGAACCAAGAGAGATGAACCCAGCCACTTATTGTCATTTGATCTTTGATATTTTTAACTTTTTTTTTATTAAATCATAACTGTATACAATGATATGATTATGGGGCATCATACACTCACTTCATAAACCATTTGACACATTTTTATCACAGTGGTTAACATAGCCTTTCCAGCATTATCTCAGTTACTGTGCCAAAACATTTACATTCTACATTTACCAAGTTTCCCAAATACCCCTATAATATGCACCACAGGTGTGATCCCATCGATTCCCCTCCCTCTACCCACATCCTCCTTTCCCACTTCCCCCTATTGTTAAGTTGTAGCTGGGTTATAGCTTTCATGTGAGAGTCCCAAATTAGTTTCATAGTAGGGCTGTGTACATTGGGTATTTTTTCTTCCATTCTTGGGATACTTTACTAAGAAGAATATGTTCCAGATCCATCCATGTAAACATGAAAGAGGTAAAGTCTCCATCTTTCTTTAAGGCTGCATAGTATTCCATGGTATACATATACCACAATTTATTAATCCATTTGTGGATCGATGGGCACTTGGGCTTTTTCCATGACTTAGCTATTATGAATTGGGCTGCAATAAACATTCTGGTACAAATATCTTTGTTATGTTGTGATTTTTGGTCTTCTGGGTATATGCCCAGCAGAGGAATTACAGGATTGAATGGCAGATCTATTTTTAGATCTCTGAGTGTTCTCCATATATCTTTCCAAAAGGAATGTATTAATTTGCATTCCCACCAGCAGTGCAGAAGTGTTCCCTTTTCTCCGCATCCACGCCAACATCTCTGGTCTTGAGATTTTGTGATATAGGCTAGTCTCATTGGAGTTAGATGATATCTCAAAGTAGTTTTGATTTGCATTTCTCTGATGATTAAAGATGATGAGCATTTTTTCATATGTCTGAAGGCCGTGTGCCTGTCTTCTTCAGAGAAGTTTCTCTTCAAATCCCTTGCCCAGCCTGCGATGGGATCCCTTGTTTTTTTCTTGCTGATGCGTTTGAGTTCTCTGTGGATTCTGGTTATTAAACCTTTGTCAGAGTTATACCCTGCAAATATCTTCTCCCATTCTGAGGGCTGTCTGCTTGCTCTGCTTACTGTGTTCTTAGCTGTGCAGAAGCTTTTTAGTTTGATCAAGTCCCAGTAGTGTATTTTTGAAGCTGCTTCAATTGCCCGTGGGGTTCTCCTCATGAAATACTCACCCAGACCAATTTCTTCAAGGGTTTTCCCTGCATTCTCCTCTAGTATTTTTATAGTTTCATGTCTTAAGCTTAAAGCTTTAATCCAATCAGAGTCTATCTTAGTTAATGGTGAAAGGTGTGGGTCCAATTTCAGTCTTCTGCAGGTTGCCAGCCAGTTCAGCCAGCACCATTTGTTAAATAGGGAATCTTTTCCCCACTGAATGTTTTTAATTGGCTTGTCAAAAATCAAATAGCGGTAAGTAGCTGGATTCATCTCTTGGTTCTCTATTCTATTCCAGATATCTACTTCTCTGTTTTTGTGCCAATACCATGCTGTTTTGATCACTATCGATTTGTAGTAAAGTCTGAGGTCTGGTAGTGTGATTCCTCCTGTTTTGTTTTTATTTCTGAGTAATGTCTTGGCTATTTGAGGTTTTTTCTGATTCCATATAAAACGAAGTAATGTTTTTTCAAGATCTTTAAAAAATGACAGTGGAGCTTTAATAGGGAGTGCGTTGAAATTATATATTGCTTTGGGTAGTATGGACATTTTGATAATGTTGATTCTTCCCAGCCATGAGCATGGTATGTTTTTCCATTTGTTAACATTTTCAGCTATTTCTTTTCTTAGAGTTTCATAGTTCTCTTTATAGAGATCTTTCACGTCTTTTGTTAGGTAAATTCCCAAATATTTCATCTTCTTTGGCACTACTGTGAATGGGATAGAGTCCTTAACTGCTTTTTCAATTTGACTGTTGTTGGTGTAGATAAAGGCTACCGATTTATGAATGTTGATTTTGTAACCTGAGACGCTGCTGTATTCCTTGATCACTTCTAGGAGTTTTGTAGTAGAGTCCCTAGTGTTTTCCAGATACACAATCATATCATCTGCGAAGAGCGAGAGTTTGATCTCTTCTGACCCTATACGGATACCCGTGATCGCCTTTTCTTCCCTAATTGCGGTGGCTAAAACTTCCATTACAATGTTGAAAAGCAATGGAGACAATGGGCAGCCTTGTCTGGTTCCTGATCTGAGTGGAAATGATTCCAATTTAACTCCATTCAGTATGATATTGGCTGTGGGTTTGCTGTAGATAGCCTCTATCAGTTTAAGAAAAGTCCCTTCTAGACCAATTTTCTTCAGTGTTCTGATCATGAAGGGATGCTGGATATTATCAAAAGCTTTTTCTGCATCAATTGAGAGAATCATATGGTCTTTGTTTTTTAATTAGTTTATGTGCTGAATTACATTTATAGATTTACGTATGTTGAACCAGCCTTGAGACCCTGGGATAAAACCAACTTGGTCATGATGTATAATTTGTTTGATGTGTTGCTGGATTCTGTTTGTTAGGATCTTGTTGAATATTTTTGCATCTATATTCATTAGTGATATTGGTCTATAATTTTCTTTTCTTGTTGGGTCTTTTCCTGGTTTGGGGATCAGGGTGATGTTTGCTTCATAGAACGTGTTGGGTAGTCTTCCTTCTTTTTCTACATTTTGGAACAGGTTGAGTAATATAGGTACTAATGCCTCTTTAAAGGTTTGGTAGAATTCTGACGTGAAACCATCTGGTCCCGGGCTTTTCTTTTTAGGGAGGTTTTGTATAGTTGATGCTATTTCTGAACTTGATATGGGTCTGTTCAACATTTCCACTTGATTCTAGTTAAGTCTTGGAAGGTGGCGTGCTTCCAAGTATCGGTCTATTTCCTTCAGATTTTCATATTTCTGAGAATAAAGTTTCTTGTAATATTCATTAAGGATTTTTTGGATTTCTGATGAGTCTGTGGTTATTTCGTCTTTGTTGTTTCTGATTGATGATATTAGAGATTTTACTCTTTTTTTCCTGATTAGGTTGGCCAGAGGTTTATCTATTTTATTGACCTTTTCAAAAAACCAGCTTTTTGATTTATTGATCTGTTGTATTATTCTTTTGTTTTCAATTTCATTTAATTCTGCTCTAATTTTGGTTATTTCTTTTCTTCTTCTGGGTTTGGGGTTGGAATGTTCTTCCTTTTCCAGTTGCGTGAGATGTCCCATTAAGTTGTTAACTTCGTCTCTTTCCGTTCTCTTGAGGAAGGCTTGCAGTGCTATAAATTTCCCTCTTAGAACTGCCTTTGCAGTGTCCCAGAGGTTCTGACAGTTTGTGTCTTCATTGTCATTTTGTTCCAAAAAATTGGTGATTTCTTTCTTAATCTCATCTCTAACCCAGCTATCATTCAGCATAAGGTTATTTGACTTCCATGTTTTTGTATGGGTATGCAGATTCCTGTTGTTACTCAATTCAAGTTTTATTCCATGATGGTCCGAGAAGATGCATGGAATAATTTCTATTCCTTTAAATTTACTGAGGTTAGACTTATGACCTAAAATGTGATCAATTTTGGTTTAAGTTCCGTGGGCTGATGAGAAGTATGTGTATTCAGTTTTGTTGGTATGAAATGTTCTGTAGATGTCTGCTAAATCTAAATATTGGATGGTTAGGTTTAAATCTAAGATTTCTTTGCTCAGCTTCTTTCTGGAGGATCGATCCAACACTGCCAAGGTAGTGTTGAAATCTCCAACGATTATGGAGCTGGAGGAAATCAAGTTACTCATGTCTGTTAGAGTTTCTCTTATAAATTGAGGTGCATTCTGGTTGGGTGCATAGATATTAATAATTGAGATCTGGTCATACTGAGTATTACCCTTAACAAATATGAAGTGACCATTCTTGTCCTTCCTTACTTTTGATGGTTTAAAGCCTACTGTATCTACAAATAAAATTGCAACACCTGCTTTTTTCTGATTACCATTTGCCTGAAATATGGATGACCATCCTTTCACCCTGAGTCTGTATTTGTCTTTTAAGTTGAGATGTGACTCTTGTATGCAACAAATATCTGGCTTGAGTTTTTGTATCCAGTCAGCTAACCTATGCCTCTTTAGAGGACAGTTTCAGCCATTCACATTGATGGAGAGTATTGATAAGTCTGGTGGAATTTTGGGTATCGAGTTTTTCAAAGGTCCAGTGGACATTTTTAATCCTTTCGCCAGTGTGGAAGTTGGAGTTTGATCCGAAGTTTCTGAGTGAGTTTACTTTTGTGGTATAGGATTGGGTTGGCCATTGTGGAGGATAGGTCTGAGAACATCCTGAAGAGCTGGTTTACTGGCAATTTTTTTCAACATATGAATGTCATTGAAGTATTTAATTTCTCCATCATAGATGAAACTCAGTTTAGCTGGATACAAGATCCTGGGTTGAAAGTTTTTTTGCTTTAGGAGATTAAAAGTTGATGACCAGCCTCTTCTTGCTTGAAAAGTTCAGCAGAGAGATCTGCAGTTATTCTAATATTCTTACCTTTGTACGTTCTAGTTTTCTTTCGCCGGGCTGCTTTGAGAATCTTCTCTTTCATGTTAACTTTAGTGAAGCTAATTATGATATGTCTGGGAGATGGCTTATTGGGGTTGAATCGTGCTGGGGTTCTGAAGCTGTCTGCTATCTGAATTTCAGATTCTCTAGGCATGTCTGGAAAATTTTCTTTCATAATTTCATGTAGAAGGGCCTCTGTGCCCTTGGCAGCCACTTCATCATTCTCCGAAATTCCCATAACCCTTATGCTGTTTTTTTTCGAATTATCTGGGAGTTCTCTGAATGAGTGATCCGTTTTTGCTCTCCATTTCTCTTCCTCTTTGAGAGATTGGGAGCGTTCGAAGACTTTATCTTCAATGTTAGAAATCCTTTCTTCTGCTTGCTCCATTCTGTTACTGAGGGATTCTACTGTATTTTTCATATCTTTGAGGGCTGTAAGTTCTTGTTTCAGTGTGTCTAAGTCTTTGGTGGTTTTGTCTTTAAATTCGTTAAATTCTTGAGACAATTTTTGAATTTCTCCTCGAATTCCTAATTCCATTTTATTAATCTTGTCTGCAAACCAAATTCTGAATTCGACTTCTGACATCTCAGCCAGTTGTTTATGAATGGGATCTTCAATCACATCTGCCGTATCTTTTCTTGGGGGGGTTGATCTATTCTGGTTATTCATGTTACCAGAGTTTTTCCGCTGATTCCGCCCCATGGTTTACTCCCTTTGGTTTTTCCCCTGGGGTTTTATCGAGGGCCCGTACAGTGTTGTGGCCTGAGAAACTGGGGCCCTGTCTGGTGTGGTGGAGCAAAGTGGTTCTGTCTTGTTTTCAGCTGGTTTCTGTTCGATCCTATTGCAACTTCTACTCTGGCTTGAAGTCTCAGCTGTGTGGAAAAATCAGCAATTAAGTCACCCCGCCTGCCCACCTCTGGCCCCAGTTGGAAAAGGAGAATCAAACCTTCCTACAATCGCACACCCAGGGCACCGCCTGAAAAGTCCTCAGTCTATTAGCCCAGTTCGAAAGGTCCAAATCAGCTGTCTCAATCGGCACCTGTCTCGGGTGGAAGGGTTCAAGAGGTCTCTGGGAACTGGATCACAGGGGCCTGGTGACTCCTCTGACACGGCTCACCCCAGTGCAGCGTGGAGTCAGGAGGAGCCACCCAGCAAACAGAGCAGTCTGGGAAGGTTGACGTCTCCTTCCCCACTTTGCCCCTCCGTCGGACCCAGTCACTGGTATCTCTGCAGATGGCTAACCCAGTTGCCTGCAGTGAACAGACACTCCAGGGGTTTGCACCTGCCTGAATCGCAAGGAAGTCTGCCAGGCCCCCGCAGACTGCCGCTATCTAGCAGGAGGAGATGGGGCCTGACATCTTTGAGTGTTTGATGCAGGTGATGGGAAGGAGGTGTTCACTCAGGCTTAGCCCCATCCCTGATGCATGCTGCTAACAGAACTGAACAGAACAGACAACTTTGTGAGGTTCTGTCTCTGTTCCTGTCGTCGCCTACAGAAGACGGGCTGTTTTGAGTTCAAACGTCTTTGCTGCTGGAGAATTGTGTCTGAACACCTCTCTGGGTTGGCCCCGGCCTGGAAGCTTCCTGGTTTTGTAAGCCGTGTCACTGGTGGCCTCCTCTGGTTGCCCAGGGAGACAGGGGGTGTGGCCTCAGAATATCCAGAAGTGAGCGTTCTGCCATTAAAGAAAAAACGGCTGTTGATCTACCTCCAGGGAACTGCTGCTCTGGTGTGGGCACTCAGGAGACCCTTTTCTCCTCTGTCCCGCGCCCCAGAGTCAGCACTGAGCGGCCGCAGTTTGTGCTGGGTCCACACCCCTTAAGAGATCCCCCAAGAATCAGAACTCTTGGGGGATGGGCCCCCAGACCCCGATTGGGAGTGGGGGGGGGAGCTAGAGTGTCATTCAGTTTTACGCAATACTGCGGTCCGGGGAGGGCTCCTGCACTGCACCGCAGGGAAGTGCCGCCAAGGCTTGATTTCCCCTCAGCAGAGTGCCCTCTCCTCGCTCACGTATCCCAGAGTCAGCGCTGACCTGACGCAGCTCAGGCACTGTGCACTCCCCTCGAGAAATCACCCAAGGATCCCATCTCCTGGGGGATAGGCCCTCAGACCCCGAGTGAGAGTAGGGGTTCTCAGCTCTCAGCGGGGAGGCCAGAGTCTTATTCAGTCTTGGGCCCCGTAATGTTGCCCGGGGAGGGTTGGTGCACTGCACCGCAGGGAAGTGCTGCGCGTGAGGCGTGACTCCCCCCTCAACCCAGTGCCCTCTCCTCACTCGCGCACCTCAGAGTCAATGCTGACCAGTCGCAACTCGGGGACTGTCCACTCCCCTTGAGAAATCACCCAAGGATCCGAAGTCCTGGGGGACAGGCCTCCAGCCCTCAGTGGGCGGGAGGGGAGCGCCGGGGATTCAGGGTTGCCGGCAAAGGATTCCCAAAGTTTTATTCAGCCCTATGTCCGGCAGGAGAACGCCACGGCACCCCAGTAGGGGAGGTAGGTCCAGGTTTTAGAAGGTCTCTCCCGTGGAGTGTAGTGGGAGGGCCTTTAATTTCTGCCCGCTTGTTCAATTGTGGGGCTCATGAGCCGGTCTCATGGGGGAGGGGGACTCCCACCCGCTTGGTGGTGGATTTTGTACCTTTTGTTTGCGTCCTTGTGATCACAACTTGCCTCAGCGGTGTTGATGTGCGTTCTTCAGCCTTCTCTCTTGGTGAGGCTCAAGTCCACCAGGATACTTACTAAATTCCTGTCCCTTAACTCTCCTTCTGGACGGGAGCCTTTGTTGAAAGCTGGCTTCAGTCCGCCATCTTGTCTCCCCCCCATCGTCATTTGATCTTTGATAAGCTGATCAAAAACATTCCTTGGGAGAAAGATTCCCCGTTTAAGAAATAGTTGTGGGTGAACTGGCTGGCGACCTGTAGAAGACTAAACCTGGATCCAAACCTTTCACCATTAACAGAAACTGATTCTTATTGGATTAAAGTATCAAACTTAGGACATGAAACTGTGAAAATACCAGAAGGCAGTTTAGGGAAAACCCTTGAAGAAATTGGCCTGGGAAAATCACTTCTGAGGTGAAACTCCCCACCCAGCAATTGAAGCAACACCAAAAAACATATTACTGGGATCTGATCAAAATGAATAGCTTCTGCACAGCAAAATCAATGTAAGTAAAGCAAACAGACAGCCTTCAGAAGGGGAGAAGATTTTTGTTGGATATGTTTCTGACAAAGGTCTGATAACTAGAATTCACAGAGAACTCAAATTAATAAATAAGAAAAGAACAAATGACCCCATTTCATTGTGGGAAGAGACTTGAAAAGAACATTCTGTGAAGATTACAGGCAAATGGCCAACAAGCACATGAAAAGATGCTCAATATCTTTAATCATCAGAGAAATGTAAATAAAAACCACATTGAGTTATCTTCTAACTCCAGTAAGATTAGCACACATCACAAAATCCAAAAACTACATATGTTGGCATGGATGTGGAGAGAAGGGAACACTGTACACTGCTGGCAAAACCAAAAACTAATATGGCTTTTTTGGAAGTAAGTATGGAAAATTCTCAAGGAACTAAAAGTAGACCTACAGTTCAATCTTGCAATTCCTCTACTTGGTATCTACCCAGATGATCAAAAATAATTGTACGGGGGCGGCGTCTGTGGCTCAGTCGGTGGGGCACCGGCCCCATATGCCGAGGGTGGCGGGTTCGAACCCCGCCCTAGCCAAACTGCAACCAAAAAATAGCCAGGCGTTGTGGCGGGCACCTGTAGTCCCAGCTACTTGGGAGGCTGAGGCAAGAGAATCGCTTAAGCCCAGGAGTTGGAGGTTGCTGTGAGCTGTGTGAGGCCACGGCACTCTACCAAGGGCCATAAAGTGAGACTCTGTCTCTACCAAAAAAAAAAAAATCATTGTATGACAAAGACATTTGCACCAGAATGTTTATTGCAGCCCAATTAATACTTGCCAAGTCATGGAAGAAGCCCAAATGCTCATCAACTCATGAATTGATTTACCAATTGTGGTGTATGTATACTATGGAATACTATGCAGCCATAAAAGAGAATGGAGACTTTACATCATTTATGTTTATCTGCATGGAACTGAAACATATTGTTTTTAGTAAAGTTTCTCAAAAATGGAAAAAAAAGTATCCAATGTACTCAATACTATTATGAAACCAATATATAATCACTTACACATTCATACAAAAGATAAAACACAATTATAGTCCAGAAAGAAGGAGGAGAGAGGAGGGAGAGAGGAAGGAAGGGGTGGTGGGGGGAGGGAGGGTATTTTGCAGGACCTCACCTATGGTGCAAATTGCAATGGTACATTTCAAATCTATTAAGAGTAGAGTATAAATGTCTGACTAAAGAAATAAGTGAGGAGATGTTTATGTTAATCAGTTTGATGTAAGCATCCCACACTGTCAAATCAGCACATTGTACCCCATAAATATAGAGTTATGATTTATCAAAAAAAAATTTTTTTTTTTTTAAAGATAATGGTGTATGGGTACTCAGATCCTTCTGGCTTGTAGGGTTTCAGGTGATATGTCATCAGTTAGTTGAAGTAGTTTTACTTTGTAATTTTCCTCCCGTTTTAGCCTTTCTGCTAGCAGGAGGGCATCCTTTTTGTTTACTTTGGCCAAGCTGATGATTGTGTCATGGTGACTGTCTCTTCATGATGAATCTCTCAGGAGTCTAGTGGAGTTCTTGTACCTAGATGTTTAAATTTCTAGCAAGAGATAGAAATTTATGTTTCAATAATTCCCTCAAGTAAATTATTTAACCCTTGCTAATCTTTGTCTTTGCTCTCAGGGATGCCTATGACTCTGTGTTTGGCATCTTTACATCATCCCACATTTCTTGTAGGCTTTGTTTGGTCTTCTTGTTTATTTCTCTTTTTATTGTTTGGAATTCATTGATGATACAAGAAATTAGGTTATACTGATTGCAGTTGTTATGTAAAGTACTTCTTGTAATCGTATCCTGCCTCCAAGAGGTATGCCGTGCATTGTGATCTCCCATTCCTCTCCCTCCTCCTCTCTATCTGATCTCTCATTTCCCTACCCCACACATTGTATTAAATCATCTACTGCCTTCACATTAGAATTGAGTACATTGGATTCTTGCTTCTTCATTCTTGTAATGTTTTACTACGAAGACTGTGTTCCACCTCCATCCAGGTTAATACAAAAGATATAAAGTTTCTATCTTTCTGGTGTCTGAATAGTATTCCCTGGTATACATATACCACAGTTTGTTTCCATTCCTGGGGGTGGGGGGTGGGCATTTAGGTTGTTTTCTCGTTTAGGTGATTGTAAATTGAGCTGCTATAAACAGTCTAGTGCAAATGTCCTTATGATAAAATTATTTTTTTTCTTTTGGGTATATGCCTAGTACTGGGATTGCAGGATCAAATGGATGGTATAATTTGAGTTCTTTAAAGATTCTCCATACTTCCTTCCAAAAAGGTTGTATTAGTTTGCAGTCCCACCAGCAATGTAAAAGTGTTCTCTTCTCTCCACATCGTTGTCAGTATCTGCATATTTGACACTTCGTGATGTGGGGTGTTCTCACTGGGTTTAGGTGATATCTCAGTGTTGTTTGCATTTGTATTTCTCTGAGGATCAGGGATGATGACCATTTTATCAAATATTTATCACACATTCATCTGTCTTCATCAACAAATGTTCTGTTCATATCACTTGCTCAGAGGTGGATGGAATTATTTGCTCTTTTTCTGTTGATTAATTTGAATTCTCTGTGGATTCTAGTTATCAACCCTTTGTAAGATTGATACCCTGTGAATATCTTTACCAGTTCTGAAGGTTGTCTTTTTGCTTTACTTCTTGTGTACTTAACTGTTCAGAAACTTCCTGGATTAATGAAGTCCCATATGTTAATTTTTGTTGTTGTTGCAATGGCCATTGACGTCTTTGTCAAAAATACTTTCCCCAGTTCAACATCATCAAGAGTCTTCCTTGTAAGACTTTTATTGTTTTGTGTCTTAGATTTAAGTCTCCTATCCATCTTGAGTCAATTTTTGTAAGGGATGAAAGGTGTGGGTCAAGTTTCAATCTTTTACTTGTGCTAATCCAGTTATACCTGCACCATTTGTTGATTAGGGATTCTTTACCCCACTGTATGGTTTTGTTTGGTTTATCAAAGGTTATATGGCATGTAGGAAATGGTTTAATCTGTTGGGCTTCTATTCTGTTCTATATGTCTATGTCTTCATTTTCTGTGCCAATACCATACTGTTTTCAATACTGTGAGCTTGTTATAGAACCTGAAGTCTAGTAGAGTGATGCCACCAACTTTCTTTTATTACTAAGAATAGCCTCAGCTGTAAGGTTTTTTTCCTGGTTTCATATGAAACAAAGACCTATTTTTTCCATTTCTTCAAACTATGATGTTAGTTTTTTAATGAGGATTGCACTTAATCTGTATGTCGCTATGGGTGGAATAGACATTTTCACAACGTTAATGTTACTCAGCCAAGAGAAGGGCATGTTGTTCCATTTGTAAGTGTCTTTTGCAGTTTTTTTCCTTAGGGTTTCATAATTCTCTTTGAAAAGATCTTTCACCTCTTTTGTCAGGTATATTTCTAAGTATTTTATTTTCTTTGAAGCTACTGTGAAGGGAATTCAATCCTTGATTTGGTTCTCAACTTGGCTGTTATCGTGTATACAAAGGCTACTGATTCGTGGACATTGATTTTATACCCTGTGACATTACTGTGTTTCCTGATGACTTCCAGGAGTTTTGTGGTTGAGTGTATGGGTCTTTTTAAGTATAAGATCATATCATCAGCAAAGAGGGAGAGTTTGACCTCCTTAGGCCCATGTAGATTCACTTTATTTATTTATTTTTTTTATTTTTTTTAAATTTTTTTATTAAATCATAACTGTATACAATGATATGATTATGGGGCATCATACACTCACTTCATAAACCATTTGACACATTTTTATCACAGTGGTTAACATAGCCTTTCTGGCGTTATCTCAGTTACTGTGCCAAAACATTTACATTCTACATTTACCAAGTTTCGCAAATACCCCTGTAATATGCACCACAGGTGTGATCCCACCGATTCCCCTCCCTCTACCCATCCCCCACCTTTCCCACTTCCCCCTATTGTTAAGTTGTAGCTGGGTTATAGCTTTCATGTGAGAGTCCCAAATTAGTTTCATAGTAGGGCTGTGTACATTGGGTATTTTTTCTTCCATTCTTGGGATACTTTACTAAGAAGAATATGTTCCAGCTCCATCCATGTAAACATGAAAGAGGTAAAGTCTCCATCTTTCTTTAAGGCTGCATAGTATTCCATGGTATACATATACCACAATTTATTAATCCATTTGTGGATCGATGGGCACTTGGGCTTTTTCCATGACTTAGCTATTATGAATTGGGCTGCAATAAACATTCTGGTACAAATATCTTTGTTATGTTGTGATTTTTGGTCTTCTGGGTATATGCCCAGCAGAGGAATTACAGGATTGAATGGCAGATCTATTTTTAGATCTCTGAGTGTTCTCCATATATCTTTCCAAAAGGAATGTATTAATTTGCATTCCCACCAGCAGTGCAGAAGTGTTCCCTTTTCTCCGCATCCACGCCAACATCTCTGGTCTTGAGATTTTGTGATATAGGCTAGTCTCATTGGAGTTAGATGATATCTCAAAGTAGTTTTGATTTGCATTTCTCTGATGATTAAAGATGATGAGCATTTTTTCATATGTCTGAAGGCCTTGCGCCTGTCTTCTTCAGAGAAGTTTCTCTTCAAATCCCTTGCCCAGCCTGCGATGGGATCCCTTGTTTTTTTCTTGCTGATGCATTTGAGTTCTCTGTGGATTCTGGTTATTTAACCTTTGTCAGAGTTATACCCTGCAAATATCTTCTCCCATTCTGAGGGCCGTCTGCTTGCTCTGCTTACTGTGTTCTTAGCTGTGCAGAAGCTTTTTAGTTTGATCAAGTCCCAGTAGTGTATTTTTGAAGCTGCTTCAATTGCCCGTGGGGTTCTCCTCATGAAATACTCACCCAGACCAATTTCTTCAAGGGTTTTCCCTGCATTCTCCTCTAGTATTTTTATAGTTTCATGTCTTAAGTTTAAAGCTTTAATCCAATCAGAGTCTATCTTAGTTAATGGTGAAAGGTGTGGGTCCAATTTCAGTCTTCTGCAGGTTGCCAGCCAGTTCACCCAGCACCATTTGTTAAATAGACGTGAAAGATCTCTATAAACAGAACTATGAAACTCTAAGAAAAGAAATAGCTGAAAATGTTAACAAATGGAAAAACATACCATGCTCATGGCTAGGAAGAATCAACATTATCAAAATGTCCATACTACCCAAAGCAATATATAATTTCAACGCACTCCCTATTAAAGCTCCACTGTCATATTTTAAAGATCTTGAAAAAACATTACTTCATTTTATATGGAATCAGAAAAAACCTCGAATAGCCAAGACATTACTCAGAAATAAAAACAAAACAGGAGGAATCACACTACCAGACCTCAGACTTTACTACAAATTGATAGTGATCAAAACAGCATGGTATTGGCACAAAAACAGAGAAGTAGATATCTGGAATAGAATAGAGAACCAAGAGATGAATCCAGCTACTTACCGCTATTTGATTTTTGACAAGCCAATTAAAAACATTCAGTGGGGTAGATTCACTTTATATCTTTCTCTTGCCTGATTGTATTGGTGAGTACTTCCAGAACTGTGTTGAATAATAGTGGTTATAGTGGTCATCCTTGTCTGTTTCCTATTCTAAGTGGAAAAACTTTTAATTTTAATACATTCAGTATGATGTTAGCTGTGGGTTTGTCTTAAACTGATTAAACCTAGGTTACACGAATTGCATTTGTTAGGTATAGTCCCTCTTACAAAAGACCCCAAAAGGTATATTGCACACTGAGACCACACCCCCCTTCCCTCTCTTACTTTTCCTTTCCCTCACCACTCTCCTTTTCTCTCTCTCTGCTCTCCACTACTCCCACCCCCACCATGTCATTAATTGTTATTGTCATTAATTGTCCTCATATCAAAACTGAATACATAGGATTTATGCTTCTTCATTCTTGTGATGCTTTACGAAGAATAATGTGTTCCACTTCCATCCGGGTTAATACAAGGAAGGGCTGTAAAGTCTCCATGTTTTTAATGGTGGAATAATATTCTATGGTATACATATGCCACAGCTTGTTAATCCTTTCCTGGGTTGGGGAGCATTTAGGGTGTTTCCACATTTTGGTGATTGTAAATTGAGCTGTGATAAACAGTCTAGTGCAAGTGTCCTTATGATAGAAGTATTTTTTTCCTTCTGTGTAGATGCTCAGTAATGGGATTACAGGTCTAGCTCTTTAAAGTTTCTCCATACTTCCTTTCAAAAAGGTTGTATTAGTTTGCAATCCCACCAGCAGTGTAAAAGTGTTTCTTTCTCTCCACATCCAGGCCAGCATCTGCAGTTTTGAGATTTTGTGATGTGGGCCATTCTCACTGGCTTAGATGATATATCAGGAAGGTTTGGATTTGCATTTCTCTAATAATTAGAGATGATGAGCATTTTTTCAAATGTTTGTTAGCCATTCATCTGTCTTCTATAGAGAAGGTTCTGTTTATATCTCTGGCCTATAGATAAATGGGATTGTTCACTTTTATCATGTGGATTAATATGAGTTCTCTCTAGATCCTAGTTATCAAGCTTTTGTCTTATTGAAAACATGCAAATATCCCTTCCCACTGTGTGGGTTGTCCATTTGCTTTGGTTATTGTCTCCTTAGCTGTACAGAAGCTTTTCAGTTTAATTAAGTCTCATTTGTTTATTTTTGTTGTTGTTGCAATTGCCATGGCATTCTTCTTCATAAAGCCTTTCTCCAGGCTGATGTCTTCCATCGTTTTTCCTATGCTTTCTTTGAGGACTTTTATTATTTCATGCCTTAAATTTAAGTTATTTATCCATCTTGAATCAATTTTTGTGAGTGGAGAAAGGTATGGGTCCAGTTCATCTTTTACATGTGGGTATCCAGTTCTCCCAGCACCAGATTCTTTCCCCCAGCGTATATTCTTGTTTGGTTTATTGAAGATTAGGTAGTTGTAAGATGTTTGTTACATTTCCTGGTTTTCTATTCGATTCCAAGCATCTATGTATCTATTTTTGAGCCAGTACCATGCTGTCTATAGTACTATGACCTTGTAGTACAGCTTAAAATCAGGTATGCTGATGCCACCGGCTTTGTTTTTATTACTAAAACTGCCTTAGCTATATGGGTTTTATTCTGGTTCCATACAAAATGAAGAATACTTTTTTCCATGTCTTGAAAGTATGGTGTTGTTATTTTAATATGGATGGCATTAATTCAGTAGATTGTTTTGGGAAGTATAGACATTTTAACAATGTTGATTCTTCCCAGCCATGAGCATGGTATGTTCTTCATTTTGTTAATATCCTCTGATATTTTCTTTCTGAGGGTTTCATAATTTTCTTTATAGAGGTCCTTCACCTCTTTCGTTAGGTATATTCCTAGGTATTACATTTTATTTGAAGGTATGGTTAAGGGAGTGTGTTCATAATTAGCCTCTCATCTTGGATGTTGTTGACATATGTAAAGGCTACTGACTGTGGACATTGATTTTATATTCTGAGACTATACTATATTTTTTGATTACTTACAGGGGTCTTGTGGTTGAGTCTTTGGGATAGTCTAAGTATAAGATCATATGGTCAACAAAGAGGGAGAATTTGACCTCATGTGCTCCCATTTGGACTCCCTTTATTTCTTTGTCTTGCCTAGTTGTATTGGCTAGAACTTCCATCACTATGTTGAATGGTAATGGTGACAGAGGACAAACTTGTCTGGTTCCAGTTATAAGTTAGAAAGCTTTCAGTTTTACTCCATTCAGTAAAATATTAGCTGTGGGTTGGTCATAGATAGCTTTGATCAATTTAAGAAATGTGCCACCTATGCCTATATTCTTTAGTGTTCTAATTAGAAAGGGTGCTGGATTTTATCAAATGCTTTTTCTACATCTATTCAGAGGATCATATGGTCTTTTTTTGCTTCTGTTGATAAGGTGAATAACATTTATAGACTTGCATATGTTAAACCAGCCTTGCATCTCTGGGATGAAACCTACTTGATCATAATGTTTGACTTTTTTGATGATAAGCTGTAATCTATTAGCTAGGATTTTGTTGAGAATTTTTGCATCTATATTCATTAGTGAAATTGGTCTGAAGATCTCCTTTTTATTTGGGTCTTTTGTTGATTTTGCTATGAGGGTGATTTTTGCTTTGTAGAACGTGCTGGGGAAGATTTCTTCCTCCTCAATTTTTTGGAGTAATTTCTGCAGTATGGGAATAAAATCTTATTTGAAGGTTTGATAGAATTCTGGTGTGAAGCCATCTGGACCAGGACATTTTTGTTGGGAGATTTTTTATTGTTTCTTTGATCTCAGAAATTGGTCTGTTCAGGAGATCTATTTATTCCTGGGCAAGACTAGGGAGAAGGTGTGATTACAAATTTCTATCCATTTTGTTCCCACTCAAATTTCTGGGCAGAGAGTTTCTGGTGGTATTCAGAGATAATCTCTTGTATCTCTGTGTCGTCTGTTATTATTTCCACTTTATCATTTCTGATTGAGGTTACTAGAGATTTTACTTTTCTATTCCTAGTTGGTCTGGGCAAAAGTTTGTCTATTTTATTTATTTTTTCAAAAAACAAACTCCTTGTTTTATTAATTTTCTGAATGAGTCATTTGTTTTCAGTATCTTTAATCTCTTATTTAATTTTGGGTATTTCTTTCCTTATGCTGGCTTTAAACTTAGATTGTTCTTATTTTTCCAATTCCATAAGGTGGCTTGTGAGTTTGTTGATATGCTCTCTTTCTGTTTTTTGAATGTAGGCATCTAAAGCGAAAAATTTTCCTCTCAGGACTGCTTTTGCTGTATTCCACAAGTTTTGGTAGCTTGTGTCTTCATTATTGTTATGCTCAAGTAAGTTAATGATTTCATTTTTCATCTTTTCTTGAACCCAACTGCCATTCAGCATAAGGTTGTTTAATTTCCATTCCTTTGTGAGGAGTTAAACATTTTTATTGCCTTGTTGTCTGAGAAGATACAAGGTAAAATTTCAATTTTTTTTATTCCATTGAGGTTTGTTTTGTGTCCTAGGATATGATTCATTTTGGAGAATGTTCCACGCGGTGATGAGAAGAATCTTTATCTTTGGGATGGAGTGTTCTATATATGTCTGTCAGGCACAGTTTTTCTCAGGTCTCATTTAAGTCCCTTATATCTTTGTTTAATTTCTGTTTAGAACAGAGTTCCTCAAACTTTTTAAACAGGGGGCCATTTCACTGTCCCTCAGACCATTGGAGGGCCAGACTATAGCTTAAAAAAAAAAAACTATGAACAAATTCCTATGTACATTGCACATATCTTATTTTGAAGAATAAAAATTAACCTGCTATTCAATCCTATAATTCCTCTACTAGGTATATACACAGAAGACCAAAAATCACATTACAACAAAGACATTTGCACCAGAATGTTTATTGTAGCCCAATTCACAATTGCTAAGACATGGAAAAAGCCCAAGTGCCCATTGATCCATGAATGGATTAATAAACTGTGGTATATGTACACCATGGGATATTATGCAGCCTTAAAGAAATATGGAGACTTTACCTCATTCATTTTTACATGCATGGAGCTGGAACATATTCTTCTCAGTAAAGTATCTCAAGAATGGAAGAAAAAGTATCCAGTGTACTCAGCCCTACTATGAAACTAATTTTTGGCTTTCATATGAAAGCTATAACCCAGTTATAACCTAAGAATATGGCGAAGGGGGAGGGGGGAGAGGATAGGTGGAGGGAGGATGATAGGTGAGATTACACCTGTGGTGCATCTTACAAGGGTACATGTGAAACTGAGTAAATGTAGAATATAATTGTCTTAACACAATAACTAAGAAAATGCCAGGAAGTCTATGTTAACCAGTGTGATGAAAATGTGTCAAACTGTTTATAAAACCAATGTATGGTGCCCCATGATTGCATTAATGTACACAGCTATGATTTAATATTAATAAAAAAATTAAATGGTAACAAATACAATGACACGGCTGCATGTGGCCTGCCGGCTGTAGTTTGAGGACCCCTGGTTTAGAGTATCTGTCCAGCTCTGTGAGAGGAGTGTTAAAGTCCCCTGTTATTATGGTATTATAGGATATCATATTGCTCAGATTAAGCAAGGTCTGTTTCAAGAATCTTGGAGCATTTAAGTTTGGTGCATAAATATTTAGAATTGAAATGTCTTCTTGTTGTATTTTTCCCTTGACCATATGAAGTGACCATCTTTTTCTTTTTTGACGTTAGTTGCTTTAAATCCACATGTATCTGAAAATAATCTTGCAAGGCCTCTTTTTTTCTGCATTCCATTTGCCTGAAAAATTGTCTTCCAAGCCTTAAGTCTGACTTTTTGTTTTTGTTTTTGTTTTTAGGCAGAGCCTCAAGATGTTTTCCTGGATAGAGTGCTGTGGCATCACAGCTCACAGCAACCTCCAACTCCTGGGCTTAAGTGATTCTCCTTCCTCCGACTCCCATGTAGCTGGTACCACAGACACCTGCCACAATGTCTGGCTATTTTTATATTTGCTCATATTTGAAAGTGCGGTAGAATTATGATGTAAGCCATCTTTTCCTGGGCTTTTTTTTTGTTGGAAGCTTTTTAATTTTTTTCCTGCAATCTCAGTGCTTGATACTGATCTGTTCAAGGGATCTATTTCTTCATGGTCAAGTCTAGGAAGATGGTGTGATTCCACGTGTTGGTCCATCTCCTCCACATTGTAAAATTTCTGGGCATAGATATTTTTGGTACTAGTGAGAAATAATTTGTTTTATCTCTGTGGTATTAGTTGTTATTTCCGTCTTTTCATTTCTCGATGAAGTTATTAAAGATTTTACTATTCCATTTCTGGTTAATGTGGCCAATGATTTATCAATTTTATTTATTTTTTCAAAGAACCAACTTTTTTGTTTCATTCATTGTCTGAATGATTCTTTTATTTTCAATTCCATTCATTTATGATTTAATTTTGGTTATTTCTTTTTTTATTCTAGGTTTGGAGTAGAATTGCTCTTCTTTTTCCCTTTCATTAGGTTATTTTTTGTGCTTTCTTCCTGTTTTATGGATACAGGAATTTAATGGGATAAATTTCCCTCTTAGGACTGCTTTTGCAGTGTCTCACACATTTTCGTATCTTGTGTATTCTCTGTTGTTATGCTCAAGGAAGTTAATAATTTCCTCTTTTCATCTCTTTCTTTACCCATCTGTTGTTCAGCATAAATTTGTTTAATTTCCATGCCTGTGTGTGGGGTTGACAATTTTGGGGTCTAAAATAGTCTTGTTCAGGTTTGAGTTGAATTCCTCCTTTATTGCTTTGTGGTCTTGAAGATTCAGGGTAAAATTTCAATTCTTTTGATTTTGTTGAGGTTTTATTTGTGTTCTATGGGCCAATGAGAAGAATATATATGTTTAGCTTTGGGATGGAGTGTTCTATATATGTCTATCAAGCACAGTTTTTCTAGGGTCACATTTAAGTCCCTTGTATCTTTGTTTAGTTTCTGTTTAGAGGGTCTGTCCAGTTCTGTAAATATCCCTGCTATAATGGTGTTAGGGGATATCATATTGCTCAGACTAATTAAAGTTTGTTTCAGGAATCTGGGAGCATTTAATTTGCTTGCATAAATGTTTAGAATTGAAATGTTTTCTTGTTGTTGTCTTGACCAATATGAGGTGTCTTTCTTCGTCTCTAGTTGCTTTAAATCCAATTCTATCTGAAAATAAGATTGCAATCCCTCTTCTTTTATAATTTCCATTTGCCTGAAAAGTTGTCTTCTGTATCTTAACACTGAGTTTTACTTTGTCCTTTGAGGTTAAATGTGTTTCCTGCAGACAGAAAATGTATGCCTTGTCCTTTTTTATCCAATCAGCCATCCTCTGCCTTTTCAGTGGGGAATTCAAACCATTAACATTTAGTGACACAATTGATAAGTGTGGAGGAGCTCTATTCATCTTATTTTGTGAAAGTCCATTGTTTACTTTTATCTTTTGCATCATTGTGGAAGCTAGGTTTTGTCCTTTAGTTTCTAGGTGTTTAATTTGCTGGTGGTCCATTGTGATGGTCAGTGTGTATAATAGGTCTAAATATTTCCTGTAAAACTGATCTTGATGTGGTAAACTTCCTCAGCATTTTTATATCAGTAAATTATTTGATTTCTCCATCAATTTTAAAGCTTGGCTTAGCAGAATATAGAATTTTGGGTCTAAAATAGTCTTGTTCAAGTATATTAAATGTAGAACTATTATATTCTGGCTTGAAAAGTTTCATTTTAGAAGTCCGCATTCACTCTGATGGATTTGTCCCTGTAGGTCAATCGGTGCTTTCTCCTGGTAGCTTGCAGAATTTCTCTTTTGTCTTGACATTGGACATGTTAATCACAATGTCTTTTGAGAAGCTCTATTTGAGTTGAGACAACCTGGGCTCTGATATCTGTCTGAAAAGAGTGTTGCAGAATCTTTGGTAATATTTGGGAAATTTTCATGTATGTTATTGTCTAGTAAGACTTCCGTTTCTCTGGGGCATTCTTCCCTTTCTGGGATAACTCAAATGTTTGAATGCTTCATGAAGTCCCATAATTCTGTCAGTGAATGTTCTGCTTTTTCTTTCTTTTTCTGTCTCTTTAACTGCCTGAGTTAGCTGAAGAGATTAATCCTCTACCTCTGAGATTCTTTGTTCTGCATGGTATAATCTGTTACTGATACTTTCTACTGCATCTTTAAGTTCCCTGATTGATGTCTTCAATTGCTTAAGCATTGCTGTATCTTTTTATATTCTTCATACCATTAATCTCTTATTTGATTATCTTTTTCGATCTCCTTTTGGTTATTTTTCACTTTCTTAGCAATTTTCTTCATTGTTTTTACCATCCATAGTTTAATTTCCTCTTCTGTCATTTCTAACATTTCTATATAGGTGGAATCCTGTGCAGTAGCTACCTAATTATCCCTTTGTTGTGGGGGAGGTTTGCTCTGTTATGATTTTTCATATTGACAGGATTTTTCTGCTGTTTGTCCTCATGAATTTTTTTTTGGGGGGGGTCTGTTTTCTTGCTCTACTTTTTCCTTTTGCTTCTGCTTGCTCTTTAAGTTACTATGCCTCCAGCATAAGGGGTTGAAGTGTACTTTTGTCAAAGGACTAAAAGGATGAGAAGAGTGAAGAGTATGAAGACAGATAAAAGGAGAGAGGAGAGAAAGGAAAGGGGGTGGGAAAAATTAAGATTGACAAAAAGAAGAGAGGAACAGAAAGAGAGGCAGAACCAAAAGGAAGATGAGAGTGAAGAACCAAGGAGATAAAAGATAAAAAAGAGATAAGAAAAAGTAAAGGGGAGAGAGTAAAAGGGACATTCAAAAAAGAAGAGAGGAATAGAAAGAGTGAGACAGGAATAATAGTGGTGCACAGTAGGATACTTTGACCTTACCCATAAATCCTAACTTTTGGATGGCTGAGTTGGGTGAGTCCCTTGAATTCTGCAGCTCTTTGCCAGCCTGAGCAGACATAGGACCTCATCTCTATTGAGCAGAGATTAAAAACAAAAATAGTATAAATCAATCCAAAACTAACAAATAAGAAACCTTAAGTGATAAAATTGGGTGGAAAAACAAATAACAGGAGTCAAAATACTAGCAAAAATGAAGACCTTATTATTAAAAAAGCAGCAATGAAAAATTATATTTACACGAGAAAAAAAATCTGTGGGGAAAAAGCTAATTTTTTTAAAAAGAAAAACGCCCATGCACGTTTCTCTGGCCACAAGCCAGAGGTGCCTGGCGTCTTCTCTCCCCAATATCACCATGCCCAGTTGCAAAGAAACTGTCTCTAGTCCACCCTCTTGCTCTGCCTCCACTTCTTGTTTCTTTGTTATTTCTCTTCAGCTGATTTATTTTGCACAACAGCATTATCTTCAAGTTCTGAGATTCTTTATTCTGCCCGATTGAGCCTGTTTTTAAGAGTTTCCATCATGCTTTGTCATTCCTTGAATGAATTTTTCATTCCTTGGAGTTCTCTTTGGTTTTTCTTTAATACTTTGATTTATTTAGTAATTTTCTTCATTGTTTTTGTGGTTTCTTTGTGTTGAGTTTTAATTTTCCCTTGTGTTTCCATGAGCATACTTACAGCACATGTTTAAAATTTATCAGTTGTTGTTTGCATCCTTTCATTTTGGTTGGTATCCATTGGTTAGGGGTTATTGTTCTCTTTAGTGACTTATTACTTTTATTTTTCACATATCCTCAGTTTTTCTGGTAATTCATTCTCACCTGGCCCCTCTGTCAATAGCCAGGGGTGTTGGGACTTTATTTGGGTCTTATCTATGAAACCTCCCAAATCAGGTCCTGACTGAATCAGGGAGAAGAGTACCAGTCCTGAGTTGCCTGTGGGTTTCTCTAACAGGCTTAATAAAACTCTTGGGTTACCTCTGACTTTTGTCTTCACCTCTTTCTGGCAGAGTGTAATGAGGTAGGTCCTCCAGCTTACTCTTAGTCATAGTAGGTGGTACTTGTGTGTGATAGTTTGCCTCACCCTGTTTGCTTTAGTTGTAAGACACTTTGAAGGCTATATTGTTGTTCTCCTAGTTATTAGTTGATGTTTGTGTGAGTGAGCCAGCAGCCAAGATGTTCTGTTGTGACTGTGGTAGACTCTGGTCTCCCAGGTGGTGTAGTTGAGTGCCCCAAGATCTTGGAGGGACCTGTAGCTTCCAGGGGATTTCTTTAACTCCACCATCACCAAAGTGTAAGTAGAGTCATGGTAGTTCATGTCTCAGTTGTGTGACCCTCTCTTTTATTAGGTGGAACCCGCATGAAGGAAGAAGTCACAGTGCTGTTTCCAGTTGTTGGATTGGCTCCTATCAGGAGAAGCACTCAAATAACTCTAGAGGTGGGTGGGGCCCTTGTGCTTCCAGATGAATTCTTAATCTCTGCTGCAGTTGAGGCTGGTGGGTGAATGCAGCTGGGCAGATCTAAACTGGGCAAGCTTGCCCTCAGTCTCTACAGAAGCTGACAGGCTATACCAGACTATCCTTCTCATTGGGGTAAAGGTTTCTCTGGGGTTATTTATTGTTGATATTTGCTCCTTGTTCTGCTCTGAAACGTCTTCCCATGTAATCTCTTGTATGTTCTGGCATATTTCTGTTGGAGTTACTCCTATTCTCTAATTGTTTGTTAGTTAGTTTTTTCTCTTTTTCATCTAAAACTTTTCCTATTTTTTAAGGTGGTCTGGCACTGCTGTCTCTGTTCAGCCATCTTAAATTGGGAAAGTTTGTTGATTATGTCTTTAATTCAGTCCTACATCTCTCACTCTCTGTGTGTATGCTTTTGAGTTCTTCATCATAAATTCTTTGTCTGGACCAGTATCCAGGAGAGCTTTTCTTAGGTTTTCTTTTGCAATATTATTTTTATAATTTCCAGTTTTACATTCAAGTCTTTAATTCATCTTGAGTTGATTTTTGTATATGGTGAACTAATGATTGTCCTGATTTATTCTACATGTGGCTATCTAATTTTCCCCATACCACTTATATTTATTGAATAAGGTTTCCTTTCCCCAGTGTAAGTTCCTATTCATTTTGATAAAGATCAATTGGCTGTAATTTGTTGTTTTATTGCTGGGGTTTGTATTCTGTTCTATTGGTCTATGTGTACATTTTTATACTAATACCATGCTCTTTTGTTTATATAGCCTTGTACTATATTTTAAAGTTAGGTAATGTGATACCCTCCACTTGGTTGTTTTTCTCAGTATTGTTTTGCCTATTCAGGATATTTTGTGGTTCCAAATATATTTTAGCATTTTTTGAATTCTGCAAACAATGACATTGGCACTTTGATAGAAATTATATTTGATAGAAATTATATAATTATTGTAGATTGCTTTGGGCAGTATGGTCATTTTAATGATATTGATTTTCCAGATTCAAGAGCATGGGATAGTTATTAGTTTTTGTCATCTTCAATTTCCTTAAACAGTGGTTTTGTAGTGTTCCTCACAGAGATCTTTCACCTCTTTGGTTTACTTTTTTGTGGCTATTGTAAATGTAATTGCCTTCTCGATTTATTTCTTGTCTAGATTATTATTGCTGTATGGGAAATACTACTAATTTTGCACACTGCAACTTTACTGAATTCATTTATCAAATATGATTTTTTTTTGGTGGAATCATTATGTTTTGTTTTTTCCTATATGTATGGTCTTATCATCAGCAAAGAAAATGCGTTAACTTTCTTATTTATGACTTGGATGATTTTTATTTCTTTCTCTTGTTTATTTGCTCCAGCTAGCACTTTCAGTACTATGTTAAATATGAGGGGTGACAGTGGACATCCTTGCCTTTTCCACTTTTTAGGGGAAAAGGTTTTAAAATTTCCCCATTTTATATGATGTTAACTATGGATTTGTCATATGTGGCATTATTATTATATAATAATAATAATTATTAATTATTATCAATAATTATATTTATAACAATTGATAATATAATTAATATAATTATTAATATAATTATATTATCATAGTATACTAATATATAATAATATAATAAATAATAATTGATAATAATTATAATAATATAATAATAAGGATGCCACATATGACATTTATTATTTTGAGGTATGTTCTTTTTCTGTTCAGTCTGTTGAATGATGTTTATTATGAAGGAATGTTGAATTTTATCAAATTATTTTTTCTACATTTACTGAGATAAATATAAGGTTTTTGTCTTTATTCTGTTAATGCAATATACCATGTTTATTGATTTGCATATGTTTGACCACCCTTGTTTCCCTGGTACGAATTCTACTTGGTCATGGTGTATTATCATTTTGATTTGCTGTTGCATTTGGTTTTCTAATAGTTTGTTAAGTATTTTTGTGCTTATAGTCTCAGGATATTGGCCTGTAGTTCTCTCCTTCTCTTGTATCCTCCTCTGGGTTTGGTGTCAGAGTGATACTGACTTTGTTTAATATATTAGGGAGAATTTACTCCTTTTTTATTTTTTAGAATGGTTTCATGAATTAGTATTAGTAATTGGTATTAGTTCTTCTTTGTGTGTTTGGTAGTATTTACCTGTAAGTACATCTGGTCCTGGGCTTTTCTTTCCTGGGAGACTTTTTATTATTGATTCAATCCCTCTCCTTGCTTTTGGTCTGTTCAGGTTTTGTAGTTCTTCCTGATTTAATATTGGTAATTTATATGTTTTTAAGAATTTATCTAAAAAGTTCTAGGTTTTTTAGTTTGTCAGTTCATAGTTGTTCATAATAGTCTCTTGTACTTCTGTTGTATCAGTTGTAATGTTTCCTTTTTCATTGCTGATTTTGTCTATTTGGACATCCTTTGTTTTTGGTTAGTCTAGCTATTATTTTATCAATTTTGAAAGTTTTAAAATTTTTTATTAGATCATAACTGTGTACACTACTGCATTTGTAGGGTACAATGTGCTGATTTTATATATCGTTTGGAATGTTTACATCAAACTGGTTAACATAGTGTTCATCTCACTTACTAAATTGTTGTGCTTAGACATTAGTACTCTACTATAACATATTTGACATTTACCCTTGCAATATGCACAGTAGGTGAGGTCACACTGATTAGCCTCCCTCCACCCATTCAACCCCTCCCATCACCTCACCCTCCTCTTCTCTACTTTCTGGGCTGTAATTGTGTTATATCTTTCATATGAAAGTGTGGGTGATAATATATTGATTTCATAATAGTATTGAGTGAATTTGGTATTTTTTCCCATTCTTGAGATACTTAAGTAAGAAGAATAAGAAGTTTTCTGTTTATAGAAAGTTGTCCAGTAAATATAGACAGTTCTCATATACCACATCTCCCCTGCCACCCACAATTTCCCCTATTATTAAACACCTTGCATTCTGTTAACTAGAGTTCATAATTTACATTAGGTTTTATGCTTCGTGTTGTAAAGGTCTTTTGTTTGATGAGCGTATAATGTCATGTATCTACCATTGTGATATCATACTGAATAGTTTTACTGTCACCCAAATTCCCTACACTCCACCTATTCATCTTTTCTTTCTCTCTCATACACCTGGAAATAGTTTATCTTTTGTACTATCTCTGTAGTTTAGCGTTTTCTAGAATGACATATAGTTGGAACTATACAGGATGCAATCTTTTCAGACTGCTTTTTTTCACTAAGAACTATATGTTTAAAGTTCCTCAAATATTTCATGTTTTCATAACTCATTTTCGTGCTTTCCATTTATATCACTGAATAATATATCATTCTATGGATATACCACGGTTTATTTATATATTCACTCATTGCATAACATTTTGGTTACTTTGAAGTTTCGGTAATTATTAATGAAGCTGATATAAACATTTGTGTGCAGGCTTTTGTGTGAAAATAAGTTTTCAACTTGTTTGAGTAATTACAAAGTAGAAACATCACTGGATTATATGGTAATATTATGACTAGTTTCATAAGCTACTACTAAACTGTTTTCCAAAGCAACTCTACCATTTGGCATTCCCAGCATTAAAGAATGGAAGTTCCTATTAATTTACATCTTTGTCAGCATTTGATGTTGTCGATGCTTTGTATTTAATTTGTTCTTCCTTGTCTAGTTTCTTAAGGTGAAAATTTAGATTGTTGGTCTTAGATTACTGTTCTTTTCTAATACATGCTTTAATGCTATACATTTTTCTCTAGAAACAC
This sequence comes from Nycticebus coucang, assembly GCF_027406575.1. Taxonomy (NCBI): domain Eukaryota; kingdom Metazoa; phylum Chordata; class Mammalia; order Primates; family Lorisidae; genus Nycticebus; species Nycticebus coucang. The sequence goes on from NC_069804.1 coordinate 89,987,613, forward strand.
AAGTACCATTGAATCCCACATATTTGATAATTTCTATTTTCTTTTTCTTTCTTTCTTTTTTTGGTACAAGAGTATTGCTCTGTCATACCAGCTGGAGAGCAGTGGTGTCATTGTTGCTCACTGCAATCTAAACTCCTGGGCTCATTTGATCCTTCTGCCTCAGCCTCCAGAGTAGTTGGTACTACATGTGTCCCCCATCACACCTGGATAATCTTTCTATTTTTAGTAGAGATGGGGTCTTGCTCTTGCTCAGGCTGGTCTCAGACTCCTGAGCTCAAACAATCCTTTGGCCTCAGCATCGCAATGTGCTAGGATTACAAGAATAAGCCACCATGACTGCCCTGTATTTTCACTTTAATTTAGTTAAAATTATTCTTAAATTTCTGTTGAGATTTATTCTTTGACCCATGAATTATTCAGAAGTGTGTTGTTTAATCTTCAAATGTTTTAGAGTTGACCAGCTACATTTCCGTTATTAATTTCTAGTTTAATTCATTTATGGTCTGAAAGCATACTTTGATTTTTATTTTTAAAATTTGTTAAGCTCCCCCTACCCACCACCCCCCTCCCTCCCCTCCCTTTCCCACTTCCCCCTATTGTTAGGTTGTAACTGGGTTATAGCTTTCATGCGAGAGCCCCAAATTAGTTTCATAGTAGGGCTGAGTACATTGGGTACTTTTTCTTCCATTCTTGAGATACTTTACTAAGAAGAATATGTTCCAGCTCCATCCATGTAAACATGAAAGAGGTAAAGTCTCCATCTTTCTTTAAGGCTGCATAATATTCCATGGTGTACATATACCACAATTTATTTATTTATTTATTTTTTTTAATCTGCATATTTTTATTTTTTAATACTTTTATTCTGTGGTTGGTTGAATTCACAGATGGAGAACCTGTAGATATAAAGGGCTGGCTGCTATTTCTGCAAAGTAGCAGCAACACATAACTACCATGGGTGTAAGTTGGTATCTCATTATATACCACAATTTATTAATCCATTCGTGGATTGATGGGCACTTGGGCTTCTTCCATGACTTAGCAATTATGCATTGGGCTGCAATAATCATTCTGGTACAAATATCTTTGTTATGTTGTGATTTTTGGTCTTCTGGGTATATGCCCAGCAGAGGGATTACAGGATTGAATGGCAGATCTATTTTTAGATCTCTGCGTGTTCTCCATATCTCTTTCCAAAAGGAATGTATTAATTTGCATTCCCACTAGCAGTGCAGAAGTGTTCCCTTTTCTCCACATCCACGCCAACTCTCTGGTCTTGAGATTTTGTGATATAGGCTAGTCTCACTGGAGTTAGATGATATCTCAAAGTAGTTTTGATTTGCATTTCTCTGATGATTAAAGATGATGAGCATTTTTTCATATGTCTGAAGGCCGTGTGCCTGTCTTCTTCAGAGAAGTTTCTCTTCAAATCCCTTGCCCAGCCTGCGATGGGATCCCATCTTACAGGGGTATTTGCAAAACTTCATAAATGTAGAATGTAAATGTTTTGGCACAGTAACTGAGATAATGCCAGGAAGGCTATGTTAACCATTGTGATGAAAATGTGTCAAATGGTCTATGAAGCGAATGTATGATGCCCCGTGATCATATCAATGTATACAGTTATGATTTAATAAAAAATAAAATAAAATACAAATAGAGCACAATTATCTTAGATGATGATAGAAATATAATTGGTAAAAAACTATGGCAAAACTACTACAAATTTATTGTCATTTTTACATTAATTTATGTTCTATTGACAGCAATAGTGTTAAAAGATGCTTGAATATTAAACATATGTAAACAAAATATGTGTTGAGACTACATGAACCACTTACTGTCCAGGTGGGCTCATGTTGTAAATCCTAGATGTTGGGAAGGTCTGCCAACTTGTCAGCCAGGATGATCATTTGACACTGTGTACAGATGATGATGACCTAAAGAGACAATAAACAAGGAAATAGCTAAAAAAAAAAAATTGTTAAGCTGTGTTTTTATGGCCTACAGTATGGCCTACAATATGGCAAATTTTGATTATGCTTGAGCAGAACATGACTTATGCTGTTGGATGAAATATTCCATATATGTCGATTAGATTCAGTTGACTGATGGTTATGTTCAGTTCAACTGAGTCATTGCTGATTTTATGACTGCTGTATCTGTCAACTACTTATAGAGAGATGTCAAAGTATCCAACTGTAATAGTTGATTCATCCATTTTTTACTGTAGTTCTATTTTTGCTTCACACGTTTTGTTGCTATGTTGTTAGGGATACATTGAAGATTGCTATTTGTGGAGAATTGACTTTATCACTGTGAAATGTCTCTCTTTATTCCTGATAAGTTTCCTTGATCTAACTAAAATCTCTTTTCAGAAATTTAATATCCTATCTAGCTTTCTCTTGATTAGTGCTAACATGGCATATTTTTTCACTTTTTAATTTTTATATTTAAAGTGCTTTTCTCATAGACAGTATACAGGTTAGTCTTGTTTTATTTAACTGGCTCTCAGTCTCTGTTTCTTAATTAATGTATTTAGACTATTCATATTCAAGGTGATTATTGATATAGTTGGATTAATAGCTACAATATTTATAACTGCTGTCCATTCATTGTTCTTTGGTTCCTTTTTTGTCTCCCATTATTTCTGCCTTTTCTGGTTTTGAATACTTATCATTTAAAAATTAGGTTAAATAGTCATGTGGCAAAAGATTTAGAGGAGACTCAAACAAAGTATGGAATTATAAGCTATGTAACTTCTAAGGCCCCTTTTGATACTCAGCTTCTGAGATTCCTAATTAGTTAAATTATTCAAAAGTTATTTGAAAACATAGTCAAGGATATTATAATGGTGATTCTACTTCTAAAGTACCATAGCCATATTTCCATTATTGAGTAATAGCTTAAAGAACAAGTCATTAAGGTTGCATTTTTATCTATTTCAGAGTCTGGGCTTCCAAAATGTTGGTTCTATAAACCTCCAACCTTTGTCAACTAATTTTTTCAGAGCTAGTTTGGGGTGGAGAGGAGAGGGTATTAAGGCCAGGTCCTGGGGAAACTAGCTCGTATTGCTGAAACCCAATAGAGAAGAATCTATCTTAGAAATCCAGTTGAATAATTTATAGCAAAAGTGAAATAGCCACCCAGATGTATATTCCTATTGGCTAGTCAAGAAGTCAAGAAACCAAATGGATATCCTAAGGTTTATTGGTAAATAATGTGGTTAATCAAAAAGGAGATGGTACAAACTAACCAGAATCTCATGTCGTTGATCTGAACACTTCCCTGAGTGTGTCTTTACATATATACTGTCTTAGTATCATCTCAAGTTGCTCCTTTCATACATTCTAAGGTGTTTTCTGAGGCTTTCTAATGATATGAGCACTCACACTAAGGGTCTCTAATTATTTGCAGCCTTGAGAGAGGCCCATTTTTTCTATTACTACATTAACTCCAAACTCACTTTAATTAAGGAGTTTTAGTCTTCTTCTAATATTATGAAAATGTTAGACTATATATTGGCAACAGAACCCTTCGGAAACAGGGGAAGTAAAGTTTCAGTCAAGATGCCAGTTATGCTAAATACTAAATGTGGCATAGGAGGAACAAACAAACAAACAAACAAACAAAAAAACACAGAGTCAGAAATCAAGCACTATAGGGCTATAGGATCTGCTTTGGAATGACCATATAATTAAATTTAAATACATTAGACTTGATAATTAGATTTAAATACAAAAATGATATACATGAAGAGATGTTGTGGTGCTGGTTTAGCAATTAAAATTCCCTCTGTGTATGAAAGAAAGATCTAAATGTTCAGCTGAGCTACTAAAACTTTTGTAGTAGGAATGTAGTAGGAATAAAAACTATGTGGAAGAGTAAAAGTGAATAAACTTTCCTGATTTTCCATCAGTTGTCTGGTTTCCAATCCCTGAGGGAGACTAGAATTAGGTATTAATCTGAATTATTTTTTACAAAATTTGCAGAATAAAGAATCTTTGTCAATGGAATATAGGATATTATTTTTCTTTTTTTATTATTAAATCATAGCTGTGTACATTAATGTGATCATGGGCCACCATAAACTGTTTTTTTAGACCGTTTGACACATTTTCATCACACTGGTTAACACAGGCTTCCTGGCATTTTCTTAGTTATTGTGTTAAGACATTTACATTATACATTTACTACGATTCACATATACCCTTGTAAGATGCACTGCAGGTGTAATCCCACCTCACTCCGCCCACCTGCCCCCTCCCTCTACTCCCTTTCCCCCTCCCCCTATTCTTAGGTTATAACTGCGTTATAGCTTTCATATGAAAGCCATAAATTAGGTTCATACTAGGGCTGAGTACATTGGATACTTTTTCTTTCATTCTTGAAATACTTTATTGAGAAGAATATGTTCCAGCTCCATCCAGGTAAACATGAAAGAGGTAAAGTCTCCATCTTTCTTTAAGGCTGCATAATATTCCATGGTGTACATATACCACAATTTATTAAACTATTCATGGATTGATGGGCAACTGGGCTTTTACCACGACTTAGCAATTATGAATAGGGCTGCAATAAACATTCTGGTACAAATATCTTTGTTATAATGTGATTTTTGATCTTCTGGGTATATACCTAGTAGAGGAATTATAGAATTGAGGGCAGATCTATTTTTAAATCTCTAAGTGTTGTCCAAACATCTTTCCAAAAGGAATGTATTAATTTGCATTCCCACCAGCAGTGTAGAAGTGTTCCCTTTTCTCCACATCCACGCCAACACCTCTAGTCTTGGAATTTTGCGATATGGGCTAATCTTATTGGAGTTAGACGATATCTCAAAGTAGTTTTGATTTGCATTTCTCTGATGATTAAGGATGATGACCATTTTTTCATATGTCTGTAGGCTGTGCACCTGTCTTCTTCAGAGAAGTTTGTCGTCAAGTCCCTTGCCCAGCCTGCGATGGGATCACTTGTTCTTTTTTGCTTATACGTATGAGTTCTCTGTGGATTCTTGTTATTAAACCTTTGTTGGAGACATAACCTGCAAATATCTTCTCCCATTCCGAGGGCTGTTTTCTTGGCTGTGCAGAAGCTTTTTAGTTTGATTAGGTCCCAGTAGTGTATTTTGGAAGCTGCCTCAATTGCCCGGGGAGTCCTCCTCATATAATACTCGCGCAGACCGATTTCTTCAAGGGTTTACCCTGCACTCTCTTCTAGTATTTTTATAGTTTCATGTCTTAAGTTTAAATTTTTAATCCAGTGAGAGTCTATCTTAGTTAATGGAAACAGGTGTGGGTCCAGTTTCAGTCTTCTACAGTTTGCCAGCCAGTTCACCCAGCACCATTTGTTAAATAGGGAATCTTTTCCCCATTGAATGTTTTTCATTGGCTTGTCAAAGATCAAATAATGGTAAGTAGTTGGATTCATCTCTTGTTTCTCTGTTCTGTTCCAGACATCTACTTCTCTGTTTTTATGCCAGTACCATGCTGTTTTGATCACTATCGATTTATGGTATAGTATGAAGCCTGATAGAGTGATTCCTCCTGCTTTGTTTTTATGTCTGAGTAGTGTCTTGGCTATTCGAGGTTTTTTCTGATTCCATATAAAGCGAAGTATTATTTTTTTCAAGATCTTTAAAGTATGTCAGTGGAGCTTTAATAGGGATAGCATTAAAATTGTATATTGCTTTGGGTAGTATGGACATTTTAACAATGTTGATTCTTCCCAGCCATGAGCATGGTATGTTTTTCCATTTTTTAACATTTTCAGCTATTTCTTTTTTCCTAGTTCTCTTTATAGATATTTTTCATGTCCTTTGTTAGATAACTCCCAATATTTCATCTTTGGCACTACTGTGAATGAAATAGAGTACTTAACTTTTTTTTCTGCTTGATTATTGTTGGGATATATAAAGGCTACCGATTTATGAATGTTGATTTTGTAACCTGAGATTATTCAGGTTGTATTCCTTCATCACTTCTAAGAGTTTTGTAGTAGAATCCCTGGTGTTTTCCAAGTATACAATCATATCATCTGCGAAGAGTGAAAGTTTGATCTCTTCTGACCCTATATGGATACCCTTGATTGCTTTTTCTTCCCTAATTGTGGTGGCTAAAACATCCATTAAAATGTTAAAGAGCAGTGGAGACAGTGGGCATCTTGTCTGTTTCCTGGTCTGAGTGGAAATGATTTCAATTTAACTCCATACAATACAATATTGGCTGTGGGATTGCTGCAGATGGCCTCTATCAGTTTAAGAAATGTCCCTTCTATACCAATTTTCTTAAGTGTTCTGATCATGAAGGGATGCTGCATATTATCAAAAGTTTTCTGCATCAATTGAGAGAATCATATGGTCTTTGGTTTTTAATTTGTTTATGTGTTGAATTATACTTATAGATTTAGGTATATTGAACCAGCCTTGAGACCCTTGGATAAAAATGACTTGGTCATGACATATAATTTGTTTGATGTGTTGCTGGATTGTGTTTGTTAGGATCTTGTTGAATATTTTTGCATGAATATTGATTAGTGATATTGGTCTATAATTTTCTTTTCATGTTGGGTATTTCTCTGGTTTGGGGATCAGGGTGATGTTTGCTTCATAAACGTGTTGGGTAGTCTTCCTTCTTTTTCTACATTTTGGAACAGGTTGAGTAATATAGGTACTAATTCCTCTTTAAATGTTTGGTAGAATTCTGATGTGAAGCCATGTGGTCCCGGGTTTTCTTTTTAGGAATATTTTGTATGGTTGATGCTATTTCAGAACTTGATATTGGGCTGTTCAACATTTCTACTTGATTCTGGCTAATTCTTGGAAGGTGACGTGCTTCCAAGTATTGGTCAATTTCCTTCTGATTTTCATATTTCTGAGAATAAAGTTTCTTGCAGTATTCATTAAGGAGTTTTTGAATTTCTGAGGAGTCTGTTGTTATTTTGTTTTTGTCGTTTGTGATTGATGAGATTAGAGATTTTACTCTTTTTTTTTCTGGTTAGGTTAGCCAAAGGTTTATTTATTTTATTGACCTTTTCAAAAAACCAACTTTTTGAATTATTGATCTGTTGTATAATTCTCTTTTTTTTCAATTTCATTTAATTCTGCTCTAGTTTTCATTATTTCTTTTATTCTACTGGTTTTGGGGTTGAAATGTTCTTCCTTTTCCAGTTTCTTGAGCTGTCCCATTAAGTTGTTCACTTCCTCTCTTTCCGTTCTCTTGAGGAAGGCTTGCAGTGCTATAAGTTTCCCTCTTAGGACTGCCTTTGCTGTATCCCAGAGGTTCTGATAATTTGTTTCTTTATTGTCACTTTTTTTTCAAAAATTTGGCAATTTCCTTCTTAATCTCATCTCTGACCCAGCTATCATTCAGCATAAGGTTATTTAACTTCCATGTTTTTGTATGAGTATGCAGATTTCTGTTGTTACTGAGTTCAACTTTTATTCCGTGGTTGGCAGAGAATATGCAAGGAATAATTTCTATTCCTTTAAATTTACTGAAGTTAGACTTGTGACCTAAGATGTGATCGATTTTGGAGTATGTTCTGTGGGCTGATGAGAAGTATGTGTATTCAGTTTTTTGGGGTTGAAATGTTCTGTAGATGTCATGTTGGATGGTTAGGTTTAAATCTAAAATTTCTTTGTTCAGCTTCTATTAGAGGATTAATCCAACACTGCCAAAGGAGTGTTGAAATTTCCACCTATTATGGAGCTGTAGGAAATCAAGTTGCTTATGTCTGTTAGAGTTTCTCTTATAAATTGAGGTGCATTCTGGTCGGGTGCATAGATATTAACAATTTAAATCTTATCATATTGAGTATTACCCTTAACAAATATAAAGTGACCATTCTTATCCTTTCTTACTTTTCTTGGTATAAAGCCTATTTTACCTGCAAATAGAATTGCAACACCTGCTTTTTTCTGATTACCATTTGTTTGAAATATGGATGAAAATCCTTTCACTCTGAATCTATATTTATCTTTTAAGGTAAGATGTGACTCTTGTATGCAGCAAATATCTGACCTGAGTTTTTTTGTATCCAGTCAGCTAACATGTGCCTCTTTAGAGGACAGCTTAAGCCGTTCACATTAATGGAGAATATTGATATGTCTGGTAAAATTTTGGGTGTCGGGTTTTTCGAAAGTCCAGTGGACCTTTTTAAAACTTTTGCCACTGTGCAAGTTGGAGTTTGATCAAAAGTTTCTGATTGAGTTCAGTTTTGTGGTAGAGGATTGGGCTGGTCATTATGGAGGATAGGTCTGAGAATATCCTGAATAGCTGGTTTGGTTATGGAAAATTTCTTCAACATATGAATGTCATTAAAGTATTTAATTTCTCCATCATAAATGTAATTCATTTTAGCTGGATATAGTATCCTGGGTTGAAAGTTATTTTGCTTCAGGAGATTAAAAGTCAATGACCACCCTCTTCTGTCTTGAAAAGTTTCAGCTGAGAGATCTGCAGTCATTCTAATATTCTACCCCCTGTGTAGGTAATGGATTTTTTATGTCTGGCTGCTTTCAGAATTTTCTCTGTCATATTAACTTTAGTAAAGTTAATTATGATATGCCATGGGGATGTCTTATTCAGATTGAGTGGTGCTGGGTTTCTGAAACTGTCTGCTATCTGAATTTCAGAATCTCTTGGCATGTCTGAAAAATTCTCTTTCATAATTTCATGGAGAAGGGCCTCTGTGCCTTATGAGGCCACTTCATCACTTTCAGGGATTGCAATGAGGTGGATATTAGCCTTCTTCAAATTATCCCAGAGCTCTCTGTGAGAATGGTCCATTTTTGCTCTCCGTTTCTCTTCCTCTTTGAGAGTTTGGGAGCGTTCAAAGGCTTTGTCTTCAATGTCAGAAATTCTTTCTTCTGCTTGCTCCACTCTGTTACTGAGGGATTCTACTGTATTTTTCAGATCTTTGAGGGCTACAAATTCTTGCTTCAGTGCATCAAAATCTTTGGTGTTTTTTTCTTTAAATTTGTTAAATTCGTGACACAACTTTTGAATTTCTCCTCGAATTTCTAATTCCAAATTTTGAATTGTTCCTCGAATTTCAAATTCTAAAATATCCTCCATTCTATTAATCTTGTTTGCAATCCAAATTCTGAATTCAATTTCTGATATCTCGGCCAGTTGTTTATGAATGGGTTCTTCAGTTACATCTGCCATATCTTTCCTTGGGGGGGGGGGGTGATCTCTTCTGGTTTTTCATGTTACCAGAGTTTTCCTGCTGATTCTGCCTCATGATTGTTTTACACCATTTGTTTTTTCCCCTGGAGCTTTGTCGAGGATTCGTACAGTGGTATGGCCTAAGAAACTGGGGTCCTGTTTGGTGTTGTGGGGCGAAGTAGTTCTGTCTTCTTTTCAGCTGGTCTCTGTTTGACCCTAGTGAAACAGTTACTCTGGGTTGAAGTCTCAGAGAGATTTACCAGCAATTAAGTCACCCCGTCCCCTACAGGGAACAATTGGAAAAGGAAAATCAAACCTTCCTACAACCACACACCCAGGGCACCACCTGAATAGTCCTCGGGTGATTGGCTCCATTCAAAAGGTCCAAATCAATTGTCTCAGTCAGCACCTGTCTCTAATGGGAGAGTTTAAAAGGTCTCTGGCAACTGGATCACAGGGGTTTGTTGACTACTCAGATATGGCTTGCTCTGGTGCTCCATGGTGTCAGGAGGACCCACCCAGCAAATAGATATGTCTGGGAAGGTTGATGCCTCCTTCCCCACCTTGTACCTCTGTCACACCCAGTCACTGATAGCCCCTCAGGACTGTGACCTAGTTGCCTGTAGTGAACAGATACTCTAGGGGTTTGCACCACCCTGAATCACAAGGAAATCTATTTCTGCTCAGCCAGGCCAGTGGCTCTACCACTATCTAGCAGGGGGAGATGAGGCCTGACAACATCAGGTGCTTGATGGAGGCTGGGGGATGTTCACTCAGTTCCAGCCCTGCCCCTGATTGATTTTACTGACATAACAGAACAGGATAACTTTGCAGGAATTTATTTCTGTCCCTGCTAAATTCCCCTGCTGAAGAGAAGCTGTTTTGAGTTTCCAGAGCCTGCGCCTCAGGCCCTATCTTTGCTCCTACAGGTTTGTATTCAGATAGCTGTCAATTCTAGCCTCCTGTCTTCCTTTGTCTATAAGATGATGATCCCCTGAGGGCCAGGTGTATCTTAGGCTCAGTAAAGTGGTCCTCTGGGTAAGCCCCGCCCTGGGAACTTTAAAACTCTGCACGTGCGTTTCTAGTCCCCACGCTCCACCCAGGTTGGTACCACCTCAGGCAAACACTTTAGTCATGGGGCTTGTGTTTCCATCCCAGATCTGTTCCGTGGTGGTTGTCACTTGAGTAGATGCCCAGCCTCCTGTGGTTGCCTGGGGAGACAGTGGGTGTGGCTTCGGAATATCCAGGAGTGAGCCCAGTTGTTGCCAAAAGACGGCTGCTGTTCCGCGCCTTGGGGCACCGCTGCTCCCGTGTGGTTCCCTCTCAGCTGACTGTCCTCTCCTCACTCCCATGCCGCAGAGTCAGCACTGACCAGCTGCAGTTTAGGCCCTGTCCACACCCCTCGAGAAATCACCCAAGAATCTGGAATCCTGTGGGCAGGCCTCCAGACCTCAGAGTGAGAGTGGAGGGGAGTGCTGGGAGCTCAGAGTTGCAGGTAGAGAATATATACAGTTTTATACAGTGTTATGCCTGGCAGGAGAATGCCATGGCACCCTAGTAGGGGAGGTAGGTCCAGTTTTTAGAGGGTCTCTTCCATGGAGTGTAGTGGGAGGACCTTTGAACTCTGCTTGTTTGTTTGTGGGGCACTCTGAGCCATTCTCATGGGGGGGACTCCTGTCCACTTGGTGATGGATTTTGTACCTTTTGTTTGTATCTTTGGGGTTGCAGCTCGCCTCAGCATGGTTGATGTGCGTTCTTCAACCTTCTCTCTTGGTGCAGCTCTAATTCACCAGGTTACTTGCTAAATTTCTGTCCTTTAATTCTCCTTTTAGACGGGAGCCTCTGTGGAAAGTTGTCTTCAGTCAGCCATCTTGTCTCTGCCCCCCAGGATATTATTTTTCAATGTCTAATTTTGTTATTTGTCTGTTTTGTCAAAGACCAAAGTAAGAAGGTAAAAAATATCACCAAACCAAACGTAGTTGAGTACTCAGGAATAAGGATTTTAATTTTTGTTTACCTAGGGTGAAATGAGATTGGGAAATAGTAAACCTTTACTTTGTATTTTCCTTTAGAAAGTCAGTAATATAAATTTCTGCACCAAAAGGACACTTTTTCATAAGGATAATTTAGTTGTGTTAAATTTCTAAGATAGTGTTAGTGATGTACAAAACATTAGATCAAGTAACCAACTATGAAGAGACACTAAAGATCAGCTGCTTGGAGATACAAATTTAAATGTAACTTGACCAAGTGTTCCATGTATATCTGTTTGATAAAATTTAAGTTATCATTTTATAGTTTAAAATAGAAATACATTCTTGTGATTTAGTAAATTTATTATGGTGGGAATTATATTAAGAAATTGTATGTAGTACAGAGAAAACAGAAGTAATGAGTAGATGATTGAGGACTTAAAAATTGTCTCATGATTTTTCTGGAGTAACAGAGTTCTGGGATAGATCAAAGAAAATGTTTTATATTTGGCTTCTGAGAAACATTTTGCTATTTTAGTATCAGACAAAGCAAATCTAACCCTGGTTGTACACATGAATTAGATTATAAGTGAGCTACTTTTTCTACCTCCAGTGTAATGATGCTTACTAAAAAGAGCCCACAAATTTACATTGCTAAGATCTAATTGTACTTTTCAAGCTTCTGCATTTTCTACTTTCACATAAGTAAGGGCTAGTAAGAAGTAGATATTGACAGATGTATTTAATTATCTTTAAAAGCTAATTAAAAGTCAATTAAAAATGAAAAATTATGTCACTAGAATGAAAAGCCAAGATATTTTGACAACCAAGAAAACCAAAATTTACAATGTAATATGAACACAAAAAACTATGTTTATTCTGGAGACTAAAATGCAAAGAATTATTTTAAGATCTGCACTTATTTTTCTGAGTTACAAAAACCATATTGGCTAAATGAAATAAAAATTAAGTGAATAATGAGAGTTTATATAGCTCATGAGATTTTCAAGGATTATTGGCAACCAAAGGAATGTGATTGAAGACTGAGGCATTCAAATGGCACTGGCCAGTGTATTGCCATTAGAAATTCATGTCTACATGTAAAAGACTGAAACTGGGCCCACACCTTTCCCCACTCACAAAAATTGATTCAAGATGGATAAAGGACTTAAACTTAAGGCATGAAACAATAAAAATCCTCAAAGAAAGCATAGGAAAAACACTGGAAGATATTGGCCTGGGGAAAGACTTCATGAAGAAGACTGCCATGGCAATTGCAACAACAACGAAAATAAACAAATGGGACTTCATTAAACTGAAAAGCTTCTGTACAGCTAAGGACACAATAACCAAAGCAAAGAGACAACCTACACAATGGGAAAGGATATTTGCATATTTTCAATCAGACAAAAGCTTGATAACAAGGATCTATAGAGAACTCAAATTAATCCACATGAAAAAAGCCAACAATCCCTTATATCAATGGGCAAGAGACATGAATAGAACTTTCTCTAAAGATGACAGACAAATGGCTAACAAACACATGAAAAAATGTTCATCATCTCTATATATTAGAGAAATGCAAATCAAAACAACCCTGAGATATCATCTAACCCCAGTGAGAATGGCCCACATCACAAAATCTCAAAACTGCAGATGCTGGCGTGGATGTGGACAGAAGGGAACACTTTTACACTGCTGGTGGGACTGCAAACTAGTACAACCTTTCTGGAAGGAAGTATGGAGAAACCTCAAAGCACTCAAGCTAGACCTCACATTTGATCCTGCAATCCCATTACTGGGCATCTACCGAGAAGGAAAAAAATCCTTTTATCATAAGGACACTTGTACTAGACTGTTTATTGCAGCTCAATTTACAATCGCCAAAATGTGGAAACAGCCTAAATGCCCACCAACCCAGGAATGGATTAACAAGCTGTGGTATATGTATACCATGGAATACTATTCAGCCATTAAAAAAAATGGAGACTTTACATCCTTCGTATTAACCTGGATGGACGTGGAAGACATTATTCTTATTAAAGCATCACAAGAATGAAGAAGCATGAATCCTATGTACTCAATTTTGATATGAGGACAATTAATGACAATTATGGTTATGGGGGAGGGAAAGCAGAAAGAGGGACGGAGGGAGGGGGGTGGGGCCTTGGTGTGTGTCACACATGCAACACATGATTGCAAGAGGGACTTTACCTAACAATTGCAATCAGTGTAACCTGGCTTATTGTACCCTCAATGAATCCCCAACAATAAAAAAATAAATAAAAAAAAAATTCTAAGCATGAAGTTTCTTCTAATGTCAATGTTCTAGGATACTATATAACATTATTAAGATATTCTTTTGAATAAAATCATAGGTTTTAAGCCATGGTTCATGTGTTCCTGTAATTAAAAGCACATAATCAAGCATATAATTTAATTAAACTTGGTTTTAAAATAAATATCATTAAAAAAAAGCTCATGCTTTCCCTCATATATATATTTATATATATGCTAGTGTATATATATATATACACACACACGTATATGTATCAGAATTTTATATATGTCTTTTGTTGTGGTTAGAACACTTAACATGAGATCTACCCTCCTAACAAAATTTTAAGTGCAAAACACTGTATTATTAACTATAGGCATGCTGTAGATCTCTAGAACTTGTTCATCTTGTATAACTGAAACTTTGTACCCGAAAATGGTCCCACAGGATACAATAGCAAATTAAGAACATGAGTTGAGAGGTGACTCAACTCATGAGTTGAGAGGTGATGCATTTAATGGCTAAATGCATCAAGAAGGTCAAAATTGTTAGTATATACAGGACCCACTATGGTGCTTCCTCCGGAAAATGATGAAGAAAATTGAAATCAGCCACCATGCCAAGTACACTTGCTTTTTATATGGCAAAACCTAGATGAAGAGATTAGCTGTGGAAATCTGGCACTGTGGTTCCTTAATGAAGACAGTAGGTGGAGGTGCCTAGACCTGTAACATCACTTCTACCATTAAAGTAAAGTCTGCCATCAGAAGACTGAAGAAATTGAAAGACCAATAGAAGCTCCAGCTTCAGATATCACTAGCCTATAAAAAGTGGGTTAATTTGTGAAAAAAAAAAAAAGAAAAAGAAAAAAAGAAGAACACGAGTTGTGGAATAAAACTCCCTGGGTTTGAACCTTGGTTCTGATGCTTACTAGATGTTTGATATTGGACAAGTTACTTAACCTCTTTGCACATCAGTATTTATTCAGCAAAACAGCATAATGATGATATCTACCTCACAAAGTACTTTTAAGCATTAAATGTATTGATATGGGTAAAGCACTTAAAACAGAATATAGTATATAATTAAAGATAATTAAATGTTAGATACTGCCATTAAAGACTTAATTTCCAACTTCAAGTTCCAACTTCAAGGAATTGATAGTTTTACAAGGGGTTAACACCACTTTGGGAGATAATAATAATGAAGAAACTGGGGGGAGGAAATTAAGTACTAAACAGTGTAGTATTGGTTGTAAATACATGAGATATGAGAGAAGAACAAATTCATTGTGGATTTGTAGGTGATTGAAAATTTTATGGTGGCGGTATGTTTTTGTATGGAAAGAAGCGGGGCTGAGAATATAGGCAAAAACCTGGAAGTAGGGATAAACGAGCAACAGATTTCTTATGCAGAGTATAATTTAACTATGGCCATATTTGGTTGTAATTTTTTTTTTTAAATTGAGAATCTAGAAAATTCCAGGAAGGCTATGTTAACTAGTGTGATGAAAATGTGTCAAACGGTCTATGAACCAAGTGTATGGTGCCCCATGATCATACTAATGTACACAGCTATGATTTAATAAAAAAAATAAATTGAGAATCTATATAGTAAATATAAATATATTTATATTTAAGAAACAAAACTATCTCTAACAGTTTAAAATTATATTTTGCTGTATGTATATATTTTTAAGGTAAAACCTTAACATACAGGCAGTGCCCATGCTACAAGTGAGATAGGTTTTTCTGTAGGTTTGTCCTTATGTTGAATTTGTATGTAAGTTAGAACAGGATGTTTACCTGTTACCTGTAATAGCCTCCATTCAAAAATAAAAGTCATGTATCAGTCAGATGTTCGTAATTCAGGGACTTACTGTAATAGCCTCTGCTCATAAGCCCAAGTTGTATGTAAGTCAGATGTTTGTAACTTGGGGACTAAACATACCTGATCTCATTTTAGTTTCATAAATGCTCTAACAGCAGTTCTCAACTTGTGGGTCAAGACCCCTTTTAACTGTATTAAAGGGTTGCAGCTTAGGAAGGTTGAGAACCAGTGCAAGGGCAAAACAACTATTATTATCCTCATATTACAAATGAGGAAGCTGAGGATCAGAGTTTGTATCAGTTGTTTAAAATTACATAACCAGCAAGTAATAGAGTGCAAATTACTATCCAGGTCTTCTGGTTTCCAATGTAGTACTCTTATACTATACTATGCTGCTTGCTGAATAGCAGATGACATAGAAATGAGGAATGAGGCCTGACTTTTGTGATAAATAATGACATTTGATCTTTGTTTCAAGCAAGGGAAAATAGTACAGGGTAAAAGTATAGGTACTTTCAATACACAGGTATCTTAAACAAAAATAAATGGATACCAGTTATTACTGTACCTTTGAGGTACTTTCTTTTTTGGTTTTATAATATTTTCTCAATGGACTGAAAGATCAGAAATGAGATAGAAATAATGTACATGTGGCAGATTCAGATATACTTTCTCTTTTTTCATAGCTTTTCTTTTTCTTCAACATTATCACTTATTCCCTCTGAGGTAATGTACCTTTTGAAATACAAAGTTAAGTAACTACACTTCAGCAAAATATTGCCCATTAATATTTTATTTCAAGCACAGGCAAGCTGTTGCTGTTTTAAGAACAAAGCTTCCACTGTAATGTAAAAACCACTTTCAACGTATCCTTGATATTCCCGTCAACATGTCCATAAAAGTAATAAAACAATAACGAAGACTACAATTAACTTTGAATCATAATGCATATCATAGAGCAAAATTTCTTACATATAGTTATTATACACATGTACATAAATACTTGCACTTCTTAAAAGTATTGAAACATGGAAGTTCAAAATTTTCTTCAAAAATCCATTGCAGTTAATTTTGACCTCAATAATCAAAACGTGGAAAAGTAAAGTAGACCCATTTGTCTCTTCCTAACATATTTCTGTTGGTATATGGGAGTGCCAGGTGTCATGCTTCTTAAGGAAGCATTACACATTGTTGAGGGAGAGAATTCCCTATAAGAACCTCAATAACTTTTCTAATCTATTTTGTAGTTCTGCCAGGGGCAAAAAAAAAAAAAAAATTGGAGCCAAACTGACCTTTGACTAGTTTTATTGTCCTCAGTTTCCAGCTTATACATTGCCTGGAGCCTTTAGGGCCATCTGGCTGAATACTAGTTTATTATAGCATTTGTAAGTTCTCTTCTGTAATAAATGGCCCTACCTTGGCTAGTCAGTCAGTACTACAAAAGAGACTGACTCTGAGTCATCTACAGTTCTCATCTGATGGTACACATGCAAAGAGTTATTTTGGGATGACTGAGAACTATTTGCAAATTTTATATCTTAAAAGTCTAATTTTTATGCTTTGTAAAGATTTTATTTGAGGAGAATAAATGTTTTACAGTTCAAAGACACTAATATCCTCTACCTTCCCATTAAGGTTCAAAAAATACATATTTACAATTTACCTTATAGTTGAGGAATTTTAGCACTTAAAATATCTTAAATACACAATAATGTAGATACATAAATGAGTTAGATTTGTAGGTACACAAAATGAAGTATTTGTTAATTATTAGTGGGAAATTTAATTTTGATTGTAAATGATTTGAGCAAATGCTTGGGAAACTATTTTAATTGGTTTGCCCTGGAGTTGGGTTTAAACTATTTATTACATGTTTCTTCTCCCTTTTCTGGCAAGGAGGGCTTCTTCTTGGGTGTATAAGTCATGCTGGACAAAGAATGTTTTCTAAACGTAGACAGCCTTCTCCTAAAATTCCTCCCTGAAAAGAAATATAGGAGAGGGTCAAAGCAGCAATTTGAAGCAGCCAGAGACAAAGTTATGACTACTGACTTCTGCATTCTAAGGACATAATCACAGGGTTTAGTTTCATTGTGTAAAAAGTGAAGGTGGATGGTGCGTTGAATATGATATGGCATGAAGCTGATTAAGAAGGCAGCTGTCACAACTATGATCATTCCTATAGCCTTTTTATGACTTGACTTATTTTTCTTCATTGAATTTTTTAGTAAGGTGAAAATGATCATTGTGTAACAGACAATTATAACAACAAATGGGATGATGAAACCGAGAAACAATGACACATAATGTAAGACCACAACATGATTTTTAGCTTGATTTCCCTGTGGAGGCTCAAAACATTTTGTATTATTTTTCTCATCTTTGTAAGATTTGGCCATTAAGAATGGAGAACTAGTCAAAATCACAAAAATCCAAATGCCAACACACACAAACCTGGCTTTTTTCTGTGTAACCAAATTAATGTTCTGGAGTGGGAAAACTATTGCAATACACCTGAAAAAGCTCATGGCTGTCATAAAGAAAATGCTACAATAGAGGTTGACATACAAGGCATAGGTGCTGAGACGACACAAAAGGTCACCAAAGAGCCAAATGCCTTTGTGGACATAATAGACCACACGGAGAGGCAATGTGCACACACAGAGTAGATCTGCTACTGCTAAATTAATCATGTATACTTGGAAGGCTGATTTCTCATGACATGTTTTTATGAGGACATAGAGCACAAAACTATTGCCAAAGAAGCCCACAATGGAGATCATAGAGTACAAAGTGGAATACACTTGATTGCGGAAGTCATCAATGGTGTCACGACATGTGTTATTACTGACAGAAAATACTGTTATATTTCTGGCTCCATCCATGTTCCTCTAGGAATGTCTGATTGGTGCCTGAAATATATAAATTACATGTTATTTGTCAGAGCATAAGTTATAGAATGTACAAATGTTTCATTTCATAGTTTCACTATATATACTTTTCTACCATAGCAGGAAGTAAGGGTGGGGAGACATTGAGGAGGGATTCAGTTGTACCCTGCATTAAAGAGAAGGACTTAGGTCCTGCAGGCACCCAGAAAACTATTTTTTTTTCTCTTTTCACACCTATGTTTTCCTGGTGTACTTCCTCTTAATCTTTAAGACCTAGATAAAACAGCTCTCCTGTACTTTAGGTCATTACTTCAGTACTATTTTTTAAATTTTCCTTTTAAATGAGTTTTTTTCCTATTAGAGAAAAGCTTTACCCTTTAAATTTCAAGGAAAGTCATTCTGCATATACGAATATCTATCTAATCTATTGGAAGGGCTTTGAATCATCTTAGAGAATAAAATATGGATGAAAATTCCTGGTTTCCTCAAGAAGGCTTTCTGTATAACATTTACTGAGTGCTGCTCATACCTAGGAAAAATGATCTAATTTGTAATTAATGAAGCTCACCCACTTGGGAAAGATTCCTAATCTAGTACATGGTTGATTCAATTTAGACTCACAGAACCCCAAGACTGGAGAAAAGTTAGAAGCTATTTAGTTATTTTAATGATGACGGAAATGTTCTAGAGAGGTGAAATATGTTTCTTAAGTCTGTATTATATTTAAGGCTATGAAGAAATGTGGTGTAATAGTTTGAATGTACTTGTTGGGTGAGGAAATTGAAATTGTTGTAGCTGTTTATGCTCATTGTCTTCCTAGACTTTTAATCAAAGCCTTATGATTTAGCAATCTATAGTCATTTATCTTATAAACAAAATGCTGGAGTGTGAACTAGCATAGTTCAGCTCTGTCAATCAGAGCTATTATCAGAGAGCTTGGGATGAGATACTGTAGTGTGGAAGTAGGAAATTTTTTTGGTGTTCCTCAAGATTTTCCTCTTTTATGCTTTACAAAGGTAGAAGCAACTGATCAACATATATTATGGCAGATAATCTTTGATTGACGTCTGATTCGTTGGACTTCACACAACTGCTGCTCTCTGATAAGAGAGGGACTGGGGTTTATAAGGTGGAAAGTCTGTTTGAGCATGCAAGAACTTCTGCCCATAGAGGGGACAGATCTATACCAGGGCTACAAAAAAAGATAACTATGGTAATAGTTAAAAGTGAGGTATAACTTCCCAGGTTTACTACTGCTAATAATTATATTTGCTGTTGGGGATGTGCTATCCATCCATTTAGCCATCCCAGCTAGTTGTTCCATTTTTTCTGTTGTTGAATAAGTCATCACTTTTTCTAAAAAGAATTGATAATATGAGATAAAAATTGAATAGGAATCATTCTAAGGCTACAGAGAAAAATGGGGCCACTATTCTCAACATCTGCATTTACCTTTCCAGTTACTTGTCTCTTTCACCATTGATATTGTGAACTTAGGTGCAGTTGTGGAAGACAGAAGAGAAATTGCGTAAAGTGAATTCAGTTTTTTTTAAGGCCTGTATTAGATGCTTTCCCAAAACTGATGGTATTATGCAATAGAGCGCTCAATGGTGCTGTTGAGTTTTTTGACACAGTCTTTCCCCCACCACCCTCAGCTTTAGGGAAGTGTAACTGACAAAAATTGCATATACTAAATCTGTGCAATGTGATGATTTGTTATATGTATACATTGTGAAATGATTACCTAAATCAAGTTAATTAACAAATCCATCACCTCACATACTGTGTGTGTGTGTGTATGTGTGTGGTGAAAATGCTAAAGATCTACTTTCTTACCAAATTTCAAATATATGATACAGTGTTATTGTCAATAGTCAACATGCTATACATTAGTTCCCCAGAGCTTATTATCTTATAACTGAAACCTTTTGCCCTTTGACCAACATGTCCTCAGCCTCTGAAAACCACCCTTCTACCCTGTGCTGATAGAGCCTTTGAGAGAGCCACACTTGAAAGGTATGGAGGATAATTATCAGTAGCCCTTCCTAACACCATCAATCCTCAATCTATCTTGATGTAAATGCTTATCAGAATAATTTTTGACACAATGTAGCTTCCAAGTATGGCATGTCTTTGTTTTAATAACTTCAATGATTCCTGAGTACCTTCAGAATAAAATCTAGACTTTTTGGCATTATATTTAAGGGTCCCTACAGTCTGTCTGCATTTTACCTTTTCCAGTTTTTCTCTCACTTCTCTCCTTTTGCACACTGTACAGGTAAATCAAACAACTGTTTTTGTATACCAGGATTATGATCTACAGATTTTCCAACATTTTTGTCTCTTTTCTTGGTATTTCTCCTTGAATTTATATTTATTCCTTTTGGAAATGCCCTTTCCTCTGTGCATATGCAAAAAATACCCATACTTCAACTCAAATTATACTTTTCTGACTACATCTTCCCTCAGCTTCTGCCCAAAGTAGTTTCTATCTTTAAAGAACTTTTAGAGATCTTTATATCTATCTTTAAAATCAATGATTTGTATAAATGTGTTATCTTCCCCTTTAGACTATCTTTTTGATACGTAAGAAATGCATAAGAAATACATTCAGGGCCTGTCACATGTGTACTTTGACCAGAAGTCCTCAATGAAATTTAATTGGGTGAAATAGTAAATGAATGATAGAATTAATTTATCATGTGAAGATATTAAAAACAATTTAGAATTATCTTCTCATTTCAATATAATTAAAAACCTTTCCTAGAGTAAAAACCTGTCTTAGTGTATAAAGTTGCTGTGTAAATAAAGTTGCTCCCTAAAATATTTAGGGAGGTAACAAATCATAAGGCCAACCATAGGTCAAAAAAACACCTGTATTATTGACACAGACTTATCATTTGTTTATTTGTTACATGTTATAAATAAATTTGAAATTCCAAGATCTTTGAATAACATATGTCAAATAAAATTGATAAATAACATTAAAAACATATGAAGAAATAGATGATCTCTAGTCCCATTAATAAAATTTTCAGCCCTTATAGATCAAAATAAACTTTCATAGAAATTTTAATATTTAGGTTCAATTGTTTAGTTATAATTAAATTAAGTCAATGATTTATATTATGCTATAAGAAGATGATTGTAAAACTTTCAAACAAGTAGTAAACCCTACAGGGGTAGAGATCATTTGGTTCAAATCCTTCATTTCCACCCATGATGGCTTCATTTGTCTGAAACAACATTTAATTAATTTTTATAGAATTTACTTCAATCTTCCAACAATGTGATATCCTCTAGATAGATACAGTGAGTTTCTTTGGAAACTTAAAATACCTAAGGCCCTATCCCTGCCTTCAAGCAGCTCATAGTCTGATGGGGGAGAGAAGCAATATTTCACAAATGTGAAGAAGGTACAATGCAATATAGTAAAAGTCATCTTAGCATAAAACGAGTGGATCATACTTTTTTAAAATAAAAGAAAGCAATATGCATAAATGGAATTGATTTTATTTTGGTGCAGGTGATGAAGGAAGTTACTTTTTAAAGATAATTGTAAGTTGCACAAACAAGGTTCTGAAAATGACAGCCATACCTTTTTCTGGTACTGCAGTACCCTGCACAAAAATTACTTCTTATGGTAGTCAGTGCTTCTTACAGTGTAATATTAGAGAAATCCAAAACTGAAATCAAAAGATTTAAAAGAAAGTTAATAGCTGTAGAAGCAGTTCACAAATGGCCATGGGAGCTTATCAGTCTTGAGTATAGATACAGAGTATGTGATGAAATATCAAAGTTTTATTGACAGATTTAGGGATAGTCATTTGATTCATTGCCTTCTTATTTTCCCTTTACCCATTCTTAAATTACCAGGGGGGAAAACTTGGAATTCAAACAATGGCTGGTAACAGATGTTTGCTGCTATGTACTTGTAGCTACTGTATGAAAAGATGAACATAAATATTCCTTTATGAAACCATGAGATTTCCTCTACATTCTTTTCTAGACCATTCATTATAAAGTTAAAAGGGGAAATAATTTGGAAGGTCACATTCAGATATAGTTTGCTAGGAATAGGCATTAAAATATTTTAACTATTAAGTATATTTGCTTGGATGGCTTAAGGATAGTTTTCCTTGAAGGAAGAATGGCTTAAAGAACCTTAGACTTCTCCCCCTACAGACTCATAATAACATTTATTGCTTAGATAACTAATTTACACATATCATAGATTTTTATAAATCAAATGTTTTGTAACCAGGTATAGTTAAGTTTTCATAAGTGTATGTCTCTTCTCTTCGATTAAATTGTATTTGAAAAATCTAATAAAATATAAGAAATGAACATACGCAAACTTTCCTAAAGCAGTAGCAACCCGAACATTTTGTTCTAAATTTTTGTAATCTTGTAAATTTCACTTCTGTCTACAAAGTAACCAGAGACTTGGCACTTTTCCTTTATCTGTGGTCCATGGGCCAGCAAATTAAATGCATTCTTCTAATTTATTCATAAAAAGTAGAAACAGGCTGGAATTTTCTAAAGTAATTCCACTTAGTAAAAGAAAATAAAAAGGAAAATAAAAGAAATACAAAAATATAAAACATTCTCATTTTAAAAGGAGAAACATGAACCTACAGTTACAATGTTGTAGTTTGAGTACACACTTTGCTTAGATGATCATTTTCATATCTCCAATTTAATTTTCCCTCTCCAAATTGTCTTGTCTTATCCAAGTTGACACAGGTAACCTACTACAGTCTGGGTAAAGTGTGGATTTCAGGTGGGGAATTGCTTAGAGTTGGCTTTTATTTGTGTTAGGTAGTAAACTTTTTGTTTAGCTCAAACCGGGTCTATACATCAATAAAGGTTGCAGTGACTGAATGTCAAATTTATAAAAATCTTTTCTGATACTGAAATATTACTATTTCACACATCTGTGAAAAACATTAACTTTGGCTTTCACAGTTTAGCATTTAGACAAAGCTTATATTTCTTTCTAATGTGGAATGATAATAAAAGCTTATGAATTTCTAAGACCCATCTAAGAGAAACATAACATTGATACAGGGTCAGTGGCTCCCAAGCCAGCTGGGCGGGAGTTGAGGGGGAAGACCTGCGGCCTCTGCCCTGGCAGTGTTGTTGCTGCAGCAGGCAGAAGAACCAGTGGTTTGGAGGGTAGGCACTGGGAGGGTGGCAGTAGGAGGCTCTAGTAGACAGAGGAGTTACTGCTGGGGAGACACCAGCCCTTTGGAGCCACCCTTGCACTTGCAGCTTAACAGGGAACCCCCCATTTTCTAGGCTTGGTGGATTTCATGTAACTTTCCTAAGCCTGGGAACAAAAGGGTTGCATCCATTCATTTGTTACCAAGTCCTGGACAAATAGAACTACGGAGGACCCATGCAAATACATATACCTCTGGATAAAGAACTCTTGCAGACAGAGAGAGAGAGAGAGAGCAGTCTTCCTTCCTACTTTGGTGTTTCTTTCTTCCAGAAGCTTTGGTGTTTTTTTCTCTGTATTATTTTCTGTAAAATAAATCCTGTCTTACCACTGATCTGCAGTCCATGGATTCATTCTTTGAATCACTGAGACCAAAGACCTACTGGAGAAGAAATTCCAGCATCAATATTACCAGCCTAATGCCCTATCTAATTATCCATTTCCATGGAGGCTGTACAATCACAATTTAGCCCAATCTTTGCACAGACATGTCACATTGGGCAATCATGTAACTTTTCTTTCTTTCTTTTTTTTTAGTTGAAATGTATAAGTTTAATAAAATCATGTTCTATCATTACTAAAATAAATTTTAGTAGTTACATATTTAAAATACATTGGGCTATTTTTTTATTGTAAAATCAATAGCTTTGTACATTAGTGCAATCAAGGGGTACAATGTGCTGTTTTCATAAACAATCTGGAATATTCTCATCAAACTGTTCAACGTAGCCTTCACGGCATTTTCTTAGTTATTGTAAGTAGACATTTGTATTCTACATTTAGTAAGTTTCACCTGTACCCATTCTAAGATGCACTGTAGGTGTGGCCTCACCTATTACCCTTCCTCCATCCTAACCTCCCCCCTTCCTTCCCCTCCCTTGGCCCTTTCCTGATATTCTTGTGCTATAGTTGTGTTATAGACTTCATATGAAAGCTATAAATTAGCTTCATAGTAGGGCTGAGTACATTGGATATTTTTTCTTCCATTCTTGAGATACTTTGCTAAGAAGAATATGTTCCAGCTCCATCCATGTAAACATGAAAGAGGTAAAGTCTCCATCTTTCTTTAAGGCTGCATAATATTCCATGGTATACATGTACCACAATTTGCTAGTCCATTCATGGATTGATGAGCACTTGGGCTTCTTCCATGATTTAGCAATTATGAATTGGGCTGCAATAAACATTCTGGTACAGATGTCTTTGTTATATTTTGATTTTTGATCTTCTGGGTATATACCTAGTAAAGGAATTATAGGATCGAATGGCAGGTCTATTTTTAGATCTCTAAGTATTCTCCAAACATCCTTCCAAAAGGAACATATTAGTGTGCATTCCCACTAGCAGTGTAGGAGTGTGCCCTTTTCTCCACATCCACGCCAACATCTCTGGTTTTGGGATTTGTTATGTGGGCTACTCTTACTTGGGTTAGGTGATATCTCAAAGTAGTTTTGATTTGCATTTCTCTGATGATTAAGGTTGATGAGCTTTGTTTCATGTGTTTGTAGATCATGTGTCTGTCTTCTTTAGAGAAGTTTCTCTTCAAGTCCTTTGCCCACCCTGAGATGGGATCACTTGTTCTTTTCTTGGTAATACTGTTGAGTTCTCTGTGGATTCTGGTTATTAAACCTTTATCGGAGGAATAACCCACAAATATTTTCTCCCATTCTGAGGGGTGTCTGCTTGCTTTACATACTACGTTCTTGGCTGTGCAGAAGCTTTTTAGTTTGATCAGGTCCCAGAAGTGTATTTTTGATACTGCTTCAATTGCCTGGGTAGTCCTCCTCATAAAATATTCACCCAGGCCGATTCCTTCAAGAGCTTTCCCTGCACTTTGTTCAAGTATTTTTTATAGTTTCATGTCTTAAATTTAAATCTTTTATCCAGTGAGAGTCTATCCTAATTAATGGTGAAATGTGTGGGTCCAGTTTCAATTTTCTACAGGTTGCCATCCAGTTCACCCAGCACCATTTGTTAAATAGGGAATCTTTTCCCCACTGAATGTTTTTAATTGGCTTGTCAAAGATCAAATAACAGTAAGTAGCTGGATTCATCTCTTGGTTCTCTATTCTGTTCCAGACATCTACTTCTCTATTTTTGTGCCAGTACCATGCTCCTTTGATTACTATCAATTTATAGTATAGTCTCAGCTCTGGTAGCATAATTCCTCCTGCTTTGTTTTTATTGCTGAGTAAAGTTTTGGCTATTCGACGTTTTTTCTGATTCCATATAAAAAGAAGTATTATTTTTTAAGATCTTTAAAATATGACAATGGAGCTTTAATAGGAATTGCATTAAAATTATATATCGCTTTGGGTAGTATAGACATTTAACAATGTTGATTCTTCCCAGCCATGAGCATGGTATATTTTTCCATTTGTTAACATCTTCAGCTACTTCTTTTCTTAAAGTTTCCTAGTACTCTTTGTAGAGATCTTTCACGTCCTTTGTTAGGCATACTCCCAAATATTTCATCTTCTTTGGCACTACTGTGAAAGAAATAGAGTCATTAACTCTTTTTTTGGCTTGGTTATTGTTGGTCTATACAAAGGCTGCGGATTTATGGGTGTTGATTTTGTAGGCTGAGACATTGCTGTATTCCTTGATCACTTCTAAAAGTTTTGTAGTAGAATCTCTAGTGTTTTCCAGATATATGATCATATCATCTGCGAGGAGTGAAAGTTTGATCTCTTCTAACCCAGTGGATACCCTTGATCACCTTTTCTTCCCTAATTGCAATGGCTAAAACTTCCATTACAATGTTAAAGAGCAATGGAGACAATGGGCAACCTTGCCTGGTTCCTGATCTAAGTGGAAATGATTTCAATTTAACCCCATTCAATATGATATTGGCTGTGGGTTTCCTGTAGATGGCCTCTATTAGTTTAAGAAATGTCCCTTTTATACCAATTTTCTTAAGTGTTCTGATCATGAAGGGATGCTGGATATTATCAAAAACTTTTCCTGCGTCAATTGAGAGAATCTTATGTTCTTTATTTTTTACTTTGTTTATGTGCTGAATTACATTTATAGATCTACGTATATTGAGCCAGCCTTGAGACCCTGGGATAAATCCCACTTTGTCGTGGTGTATAATTTTTTTGATGTGTTGTTGGATTCTGTTTGTTAGGATCTTATTGAGTATTTTAGCGTCAATATTCATTAGTGATATTGGTCTATAATTTTCTTTTCTTGTTGGGTCTCTCCCTGGTTTGGGAATCAAGGTGATGTTTGCTTCATAGAATGTGTTGAGTAATATTCCTTCTTTTTCTGTATTTTGGAAGAGGTTTGGTAATATAGGTACTAGTTCTTCTTAAAAGGTTTGGTAGAATTCTGACGTAAAGCCATCTGGTCCTAGGCTTTTCTTTTTAGGGATATTTTGTATAGTTGATGCTACTTCAGAACTTGATAAAGTCCTGTTCAACATTTCCACTTCCTTCTGGCTAAGTCTTGGTAGGTGGCGTACTTCCAGGTATTGGTCGATTTCTTTCAGATTTTCATATTTCTGAGAGTAGAGTTTCTTATAATATTCGTTAGGGATTTTTTTAATTTCTGAGGAGTCTGTTGTTATTTCATCATTACCATTTCTAATTGATGAAATTAGAGATTTTACTCTTTTTTTTTCCTGGTTAGGTTTGCCAAAGGTTTATCTATTTTATTGATTTCTTCAAAAAACCAACTTTTTGATTTATTGATCTGTTGTATAATTCTTTTGTTTTCAATTTCATTTAATTCCTGTTGTGATTTTAGTTAGTTCTTTTCTTCTGCTGGGTTTGGGGTTGGAATGTTCTTCCTTCTCCAGTTGCTTCAGATGTCCCATTAAGTTATTAACTTCCTCTCTCTCCATTTTCTTGAGGAAGGCTTGCAGTGCCATAAATTTCCCTCTTAGGACTGCCTTTGCAGTATCCCAGAGGTTATGATAATTTGTGTCTTCATTGTTGTTTTGTTCCAAAAATGTGGTGATTTTCTTCTTAATCTCATCTATAACCCATCTATCCTTCAGCATATGGTTATTTATCTTCCATGTTTTTGTATGGGTATGCAAATTCCTCTTGTTATCGAGTTCAACTTTTATTCCATGATGGTCTGAGAAGATGTAAGGAATAATTTCTATTTTTTTAAAGTTTGGTATTCTTAGGGGGTATTTTATAGTAACTTTTGTAATCCTAAACTTTGCAAATATTAGGAACTAAATACATTAACATTTTGCCCCACTTTCCTTTCAGTTTGCTTATGGATTCTTGTCTCTGACAGGAGTTTGGGCTAATGTTGGACTCTACCATTCTTATCTGGGTGATAGGGTGGATAAAGGTGAGATAATTAAGTGAAAGTGTGGATATATGATTTTGAGTTAAATTTTTTAATTCAGAAATTACTCAGGTGTTTTATTTGACTCATATTAAGGCCAGTGCAATTTAATAAGGAAAAGGATATTCTCTCCCTACTGGCCCTTAACCTCTATTGAACCTATAATATTGTCAAGATCTAGTGAACATAGTAACTAAGACAGCCTAGGTATTTTCTAAGACTATAAGGTCCCAGTTTATACACCATACGGATTTTATTGTTGCTGCAATAGAATTATGTATGAGCAAGACTCAGGTATACACTATTGTTCAAAGCGTTGTCCCATCTGGTATCTTCTAGTAGATAAAATGGCAATAATGCCTTTTTCTTGTTTCTAGTCAAACAAAAAGCCATTCATGATCCTTTTAACCCAATTTCGTATTTATCTTCCTTGAAGTTCTGCAGTATTTTTTTGTTCCTTCCTTGATAATTTTCATTTATTACTTAGCCTTTTGGTCATTCAATTTACATTTCCCATTATTTGAGCCCCTTCCCAGTAAACCAAAAAGGCAATAAACAAGTCTTATACATTTTTTATTTCCTTCTATAAATAGTATGGTGGTTATAAATACGTATTTTGAATTTTAGAGTAATATAAGGGTACAAATGTTTAGATTACATTGTTCTCATTTCTATGGTAAAGTTCAAGTTGTAGTTGAACCCTTCACCCAGGAGGCATGCTGAAAAACCTCACATTGTGCACATTAGGTGACATAACACCAATCTCCCTCAATTATCCCCCTCCCCATTATTCTCCCCTCCTCCTCGCTTGACTATACTGTGCTTTTTCATTTGTGCGGGCATATAGTTGTCTACTTATTGGTTCATATTAGTATTGAATACATTGGATACATTTTTCTTCCATTCTCGAGCTACTTCACTATTAAGAATATGTTTCAACTCCATCCAGGTAAACACAAAGATGTAAAGTCTCGATCTTTTCCTGTGGCTGATTAGTACTCCATGGTATACATATACTACAGTTTGTTAATTCATTCATAGGTTTATTGGCACTTGGGTTGCTTCCACATCATAGAAACTGTGAATTGAGTGGCAATAAACCTTCTTGCAAATACTCTTGTAGTAAAATCATTTTTTTTTCTAGATAGATATGTAGCAATGGGATTGTGGGATAAAACAGAAGGTAGACTTTTAGTTCTTTGAGAATTCTCCATACTTCTTTTCACAGAGGTTATATTAGTTTGCAATCCCACCAGCAGTGCAAAAGTATTTCCTTCTCTCCACATCCATGCTAACATCTGCAGTTTTGGGACTTTGTGATGTGGGCTAATCTCACTGGAGTTAGGTAATATCTCAGAGTTTTTTTGATTTGCATTTGTCTGATGATTAGGGGTGATGAGCATTTTTCATGTGTTTGTTGGCCTGTCATGTGTTATCTTCCTCTGAAGTTTCTGTTTAAGTCCCTTGCCCAGTTATAAATGGGGTTATTTGCTCTTTTCTTGTTGATTAGTTTAAATTCTCAGTAGATTCTAGTTATCAGCCCTTTGTCAGATTCATAGCATGCAAATATCTTCTTCTATTCTGAAAGCTGTTTGTTTTAGTTGTGGTGCTCTTAGCTCGGCAGAAGTTTTTTAGCTCGATCATATATCATTTATTTATTTTGATGTTGCTGTAATTGTCAATGGGGTCTTCTTCACAAAATCTTTCCCCAAGGCCAATTTTGTCAAGTGTTTTTCCCACACTTTCTTCTAGAATTTTTGTTGTTTTCATATATTAAATTTAAATCTTTTATCCAGTGAGAGTCAATTTTTTATAATGGTGAAAGGTGTGGGACCAGTTTCAGTCTTCTACATGTGAATAACCAATTCTTCCAGCACCATTTATTCAAGAGGAATTCCTTTTCCGGGTGCATGTTTTGTTTTGTTTATCAAATATTAGATGGAGATAGTGGTTGGGTTCATCCCTATGTTGTCTATTCTATTCCATAGATGTATACCTCTATTATTGTGCCAGTATTATGCTGTTTGGATCACTGATAGACTTGTAGTATAAGCTGAGGTCTTGACAAAAACAAACAGATTTATTTTTTCTTCTTATAATTTTATTGGTTTTTTGGGGTTCTTCTGGTTCCATAGGAAATAAAGTAGTTTTCCTTCAAGTTCTTTGTAGTATAATGTTGGTGATTTGATGGTAATTGCATTAAATCTACAGATCGCATTGGGTGGTACGGACATTTTAACAATGTTGTTTCTTCCCAGCCATGAGTGTAGTATGTTCCCCATTTGTTAATGTCTTCAATTATTTATTTTCTCAGGGTTTCAAATGGCTGCTTGTTGGAGCAGTGAGTAGACTTGAGTAGACTCTGGTGGCTGGGGCTGAACACAGGGTGGGGTGGCTCCCCCATCAGGTTATCCATTGTGGGAAGACTACCCGCATGGGAGGAACAGTTCACAAGGTCCTAGTGCACGACTGGTCCTGGCACTCCTGCTGACCTGAAGAGGCCATCCTTGGTGTGAGCTTGGCCATTTGTTGTCAAGAAACACCATCTAATGGACCTCCTGGGAATTCTGGTGATAACATTGGGACCTAAGTCCCATGGGAACTGAATACTGTCAAAGCTAACAGGTCCAGATTTAGGACAATGTGGGATCACACCTGTGGTGCATATTATAGGGGTATTTGCGAAACTTGGTAAATGTAGAATGTAAATGTTTTGGCACAGTAACTGAGATAACGCCGGAAAGGCTATGTTAACCACTGTGATAAAAATGTGTCAAATGGTTTATGAAGTGAGTGTATGATGCCCCATAATCATATCATTGTATATAGTTATGATTTAATAAAAAAAATTAAAAAAAAAAAAAAGAAGACAAGATCTGATCTCCTTTTCAACTACAGAGTGGCTTCCAACCACCATCATATAAGTAAATCCAATATGTGTTCTTCATCTCCTAACACCACAGCACCACCTGATGTTCATGGAATATATTGAAATACAGTACACACACACACACATGCATAAACATTGTCTTAAATTATTTCCTTTTTTTTCCTTAGTTTTCCTCTTCTCATTTGTTATTGTTTTTGTTTAGTTGTTTTTGGTTGTATTTTTATTTTTTCATTTTTACTTTTTTGCAATAGCAAGGGCTCCTATATTTTTTCTAATGTTTTATAATGCCTTTTATTCTTTTCCTTTTTAAATTTATCTCCTTTTTCATTTTTGGTAAAGAATTTTCTACTTTTATCATCTTTTTAATTTTCATGAAATCCTCATGCAACATATAAGATAGATCTTTTCCCCCTTCTTTATTTTATGCGATTATATATTTACTTTGTAAATATATTTTTATTAATTTTTCATTTTTGTTCTCTGAGAGCTGGGATATCATGGCATTGGTCTGATTCAAAGAGGCCATGAGCTCATGATCTTGAGTGTCCTTCTAACTTTGGCCTTTGGAAAGAATGTATTGGTAGGTCTCCACTGTGAGTGGAGTGGTGATCATATTAGCACATCAGTGCTTATTTATTTCAATAATTGGTAGAGGTGGGGTCTTGCTTTTGCCCAGGCTCGTAAGGAGCTCCAGGCCCCAAAATTTTTAGAACTGCGGGTGTGGTTAAAGCAACCTGCTAAACACCACCATTTCTCCAGTCACTATCTTTCTTGCTTACTGTCCTTTTTTTTTCCTTTTCTTCAATTATTTCCTTGAACTCCCCATCTTCTTTTTTCTCTTTATCTTTTTTCTTTTCTTTCTCCCTCCTTGCTCTTTAACCATACATTACTTTTGGCCTCATGACAAAAGGCCAGTTCAACATGTAAGCTCTGATACAAGGTAATTTAAAGTGAAGGAGGTAGTGAGAAGAAAAAGTAGGGGAAGAGGTGAACAAGTAGAAAACACACATGAGGAAGAACCAATAGAAAATTTCTAGCAACATCACAAACCAGAATAGAGTAACCCCCTCAAGATATCGTGAGGTAGCTACTGGAAAGGATTCAACATATAAAGAATTAATGAAAATGACAGAAATGGAATTTAAAATATGGATGGCAAAAATAATAAACAAAATTGAAGAGAAATCAGAAAAACAGAAACAAAAAATGAACAAAAGATATGAAAAATATAGAAAGGATATGGCAGAGCTGAGTGGAATGAAGGAGTCAATCAGGGAACTTAAAGATTCAGTAGAAAGAATCAATAAGAGATTGTACTATGGAGAAGAAAGAATCTCAGAGCTAGAGGATAAAGCTCTTGAGCTAATCCAGGCAGGTAAGAGGTATAAATGAAGACAAAGAAAGAAGAATATTCTCTCAGAGAACTATAGGACTTCAGAAAGCATTCTAAGATACAAAATATAGAAATCCCTGAAAGGAAAAGAGAATGTCAAAAAGGAATGAAAGCCCTACTGAAGGTATCAGAAATGAAAATTTGCCAAGTTTCATTAAAGATTCTGAAACACTCCTTCTAGAGGGATATAAAATGCCATATCATCTCAGCACAAACAGAGCATCTCCAAGACACATTGTAATGAACCTGTCCAAAGTCAAGAAGAAAGAGATAATTTTGCAAGCAGCCAGAAGTAAGCACCAATTGACCCAAAGGGGCAGATCCGTTAGGGTGACAGAGGACTTCTCTACTGAAAATTGTCAGACCAGAAGAGAATGATCATCTTCATTTAACATTCTTAAACAAAACAATTTTCAGCACAGAATTCTAAATCTTGCTAAACTAAGGTTTAAATTGTTAGAGAAAACAAGTCTTTTACTAATATGCAAACACTGAGGAAATTTGCCACAACAAGACCAGTTTTACAGGCAATAGTATAACCTTTTCTTCATTCTGACCATCACAATGGACCACCAGCAAAATGAGCACACAAAACTAAAGGACAAAACCTACCTTCAACAGTGGCATGAAAGACAAAACTAAGCAATAA
This sequence comes from Nycticebus coucang, assembly GCF_027406575.1. NCBI lineage: Eukaryota > Metazoa > Chordata > Mammalia > Primates > Lorisidae > Nycticebus > Nycticebus coucang. Next base: position 90,020,216 of record NC_069804.1, read on the forward strand.
ATTTTCACAAAATAAGACGACTATAACTTCATTGTACTTACTGATTCTCTCAATAAATGTTTTACAGAGATATAGGCTGGCCAATTGGAGAAGAAAAAGCACAAGGCATCCATATGCTGTATCCAGGAAACACACTTAGCATCTAAGGACAAAAGAAGCCTCAGGATGAAGGATTGGAAAACAGTATTTCAGGCAAATGGAAATCAGAAGAAAGGAGGGTCACAATCTTATTTTCAGATGTAAGTCGATTTAAAACAACTAAAGTAAAAAATGACAAATACAGACACATCATACTGGTCTACTGAACAATGCAACAAGAGGGCATTTCAATTCTAAATGTTTATGCACCCAAATTAAATGCTTTCATATTTATGAAACCAGACCTTTATTGGTCTGAGTAATATGATGTCCCATAACACAATAATATCTAGGGACTTTAACATCCCTCTGACAGAACTGGATGGATCCTCTAAACAAAAGCTAAACAAATCTATGAGGGACTTAAATGTGACCATAGAACAAATGGGCTTAATAAAATTATACAGAACACACCATGCCAAAGCTAAGAAATATACATTCTTTTTATCAGCCCTTTGAACATATTTCAAAATAGATCATACTGAAGAGCAGAAATTAAACCTCAACAAAATTAAAAAATTGAAATTATACCTTGTATCTTCTCAGACCACAAGGAAATAAAGGTGGCACTCAACTCCAACCAAAAAATATTAGTCTTCCAAAAATGCATGGAAATTAAACAACCTAATGCTGAATGAGAGCTAGGTTAAGAAATAGATAAAGGAGGAAATTATTAAATTGCTCAAACATAACAACCATGAAGGTACAAGTTACCAAAACCAGTGTGATACTGCAAAACCAATCCTGAGAGGGAAATTTATCACATTAAATGCCTACAACTGAAAAGTAGAAAGAGAACACATCAATAACCTAATGAATCATTTTATGTAATGGGAAAGGACAAGTAATTCAATCCCAAACCCAACATAGGAAAAGACACAACCAATATTAAATCAGAAATAAATGAAATTGAAAACAGAAGAATCATTCAGAAAATTAACAAAACAAAAAATTTGATCTTAGATAAGATAAATAAAAACAATAACCTTTCTCCAGGTAAACAATAAAGAGAAAATTAAAATCTCTAATAACCTCAATCAGAAAGGAAAAAGGGGAAATAAGAACAGATACCATTGAGACAAAAGAGATTATTTCTTCCTACTACAACAGACTCTATGCCCAGAAATTTGACAATTTGGAGAAAATGGACCAATACCTGGAATCATACAATCTCCCTTGACTTAACCAGGAAGAAATAGACCTCATGAACAGACCAATATCAAGCACTGAGGTTAAAGAAACAACAAAAAATCTTCCAACCCCAAAAGTCTTAGAGCAGATGGCTTCACACCAGAATTCTCTCAAACATTCAAAGATGAGCTTGTACCAATGCTGCATAGCCTATTCTAAAACACTGAAAAGAAAAGAACCTTCTCCAACACATCCTATGAAGCAAACATTACCTTGATACCAAAACCAGGAAAGGAAACAACTAAATATGAGAACTACAGACCAATTTCATTAATTGAGCAAAAATACTCGATAAAATCTTAGCCAACAGATTATAATTAAAAAATTATAAATCACTAACAATGAGGCTTCATCCCAGGGATGTAAGACTTGCTTAACATACACAAATCCATAAATGTAATTCACAAAATCAATAGAAGCAAAAAGAAGACCGTACGATCTCTCAATAGATTCAGAAAATGCATTTGGTAAAATTCAGTACCCTTTTATAATATGAACACTTAATAAAATAGGTATAAAAGGTGGCACATTTTAAAAACTAATTGAAGACATCTATGACAAACCCACAGCTAATATTATACTGCATGGAGTAAAACTGAAGGCTTTTCCATTTAGAACAGGACCAGACAAAGATGTCCTTTATCACCACTACTATTCAACAGTTCTAAAAGTTATAGCTAATGGTATCAGGCAAGAGAAGGCTATCAAGGGCATCCAAATGGGGGCAGAAGAGGTCAAAATTTAGATCTTTGCTGACAATATAATCCTATACTTAGAGAACTTTAGAGACTCATTCACAGGGCTCCTTGAAGTGATCAAGAAATACATTAACATCTCAAGGTGTAAAATATATGCCCACAAATCAGTAACTTTTGTATATGCCAGTAATAGCCAATTCCAGAAGCTAATCATGAACACAATCCCCTTCAGGACCTCTACAAAGAGAATTATGAAATCCTAAGAAAAGAAATAGCAGAATACATCAACAAATGGAACAATATATCATGGTCTTGGTTGGGAAGAGTGAACATTGTTAAGCTGTCTATTCTACCCAAAGCAATCTACAGATACAATGCAATCCTCATTAAAATAACATCATCATACTTGGAAGTACTGGAAAAAATGGCTCTTTGTTTTTTTATGAAACCAGAAAAATACCTGTATAGACAAGGCAATTTTGGCAATAAAAATAATGCCAGAGGCATTCCTCTCCAGACTTTAGGTTATATTATAAGTTCACAGTAATCAAAACAGCATGGTATTGGCACAAAAATAGAGAAATAGACATATGGAAATGAATAGAAATAAAAGAGATGAAACCAGTCTCTTATAGCCATCTTATCTTTAACAACAACAAAAACAACAGAAGCATATACTATGGAAAAAAATCCCTCTTCAGTAAATGGTGCTGGAAATCTGTGCAACCACTTGTGAGAGTGAAATTGAACTTGCACATTTCACTCCCTATAAAAATTGACTTAAGATGAATAAAAGGTTTAAATCTAAGACATTAAATGATAAAAATCCTAGAAGAATGTGAGGGAAAACCTCTTGAGGATGTGGGCCTGGAAAATATTTTATGAAGACTTCTGTGGCATTCACAACTAAACAAAAATAAACAAATGGGACTTATTTCAACTGAACAGCTCAGCTAAGGGCACAGTAATTAAAGAAAATAAAAAACCTTCAGAATGGGAAAATATATTTGCATGCTACAAATCTGACAAAGTCTTGATAACTAGGATCTATAGAGAACTCAAGTTAATCATCCAAAAAAGATCAAAGAATCCCATCTATCACTGGCCAAGAGATATGAACAGAACCTTCATGGAGGAAGACGGATGAATGGCTATCAGACATTTGAAAAAGTGCTTATCATCTTTACTCATTAGAGAAATGCAAATCAAAACTACCCCGAGATATAACTTAACCCCAGTGAGAATAGCCCACATCAGAAAGTCCCAAAGTTGCAGATGCTGGGACGCATGTCAAGAGAAGGGCAGTATTACAGTTGGTGGGACTACAAACTAATACAGCCTCTTTGGAAAGATGTATGGAGAATACTTAAAGAAATTAAATTAGACCTCACATTTGACCCTGAAATCCCACTAATATGTATCTACCTGGAAGAAAAAAATTATTTTATCATGAGGACATTTGCACTAGAATGTTTTTCATACTTCAAGTTGCAATAACCAAGATGTGGAAAAAAAATTAATCATCAACTCAGGAATGAATTAACAAGCTGTGGGATATGTATAACATGGAGTGCTATTCATCTGTAAGAAAACATGGTGACTTTACATTTTTTGTATTAACCTGGATGGAGTAGAAACATATTTTTTCTTAGTAAGGATAACAAGAATGAAAAAGGAAATATTCAATGTACTCAGTTTTATTATGAAGCCAGTAGATGATCTAATACACACCCACATAGCAGAAACATTTCTATTGAAATTGGGGGAAGGGGAATGAGTAAAGAAGGAGAGGAGAGGGAATTGATGTGCTACCACTTAAAGGGCATAAGGCAGAGGTATATGGCACAGTTCTGAGGTGTGCAACACAACTATAAGGGGGACTCTGCTTACCAAATTCAAAAATTGTGACCTGGTTGTACCCTCAAAATAAAAAATAAGTAAGTGATGTGATAGTTATATTAATCAGTTTGATTTAGGCATTCCATATGGTATATCAAAGCATCACATTGTACCCAATAAACGTATACAGTTGTAATTTAATAAAAACTAAAAAAAAAACAATGTCTCACCTATCCATATTTTCTTAAGTGTTCTTATAAGAAAGGAATACTGAAATTTGTCAAATGCCTTTTCTGCATTAATTGAGAGAATCATATAGTCTTTGTTTTTTATTTTATTTATGTAGTAAATTACATTTAGGGATTTATGTATGTTGAACCAAACTTGCATCACTGTGAAGAAAATCAACTTGATCTTGATGTATAATTTGTAAATGTGTTGATGTATTCTGTTTGATAGGATCTTATTGAATATTTTTGTGTCACTATTCATTAATGATATTGGCCTATAGTTTTTCTTCTTCCTTGGGTCCTTTTCTGGTTTTTGTTTCAGAGTTATATTTGCTTCATAAAATGTGTTGGGGATGATTTCTTACTTTTCTGTGTTTTTTTTGAATAGGTGGTGCAATATAGGTATTAGTTCTTCTTTGATAGTTTGGTAGAATTCTGGTGTGAAACCATGTGGTACAGGCTTTTTCTTTTTTGGATGTCTTTGCATTGTTGAGGCACTTTCAGTTCTTGATATAGGTCTGTTCAAAATTTATAATTATTTCTGGTTGAGTTTATAAAAGTGATGTATTTCCAGGTATTGGCCCATTTCCTCTACATATTAGAATGTGGAGTAGAGTTTTTTTGTGGTAATTGTTCAGGATCTGTGTATTTCTGCAGTTATCTGTTGTGTTTTCCCTATTATCGCTTCTGATTGAGTTTATTAGAAACCTTTTTGTTATTATAGATACTCCGTTTCTGTTTCTGGTTAGTCTGGCTAAATATTTATTGATTTTATTAATCTTTTCAAAGAATAAGCTTTTTGTTTCACTGATCTTCCTAATGATTCTACAGTTCTTTATTTCACTTAATTCTGCTCTGATTTTGGTTATCTCTTTTCTTCTGCTTGGTTTAATGTTGGATTGTTCTTCCTTTTCCAGTTGCTTCGGATGGGTCTTTAGGTTGTTGCCTGTTCTCTTTTTTGTTATCTGGATGAAGGCATCTATTGCTATAAATTTCCCTCTTATGACTTCCTTTGCAGTATCCCACAGTTTTGATAGTATGTGGCTTCATTATTCTCTTTAAAGAGAAATCTAATGATTTCCTTCTCTATCTCATCCTTAACCCAGTTTACTTGACTTTATGTGAGTATGAAGATTTCTGTTGGCATTGAGTTCAACTTTTATTATGTGATGGTCTGAGAAGATAAAATGAATAATTTATATTATTTTAAATTTGTTGAGGTTATATTTGTGCCCTAAGAGATGATCAATTTGGGGGGATGGTCCATGGACTGATGAAAAGAATGTGTATTTAGTTTTATTAGGATGAAATGTTCTGTATATGTTTGTTAAGTCCACTTGTAATAGGATCATGTTTAAGTTCATTATTTCTTTGTTCAGTTTCTTCTTGAATGATCTCTCCAGTTCTGTCAAATTTGTGTTGAAATTTTCTACTATTATGGAGCTGGATGATATATTGTTCAGATCATACAGAGTTCATTTTTTTTTTTTTTTGCAGTTTTTGGCCAGGGCTGGGTTTGAACCTACTACCTCCGGTATATGGGGCTGGTGTCCCACTCCTTTGAGCCACAGGTGCCACCCTAGAGTTCATTTTCTGTATCTAGAAGTGTTTAGGTTGGGTGTATAAACATTAATGATTGAAATCTCTTCATGTTTTATGCTTACCTTGACAAGTATGTAGTGTCCATCCTTGTCTTCCCCCTCCACCCACACCGCCTTTGGTTTAAACTCAATTGTATCTGCAAATAAGATTGCAACCATGTTTTTTGCTGATTTCCATTTTCTTGGAATATTGTTTTCCATTTCTTCACCCTGAGTCTTCTTTCATTCTTACAGGTCAGGTTTTTATCTCAGAGACAGAAGATATTAGATTTGAGCTTTTGTATCTCTGCAGGGAGCAGTCATCAGGGAACCAGATGGAGGTGAAGGTGGGCTATGAGCTCAAGACTGCAGAGAGAAAATTTGCTCACTTTTGCCCCTGGCAACATGGGGACACAGAGGTAAAAATTTCCTGGTTCAAGAGAACTGACAGCTCACTGCTCTCTCATGTGAGGTGAGATGAGAGGTCCTATGTTCTTTGCTTGCTCATGGAAAGCCTGTGGAGGGCCTCCTGGTTGGGGAAGATGATCTCCCTTCCCTTTAACCACCAGGCAACTTCAGTCTAGTTTCTCTGTACCTGGTCTCTGTTATCTTTTTTCTTCTTTCTCACCATTGCAGTTTGTTTCAGTGGGGATGATGTGCTCTGCTATTTATTTTCTTTGTGTTCAACTTCCCAAATTTGACTTCTTTGAGTTTACTTCAGTCCAACTTGTCTCCATCCATATAGGAGCTCTGAAGAAATCTGCCTCTAGTCAGCCATCTTGCCTCACTTTCTTATATGGTCCCTTTTAAATATTGGTTTATTTGGGTTAATCTATTTTCTCTGTCATTTAATATCTTATCAAAATAAATTGGAATCCTTGCATGGAGAAAGACAATGGGTATGGTGGAAAATTTAGAGAACTGATAGGCAAAGATCTGGATCACAATTCAGGCTCTGGTAAATTGGATAATTGATTGAGTAATCTTGGGCAAATCAATTCCTATTTGTGGCTTCTTCACTATCTGTAATACAATATGGTTTGGATTAAATGGTCCATTTATTTTTGCTATTTCTGCAATTATAAAGGGAGTCTTCATAAAATGATTATCCAGACCAATATTGGTAAGAGTTTTTCCTACATTTTCTTTCAGAATTCTTATTTTTGTGTGTCTTAAATGTAAATCTTTTAGCCAGCAGGAGTCAATTTTTGCAAGTGGTGAGAAATGTAGGTCAATTTTCAGTCTTCTGTATGTAGCTAACCATTTTCCCAGCACCATTTATTAAATAGGGAATTTTCCCCCAGTGCATGCTTTTGTTCAGTTTATCAAAGATCAGATGGAGATAATGGTAGGTTTAATCTTTAGGGTCTTTATTCTATTCCATAGATGCATATTACTATTTTTGTGTCAGTATCATGTTGTTTTAATCATTGCAGACTTGTAGTATAACTTGAAGTCTGGCAATGTGATGTTTCCAGATTTATTTTTATTTATTATAATTGCCTTGGCTATTCTGATTTTTTTTTTCCTGGTTCCATATGAAACGAAGAATTATTTTTTTCAAGTTCTTTAAAGTATGACATTGGTATTTTGATTGGGATGTCATTAAATATGTAGATAGCTTTGTGTAGTATGGACATTTTAACAATGTTGATTCTTCCCAGCCATGAGCATGGTATCTTCTTCCATTTGTTAATGCTTTTGCTATTTCTTTCCTCAGGATTTCATAGTTCTTTCTGTAGACATACTTCAAATCCTTTGTTAGGTATAATCCCAGGTCTTTTATTTTCTTTGAAGCTATACTAAAGGGTATTGAGTTTTTTTATTTTATTGTCAACTTGACTGTTATTGGATTATATGAAGGTTACTTATTTGTAGATTTATATCCTCAGATGTTTGTTACTGTATTTCTTTATCACTTCCTGGAGTATTGTGGTTGAGTCCTTGGAGTTTTCTACATGTAAGATTATATCATTCACAAATAACGAGAATTTGACCTCCTCTGTCCCCATTTGAATATGCACTTGATATCCTTCTCTAGAACTTCCAGCAATATGTTGAATTGCAGTGGCAATAGTGGAGATCCTTGCCTGGTTGCTGTGGTAAATGGAAATGCTTTCAGTTTTACTATATTCAGTATGACATTGTTTGTGGAATTGTTACAGCTAGCCTCTATCAGTTTAAAAAATGTCCCTTGATTCTGGGAAAATTGCCAACTAGTAGCAACCCTAGGAAGAGGCTCCTGACCATAGGGAGAAAAACTGGACAGAATCAGACTCTATGATGGCAAAAGTGGGGAGCTGAGCCAAGAAAGAAGTTTGTCAAGCTGTGACTCCAAGGAAGAGCATTCAAGCAAACAAATTACAGGCACAAAACTAGAGAATGGGAGACCCCCCTCCTTCAAATGGGAGGCCTGCCTCAGGCTGTCAGAGTGAGAAAGGAACTAAAGACCTCTCATTTTACCTAACTGGAGAGAACAGCTAAACACTGGGTCTCTTTCTCCAGGGAGGTTGCACTTATGAACCTAGACACCACCCCACCAGGCATAAAATTGAACAAATATTTCCTCCCACAATTCCAAACTCTCAGTTCACCCTTCCCCTATTGCATGGCGGACTCAAGTTCTGCCCCCTGCAGAGTGCTGAGTGTTTGATCTTTTCCTGAGAGATCTGGTCATAGTGTAGACTTCTGAGCATCAGGACAGAATCAGTGACTACTGGAGAATAAAGAGGGTGTGGAAAGAAAGGGACACTTGGTGGGAGGAGGAGCAGTGCCCTGGTGATGACTTTGCCCAGCCAGTGTTGGTATGATCCTCAGTTTGAGCTGTATCTGGTGGGAGGGGGTGTAGAAACCCCAGCTCTGACAGCGACCACAAGTGGGAGAGTAGTTGCCTGGAGTGGACTGAGTTTGGCAGGAGGGGTTTGTCCTCAGCCCTAGCTGGACCAGTGAGCAGAGGCTTGCCATTGGTGGACTGAGATGTGAGGGCAAGGATGTGGTCCTCTGACTTCAACAGAACCTGTGAACAGAGGCTTTCTGGGTGTGAACTGAGACCTGAGGGCAAGCTGACTCCTCAGGGCAAGACCTGACTCCAATTGGGTAGGCCAGCAGAGGTTTTCTGGGTGTAGTCTGAGACTGGTGGGTGGGGGCATGGTCCCCTGACTCTAAGAGAGCCAGTAAGCTTGCCGGGTGTGGACTGAGACTGGCAGGCAGGGGCATGGTCCTCAGCTCCAACTGGGCTGGAGAGCAGAGAAGCAGATACCAGTGTGAACTGAGTGTGGCAGGTTGAGATGTGGACCCCAGGCTCCAACTGTGCTGTTAGAGACCCTTGGATCCATCTCTGTTGAACAGGGTTTGTAATGCCTGAGACAATTTGATTGGAACTAATGTCTGGGGCTGTCTAACTGGGGACACTCTGCAGCTGACTTTCAAATTTCTGTAGTGGAAAGGAACTGAAGGGTGGGGGCAAGGTGTCACAACTCTCTGTATCTTTCCACAGTTGAGATTTAAATCTCATACTGTGGCTTTGTAGGATAGCATAGAGGTTGGCTGATATTAAAACAGAGCTAGTTTGTGCTATATCACCAAGTAGGTCCTCAGAGTTCTGGGAAAAACTCTGAAAGGGACCTTTGTAAGGTTGTAGGGAATAAGCCACCATTACAAAGCATAGCACTTTGGCATGTGGCTGATTATGTCTACTACCTGGGAACCCCAAACAATATCACCCTACAAGTTCTAATAACCAAATGGTGGATAATAAACATGATGTGGAAACAACATAAGAACTCTGGCAACATGAATAACCAGAGTAGGTCAACCCTCCTAAGGAATGACAAAGGAGATACAACTGAAGATGCCATGCATACACAGATGTCTGAAATGTCTGAAATTAAATTCAGAATATGGATGGCAAATAAGGTGAATAGAATGAAAAAAAGTTAGAAATTGAAATCTAAAGAGTAGTTCTAAAGTTTTCTCAAGAAATTAATGAATTCAGAGACAAAGTCACAAAAGATATGGACATAATGAGAAAAGAGTTAGCAAAGTTGAAGACAATTAAAAAGTTATTTGAGAAGCTACAAAATACAGTAGAATCCCCTAGTAATAGAGTTGACCAGGCAGAAGAAAGGATCCCTAAAATTGAAGACAAAGCTTTTGAACATTCCCAAATGTACAAAGAGGCAGACAAATGGGGAGCAAAATGTGATCATTCCTTGAGAGATGTGGGATCACTATGAAAGATCAAACATTTTTCTTATAGGAATTCCTGAAAGAGAAGAAGATGGTACTAAAGGTACAGATGATACTCTCTAAGAGATTATGGAGGAGAATTTCCTAAGCATAGCAAGAGATACAGAAATTCAGATAGTAGACAGTCTCAGAACCCCAGCAAGATTCAATCCAAAAAAGCATCTCCTAGACACATTGCAATTAACTTCGCCAAAGTTAAGATGAAGGAGAAAATTCTGCAAGCAGCCATACATAAGAAAAGCATCACCTACAAAGGAAGAAATATCAGAATGACTGCAGATCTCTCAACTGAAACCTTTAGAGCCAGAAGAGGTCATAGAACTTCAACCTCCTTAAACAAAACAACTTCCTACCCAGGATCCTGTATTCAGCTAAACTGAGTTTCATTTGTGATAGATAAATCAAATACTTTAATGACATACACATGGTTAAGAAATTTACCATAACTAAACCAGATCTTCAGGATATTCTCAGACCCATCCTCCACAATGACCAGCACAATGTTCTACCACCAAAGTAAACTCATTCAGAAATTTTTGAGCAAAACCCAACTTCCAGAGTGGTGAAAGGATGGAAAATGTTCACTGGACATTTGAGAAACATGACACCCAAAAAACTACCAGGCTTATCAATTCTCTAAATTAATGTGAACAGTTTAAATTGTCCTCTAAAGAGACACAGGTTGGCTGACTGAATACATAAACTCAGACCAGATATATGCTGAATACAAGAAATTTGTCTTACCTTACAGGATTTAATAGTCTCAGGGTGAAGGGAAGGACGTCTATAATACAGGCAAATAGAAATTACAAAAAATCAGGGGTTGCAATTTTATTTGCAGATACAATCAGCTTTAAACCAACAAAGATAAAGAAAGATAAGGATGGTCACTACGTATTTGTTAAGCAAACACCAAATATGTAGAGATTTCAAAATTAACATTTATGCACCCTTGCAGAATACGCCTCAATTTATAAAGCAAACTCTTATAAATATAAACAAATTGATATCTTCCTGCACTATAATAGCTGATTTTAACACCCCTTTGACAGTGTTGGATAGAACCTCCAAGAAGAAACTAAACAAAAAAATATTAGACTTAAACTTGACACTAAAACAAATGGACTTAACAGGCTTCTATGGAACATTTCAACTTAATAAAACTGAATATACATTCTTTTCATCAGCCCACAGATCATCCTCCAACATTGACCATATCTTAGGACACAATTATAACCTCAGAAAACTTAAAAGAATAGAAATTATTCCTTGTATCTTCTTGGACCACCATGGAATAAAGGTTGAACTCAACAGCAACAGGAATCTTCACACTCAAACAAAGTCAGGGAAGCTAAATTATCTTATGCTAAACAATAGCTGGATCAAAGATGAGAATTAAGAAGAAAATCACCAAAATTAAAAAAAAATGTTAATGAAGACACAAATTATGAAAACCTGTGGGATACTGCAAAGGCAGTTCTAAGAGGGAAATGTTTAGCATTGGAAGACTTTACCAAGAAAACATAGAGAAAGGAAGCCAAAAACTTAATGGGTCATCTCCAGCAACTGGAAAAGGAGGAACATTCCAACCCCAAACCCAGCAGAAGAAAAGAAATAACCAAAATTAGGGCAGAATTAAATGAAATTGAAAACACAAGAATCATTCAGAAGATCAACGAAAAGAAGTTGTTTTTTTTGAAAAGATTAATAAAATTGATAAACCATTGGCCAACCTAACAAAAACAGAAAAGTAAAATCTCTAATATTGTCTATCAGAAACAATAAAGGAGAAATAACAACAAACACCTCAGAAATTCAAAAATATCCTCAATGATTACTACAAAGAACTCTATTCCCAGAAATATGAAAATCTGAAGGAAATGGACCAATATCCAGAATCACACCACCTTTGTAGACTCAACCAGAAAGAATTAGAAATCTTGAATAGACCTATATCAATCACTGAAATATCATCAACAATAAAATACCCCCCAAAAGAAAAGTCTGGGACTAGATATCTTCACACCCAAATTCTATCAAACCTTTCAAGTGGAACTAGTACCTATATTACATAACCTTTCCCAAAGCATAGAAAAGGAAGGAATACTTCCCAACACATTCTATGAAGCAAATATCACCCTGATCCCCAAACCAGAAAAGGATCCAACAAAGAAAGAAAGTTATAGACAAATATCATTCATAAATATCAATGCAAAAATATTCACAAACGTCTTAACAAATGAAATTCAACAACATCAAAAAATATATACACCACGTTCAAGTAGGCTTTATTCTAGGGTTACAGGATTGTTTCAACATATGCAAATCTATAAATATAATACATCATTTCTTAAACCGATAGATGCCATCTACAGCAAACCCACAGCCAATATCTTATTGAATATAGAAAAACTGAAAGCATTTTCACTCACATCAGGAAGTAGGCAAGGATGCTCACTCTCCCCATTGCTTTTCACCAAATGAAAAAATTTACCATGCTCATGGTTGGGTAGAATCAACATTGTTAAAAGTCCATACTACCCAAAGCAATATACAGATTTAGTGCAATCCCTATTAAAGCACCACTGTGAAACTTTAAAGAGCTTGACAAAATAGTGTTTCATTTTATATGGAATTACAAAAAACCTTGAATATCCAATACATTACTCAGAAATAAAAACAAATCAGGAGGTATCAAGTTACAAGACTTTAGGCTATACTATAAATCTATAGTGATCTAAATAGCATGGTATTTGCACAAAAACAGAGAGGTAGATGTATGGAACAGAACATAGAACCAAGAGATGAACCTACCTTCCTATCATCATTTGATCTTTGACAAGCCTATCAAAATTTTTCAGTGTGGGAAACACTCCCTGTTTAACAAATCATGATGGGTGAACTGGCTCGTGACCTGTAGAAGACTGACACTGGACCCCCACTTTTCACCATTAACAAAAATTGATTCTCACTGGATAAAATAGCTAAACTTAAGACATGAACTGTACAAATACTAGAAGAGAGTGGAGGGAAAACACTGGAATATATCAACCTGGGAGAATATTTTATGGGGAGGACACCCATGGCAATTGAAGCAACACCAAAAATACATTACTGGGATCTGATCAAACTAAAAAAGCTTTTGCACAGCCAAGAGCAGAGAAAGTAAAGGAAACAGACAGCCTTCATAATGGGAGATTTTTGTGGGTTATGCTTCTCACAAAGGTCTGATAACTAGAACTCACAGAGAACTCAAACTAATCAATAAGTAAAGAACAAATAACCCCACTTCTATGTGGGCAAGATACTTGAACAGAAATTTATCTGATGAAGATAGACACATGGCCTACAAGCATATGAAAAAATGCTTATCATCTTTAATCATTAGAGAAATGCAAATAAAAACCTCTTCAAAATATCATAGCTCCCGTAAGATTAGCCCACATAACAAAATCCACAAACTACTGATGTTGGTGTAGATGTGGAGAGAAGGGAGCACTTCTACACTGCTGGTGGGAATGCAAGCTACAACGACCTTTTTGGAAAGAAGTTTGTAGAATACTTCAGGAAGTAAAAGTAGACCTAATGTTCAATCCTGCAATTCCTCTATTGGACCAGATGAACAAAAATTATTTTACAACAAAGACATTTGCACCAGAATGTTTATTGTAGCCCAGTTCATAATTGCCAAGACTTGGAAATAGCCCAAGTGCCCATCGAGCCATGAATGGATTAACAAATTGTGGTATATGTACACCATGAAATACTATGCATCCATAAAAAGATGGTAACGTCACATCTTTTATGTTTACCTGGATGGAACTCGAACATATTCTTCTTAGTAAAGTATCTCAAGAATGGGGGAAAAATTATCCAATGTACTCAATACTGTTATGAAATCAATATATAATCACCTACACATTCATAGGAATGATAAAACATAATTATGGTTCAGAAAGTCAAAGGGAAGAGTATAGAGAGGGAGGGAGTAGGGAGTTGAGAGGAGGGGACTTCACCTAATGTGCATGATGCAATGGTACATTTCAAAACTATTTGAAAAGAGTATAATTGTGATAAATGTTTTAATCAGTTCAATGTAAGCAATTCACATTGTATATCATATTAGTACACTGAACCCATAAATGCATCAATGTATGTAGTTATTATTTAATAAAAACAAGAAAATAAAAAATAAATAAAAATGTCTCTTCTATTCATATTTTCTTAAGTGTTCTTATCAGAAGGGAATACTGACTTTTGTCTAATTTTTTTTCTGAATCTTTTGAGAGGATTTTATGGTCCTTGTATTTGTTTCTATTTATGTGTTGAATTATATTAATGCATTTACATGTGTTCGGCCAATCTTGCTTCACTGTGATAAAGCCCATATGACTATGATGTATAATTTTTTTAATGTTTATCTGTATTCTTTTTGCTAGGATCTTATTGAATATTTTTGTGTCAATATTCAGTAATGACATTGGTCTTTAGTTTTTCTTTTGTTTGGTCATTTGCTGTTTTCTTTTCCATTTTGTAACAAGGTGATATTTGCTTCCTAGACATGTTGCGGAGAATTTCTTCCTTCTTTATGTTTTGGGATAGGCTATGCAGTATATGGGTACTCAGTTCTCTTTGAAGTTTTGGAAGAATTCTGGTGTGAAGTCATCTGGTCCAAGGCTTTTCTTTTTTGAAAGATTTTATATTGTTGCAATTTCAGTGCTTGATTTAGGTCTATTCAAAATTTCTAATTCTTTCTAGCTGAGTTTATGGAGGTGGCATGATTTCAAATATTTGTCCATTTTCTCCTCATTTTCACACTTTTGGGAATAGGGAATAGAGTGTTTTGAAGTAATCAGTGATTGTTATTTTTATTTATTTATTTATTTTTTTGTGGAGACAGAGTCTCACTGTACCGCCCTCCGGTAGAGTGCCGTGGCGTCACACGGCTCACAGCAACCTCTAACTCTCGGGCTTACGCGATTCTCTTGCCTCAGCCTCCCGAGTAGCTGGGACTACAGGCGCCCGCCACAACGCCCAGCTATTTTTTTGTTGCAGTTTGGCCAGGGCCGGGTTTGAACCTGCCACCCTAGGCATATGGGGCCGGTGCCCTACTCACTGAGCCACAGGCGCCGCCCCTAATCAGTGATTATTTTTGGATTTCAGTGGTATCTTTATTATTTTCCCCTTTTAATTTCTCACTGAGATTATTAGAGATCTTACATTTCTGTTTCTACTTAATCTGGCTAAGAGCTTACTGATTTTATTAATCTTTTTAAAGTACCAACTTTTTTGTTTCACTGATCTTCTGAATGGTTCTTATGTTCTCAAATTCATTTAATTATGCTCTAATTTTGGTTATTCCTTTACTTCTGATAGTTTTGGGATTGTATTGCTGTTCCTTTTGCAACTCCTTGAGATGGATCATTAGGTTGTTGATGTGGAGTATTATATGAATTCAATTCCACCATTCTGAAAATGAATGAATATTAGATAGTTTTTTTCCATGAGAGCAATAAATATAAGAGATCAATAGCTTAATTAAAAGGAACATGGACATAACGTTTTTTGAGAGTTTAACTTAAGACTATTAGGTGTCCCCTGAACTTCTCTCTGATGAATATTGTAGGGAAAGGCCCACTTAATTCCTCTTTCAACAATCATCTATGCTGATAATTGGCTGGAACACACCCCCTAAAGGCAGTACAGTATTTCTAGATTTGATGGTGATTTCTAAATAAAATGCCACTTTTATAATTTAAAGTTGCCTCAACTATGAGGTCGTTCATTTGTGATCTTTATGTCTTTTGATATAGGCATTTAGCACAATAAATTTTCCTCTCAGCACTGCTAAATCTCAGACATATTGATGAGTTTTGTTATTATCATTCATTTAGAAAATGTTTGTTTTTCATGTTTTTATTTATTTATTTATTCATGTATTATTTGACACAAGTCCTTTATTGCCTAAGCAAGCGTTCAGTGACATCTTCATGGCTCACCACAATCTCATATTACTGGGATAAAGTGATTTTCTTGCCTCAGTCTTCTGAGTGGCTTGGACTTTAGGTACAGCTAACTTTTCTGTTTTTGTACAACTTGGGCCTTGCTATGACACTTAATGTCTCAAACTCCTGGCCTCAACAATTCCTACTACTTCATTCAACTGAAGTGTTATTATTACAGTAATGAGCCACTGTGACTGGCCAAAGCTTTTAATTTCTATCTTAATTTCATCATTGACATAAAGATCACTCAGGAGCAAGTTGCTTGATTTCCATTTATTTGCATAGTTTTGAAAATTCATCTCAGAATTGATTTCTACTTTTATTCCATGGTGGTCTGAGACAAGTCTTGACTTTTAAAAATTTATTGATCTGGGGGCGGAGCATGATGGTGGACAGGACAGACGTGTAGCCCACCTCTCCCAAGCCATCAGGTGAGAGGAAAGGTGGTCTGGACCTTCCCTGTGTGTGGATTATTGGAGTGGACAGACAGCTGGAGACACCCAGCGAACTGGCGGATTGCTATATATGAGGGGTAATTTAAAATCACAGACTCTGTTGTAGAGATTCTTCCCTGCTTGGCCGTGCCGGCCAGCAGGCCCCTCCCCTACGGAGGTCAGCAGCTTGTAAGTGCTGACAAAACCCAATTGACAAATAATTATTCCTGAACTGAGGGAGGCATCCGAAAGGAGAGCCACTCAAAACCATGGGGAGCTGGGCAAGCTGTTGGACAATTGAAGGGAAGGGATCCTGCCTGGGGAACAGACATTTTGAATTACCCAAAAGGGCGGGCACCTTTCCCCCGGGTGTTGGAGGGGGCTGGCGGTTCAGGCTGTGCGGCAAACTGGTGGGCGCCAATCCAAAAGGGAAACTCTGAACCATAAAACCCAGAATAAGTCCCCTGAACACTCCAACCAGGGGAACTGGCTTGAAGCCGCGGACCCGGATTTGGCTGCTAAAGCTGGGAAGCTACTGAAGCCATGGACCCGGCTTTAGCTGCTGAGGCCACGAACTTGGCTTCAGCCCCGGGAGCCAGCTACAGCAGATAAAACCGCAAGACCGCCCAAACTCATCAATAGTCCTCCTACAGCCAATTGCAGTCGCCAGTTTGCAGGAGAACCTGGGAACAGAGTGGAAAGACTTAAGAAGCGTGGACACCTGCACTGACTGGGAAGGTCGGTCGCAAGTGCTGTCTGGAAAAGAACAGCCAAGCTTACACAATTCTAAGGCAACAAACTTTTACAGAAATTCCAAAATGGCGATCAGCATGGAAGGTGGTTACCATGGTAACAGTATAAACTGTAAATCCGGTACAAGCCTTGGACCTACTCACAGAGCCACTTGGTGTCCAGAAAGTATATTGAAGTAGGAATATATTCCTACAAAAGTTGATCCCTACAGCAGACATATAGATATATATAGGTACATTTCTACACGCAAGAATATTTTTGTAGTTGGTGTCTTTTTTTTTGTTTTTTGTTTTTTTTCTTTTTGGTTTTTGTGAGTTTGTTTTGTTTTTGTCTGTTTTTTCCTCACCATATTCTTAGAGGAGATTTTGATAATTTTTTATTATTACTTTTTATATAGATATATTTTCTATTTCTATGACTTCTAATTTTAATTTCTTCTTTCTCCTCATTTAACATTCCTACTAACACCACTTTTTTCTCTCTTTTTTTTCCTTTCTTTCAATTATTTTACGATTATCACTATTTTTATTGCAGTTGTTCTTATATTGCTGTTGTCATGGCTGTTACCTGTATGTCTATGTGTTTTCGTCAATCTCTGTATCTATGGACCCATGTGCCTGGTAACCTTTGTATCTGTTTGTTTATTCATTTGGTCTCAATGAGCTTGGTGTTACGACCTGCAACTCTGAGCTCATAACACTCCCCTCCACTTTCACTCCATGATCTGGAGACCTGGCCCCCTAGGAGTCCAGATTCTTGAGTGGACTCTCGAGAGGTGTAGACAGGACCTGGACTGCAGCTGGCCAGTGCTGACTCTGTAGCAAAGGAGTGAGAAGACAACGGTCGGCTCAGAGGGAATTACACTGGAGAGGTGGTGCCCCGAGGTGCAGAGTAACAGCCGTCTTCAGCAATAAAAAGGCCCACCCCCAGATATCCCATAGCCTCTCCTCCTGTCTTCCTGGGCAACCAGATGAGGCCGAGCATCTTTTCAGATGGCAACCACCATGGAACAGACCTGGGACTGAAACACAGGCCCCGTGAGTAAAGGATTTGCCTGAGGTGGCACTGACCTGGGTGGAACACGGGGACTACAAAACACACCTGCAGAGCCGGGAAACTCCCAGGGTGGGGCTGATCCAGAGGACCACTTGACTGAGCCTAAATGCACCTGGCCCACAGGGGATCACCAGCCTATAGACAAAGGAGGCCAAGAGGCTACAGCCGACAACTGATCGTGCTGTGAATACAAACCCACAGGACTAAAGACAGGGCCTGAAGCACAGGTTCTGGGAACTCAAATCAGCTTCTCCTCTGCAGAAGAATCTAGCAGGGTCAGAAACAAACTCCCACAGGGTTGTTCCGTTCACCCAGTAACATAAACTAAGGGTGGGGCTGGAACTGAGTGAACACCACCAGCCTCCATCAAGTGCCCGAGGTTGACAGGCCGCACCAACCCCTGCTGGATAAAGACAGAGAGTAGCGGCCTAGATTAGCAGACACAGACTACCCTGTGACTTAGGCAGGTGCAAACGCCTGGAGTATCTGCTTACTGCAGACAACTGACTGGGTCACAGCCCTGTGGGGCTAGCAGCGACTGGGTGTGACAGAGTTGCAAGGTGGGGAAGGAAGCATCAAACTTCCCAGACTGATCTATTTACTGAGTGGCTCTTCCTGACTCCACGCAGCACTGGAGCAAGTCATAATAGAGCAGTCACCAGACCCCTGAGATCCAGTTCCCAGGGACCCCTTGAACTGTCCCACCCGAGGCAGCTGCTGACTGAGACAATTGATTTGGACCTTTTGAACTGACTCACTCACCTGTGGACTATCCAGGTGGTGCCCTGGGTGTGTGGTTGTAGGAAGGTTTGAATTTCCTTTCCCATTTGTTGCCTGTGGTGGGTGGGGTGACTTAATTGCTGGTATTTCTCCACAGCTGAGACTTCAACCCACAGTAACTGTTTCACTAGGGTCAAAAAGAAACCAGCTGAAAACAAGACAGAACCACTTAGCTCCTCTACACCAAACAGGGCCCCAGTTTCTCAGGCCACAGCACTGTATGGGTCCTTGACAAAACATCAGGGGAGAAATCAAAGGGAGTAAAACAATCATGGGGCCGAATCAGTGGAAAAACTCTGGTAACATGAATAACCAGAATAGATCAACCTCCCCCCAAGGAAAGATACGGCAGATGTAATTGAAGATCCCATTCACAAACAACTGGCTGAGATGTCAGAAATCGAATTCAGAATTTGGATGGTGAACAAGATTAACAAAATAGAACTAGGAATTCATGGAGAAATTCAAAAGCTGTCTCAAGAATTTAACGAATTTGAGGACAAAACCACCAAAGACTTAGACACAGTGAAGCAAGAATTTGCAGCCCTCAAAGGTATGAAAAATACAGTAGAATCCCTTAGCAACAGAATGGACCAAGCAGAAGAAAGGATCTCCAACATTGAATATAAATCCTTTGAACGCTCCCAAACTCTCAAAGAGGAAGAGAAATGGAGAGCAAAAATGGAATCACTCTCTCAGAGAGCTCTGGGATAACTCGAAGAAGGAAAATATCCAACTCATAGGAATTCCTGAAACAGATGAAGTGGCCTCACTGGGCGCAGAGGCCCTTCTGTATGAAATTATGAAAGAGAATTTTCCAGACATGCCTAGAGAACCTGAAATTCAGATAGCAGATAGCTTCAGAACCCCAGCACGACTCAACCCCAATAAGACATCCCCCAGGCAGGTCACAATTAACTTCACTAAAGTTAATATGAAGGAGAAAATTCTCAAAGTGGCCAGGTGAAAGAAAACTATTACCTTCAAAGGGAAGAACATTAGAATGATTGCAGATCTCTCTGCTGAAACTTATCAAGCCAGAAGAGGGTGGTCATCAACGTTTAATCTCCTCAAGCAAAATAACTTTCAACCCCGGATCTTGTACCCAGCTAAACTGAGTTTCATTTATGATGGAGAAATTAAAGACTTTAATGACATCGTATGCTAAAGAAATTTGCCATAACCAAACCAGCTCTTCAGGATATTCTCAGACCTATCCTCCATAATAACCAACCCAATCCTCTACTGTGGAAGGCTGACACCACAGCATCTATTTTTTAGGCCAAGTGCTATTTCCAGTACTAACAGACTTAAGTTTCTGCTAACTTAAGTCTGCTTAAGTTCTGCTTATTTCCTGCTAACTTAAGTCTGCTTAAGTTCTGCTTATTTCCCTGCTAACGCCAGGCCTCTTCTCATAAATCACGTGAGCAAAACCTTGAAGCTTGCTGTTGGAACTTATCTATACCAAGGCCAGGTTGCTTGGATACCTGGTGACATAAACCTCCTCCTTCACCTACCCTTATATACCCTGGAAGAACTTTGCAATAAACGGGACTTGATCAGACTCCTGTCTTGTCTCCATTCTTCGCCCCCTTTGCCCCTTTTTCATTCTCACCCCCTCCTCCAGGTATCCTTGTCGACTGACCCACGGGCTGGGTCACTCTACTACAAAAGTAAACTCACTCAGAAACTTCTGATCAAACTCCAACTTCCACAATGGCAAAAGGATTAAAAATGTCCACTGGACTTTCAAAAAACTCAATACTCCAAATTTCACCAAACTTATCAATACTTTCCATTAATGTGAATGGCTTAAACAGCCCTCTAAAGAGACATAGGTTAGCTGACTAGATACAAAAATTCAGGCCAGACATTTATTGCATAAAATATTCACATCTTAACTTAAAAGACAAATACAGACTCAGGGTGAAAGGATGGTCATCCAAATTTCAGGCAAATGGTAACCATAAAAAAGCATGTGTTGCAATTTTACTTGCGGATACAATAGGCTTCAAACCAACAAAAGTAAGGAAGGACAAAAATGGTCACTTCATATTTGTTAAGGGTAAGACTCAATATGATGAGATTTCAATTATTAATATTTATGCACCCAACCAGAATGCACCTCAATTTATAACAGAAACTCTAACAGAAACGAGCAACTTGATTTCCTCCAACTCTATAACAGTCAGAGATTTTAACACTCCTTTGGCAGAGATGGATTGATCCTCCAACAAAAAGCTGAGTAAAGAAATTATAGATTTAAATCTAACTATCCAGCATTTAGATTTAGCAGACATCTACAGAACATTTCATCCCAACAAAACTGAATACACATACTTCTCATCAGCCCACAGAAGATACTCCAAAATTGATCACATCTTAGGTCACAAGTCTAACCTCAGTAAATTTAAAGGCATAGAAATTATTCCACCATCTTCTCAGACCATCATGGAAGAAAACTTGAGATGATTAACAACAGGAATCTGCATACTATAACAAAAACATGGAAGTTAAATAACCTTATGCTGAATGATAGCTGGGTCAGAGAATAGATCAAGAAGGAAATTGCCAATTTTTTAGAATGAAACGACAATGAAGACACGAACTACCAGAACCTCTGGGACACCACAGAGGCAGTTCTAAGAGGGAAATTTATAGCACTGCAAGCCTTCCTCAGGAGAACGGAAAGAGAGGAAGTAAGCAACTTAATGGGACATATCAAGAGACTGGAAATGGAACAACACTCCAACCCCAAATTCAGTAGAAGAAAATAAATAACCAAAATCAGAGCAGAACTAAATGAAATTGAAAACAAAAGAATAATACAACAGATCAATAAACCAAAAAGCTGGTTTTTTGAAAAGGTCAACAAAAGAGATAAACCTTTGGCCAACCTAATCAGGAAAAAGAGTAAAATCTCTAATCTCGTCAATCAGAAATAACAAAGATGAAATAACAACAGACTCCTCAGAAATCCAAAAAATCCTTAATGAATATTACAAGAAACTTTACTCTCAGAAATACGAAAATCTGAAGGAAATTGAAAATTTTACTTGGAAGCACGTCATCTTCCAAGACTTAACCAAAATCAAGTGGAAATGTTGAACAAGCCCATATCAAGTTCAGAAATAACATCAACCATACAAAATCTTCCCAAAAAGAAAAGCCCGGGACCAGATGGTTTTATGTCAGAATTCTACCAAACTTTTAAAGAGGAATTAGTACCTATATTACTCAACCTGTTCCAAAAGGTAGAAAAAGAAGGAAGACTACCCAACACATTCTATGAAGCAAACATCACCCTGATCCCCAAACCAGGAAAAGACCCAACAAGAAAAGAAAATTATAGACCAACATCACTAATGAATATAGATGCAAAAATATTCAACAACATTCTAATAAACAGAATCCAGCAACATATCAAACAAATCATACATCATGACCAAGTCAGTTTTATCCCAGGATCTCAAGGCTGGTTCAATATACGTAAATCTATAAATGTAATTCAGCACATAAACAAATTAAAAAACAAAGACCATATGATTCTCTCAATCGATGCAGAAAAAGCTTTTGATAACATCCAACATCCCTTCATGATAAGAACACTTAAGAAAATTGGTATAGAAGGGACTTTTCTTCAACTGATAGAGGCTATCTACAGCAAACCCACAGCCAATATCATATTGAATGGAGTTAAATTGGAATCATTTCCACTCAGATCAGGAACCAGACAAGGCTGCCCATTGTCTCCATTGATCTTTAACATTGTAATGGAAGTTTTAGCCACCGCAATTAGGGAAGAAAAGGCTTTCAAGGGTATCCACATAGGGTCAGAAGAGATCAAACTTTCGCTCTTCACAGATGATATGATTGTATATCTGGAAAATACTAGGGACTCTACTACAAAACTCTTAGAAGTGATCAAGGAATACAGCAGCATCTCAGGTTACAAAATCAACATCCATAAATCAGTAGCCTTTATATATACCTACAATAGTGAAGTTGAAAAAACAATTAAGGACTCTATCCCATTCACAGTAGTGCCAAAGAAGATGAAATACTTGGGAGTTTATCTAACAAAGGACGTGAGAGATCTATATAAAGAGAACCATGAAACTCTAAGAAAAGAGATAGCTGAGAATGTTAACAAATGGAAAAATATACCATGCTCATGGTTGGGAAGAATCAACATTGTTAAAATGTCCATACTACCCAAAGCAATACATAATTTCTTTTTTTTTTTTTTTTGGGGCGGGGCTGGGTTTGAACCCACCACCTCCAGCATATGGGACCGGCGCCCTACTCCTTGAGCCACAGGCGCCGCCCAGCAATATATAATTTCAACGCAATCGCCATTAAAGCTCCACTGTCATACTTTAAAGATCTTGAGAAACAATACTTAATTTTATATGGAATCAGAAAAAACCTCGAATA
The DNA here is from genome assembly GCF_027406575.1 of Nycticebus coucang. Classification (NCBI taxonomy): domain Eukaryota; kingdom Metazoa; phylum Chordata; class Mammalia; order Primates; family Lorisidae; genus Nycticebus; species Nycticebus coucang. The sequence goes on from NC_069804.1 coordinate 90,043,605, forward strand.
GCCAAGACATTACTCAAAAATAAAAACAAAGCAGGAGGAATCACGCTACCAGACTCAGACCATACTACGAATCGGTAGTGATCAAAACAGCATGGTACTGGCAGAAAAACAAAGAAGTAGATGTCTGGAACAGAATAGAGAACCAAGAGATGAATCCAGCTAATTACCATTATTTAATCTTTGACAAGCCTATTAAAAACATACAATGGGGAAAAGATTCCCCATTTAAAAAATGGTGCTGGGTAAACTGGCTGGTAACCTGTAGAAGACTGAAACTGAACCCACACCTCTCACGATTAACCAAGATAGACTCTCACTGGATTAAAGATTTAAACCTAAGACATGAAACTATAAAAATACTAGAAGAGAGTGCAGGGAAAACCCTTGAAGAAATTGGGTTGGGTGAGTTTTTTATGAGAAGGACCCCCTGGGCAACTGAAGCAGCTTCAAAAATACACTATTGGGACTTGATCAAACTAAAAAGCTTCTGCACAGCCAAGAACACAGTAAGTAAAGCAAGCAAACAGCCCTCAGAATGGGAAAAGATATTTGCATGTTATGTCTCCGACAAAGGTTTATTAACCAGAATCCATAGAGAACGCAAACGCATTAGCAAGAAAAGAACAAGGGATCCCATCGCAGGCTGGGCAAGGGACTTGAAGAGAAACTTCTCTGAAGAAGACAGGAGCACAGCCTTCAGACATATGAAAAAATGCTCATCATCTTTAATCTTCAGAGAAATGCAAATCAAAACTACTTTGAGATATCATCTAACTCCAGTGAGAGTAGCCTACATCACAAAATCCCAAGACCAGAAATGTTGGCGTGGATGTGGAGAAAAGGGAACACTTTTGCACTGCTGGTGGGAATGCAAATTAATACATTCCTTTTGGAAAGAGATATGGAGAACACTCAGAGATCTAAAAATAGATCTCCCATTCAATCCTGTAATCCCTCTTCTGGGCATATACCCAGAAGACCAAAAATCACATCATAACAAAGATATTTGTATCAGAATATTTATTGCAGCCCAATTCATAATTGCTAAGTCATGGAAAAAGCCCAAGTGCCCATTCATCCATGAATGGATTAATAAATAATGGTATATGTACACCATGGAATATTATGCAGCCTTAAAAAAAGATGGAGACTTTACCTCTTTCATGTTTACATGGATGGAGCTGGAACATATTCTTCTTAGTAAAGTGTCTCAAGAATGGAAGAAAAAGTACCCAATGTACTCACCCTTATTATGAAACTAATGTAGGACCTCCACATGAAAGCTATAACCCAGTTACAACCTAAGAATAGGTAGAAGGGGGAAAGGGACGAGAGGGAGGGGGATTAATGGGATTATACCTGTGGTGCATCTTACAAGGGTGTATGTGAATCCTAGTAAATGTGGAATGTAAAGGTCTTAGCAAAATAACTAAGAAAATGCCACGAAAGCTATGTTAACTAGTGTGATGAAAATGTGTCAAACGGTCTATGAACCAAGTGTATGGTGCCCCATGATCATACTAATGTACACAGGTATGATTTAATAAAAAAAAAAAAAGAAGTCATTCCCTATTCCCTTAACAAACAAGTTTTGCTTTAACCATAGGAATTGCTTGATACTTTACTGGGAATCTAATGTGTGTTATGAAGTTATTAAATAGGGTATGATTCACAATGTTTCCCAAACGTATTTAATAGCTAACATGTTAGTGGCCTATTATGCTAAACACTGTACATATATTACCTCAATTCTCACAATAAAGATCTGTAAAGTAGCATACATAGTAAGTGTGGACAATACAGCACAAAAGATTAATGCTACGTAAAAAAAAGATATATATATATACATATATTGAGATTTGTTTTGTGGCCAAACATATAGTCTACCTTGGAAAGTGTTGCATGTGCTAATAAGAAGAAAGTCTATTCCATAGTTTGAGGATAGAATGTTCTGTAAAAGTCTGTTATATCCATTTTTTCTAGAGTCCAGTTTAAGTCTATTGTTTGTTAATTTTCTTCCTTGATGATATGCCTAGAGCTGTTGGTGGATTGTTGACGTCCCGCATATTATTACTATATTGGTGTCTATCTCTTTTTCTTGGGTATAGTAGTATTTGTCTTATGAATCCAGGAGCTCTGATTTTACGTGTATATACAAGGTAAGATAATTGAGTTCATGAACTCATCCCAGAAAATTTTCATACCTCATTGAAAAGTGTCACTATGGTTGCTTTCAAAGTACTATTATATATATTTAGGATTGCTATATCTTTTTATCTTTTTGTTAAATTGATCCCTTAATTATTATATAATTTCCATCTTTGTCCTTTATTGCTTTTGTTGATATAAAGTCAGTTTTATCCAAGTCTAGCTACATGTGCTGATTTTTGCTTCCATTTGTGTGAAATATTTTTTATACTCCTTTATTTCAAGTCTATAAAATGTATTACCAGTTAAATAAGTCTCTAGAAGGCAGCAGATGTTTGGATTGTGTTTTAGTATTCATTCCACCAATCTATTTATTTCAAATTGGACATTTAGACCATTTACATTCAAAGCCAATATTGATATGTGAGATAATATCACAATCTTCATATTATTGTTACAAGGTTGCTTTTGTATTAGCAATTCTGTTGCTGTTTTAAAAGCTCTGTGAGTTTTTCATATTTGAAAGATTTTTATAATGGTATCAACCTTTTATTTTGATGCTTAGAATTCTTTTGACCATTTATTTTAAGGCCAGTCTAGTGGTGCCAAATTTCCTTAGCATTTTCTTACCTGGGAAAGAATTTACTTCTCCTTCATTTGTGAAAGTTAGGAATTAGCACCAATCCTTCTGAAACTGTTACAAAAAATTTAGAATGAGGGAATCTTTTCTAAGTCATTTTATGAAACCAGTATCATCCTGACAACAAAGTCAAGAAAAAATGCAACAGCAATAAAAAAGAAAACTACAGACCACTTTCCTTGATGAACATAGTGAAAAAGTACTCAACAAAGTGCTATCAAACCACATCCAATAGTACAACAAAAAGATAATTGACCTTGATCAAGTGAGTTTAATTTTAGGGATACAATAATGGTTCAACATACACAAGGCTATACATGTGATTAACCAAACTAACATAATTAAAAACAAAACCTCGGCCAGATGTGGTAGTTCATTTGTGTAATCCTAAAAGTTTGGGAGACTTAGGTGAAAGGAATATTTGACCCCAGGTATTTGATAACAGCCTGAGTAGCATAGTGATACCTGGTCTCTACTGAAAATTAAAAAGAAAAAAATAGTTGGGTGTGATTGTATGTGTTTGTAATCCCAGCTAATTGGGACACTGAGGCAGGAAGAATGCCTGAGCCCAGAAGTTTGAGGTTGCAGTGAGCTATGATTGTGCAACTCTATGCTAACCTCAATGACAGAGTGAGACTATCTCTAAAAAGCAAACAAAAAACCCGAACAATAAGATCATCTCAACAGGTGCAGAAAAAGCATTTGATAAAATCCAGCAACATCTCTTTATGATAAATACAATAAAAAAACTTGGCATAGAAGGAACATATATCAAAATGTTACTTAATAAAAACCATAGGTGACAAACCTGCAGTCAACATCATACTGAGAATTGGAACAAAGCAAGGATGCCCACTTTCACTACTTATATTCAACATAATACTAGAAAACCTAGCCAAAGTGATCAGGCAAGAAAAAAATAAATAAGTGCATCCATGTAGAAAAAAAGAATTCAAGTTACCTGTTTGCTGATGTTATGATCATATACCTAAAAATCCTGGATGTGTGTGTGTCTCCAACTTTTGGGCTTCTCAATACCACATGGGAAGAGGAAGACTTGTCTTTAGCCATACGTTAAATGCACAAATATAATAAAAACTGGTAAGCAAAGAAAAAAAAACATAATTCTCATGATATCCACCACCACAGATAAACAAAATGTCCTTACCTAATCTGCATGTGTCCCGCAGGGCATGGGTTGGACACCCGTGCAAATTCTACAAAAGACTCTTAGATTTGATAAATGAATTAAGCAAAGTGTTAGGTTATAAATTCAGTGTAAAAAACCACTGGCCTTTATATGCACCATAGCAACCAAACTGACAACCAAATCAGTAAAAAATAATTAGTACCTATATTACATAACCTTTTCCAAAACATATAAAAAGAAGGAATGCTCCCCAACACATTCTACAAAGCAAATATCACCCTGATCCCCAAACCAGGAAAAGACCCAACAAGAAAAGAAAATTACAGACTAATACCTCTAATGAGTATTAACACAAAAACATTCAATAGGATCCTAGCAAACAGAATCCAGCAACACATCAAACAAATTATACACCACGACCAGGTGGGTTTTATCCCAGACTCTCAAAGCTGGTTTGATATATGTAAGTCTATAAATATGATACATCACATAAACAATATAAAAAACAAAGACCATATTATTATCTCAATTGATGCAGAAAAAGCTTTTGACAACATCCAGTATCCTTTCATGATCAGAACACTTAAGAAAATAGTTATAGAAGGGACATTTCTTAAACTGATAGAGGCCATCTATGGCAAACTCACTGCCAATATATTGAATGGAGTAAAATTGAAAACATTTACACCTAGATTAGGAACGAGGGAAGGTTTTCCACTGTCTCCACTGCTTTTTAACATTGTAACATAAGTCTTAGCCATTGCAATCAGGCAAGAGAAGGCAATTATGGGTATTCATATAAGATCATAGGAAATCAAACTTTCTCTCTTCGCAGATGATATGATCATATACTTGGAAAACCCCAGGTAGTCAACTACAAAACTCTTAGAAGTGATCAAGGAATACAGCAGTGTTTCAGGATACAAAATCAATACTCACAAATCAGTATCATTTACAAATATGAACAATCATCAAGCTAAAAAAATAGTCAAGGACTCTATTCCTTTTACAGTAGTGCCAAAGAATATAAAATATCTTGGAGTATACCTAACAAAGGACATGAAAGAGCTCTATAAAGAGAACTATGAATCCTTGAGAAAGGAAATAGCTGAAGATATTAACAAATTGAAAAACATACCATGCTCATGACTGGGAAGAATCAACATTGTTAAAATGTCCATACTACCCAAAGCAATATGCAGATTTAATGCAATCACTATTAAAGCACCACAGTCATACCTTAAAGATCTGGAAAAACTAGTACATAATTTTATTTTATTTTTTAAATTATTTATTATTATTTTGTTTTTGTTGTTGCAGTTTTGGCTGGGGCAGGGTTTGAACCTGCCACCCTAGGTATAGGTATATGGGACTGGTGCCCCACTCTAGGCACCACCCTAGTACTGAGTCACAGGCATCACCCTAGTACTTCATTTTATATGCAAACAGAAAAAACTCAAATAGCCAAGACTTTACTCAGAAATAAAAACAAATCAGGAGGAATCATAGTACCAGACTTTAGACTAAACTATAAATCTATAGTGATCAAAACAGCATGGTACTTGCACAAAAATAGAGAGGTAGATGTATGGAACAGAATTGAGAACCAATAGTTGAACCCAGACACTTATCATCATCTGATCTTTGATAAGCCTATCAAAAATATAAATTGGGGGAGGGCGGTGCCTGTGGCTCAGTGAGCAGGGCGCCGGCCCCATATACCGAGGGTGGCGGGTTCAAACCCAGCCCCGGCCAAACTGCAACAACAACAACAACAAAAAAAAAATAGCTGGGCATTGTGGCGGGAGCCTGTAGTCCCAGCTACTTGGGAGGCTGAGGCAGGAGAATCGCGTAAGCCCAGGAGTTGGAGGTTGCTGTGAGCTGTGTGACACCACGGCACTCTACCCGAGGGCAATAAAGTGAAACTCTGTCTCTACAAAAAAAAAAAAAAAAAAAAAAAATATATATATATATATATATATATATATAAATTGGGGGAAAGATTTCCTATTTAACAAATGGTGCTGGGTGAACTGGATGGTGACTTGTAGAACACTCAAACTGTACCCACACCTTTCACCTCTAACAAAAATTGACTCTCACTGGATAAAAGTCTTAAATTTAAGACATGAGACTATAAAGATTCTTGGAGAGAGTGCTGGTGAAACACCTGAAGAAATTGGCCTGGGAGAATACTTTATGAGGAGGACACCTGGGCAATTGAAACTATACCAAAAATACATTACTGGGATTTGATCAAACTAAAAACTTCTCCACTGCCAAGAACACAGTAAGTAAAGCAAGTAGACAGCCCTCAGAATGGGAGAGGTTATTTGCAAGTTTTGTTTCTGACAGAGGTCTGATAACTAGAATTCACAGAGAACTCAAAATTATCAATAAGAATAGAACAAATGATACCATTTCATTGTAGGCAAGAGACTTGAACAGAAGCTTCTTTGAAGAAGATAGGCACATGGCCTACAGTCACATGAAAAAATGCTCATCATCTTTAATCATCAGAGAAATGCAAATCAAAACCATTTTGAGATACCATCTAACTCCAGTAAGAGTAGCCCACATAACAAAACCCCCAAATTATAAATGTTGGCATGGATGTGGAGAAAGGGTACACTTCTTCACTGCTTGTGGAAATGAAAGCTAATATGTCCTTTTTGTAAAGAAGGCTGGAGAACATTCAGGGATCTAAAAGTAGACCTGCCATTTGATCCTGCAATCCTCTACTAGATGTATATCCAAAACACCAAAAATCACTTTGTGACAAAGGTATTTGCACCAGATTGTTCATTGCAGCTCATTTCATAATTGCCAAGTCATGGAAGAAGCCCAAGTGCCCATCGTCCCATGAATGGATTAATAAATTTTGGTATATGTATACCATGGAATATTATGCAGCCTTAAAAATGGTAGAGACATTACCTCTTTTATGTTTACATGGATGGAGCTGGAACATATTCTTCTTAGTAAAATATCTCAAGAATGGAAGAAAAAGTCTCCAACGTACTCAGTACTCTTATGAAACCAATTTATAAATACTCACACTTTCTTATGAAAGATGGCTAACAACTATAGTACAGGGTGAAGAGGGGGATGGGAGGGGATGTGGGAGGTTTGATACAGGGAGGATAAACGGTGGGACTACACTTATGGAGCATAATGCAAGGGTACAAGTTAAATTTATCAAGAATACAACATAAATGTCTTAACACAATAATTAAGTAAATGAAGTGAAAGCTATGTTGATTTTTTTGATGTAAGCACTCCAAATTGTACAAAAAATTAACACATTGCACCCCACATATGCACAAATGTATTCATGATCTATGTGTGTATGACTTAATAAAAGGAAAAAAATAAAATCATATACATTTAGCAAGAAAAAAATCACATAAAAAAAAAAGACCTGTGGATCTGGTGGATACTGACTGAAGAAATAGAAAGTTGGAAATGATAAGAGATAAAGAGACTAGACACACAGAATTTTCAATGGTGGTAACCCAGGAGACTACGGCCTCCTTGTTGGGTTCTGATGGTGGCCATGAACGTCATTTCCACTGAGCTTTTATTGAAGTCTATTTGCTCATTAGCCCAAAGGGTAAGCTGAAGAAGGGAACAAAGAAGCCAGGAGTTTCCCTGAGAGAGCATATCAGCTCCTATAGTTTCTTTAATTATTAACTTAGGGACTGAGCAGTCTTGAGGAATCTGGCACCTGGGCCTTGTGTGTTGGCAGCCTCCTGTTTGAGGTCACACACACGGATTCTTAGGGAAATGTTAATCTCTGCTACTTCTCTGTGGATTAAAATGCTACTGGCATCAATCTCCTCTGAAGAATCAGTGGGAGAGAGGAATTTTCCTCTCATCACCACCACAGAGGGTCTTACTCTGTGATAAGGGATATAAGCCCTCCTGCCCACATTTCAGGGCTTGAGCAGTTCCCTTGACCTCTGCATGAGCCGAATACAAATCTCCACAATGGGTATTTGCTTTGAATGTCCACTGGGCAGCAAACAGCCTAGTTAATATATCTTTCTAGGCCTTGCCAAAGCATCTTCTGTGGCCATTATTTCTTCAGAGTGTTCACAGACCCAGCAAGGGTTTTAGTAAGCTGTATCCACAATAGGCCAGAGCTCTAGGAAAAGCATGAAACTTGCTCAAATAAGAAATTTAGCAGTGGCTGGTTTAAAGGTAAGCTAGCTGACTACAAAGGAATGTTTTTGCACTGCTAAAATAAGTTACTGAAAAAAATCAGATTGTACCATTAACGAAGGTCCAAATGAGGAAGTGGAAGACTATTCAGTTGTCTGATATTGAGTACCTTTGAGTGTGGAGGAGCATACTATACTTTATCTGAGTGTTACAGAAAATAGTGATGCAGTTATATTCCTTTCAGGAATCTATATCCAGGTAGCTGTTCTTAGTGAGTAGAGTGAATTAGAAGTGACCTTATGACTATGCGAGTAAATGGTAAATGGTATATGGAAAGTTATTAACTGCAATAAATTGGATTGAATTGAACTGATTTTGATTACATGATTAATGGTTTATGGTTTTGCCACAAATAGAATAAAATCAAATATCTGCTTAGCTTTGATTAAACTACTCCAGATTATTAATTTAATAAATGGAGCTAAACTTATTGAGTTTCAACTGAAATTTTTAAAAGATAATGTATCTAAGTTTAACTTTTATATCTAGAAAGATGTTTATAAAGATACAAGATCAGTTTATATTAAATATTAAGTAATAGTAAGAACAAATTAAGCTGTATTTTTAAATAGAAGAGATTATGAGCTTCTTTTAAAACTTTAAATTCCATCCTTTGCGACAAAACAGGAAAATGTGACATAACTATATAATTTCCTACTTTCTGCCTGTTATTATGTGCATTCATTCAACAGTACTAGTATTTTCCAAGCTTTGACTAGGTCTATTTATGCACTTGGATTACATTTTGTTAACTGAATTTCCTTAGGACAAAGAGCATATCTCACTCGTCTTTGTGTTCTTGGCAGTTTAATCCAGGGCTTGGGACATGGTAACCCCCCAATGGGTGTTTTTTTTTTTTTAACCTTAAAATCCTAAAACCATTGTTTATTGTACAGGTGCACTTCAATACTCATGATGGGCTTATCAGTAAGATTTCTGGTAGTAAGCTGAGACACCAGGGCTGCCAAAAGTTTTTGGAATAAGAAATGGCATGACAAAGAATAACTCATAAGTGTTCTGGTGTTCTGGTTTTCATAAATATTTGAGAACAGACATGACCACAGAGTGAATAATATGAAAAGATAAGAAATTTATGTTTCACCGCAGGTGTAATCCCACCAACCCCCTTCCCCCTGTTCTTAGGTTGTAACTGGGTTATTGCTTTCATGTGAAAGCCCCTAAATTAGTTTCATAGTAGGGTTGAGTACATTGGGTACTTTTTCTTCCATTCTTGAGATACTTTACTAAGAAGAATATGTTCCAGCTCCATCCATGTAAACATGAAAGAGGTAAAGTCTCCATCTTTCTTTAAGGCTGCATAATATTCCATGGTGTACATATACCACAATTTATTAATCCATTCGTGGATCGATGGGCACTTGGGCTTTTTCCCCACAGTAACTGAGAGAATGCCAGGAAGGCTATGTTAACCAGTGTGATGAAAGTATGTTAAACGGTCTGTGAAGCTAGCGTATGATGCCCCATGATCATATCAATGTACACAGCTATGATTTAATAAACAAAAAAAAAATGTTATGTTTCCATGCCACTGTGAGGTGAACTAGGTTACTGTGAATATGTCAGTGAAAAAGAAGTATGTATCAGGATACTGAAAGCAATTCTCAAACAGCTATTCAGTGAATGGAAACTACCAGAAATGGCTACTAAAAATAGGTTTGGGATTGAATGACCTAGTTTTCTTTTTAATTGTTTGGGATTCATTGAAGGTAAAAGAATGAGGTTACACTGATTGCGGTTGTTAGATAAAGTCCCTCTTGTAATTATGTCCCGCCCCAAAGAGGTGCGTCATACACCATAATCCCCCATCCCCCTCCCTTATTCCAATCGCTCTTTCCCCTACCCTATCCCCTGTATTAGATTGAATGACTTATTTGTATAGACTGTTGGAGCTGGAAGAGCACTTTGAGAACATCTAATCCAGGCGTCCTCAAACTTTTTAAACAGGGGGCCAAATCACTGTCCCCCAGACCATTGGAGGGCCGGACTATAGTTAAAAAAGAAACAAACAAACAAACAAAAAAAACAACTATGAACAAATTCCTATGCACACTGCACATAATCTTTTTTTTTTTAAAGATTTATTTATTTATTTTTTTTCTACTTTATTGCTATAGTTTTCTTTTTCTTTTTTTTTTTTTTATTGTTGCGGATTCATTGAGGGTACAATAAGCCAGTTACACTGATTGCAATTGTTAGGCAAAGTCCCTCCTGCAATCATGTCTTGCCCCCATAAAGTGTGACACACACCAAGGCCCCACCCCACTCCCTCCATCCCTCTTTCTGCTTCACCCCATAACCTTAATTGTCATTAATTGTCCTCATATCAAAATTGAGTACATAGGATTCATGCTTCTCCATTCTTGTGACGCTTTACTAAGAATAATGTTTTCCACTTCCATCCAGGTTAATACAAAGGATGTAAAGTCTCCATTTTTTTTAATGGCTGAATAGTATTCCATGGTATACATATACCACAGCTTGTTAATCCATTCCTGGGTTGGTGGGTATTTAGGCTGTTTCCACATTTTGGTGATTGTAAATTGAGCTGCAATAAACAGTCTAGTACAAGTGTCCTTATGATAAAAGGATTTTTTTTCCTTCTGGGTAGATGCCCAGCAATGGGATTGCAGGATCAAATGGGAGGTCTAGCTTGAGACACTGCACATATCTTATTTTGAAGTAAGAAAACAAAATGGGAACAAATGCAATCACATCGTCTCATGTGGCCTGTGGGCCACAGTTTGAGAACCCCTGAAATCCAAACTCCCTCACTTGATGAACCAGAAAGGTAAAACAATTAGTGAAAGTAACACACAAAATTAGTGGCAGAGCCAGGACACCTGACTCACACTCGAGTGCTATTTCATGACAGCACATGGTTAAATTTAAGATTCTGTAAGGCCTGTCACTAAATATTGCCATAAAATGAATTCATATACTGCTACAAATCAAGGCAGTTGAACAAACTGTTGTGCAAGAGACTATACAAAAGCCAAGAATTGATCCATTTCTTTTCCCTCTGTTTTGTTACAGTATTGGAGTATTGTTTGCTGAATATTAAAAATGACAGCTTTTTTTGAGACAGAATATGGCTGTTCCAACTGGGCTAGCATACAGTGGCATCATCACAGATTACTACAACCTCAAGTTCCTGGGCTCACGTAATCTGTCTGCTTCAGCCTCCTGCGTAGCTGGCACTACAGGTGAGTGCCACAATGCCCAGTATTTTTTTTGTAGAGACAGATATCACTCTTGTTTAGGCTGGTCTCAAACTCCTGACCTCAAACAATCCTCCTGCCTTGGTCTCCCAAAGTGCTAGTGTTATAGATGTGAGCCACCATGTGTAGCCATTAACTTTTTTTTGAATTGTCTTGTTTTTCTTCTGTTCAATTGGTCCTTATTGATTATGTTGGATTATTCTTCTCAATGCACAGCTATAATCATGTCATTATACTCTCAAAGATCTCTGATGACCTATTAATTAAGTTCAAAGAACTACTCAAGATTACATTTCATCCTAACCATACAGAGTCACTTTCCCATTGTTCATTATGTGTGTCATAAAAATGAATCTATTACCAGCTACCAACTTCCTACTCTATTTGGTGTCTTTTCCTTTGCTCAGGCTATTTTCTATGTGTAAAATGCCCTTTGTCCTCATAGGTATTACATGTAATTTTAATCATCTTTAAGGTAATCTCTTATATCACCTTCTCTGTAAACACTTTCCCAATTCTCTGTACTACTGTGAAATACTAGTTATATTAAAAGGGATGTATAACAAACTCAATATGTTTGAATTCAGTGCTAGATCTTTGCAAAATAAAACACAAGCTCTGTCAATGAAGGAATTACATTATACTAAGGAGAAACAGATATGTCAACTAATTAATGCACTGCATCACTACCATTGCTGGGAGAGAAGTAAATAAAAGATACAGAGAATGGAAGTAGTAAATGGTACATGCATATTATAAAAGCCTTTATAAAAGAGAGAAGGTTAGGGAAGATTGAGAGGAGCATTCTAAGCAGGGGGCAAAAGCAGAATGAGGAAGCCATGGAGATGTGAAATATTTACAGAACATCTAAGAGTTTGATATAGCTAAAGTATGACAGTTTATGTGTATTTATGTATATTTGGGTGTGTCTTTCTGTGACTGGACTGTAGGATTTAAAGTGAGAAATTAGAAATGCAGTAAATGGATATAGAAAATATGAATATATTTTCTAGGGAATGGGGAGCTAATAGAGGATCCAGAGTGAGAAAAGAATACCAGAATATAAAGGAAAGAGGAACCACAAAGATGGAGTTTGCTCATCCAGGCAAAGCTTAATTTTCTTGATAAAGTAAGAGACAATGTTATCTGCTAATATAAAAGAGGGCTGTGGTAGGGTTCAACTCTTCTGAATATTGGGTGATGGTGTTAATAGAAGGGAATAGGAGAGGACTATGGCTAAAGAAGGGACTGAGACTCAACAGAGCTTTTAGAGTGTGGGTTTTTAACATCCCCAATCTGCATGATTGTGTGATCTAATTCAATAGAACTCAGTACGCAGCCTGGCTGTAGGAGAGAAAAAGCACAAACACTTAAATTGATCTAAGCATGGGGGCCATAAAATAAATGTTCAAGAAGGACAATAGGGTAAAGAATTAAAGAATGCTACTAAAGGAATGGTTAAAAGTGAAACCATGAAGAAATTTAACCAATTAGCAGAGAGACCAAGGGACTTGAAGACTCACTGAGATAGAAGAGCTGGTGCAGTGGTCATCAGGGAGTGAAAAAACTGAAAATCTAGAAGCTCTGGTCAGAGTGTGGTACATTGAATAATATGAAGAGGATATATGCATCCTCTTTTATCCGTACCTGGTCAAAGAGGTAAACCTGGAAAATTGCCACTTACACCTCAAAGTTTTGGTTGAAGATATAATTATTTTCTTTTAATTTCAGGTTATTGTAAGTGTACAAAAACCAGGTCACAAATTAAGAATTTGTTATAATCCCTCTTGTACTTGTTTCCTGCACCAAAAAGTTGTGCCATACATATTTACCTTGTGTCCTTCAAGCAGGAGTGAGTGGCAATTATTTACAAATGTTCCCCTGTGCATGGTTCTATTCTCTTATTTATTGTAGTGCTATAATTACTTTTTGTTTATTTGTCTGTCTTACCCATTTAAACAGTAAACCCATTTATGTTAGCAAATGTGTTTTAATCTCCTTATTAGGCAACTTTGGAAGAGGAACTGTGTGGTTTTAAGTGCTTTTGAGAAATAGAGTATTTAACTCCTTGTGGTAGTTGTGTGAGGACAGAGGGAGGAAGATGTTTTTGGTATGGAAATGTAGGTGCTATTGTGCAGGAATCTAAATAATTGTGCAAAGTGGAAATGGAATGTGGACATTGCTAGAATTGTAGAGTCTATTAAAAAGAACCCCCAAAAGTCCAAACAGTGCAGGAGACCGTGATGGATACTTTACGAATTACTGGAGAATAAAGAAAAGGCAATGGGACAGAGGGAATCCACACATTTGGGCAGGAAGGAAAAGCAAAGAGCTTAAAGGAAGCATATGTGGTCTGGTTGGGCTAGAAAAAAGTTCTAAAGTAGCCTAGGTCAGCGACTAAGGAGAATCCAAAGATCCACAGCTGTGTTTGACTATAGGGCCTAGATGAGACTGATCATGGATGTTTTGGAATTGAAATGACAGGAGAGACTGAAAGATTAAATTACTATCTGGATGTAGTTCTATGATTGTATTAAGTTGAATGGCTCCCCAAGATTTCCTTTACCTTTCTAGATAATGCTAGTGTGCACTGGATGGGATGGTCTGTGTATGTTGGAGGACTGTCAACAGGGGTGGAGTGACCAGGGTAGGGCCATAGTAGAAGAGGAAGTAGGGGAAGGTGGGACTCAGAGTTCAACCTCCTAAAGCAGATACTTCCTCTCCTTCTGCTGAGCAGTGGCAACACACAAACTTAGATTTTATGAGGGTGCAGCTCAGTATGGTCCCCCTTTTATTTGGCCAACTTTCTGATGCCCTCTTTCCTTCTTGCCATGTACTTATTATTGTCAAATGGGAAAAGGTAATGGTGGTGTTCATCCTGTAAGTGTGAGCTCTGGTAGGTCAGATATGGTGCTGTATTAATCTTTTTTTTTTTTTTTCTTTTTTGAGACAGAGTCTCATACTGTCACCCTTGGTAAATTGCCTTGGAAGTATAGTTCAGAGCAACTTCAAACTCTGGGGATCAGAAAATCCTCTTGCCTCACTCTCCTCAGTAGCTGGGACTACAAGTGTCTGCCATAATGCCTGGCTATTTTTTTTAGAGAAAGGGTCTTGGCTCTTTCTCGGGTTGGTCTCAAACTTTTGAGCTCAAGCAGTATGCCCACCTTTGCCTCCCACAGGGTTTGGATTACAGGTGTGAACCTCTGCACCTGGCTATATTAATCTTTTGATGCAGCACACATACATTAATGTTTGTTGAATGAATATATGAAAGAATAAGAGATCAAACATGAGTATATTATAAACTACAAAGCTCTATATAAATGTAAATCTTTATTATTCTCTTTTCTACTCAAACTAGGCTCAGTTTAGGTCCTGCTCACTAACACCTACTTTAACCTCACCATCACGCTCTGATCACTGTCTTTGAGCTTGCATTCTGTTTATTATCTGTATCAATAATATGGAAGTCACTATTTTACTACCTAGAATTGTATTTTTTAATATGTAGGAATCTTGCCTAGGTAGACTGTGACCACTCCTCAGGCAGGAAAAAAAAAATCCAGGCTTTTCTTTCTTTCTTTTTTTTTAAATAAGCTCTATGATCCCCAAGCCTAGCCTACCTCAGAGAATTGCATACAGAAAAATATGTGATAAATGTTTATTGACTGATTGGTTATAGGTAGAATGGAGCAAAGCTACTTATCCTCTATGGAGATTTTTTTCTATAAAGTA
Organism: Nycticebus coucang; assembly: GCF_027406575.1. Classification (NCBI taxonomy): domain Eukaryota; kingdom Metazoa; phylum Chordata; class Mammalia; order Primates; family Lorisidae; genus Nycticebus; species Nycticebus coucang. The sequence goes on from NC_069804.1 coordinate 90,058,741, forward strand.
TTAGGCTTCTACTAATAATCCCAGGGGTAATAAAAGATTTCAGGAAGGAGGGCAAAAAGATCCTCCTGTCATCAATGTAGCCCTGTCATTAAAATTAGTAGCTTTTTTTTTTTTTTTTTAGAGATAAAGTCTCACTTTGTTGCCCTCAGTAGAGTGCCATGGCATTACAGCTCACAGCAATCTCCAGGTCTTGGGCTTAGGAAATTTTCTTGCCTCAGCCTCCCAAGTAGCTGGGACTGCAAGCACCCACCACAATGCCTGGCTATTTTTTTTTTTTTTTTTTGCAGTTTTTTGCTGGGGCTGGGTTTGAATCTGCCACCTCTAGCATATGGGGATGGCGCCCTACTCCTTTGAGCCACAGGTGCCACCCATGCCTGGCTATTTTTTTGTTGCAATTTGGCTGGGGCCTACTCACTGAGCCAAAGGTGCTGCCCCAAATCAGTAACTTTCTTAAGTGGTATTTAATAGTTATGCTTTGCAGTATTCTCACTGGTATTAAAAACTATAGGGAAGCTTATTTCTTCATTGTTGCCAGATCTCAGATGTCTCTTCTGCAGTATTTCATTTTTCTCAAGGGGAGAATGTCATACCTATCAAAACAGACCATTATGTTGTCTGAGTAGGAATCCAAACACAGAACCCAGTCAAGGCCAAAAGGAACTTGGACTGTGACACTCAGAGCTAATGTCACAATGTGTCACCTTCCATGGAATTGTGCCACAAATGTTTTATGTTGTATAATCATATTAAATAGTGCATAACACCAGACCTTAGGGGAAATTCAAGTCATGAAAAGACAATTGAGATTTTTTTTTTTGCAATTGAGTTCATGAGAGTGAATGTGGTTGCATGGTGGAAAATACTCCCACCTATAGTTTTGTGATAGAAATATGTTATAGACAGCCTACAAATTTTCAAACTTTTTGTAAAGCACTAATTAGAGGGGCTACTTTTTGTTTTCCCAGGGAGACCTGTTAAGTCTCAGCCTAGTTACCAGTAACGTGAAATTCCCTCAGGTTCTCAGGTCATTGCTCACAGTTAACTCTGAGATTTGTCACTAAATTCTTGACATTTAGATGCCTGGATCTTGGAAGCAAGATTAATTTTTCTCTAGGGGACTGATTTCTGTTAAAGGCCCTTTGTCTTAAATAATAATTCAAATTCTGTTAAGCATAAAGGGTAACCAATTTTTCTTTCTTTCTTTTTTTTGAGACAGAGTCTCACTGTCACCTTCAGTAGAGTACCATGGCATGGCAGCTCACAGCAACCTCAAACTCTTGGGATTAAGAGATTCTCTTGCCTCAGTTTCCCAAGTAGGTGGGACTACAGGCACCCACCACAATGCCTGGTTATTTTTTTGTTGTTGTAGTTGTCATTGTTGTTTAGCAGGCCCAGGCTGGGTTCAAACCCATCAGCCCTGGGTGTATGTGGCTGGTGCCCAGGCACTGAGCCAGGGTAACCAATTTGGAATGAAAAGAAAGTTTATTATTTTCTGAGGCCTGAAGACTTCATAGGAACTTTGGAATAAGTATGAAAGATACATTAGAGAGGGTTGAGTATTGTTATTAACTCTATTCCACTTAGCATGTTGAATCTATGACAACACAAAGACCACATTATATAAAAACAAAAACTTTTAATCTGAAATTGATGACAAATTCTAATAACTGTTTTTGAAAGGCTCAATCTTTTTTTAAATATATAATTGGAAAATTGTACTTTCTCTGGGCTAGAGCTAATTAATAGAGTGAGTTTTGAATTTTATAATAAGATAAAAGTTAGATCCATGGTCTTGGAAAAGAATAAAGTACATTAGAAAGTAGAAGTTTCCTGTTATTGTTGTAACATATTACCCGATGTAGTGGCTTAAAACAACACAAAGTTATTATCCTATAGTTCCTGAGGTCAGAAGTACAAAATAAGTCTTATCGAGATAAAATCAAAGGTGTTGGCATAACTGTGTTCCTTCTTGAGGTTCTAGAGGCAAATCCATCCTTGCCTTTGGCAGCTTCTCCAGATTGCCACATGACTTGTCCTGTGGCTGCATTACTCGGGCCTCATCTGCTGTGGTCAAGGAAGATTCTCCCTCTTTCCTGCTTCCTTCTTATAAATACACTCATGGTTATATTAAGTTCACCCAAATGATCCAAGATCATCTCTTCATCTCAGGATCTTTAACTAAAGATTCCTATTTACAATGTAAGGTAGCATATTATCTTAAGATAAAAATTAGGATGCAAACGTATTTGAGTAGGACATTATTCTGACTACTACAACCCTCATTTCATTTTCTTCCTCAATCTGAATCCAGGTTCCCAAAGATTACAACATGCAAAAGTGATTACATACAAACTTCAGACCCTTAATAGGTCTCCCATAGGTAACTCCATGAACCAGGTTCACTCTCTGAAGACTACCACACCATGTATCTTTGGAGGCTGTGCAGAGAGGTCTCATTAAATATTGGTTTTATTTCTGGGTAAGGTGGCATTGGATCAGTTAAAAGTATTTTTGGCTGAAAGTACAGAAAAATCTGATTTAAATATGTCTATTTGTTGTTGTTTCTCAGAAACAGAAGTATATAAGTGGCTGCTTGGAAGGGTTCCGGCTTAACGAGTTTTAATGCCCTAAGCATCTCAACATGTTATTTGAAACTGGAATTTTCTTTCCTTTGTGGAAAAAAAGATGGATAAAACATAAATCCTGAATGCATCAGGGAACTCTAAGTCTATATCTCAACTCCTTTTTCTTTTCCATCAGTTACATTTAAGTAACTCGAATGTAATTAAATGTCTGAGATGTATTAATTCCAAAAACAACCTGAATAAGATAATGGCATTTTATTCATCAAAAGGAAACTCAATTATGTGCTTAGATATTCAAGGTCCTATGTTTACTCTTCTGTTTTGTGGCTTTTCCCTATTACTATGAGGAATTCTCCATAACTTTTCCCAAAATTTAAAAGATTTTCACTTCTTTTTTTATCCCATATATATCCAGAAGTACTTGTGGAGCACACATAAGATCATGATAATAGAGTAGGATGGGGCAGAATGAAGAAGCAGAATAGAAGAGTTTTTTAGAGTGCAAATTATGCTTATAAAGTGGCCTTCTCTACTAACTTATGTAGGATTCTTAATTCACAGAAAAAGCAATTGTCACTTGAGGATATTTTAGCACCAAGAATGCATCAAAAGTTAGTGAACCTATGTCTGGATATATCAAATCAGATTACAGATTACATGGCTTCCTTTATTGTTTTTTTTTTTTTTTCTGTAGGAATGAGGATATGTGACTATCTACTGAGTCTGTCATACTTGTTAGCTGTTATATTTACTCACTAAAGATCTACCAATTGGCATTTTGACTGATGAAACCAACTCTTGTAAGGTTGATTAGTATGAAGATCTCTCAGGAGTTTACTCACACCTGATTTAACTGGGAAAGCTCTTCTCATTGGCCCTGAAATCATACTACATAATTAAACAGAGAAATCAAATCTTTTACTGACAAGAAAACTGTAAGGAAATTTGCCACAAGACCAGTTTTGCAGGAAGTACTCAGACTTGTTCTCACGCTGACCATCACAATGAACAACCAGCAAATTAATGATATCTAGGAACTAAAGGGCAAAGCCTAGCATACACAATGACGCAAGTGATAAAAAGAAGCAACAAACCTCAACAAAACAAGATGAACAGAATTCCACCACAATTATCCATTTTCTCAATAAATGTTAATGGCCTGAATTCCCCACTGAAGAGGCAGGCAAAGGATGGCTGACTGGATAAAATGGTAACAGCTAAGTATATGCCTACTTCAGGAAACACATCTAATCTCAAAGGACAAAACAAGATTCAGGGGAAGGGTTGGAAAATTTCAGACAAATGCAAATCAGAAAAAAACAATAGTCATCTTATTTGAAAATTATTTGTGCTTCAAAGCAAGAAAATCAAAGAAAAACAAAGATAGATGGTATATACTGGTTAAGGAAACAATAAGACAAGAAGACATTGCAGTTCTAAATATCTATGCACCCAATGTAAATGCTCCTAGATATATAAAATTAACCCTAACCAATCTCAACAATAGGATATCCTGCAATACTACAGTAACTGAGGTCTTCAACACCCCACCAACAGAACTAGACATATCAGAAACTAAACAATCAATAGACTTAAACCTGACTTTAGAACAAATGGGCTTAACAGATACATAGAACATTCCACCCAAATAAAACTGAATATATGTTCTTCTCATCATCCCATGGATAAATCTCTCATTTTTTTAAATCATAGCTGTGTACATTAATGCGATCATGGGGCACCATACACTGGTTTTATAGACCGATTGACACATATTCATAACGCTGATTAACATAGCCTTCCTGGCATTTGTTTGGTTATTGTGTTAAGATATTTACATTCTACATTTACTTAGTTTCACATGTACCCTTGTAAGATGCACCACAGGTATAATCCCACCAATCACCCTCCCTCCGCCCACCTCCCCCCACACTCCCCTCGCTTTCCCCCAACCCCTATTATTGGGTTATAACTGGGTTATAGCTTTCATGTGAAAGCCATAAATTAGTTTCATAGTAGTGCTGAATACATTGGATACTTTTTCTTCCATTCTTGAGATACTTTACTAAAAAGAATATGTTCCAGCTCCATCCATGTAAACATGAAAGAGGTAAAGCCTCCATCTTTCTTTAAGGCTGAATAATATTCCATGGTGTACATATACCATTATTTATTAATCCATTCATGGATGAATGGGCACTTGGGCTTTTTCCATGACTTAGCAATTATGAATTGGGCTGCAATAAACATTCTGGTACAAATATCTTTGTTATAATGTGATTTTTGGCCTTCTGGGTATATACATAGATGAGGAGTTATAGGATTGAATGGCAGATCTATTTTTAGATTTCTAAGTGTTCTCCAAACATATTTCCAAACGGAATGTATTAATTTGCATTCCCACCAGCAGTGCAGAAGTTTTCTCTTTTCTCCACATCCACGCTGACATCTCTGGTCTTGGGATTTTGTGATATATGCTAATCTTACTGGAGTTAGATGATATCTCAAAGCAGTTTTGATTTGCATTTCTCTGATGATTAAAGATGATGAGCATTTTTTCATATGCCTGTAGGCTGTGCACCTGTCTTCTTCAGAGAAGTTTCTCTTCAAGTACCTTGCCCAACCTGCGATGGGATCGCTTGTTCTTTTCTTGCTTATACCTTTCAGTTCTCTGTGGATTCTGGTCATTATACCTTTGTCGGAGACATAACCTGCAAATATATTTTCCTATTTTGAGGGCTGTTTGCTTGCTTTATTACTGTGTTCTTGGCTGTGCAGAAACATTTTAGTTTGATCAGGTCCCAGTAGTGTAATTTTGAAGCTGCTTCAATTGCCTGGGGGTTCCTCTCCATAAAATACTCACCCAGACCTATTTTTTCAAGGGTTTTCCCTGTACTCTCTTCTAGGATTTTTATATTTCATGTCTTAAGATTAAATCTTTAACTCAGTGAGAGTCTATCTTAGTTAATGGTGAAAGGTGTGGGTCTAGTTTTAGTCTTCTAAAAGTTGCCAAGCAGTTCACCCAGCACCATGTGTTAAATAGGGAATCTTTTCCCCACTGAACGTTTTCAATTGGCTTGTCAAAGATCTAATAATGGTAAGTAGCTGGATTCATTTCATGGTTCTCTATTCTGTTCCAGACATCTACTTCTCTGTTTTTGTGCCAGTACCATGCTGTTTCGATCACTATCAATTTATAGTATAATCTGAGGTCTGGTAGAGTGATTCCTCCTGCTTTGTTTTTATTTCTGAGTAATGTCGTGGCTATTCGAGGTTTTTTCTGATTCCATATAAAACGAAGTATTATTTTTTTCAAGATCTTTAAAGTATGAAAGTGGAGCTTTAATAGCGATTGCATAAAAATTTTATATTGCTTTGGGTAGTATGGACATTTTATCAATGTTGATTCTTCCCAGCCATAAGCATGGTATGTTTTTCCATTTGTTAACATTTTCAGCTATTTCTTTTCTTAGCATTTCATAGTTCTATTTTTAGAGATTGTTCACATCTTTTGTTAGATAAACTCCCAAATATTTCATCTTTGGCACTACTGTGAAATGGAATAGAGTCCTTAACTGTTTTTTTCAGCTTGACTATTGTTGCTATATGTAAAGGCTACAGATTTATGAATGTTGATTTAGTAACCTGAGATGCTGCTGTATTCCTTCATCACTTCTAAGAGTTTTGTAGTAGAATCTCCGGTGTTTTCCAGATATACAATCATATCATCTCCGAAGAGTGAAAATTTCATCTCTTCTGACCCTATATGGATATCCTTGATCTCCTTTTCTTCCCTAATTGTGGTGGCTAAAACTTCCATTACAATGTAAAAGAGCAGTGGAGACAATGGGGAGCCTTGTCTGGTTCCTGATCTGAGTGGAAATGATTTCAATTTAACTCCATTCAATACAATATTGGCTGTGGGTTTGCTGTAGATGGCCTGTATCAGTTTAAGAAATGTCCCTTCTAGACCAATTTTTTAAAGTGTTCTGATCATGAAAAGCTTTTTCTGCATTAATTGAGAGAATCATATGGTCTTTTTTTTTATTTGTTTATGTGCTGAATTATACTTATAGATTTATGGATATTGAACCAGCCTTGAGACCCTGGGAGAAAACTGACTAGTTCATGATGTAAAGTTTGTTTGATGTGTTGCTGGATTCTGTTTGTTAGCATCTTGTTGAATATTTTTGCTTCTACATTCATTAGTGATATTGGTCTATAATTTTCTTTTCTTGTTGGGTCTTTTTCTGGTTTGGGGATCAGGGTGATGTTTGCTTCATAGAACGTGTTGGGTAGTCTTCCTTCTTTTTCTACATTTTGGAACGGGTTGAGTAATATAGGTACTAATTCCTCTTTAAATGTTTGGTAGAACTCTGACAAGAAGCCATCTGGTCTCGGGCTTTTCTTTTTCGGCAGTTTTTGTATGCTTGATGATATTTCAGAACTTGATATGGGTCTGATCAAAATTTCCACTTGATTCTGGCTAAGTCTTTGAAGGTGACCTGCTTCCAAGTATTGGTCAATTTCCTACAGATTTTTATATATTTCTGAGAAAAAAGTTTCTTATAATATTCATTAAGGATGTTTTGAATTTCTGAGGAGTCTGTTGTTATTTTGTCTTTGTCGTTTCTTATTGATGACAATAAAGATTTTACTCTTTTTTTCCTGGTTAGGTTAGCCAAAGTTTTATGTCTTTTATTGACCTTTTCAAAAAAACAACTTTTTGATTTATTGATCTGTTGTATAATTTTTTTTGTTTTCAATTTCATTTAATTCTGCTCCAATTTTGGTTATTTATTTTCTTCTAGTGGGTTTGGGTTTGGAATGTTCTTCCTTTTCCAGTTGCTTGAGATGTCCCATTAAGTTGTTAACTTCTTCTCTTTCTGTTGTCTTGAGGAAGGCTTGCAGTGCTATAAATTTCTCTCGTAGCACTGCCATTGCGGTATCCCAGAGGTTCTGATAATTCTTGTCTTCATTGTCGTTTTTTTCCAAAAATTTGGCAATTTCCTTCTTAATCTCATCTCTGACCCATCTATCATTTACCATAAGGTTATTTAACTCCCCTGTTTTTGTTGAGTATGCAGATTCCTGTTGTTACTGAGCTCAACTTTTTTTCCATGGTGGTCAGAGAAGATGCAAGGAATAATTTCTATTCCTTTAAATTTACTGACGTTAGACTTGTGACATAAGATGTGATCGATTTTGGAGTATGTTCTGTGTGCAGAGGAAGAAGTATGTGTATTCAGTTTGGTTGGGATGAAATGTTCTGTAGTTGTCTGCTAAATCCAAATGTTAGATGGTTAGGTTTAAATCTAAAATTTCTTTGCTCAGCTTCTTTTTGGAGGCTCTATCCAACACTGCCGAAGGAGTGTTGAAATCTCCGACTATTATGGCTCTGGAGGAAATCAAGTTACTCATGTCTGTTAGAGTTTCTCTTATAAATTGAGGTGCATTCTGGTTAGGTACATAGATATTAATAATTGAAATCTCATCATATTGAGTATTACCCTTAACAAATATGAAGTGACCATTCTTATCCTTCCTTACTTTTCTTGGTTTAAAGCCTATTGTATCTGCAAATAAAATCGCAACACCTGCTTTTTTCTGATTACCATTTGCCTGAAATATGGATGACCATCCTTTCACCCTGAGTCTATATTTGTCTTTTAAGGTAAGATGTGACTCTTGTTTGCAGTAAATATCTGGCCTGAGTTTTTGTATCCAGTCAGCTAACATGTGCCTCTTTAGAGGACAGTTTAAGCCGTTCACATTAATGGAGAATATTTATAAGTCTGGTAAAATTTTGGGTGTCGAATTTTTCAAAAGTCCAGTGGACATTTTTAATCCTTTTGCCACTCTGCAAGTTGCAGTTTGATCAAAAGTTTCTGAGTGAGTTTACTTTTGTGGTAGAGGATTGGGCTGGTCATTATGGAGGATAGGTCTGAGAATATCCTGAAGAGCTGGTTTGGTTTTCAAAAATTTCTTCAACATATGAATGTCATTAAAGTATTTAATTTCTCCATCATAAATGTAGCTCATTTTAGCTGGATATAGGATCCTGGGTTGAAAGTTATTTTGCATTAGGAGATTAAAAGTCAATGACCACCCTCTTCTGTCTTGAAAAGTTTCAGCAGAGAGATCTGCAGTCATTCTAATATTCTACCCCTTATGTAGGTAATGGATTTCTTATGTCTGGCTGCTTTCAGAATTTTCTCCTTCATATTAACTTCAGTGAAGTTAATTATGATATGCATGGGGGATGTCTTACTGGGATTGAGTAGTGCTGGTGTTCTGAAACTGCCTGCTATCTGAATTTCAGAATCTTGGCATGTCCGGAATATTCTCTTTCATAATTTCATAGAGAAGGACCTCTGTGCCCAGTGAGGCCACTTCATCACTTTAAGGGATTCCAATGAGGTGGATATTAGCCTTCTTTGAATAATCCCAGAGCTCTCTGAGAGAGTGATCCATTTTTGCTCTGTATTTCTTTTCCTCTTTGAGAGTTTGGGAGCATTCAAAGGATTTGTCTGCAATGTCAGAAATCCTTTCTTCTGCTTGCTCTTCTCTGTTACTGAGAGATTCTACTGTATTTTTAAGATCTTTGAGGGCTACAAATTCTTGCTTCAGTGTATCAAAATCTTTGGTGGTTTTGTCTTTAAATTTGTTAATTCTTGAGACAACTTTTGAATTTCTCTTTGAATTTCTAATTCCAACTTTTGAATTGCTGCTCAAATTTCTAATTCCAAATTTTCCTCCATTTTATTAATCTTGTTTGCAATCCAAATTCTGAATTTGATTTCTGACATTTTGGCCAGCTGTTTATGAATAGGATCTTCAGTTACATCTGCCATATCTTTCCTTGGAAGGGTTGATCTATTCTTGTCATTCATGTTACCAGTGTTATTCCACTGATTCCGCCCCATGATTGTTTTATACCATATGATTATTCCCCTGGATCTTTGTTGAGGACCCTTTACAGTGTTATGGTCTGAGAACCTGGGGTCCTGTTTGCTGTGGTTGGGCTAAGTGGTTATGTCTTGTTTTCAGCTGGTTTCTGTTTGACCCTAGTGCAACAGTTACTCTGGGTTGAAGTCTCAGCTGTGGAGAAATACCAGCAATTCAGTAACCCCGCCGCCCACAGGCAATAATTGGAAAAGGAAAATCAAACCTTCCTACAACCACACACCCAGGGCACCACCTAAATAGTTCTCAGGCAATTGGCTCAGTTCAAAAGGTTCAAATCAATTGTCTCAGTCAGCACCTGTCTCAAGTGGGAGAGTTTAAAAGGTCTCTGGCACCTGGATCACAGGGGTCTGGTGACTACTCTGATATGGCTTGCTCTAGAGCTGCGTGGAGTCAGGAGGAGCCACCCAGCAAACAGATCAGTCTGGGAAGGTTGATGCCTCCTTCCCCACCTTGCACCTCTGTCACACCCAGTCACTGATAGCCTGGCAGTTGGCTGACCCAGTTGCCTGTAGTGAACAGATACTCCAGGGGTTTGCACCTGCCTGAATCACAAGGAAATCTATATATGCTCAGCCAGGCCACTGTACTCTGCCTCTATCTAGCAGGGTGAAGTGAGGCCTGACAACCCTGGGAGGCTGGGGGGTGTTCACTCAGTTCCAGCCCCGCCCTTGATTGATGTTACTGACAGAACAGAACAGAACAACTTTGCAGGAATTTGTTTCTGTTCCTGATAAATTCCCCTGCAGAAGAGAAGCTGTTTTGAGTTTCCAGAGCCTGCACCTCTGGCCCTGTCTTTGCTCCTGCAGGTTTGTATTCAGTTACCTGTCAGTTCTAGCCTCCTTTCTTCCTTTGTCTATAGGCTGACAATCTCCTGAGGGCCTGGTGCATCTTAGGCTCAGTAAAGCAGTCCTCTGGGTCAGCCCTGCCCTGGGAACTTCCCGGGTCTGCGAGTGTGTTTCTAGTCCCTGCACTCCACCCAGGTCAGTACCGCCTCAGGTAAACCCTTTACTCACGGGGCCTGCCTTTCCGTTCCAGATCTGTTCCTTTGTGGTTGCCACCTGAGTAGATGCCCAGCCTCCTCTGGCTGTCCAGGGAGACAGGGGGTGTGGCTTCAGAATATCCAGGACTGAGCTCTATTGTTACTAAAAGATGGCTGCTGCTCTGCGCCTCAAGGCACTGCTGCTCCAGTGTGGTTCCCTCTCAGCTGACCGTCCTCTCCTGACTCCCATGCCCCCGAGTCAGCACTGACCAGCTGCAGTCTAGGCACTGTCCACACACCTCGAGAAATCACCCAAGAATCTGGAATCCTGGTGGACATGCCTCCAGACCTCAGATTGAGAGTGGAGGGGAGTGCTGGGAGCTCAGAGTTGCAGGTAGAGAACATACACAGTTTTATACAGTTTTATGCCTGGCAGGAGAACGCTGTGGCACCCTAGTAGGGGAGGTAGGTCCAGTTTTTAGAGAGTCTCTCCCATGGAGTGTAGTGGGAGGATCTTTGAACTCTGCTCATTTGTTTGTGGGGCACTCTGAGCCATTCTCATGGGGGAGGGGACCCCTGTCCACTTGGTGATGGATTTTGTACATTTTGTTTGTATCCTTGTGGTCACAGCTTGCCTCAGTGGGGTTGATGTGAGTTCTTCAACTTTCTCTCTTGGTGCAGCTAAAATACACCAGGTTACTTGCTAAATTTCTGTCCTTTAACTCTCCTTCTGGATGGGAACCTCTGTGGAAAGCTGGCTTCAGTCAGCCATCTTATTTCTGCCACCGATAAATCTTCAAAATTGATCTTACATTGGTGCACAAATCTAATCTTGACAAATTTAAAATAATAGAAATTGCACTGTGTATCTTTTCAGACCTTTATAGAATAAAAATAGAACTCATCTCCAAGAAAAATATTCATCACCACACAAAGTCACAGAAACTAAGCAACTTTATGCTGAATGAAACCTGGGTCAAGGAGGAGATGAAGAAAGAAATTATTAGATGGTCTCAAACAAAATAAAAATAAGGCCACAAGCTATCAAAACCTGTGTCATACTGCGAAGGCCATACAAAGAGAAAAATTTGTCACATTAAAGGCCCATATCCAAAACAACAGAAAGAGCACAAATCAACAACCTAATGAACCATCTCAAGGAACATAAAAAGGAAGAACAATTTAATCCCAATGTAGCAGAAAAAAAAATTACTAAAATTAGGTCAGGATTAAATGAAACTGAAAACATATGAACCATTCAGAAGATCAGTGAAACAAAGAGTTGGTCCTTTGATAATATTAATAAAATAGATAAACTGTTGGCCAGATTAAGTAGAAACAGAAAAATAATACCTCTAATAACCCCAATTAAAAATGAAAAATGGGAAATAATAGGACATACCACAGAGACACAAAATATCATCACTGATTAGCCCCCAAAACTATATGCCTAGAAATTTGAAAATGTTTAGGAAATGGGCCAATCCCTGGAATCACACGACCATCCTAAACTTAATCACAAAGAAAGCTTTTGAGTAGATCAATACCAAGCACCTAGATTTCAGGAACAATAAAAATACTTCTAACAAGGAAAAGTCCTGGACCACATAGATTTACACTAGAATTCCACCAATTGTACTAAAGCTTCAAAGATAACCTTGTAACTATACTGCAGAACCTATTCCATTAAGAAGGAAGAAACCCTTCTCAATATTTTATATAAAGTAAATATAACCCTGATGCCAAAACCCTGAAAAGACTTAACAAAAAAAGAAAATTAAAAAACTACAGGCCAATATCATTAATGAATATTGATGCAAAAATACTCAATAAAATCTTACCAAATAGAATTTGGCCACATATAAAAAAAAAAAATACATCACAACCAGGTAGGCTTCTTCCCAGGGATGCAAGTCTGGTTCAACATACACAAATCCATAAATGTAATTCACCACATAAACAGAAAAAAAAGTCCATATTATTTTCTCAATAAATGCAGAAAAACATGTTTGACAAAGTACAGCATACTTTTTAGATAAGAATACTTATGAAAATAAGCACAAATAGGTTATTTCTTAAACTGATAGAAGCCATCTAAAAAAGACTAACAGACAATGTCATACTGAATGGAGCAAAACTGAAAGCATTTATACTTACAAGTGGAATAAGGCAAGGATGTGCACTGTCACCACTACTATTGAACATAGTGCTAGAAACCATAGCCAATGCAACCAGAGAAGAGAAGAATATCAAGGGTATTCAAATGGGGATAGAGGAGGTCAAACTCTCTCTCTCTCTTAGCTGATATAATCTTATACTTAGAAAACCCCAGGGATTCAACCACAACACTCCTGGAAGTAATCAAGAAATACAGTAATGTCTCAGGATATAAAGTTGATGTCCACAAATCAGTAGCCTTCATATACTCCAATAACAGTAAAGCTGAGAATCAAATGAAAGACATAATACCTGTCACAGTAGCTTCAAAGAATATGAACTACCTGTTATATATAAGAAAGGATGCGAAGGATCCCTACGGGGAGAACTGTGACAACTTGAGATAATAAATAGCCAAAGACATTAACAAATGAAAGAACATACCATGCTCATAATTATGAATAGAGAACATTGTAAAAATGTTCAAACTTACCAATATAATCTACAGATTTAATGCAATGTCCATTAAAGTATCAATGTCATACTTTGAAGAACTTGAAAAAATAGTATTTTATTTCACATAGAAACAAAAAAAACCAAATAGCCAACACAATTCTTCTAAATAAAAACAAATATGGAAGCATCACATTACCAGACTTCAGGTCATACTACAAGTCTATAGTAATCAAAACAGCATGGTCTGGCACAAAAATAGAGACATAGATCTATGGAATAGAATAGAGTACTCAGAGATGAAACCAGTTGCAAATCTCTATCTTTTCTTCAATGAACCAAACAAAAGCATACATAGGGGAAAAGAATCCCTGTTTAATAAATGGTTCTGAGAGAACTGGTCAACCATATTTAGAAGTCTGAAACTGGAACCACACCTCTCCTCACTTATAAAAATTGACTCACAATGAGTAAAATATTTAAATTTCAGCCACAAAATGACAAAAATGACAAAATATCTAGAAGAATGTGTGAGAAAGACTCTTGACAATATCAGCCTGTGTGGAGCATGGATTGTGAGGTGGCAAGACCCCCACAGCTCAGGAGGTGTGTTCAAGGAATTACCCCCAAACTTCTTCTCCTCCCTTCCTGAAAAACAATAGTTCTTTTTCCTTGCTCCCTCTGTCAGTAGTCATGTAGCTTCTGTATATCTCTTGCCTAAAAGCACATAGCCTTCTCCCCCTAAAGTTAATTTTTACCCCATGTACTGTTACTTCCTCTCAACCTTGTAAGATGAAAATATTCCCACTCACTTTCCTTGCTGATTTGCAACATTGTTAATATAGCAACCTAGGTTCACATGGTTTGGAGTTGGCTGCAGCCATCAGATGCACCAGACCTGCTGACCCCATCCTTATCTCTTGTGTGATATTAGTCTATGTGTGTCTTATTTTCTCATTCCCCATCATTCCCACTCTGGTTTGTTTACTCTTTGTGCTGGCTTGCTAAAAGTGGCACCCGATACAGCACCCTCAGAAACTCTAAATTTGTACTGATAAGTTAACTACCCTAAATGATTTTCAACAGTTACTGGGAGATATTAATTGGCTCCATCCCTCATTAAAAGTTACTACAGGAGACTTAAAACCCTTTTTTGACATTCTTAAAGGACCATCTAACCCTTCCTCTTCTCTTTATTTAACACCTGCTGCAATAGAAGCTCTAACCAAGGTCAACTGTGCTTTGCAAAGGGCACAGCTTACATTGATCCTCATTTTCCTGTCTATCTACTAATTTTTCCTACTTCTCATGTGCCTACTGCTTTACTATGGCAACCTCTTGGTTCTTTGTAATGGGTGCATTTGAGTATAACACCAAACGGGTTTTAACTCCCTATTATGAAATGATTGCCACATTGGTACAAAAAGGCTGAAAATATCTTTGGAAGCTCCTGGGCACTGATCTCACATTCTTTGTTGTACCATATTCTTCTGACCAACAACAATGGCTTTGGGAAACTTCCTCATGGTGGCAAACTGCATTTGCTAATTTTACTGTACAGACAGATTGTCACTATCCCCCACATAAAGTTGTTCAATTGCTTCTACCACTTCCTTCCTTTTCCCATCCACTATTGTTTCTCAGCCACTTCCTCACATTCCTACAGTTTTTACTGATGGCTCTACTACAGGTATTGCCTCTATGGTTGTTAATAATGAAGTGTTTAGTGAGAAGGTATCATATACTTCAGTTCACAAAGTAGAGTTACATGCTGTTATTATGGCTTTTACTCATTTTTCTCAAACTTCTTTTAACTTACATAGATAGCAAATATTTACTTGAAATATTGGCCACTATTGAAACAGATCTCATCAGACACACTGCTGTTGAGTCTCTCTTTAATCAATTTCTTCACTTACAGAGGCTTGTACATGCACACTGAGGACAATGCTTTTTGGGGCACCTTAGAGCTCACTCTTCTCTTCCAGGTCTACTTACCCATAGAAATGTCTTCACTGACAAACAGACTCATCTTTTCTTTCTTTCACCACATTCTTTTGCAGAATTATCTCATGCCCTTCATCACCAAAATGCTGCTGTTCTTTGACAATTTCACATTACCCATGAAGCTGCCCAACAAATTGCTATAATTTTTCCTTCTTGTCCTCATACTCTCCCTGTTCCTCATTTTGGTGTGAACACTCGTGGTCTTCCACCTGATCAGTTATGACAAATGGATATAACCCATATCCTTTCTTTTAGAAAGCTTTCCTTTGTTCATGTTACCATTAATACTTACTAAGTTTCATTTTTGCTTTTGCTGGAACAGGAGAAGGTGCTAAACATGTCACAGTCCATTGTTTGATTGACTTTTCTGCTTTAGGTATTCCACATCTTATCAAAACTGATAAGAGTCCTGCTTACACTAGTAAGACTTTCCTTACTTTCTATTCCACCTTTTCTATTACTTTCAAAACAGGTATTCCATACAATATTCAAGGCCAAGGAGTTGTTGTACACACTCACTGTACTCTTAAATTTCTACTTGAAAATTTATAGAAGGGGGAAATATACCCCAATACACCTCATAACCTTCTCTTTCATGCCATTTTTACTTTAATTTTTTTTTAATATTGATATCCAGGAACATGCCAGCAGAGCGATTTTGGAATGCACCTAATTCTAAACACCCTGAGGTGCTATGGAAAGACCCTCTGACTGGTATTTGGCAAGGACCTGACCCTGTTCTAATATGGGGGAGAGGACATGTTTGTGTTTTTCCTAGAAGAGATGACAGCCCTTACTGGCTCCTTGAATAGTTGGTCAGACATGGACCCGAAAAACCTCCCTGTGCCACCAATGAGGAAGCTGAGATTGACATCCCAAGTGATCTACCATCAAGCCAAGTCATGGCAGAAATCAAAGTCCCCAACATGGGGACAACTGAAGAAACTGAGGCATGAAAGAACTGATCTTGTGCAATGTTGCGGGAAGCCAGTCACCCCCGAAAAGCTTTTCACAGCTGTGATAGCTATTGTTTCTTATTATTCTTTTGCGGAGTTGGAGTCAAGCAACTCCTCCAATTAAATTTATTTGTTTACTAATTAGCACTAAAAAATAAAAAAAGGAGGGGATATGGTGTGTGGATTGTGAGGTGACAAGACCCCAACAGCCCAGGAGGTGCATTGAAGGAAAGACACCCCCAATCTACTTCTCCTCCCTTCCTGAAAAAACAGTAGTTCTTTCTCCTTGCTCCCTCTGCCAGAAGTCATGTAGCTTTGGTACATCTCTTGCCTGAAAGCACATAGCCTTCTCTCCCTAAAGTTAATCTTTACCCCATGTACTATTTAATTCCCCTCAACCTTGTAAGATTAAAACATTCCCACTTGCTTGTTTATTTGCAACATTGTTATTATAGCAACCTAGTTTAGGTACTATATAAATAAAACTGTTCACACAATTCAGTGCTGGCTGTAGTCATCAAACCTGCTGACCCCATCCTTATCTCTTGTGTGATCTTTGTTATGTGTCTTATTTTCTCATTCCCTACAATTTCCACTCTGGTTTTTTTACTCTTCACGCTGGCTTGCAAAAGACCTGGGCAAGATTTTACGATTCCCTTGGCAGCAATGCTAAAAATACATAAATGTGACATGATCACACTAAAAAGCTTCTACACAGCTAAGGGCTCATCAACAGCAACAACAACAACAAAAACAGGCAATCTTTAGAATGGGAGAATTGGTTTGCATGCTGTAAATCTGATAAAGGGTTGATAACTGGAATCTTCAGAGAACTCAAACTAATCATCAAGAAAACAGCAAACAATCCCATTATTCAGTGGGCTGGATATATGAAGAGAATGTTCTCTGAAGAAGACAGATGAATGGCTAACAAACATACAAAAAAAGTTCATCCTCCCTTATCATCGGAGAAATGCAAATCAAAACCACCCTGAGATATCACCTAACCCCAGTGAGAATAGCCTACATCACAAGGTCCCAAATCTACAGATGCTGGCACAAATGTGAAGAGAAGGAAACGTTTTTATACTGTTGGTGGAACTGAAAACCAATACAACTTCTATGGAAAGAAGTATGGAAAATCTTCAAAGATCTAAAAGTATACTTTCCCACAATCCCATAGCTAGGTATCTACCCAGAAGTAAAAAAAAAAAAAAAAATCATTTTATCATAAAGACATTTGCATTAGATTGGTCATCACAGCTCAATTTATAATTTTCCTGATGTGGAAACAACTCAAGTGCCCATCAATCCATGAATGGATTAATAAACTGCAGTATATGTATACCATGAAATACTATTTAGCTATAAGAAAGATAAAGACTTTACATCATTTGTATTTACTTGGCTGGAGTTGAAGAACATTCTCCTTTGTAAAGTATCACAAGAATGGAAAAGAAAGTATCCAATGTACTCAATATTAATATGAAACCATTAAATGAACAACTACATGCTCACATAAAGTAAAAACACAATTAAATTCAAGTGGAGGCAAGGGGAGTGGGGAAGGAAGACTGGGCAGGAGGCAGGGGGACTGGTTACCTCTCATCCATTGGGTACAATGTAAGGGTATGTGGCACACCTCCTGGGTAAAGGGCTCTAGTACAACTTGGAGTTTACCTAACAAATGAAGACATTGTAGCCCAACCATTTGTACTCTCATATTAATCTGAAATAAAAAAATAAAAAGAAAAAAATAAAAACATCAACGTCTGCAAAGACAAAAACAAAAAACTGTACCACAAAGATGTCCATGTAGCCTGAAATTCAAATAATACTGGAGTAATAAAAGTGACTTTAGATCTCTGTATTTTAGTGAGAGACGCAAGTACTACATTGACTTATATATTCTAGGAGTAAGATTTGAATCATAACCAAATCTATTATTGGACAAGTGGCTTTAGGAAAGAGCAGTAGAATACTGTGTTATGTTCAGAACTTGTAAAAAAATTTTGATCTTTAGCATTTAACGCTAAGAATCAATGCTTAGTGGAAGTAAAAATTAATGAAAAAGGTAGATAGTGCTTTCACAGAAATACTTTTTAAATATTACTCTTAAATACATTATTCCTTTCAGAATTCACCTTGAGATACGTACACATTTTGAAGGGCTAATGACTACAAGGGACTAGACTGTACAGACATGTTCTAAAAGGATGAGACTGCTGAGACTTAAGGTGATACCTGTGGCCTAGAGGCACAGTGTAGGAAGAAGAAAGTAACTGGCCCTATTCTGTCCACATCCAATCAGTTTTGTTAAATGTTTTATCCTTCTGGAATGAATGTACTTTAAACAAAACCCTTTGTATGGTGGTTTGTACTTTCAACTTGCTTTCATATTTATCCTTTAACATATTTAGAAAATTTCCCTATCAGCTCATTGGTGCATTTCATACATGAAAGTATGAAGAAATACTGATTGCCAATAAGTTGATACAGTACACACAGCTCATTAAATGTCAAAGGAAGGATAAGTTCCCAGCTATTCATGTCCAGTTTTCTTTTCGCTGAAATACATGTATCAAGATA
Source organism: Nycticebus coucang (assembly GCF_027406575.1). Taxonomy (NCBI): domain Eukaryota; kingdom Metazoa; phylum Chordata; class Mammalia; order Primates; family Lorisidae; genus Nycticebus; species Nycticebus coucang. Next base: position 90,077,436 of record NC_069804.1, read on the forward strand.
GTTCAGAATACCCACTCTTAGGTTGTGAAGAATTTATAACACAGTTCAAGCTGTAAGACAGCTTGAGGTAAAAGTTGTTTATGTTAGAAAACAACATTTATTGAGTGCTTGAGGTATGTATAAGGAAATATGTTAGTTTTTTGTTGGGCAGGAGAAATTTGAAAAATAAATACTAGGTACATTTCCTTAAGACTTTTGGTTATTTTTAGAGGAAAATAATTACATTTCTGTAACTTTTATTTCTCTTTCTCACAACTATAGGTTCTGCAAAAATTTCAGGCCTTAGTCATCTCTTCAATTTCCTTTCTGTAAACTAAGTCATTTTTATGGCCATGGCTATCACACTCTCCAGATTTAACTTTGGCCTCTGTCTCTTCCCCATTACTCCTACTCATGGTCATTTTTTCCCAATCATCTACCAGATGTTTCCTTGGAATTCTTGTGATTGCCTCAAACTCAACAAATCAAAACCAGATTTCATTATGTCCTGTACTTCCCATTTCCATCAGCAAGTTACCTATGTCCATAAATAGTAGTAACTCTATTGCCTAGATTCTACAGGTCTAGAATTTCAGAAAAAATCTATGATGTATTCCTCTCCTATGCAGTTTGCATCTAATCAGTCACAAAGTTTCATCTTTTTTTTTAATTTTCAAATATTTCTTGAGTTTCTCTTCATTCCACTTCCATTGTCACCAACCTAGCCTATGGCTTCACAAACTTACACTATTTAGGTGATCTCTCTATCTCCAGTTTTCCCTAGGTGTAGTCAAGCCAATGAAATTCTACCAGATTGATGAGTTCAAAATGGTTTCTATTATGTTCTCACCTATTTTATGTTGTTGTTGGTTTCCCATTAGACCTGCAACTCACTATCTAATAATCTGGCCTTAAATTCCTATTCAAATTAGTTTTATGTTACTGTTTAATCCAATTCCTTTACTGTAACCAGATCAGGATCCTTGATGTACCCTGCAAGTGCTAAGCTCACTCCTGACACAATATATTTCTAACATCATTTATGTGACTAGAATTGAATTTAAGCAACATATATTGTCCACTTATTATGTGCACAATTAGTTTGTTCTGCACAGTCCCGAATTTTAGATACTATCTTAGCCCTATCTCATTTTGTCTCCTCTAAGAAACCTACATGGGGCCCAGCCCATTGTTATCTTTCTTCTCTGAACTTTTCTGCTATTAAAAAAATGGCATTAGTTTACTGTCTCATAATTTTATAAACTGTATGCCTTGTATATCCACAAACATTGTAAGTTTCCCAAGATCAGGGACTATGTTTTATGTTACTTTGTGCCACATACTGTGAGTTTAACCAACACTTCTTTAAATTTGATTAAAAGGGCAGACAGGACGGACATGTAGCCCACCTCTCCCAAGCCACCAGGTGAGAGGAAAGGCGGTCTGGACCTTCCCTGTGTGTGGATTACTGGAGTGGACAGAAAGCTGGAGATGCCCAGCGAACTGGCGGTTTGCTATATATGAGGAGTAATTTAAAATCACAGACTCTGTTGTAAAGATTCTTCCCTGCTCAGCCGTGCTGGCCAGCAGGCCCCTCCCCTATGGAGGTCAGCAGCTTGTAAATGCTGACAAAATCCAATTGACAAATAATTAATCCTGAACTGAGGGAGGCTTCCGAAAGGAGAGCCACTCAAAACCACGGCGAGCTGGGCAAACTGTTGGACAATTGAAGGGAAGCAACCCTGCCCGGGAAACAGACATTTTGAACTACCCAAAAGGGCCGGCACCTTTCCCCCAGGCATTGGAGGGGGCTGGTGGTTCAGGCTGCGCAGCGAACTGGCGGGCGCCCATCCAAATGGGAAACTCTGATCCATAAAAATCAGAATAAGTCCCCCGAGCACTCCAACCATGGGAACTGGCTTGAAGCCTAGGACCCGGCTTTGGCTTCTGGAGCCGCGAAGCTACTGGAGCTGCATACGGCTTTGGCTGCTGAAACCTCAGGAACCAGCTACAGGAGATAGAGCCGGGAGCCCACCAATGAAAGCACTAACTCAGCACGGCTCCCCTTATGGCCGATTGCAGTCGCCAGTTTGCAGGGGAACCTGGGAACAGAGTGGAGGGACTTAGGAAGCATGGACACCTGCACTGAGTGGGAAAGTCCGTCGCAAGTGCTGTCTGGAAAAGAACAGCGGAGTTTGCACAATTCTTAGGCGACAATCTTTTATGGAAACTCCAAAATGGCGATTGACCATGGAAGGTGGTTACCATGGTAACAGTATAAACTGTAAATCAGGTACAAGTGTCGGAACTACTCACAGCGCCACCTGGTGTCCAGAAAGTATATCACAGTATGAATATATTCCTATGAAAGTTGATCCCTACAGCAGACATATAGCTATTTATAGGTATATTTCTACGCACAAGAATACTTTTGGAGTTGATGCCTTTTTTTTGTTTTGTTTTGTTTTTGGTTTTCGTGGGTTTTTTTGTTTTGTTTTGTTTTTGTCTTTTTTCCTCACCATTTTCTTAGAGGAGATTTCAATAATTTTTTATTATTACTTTTGATATAGATATATCTTTTATTTCTATCTCTTCTAATTTTAATTTCTTCTTTATTCTCATTTAACATTCCTTCTAACACCACTTTTTTCTCTCTTTTTTTCCTTTCTTTCAATTATTTTACGATTATCACTATTTTTATTGCAGTTGTTCTTATATTGCTGTTGTCATGGCTGTTGCCTGTATGTTTATGTGTCTCCGTCTGTCTCTGTATCTATGGGCCCATGTGCCTGGTAACCTTTGTATCTGTTTATTTGTTCATTTGGTCTCAATGAGCTTGGTGTTACGACCTGCAACTCTGAACTCCTAACACTCCCCTCCACTCTCACTCTGTGATATGGAGACCTGCCCCCCCAAGAGTCCAGATTCTTGGGTGAACTCTCGAGAGGTGTAGACAGGACCTGGACTGCAGCTGGCCAGTGCTGACTCTGTAGCAAAGGAGCGAGAAGACGATGGTCGACTGAGAGGGAATTACACTGGAGCGGTGGTGCCCTGAGGTGCAGAGCAACAGCCGTCTTCAGCAATAACAAGGCCCACCCCCAGATAACCCATAGCCTCTCCTCCTGTCTTCCTGGGCAACCAGATGAATCCAAGCATCTTCTCAGATAGCAACCATCATGGAACAGACCTGGGACTGAAACACAGGCCCCATGAGTAAAGGGTTTTCCTGAGACGGTACCCACCTGGGTGGAACATGGGGACTAGAAAACACACCCGTAGAGCCGGGAAATTCCCAGGGTGGGGCTGATCCAGAGGACCGCTCTACTGAGCCTAAGATGCACGTGGCCCTTAGGGGATCACCAGCCTATAGACAATGAGCAACTTGATTTCCTCCAACTCTATAATAGTTGGAGATTTAAACACTCTTTTGGCAGTGATGGATCGATCCTCCAACAAAAAGCTGAGTAAAGAAATTCTAGATTTAAATCTAACCATCCAGCATTTAGATTTAGCAGACATCTACAGAACATTTCATCCCAACAAAACTGAATACACATACTTCTCATCAGCCCACGGATCTGACTCCAAAATTGATCACATCTTAGGTCACAAGTCTAACCTCAGTAAATTTAAAGGAATAGAAATTATTCCATGCATCTTCTCGGACCATCATGGAATAAAACTTGAGATGAGTAACAACAGGAATCTGCATACTATAACAAAAACATGGAAGTTAAATAACCTTATGTTGAATGATAGCTGGGTCAGAGATGAGATCAAGAAGGAAATTGCCAAATTTCTAGAACAAAACGACAATGAAGACATGAACTATCAGAACCTCTGGGACACCACAAAGGCAGTTCTAAGAGGGAAATTTATAGCACTGCCAGCCTTCCTAAGGAGAACGGAAAGAGAGGAAGTAAGCAACTTAATGGGACATCTCAAGAGACTGGAAATGGAACAACACTCCAACCCCAAATTCAGTAGAAGAAAATAAATAACCAAAATCAGAGCAGAACTAAATGAAATTGAAAACAAAAGAATAATACAACAGATCAATAAACCAAAAAGCTGGTTTTTTGAAAAGGTCAACAAAATAGATAAACCTTTGGCCAACCTAATCAGGAAAAAAAGAGTAAAATCTCTAATCTCATGAATCAGAAATAACAAAGACGAAATAACAACAGACTCCTCAGAAATCCAAAAAATCCTTAATGAATATTACAAGAAACTTTACTCTCAGAAATACGAAAATCTGAAGGAAATTGACCGTTACTTGGAAGCACGTCACCTTTCAAGACTTAACCATAATCAAGAAGAAATGTTGAACAGGCCCATATCAAGTTCAGAAATAACATCAACCATACAAAATCTCCCCAAAAAGAAAAGCCCAGGACCAGATGGTTTTACATCAGAATTCTACCAAACCTTTAAAGAGGAATTAGTACCTATATTACTCAACCTGTTCCAAAAGTTACAAAAAGAAGGAAGACTATCCAACACGTTCTATGAAGCAAACATCACCCTGATCCCCAAACCAGGAAAAGACCCAACAAGAAAAGAAAATTATAGACCAATATCACTTATGAATACAGATGCAAAAATATTCAACAAGATCCTAACAAACAGAATCCAGCAACATATCAAACAAATCATACATCATGACCAAGTCCATTTATCCCAGGATCTCAAGGCTGGTTCAATATATGTAAATCTATCAATGTAATTCAGCACATAAACAAATTAAAAAACAAAGACCATATGATTCTCTCAATCAATGCAGAAAAAGCTTTTGATAACATTCAACATCCCTTCATGATCAGAACACTTAAGAAAATTGGTATAGAAGGGACATTTCTTAAACTGATAGAGACCATCTACAGCAAACCCACAGCCAATATCATATTGAATGGAGTTAAATCGGAATCATTTCCACTGAGATCAGGAACCAGACAAGGCTGCCCATTGTCTCCATTGCTCTTTAACATTGTAATGGAAGTTTTAGCCACTGCAAGTAGGGAAGAAAAGGCGATCAAGGGTATCCACATAGGGTCAAAACAGATCAAACTTTCGCTCTTCGCAGATGATATGATTGTATATCGGGAAAACACTATGGACTCTACTACAAAACTCTTAGAAATGATCAAGGAATACAGCAGCATCTCAGGTTACAAAATCAACATTCATAAATTGGTAGCCTTCATATATACCTACAATAGTCAAGTTGAAAAAACAATTAAGGACTCTATCCCATTCACAGTACTGCCAAAGAAGATGAAATACTTGGGAGTTTATCTAACAAAGGACGTGAAAGATCTATATAAAGAGAACTATGAAACTCTAAGAAAAGAGATAGCTGAGAATGTTAACAAATGGAAAAATATACCATGCTCATGGTTGGGAAGAATCAACATTGTTAAAATGTCCATACTACCCAAAGCAATATATAATTTCAACGCAATCCCCATTGAAGCTCCACTGTCATACTTTAAAGATCTTGAGAAAACAATACTTAGTTTTATATGGAATCAGAAAAAACCTCAAATAGCCAAGACATTACTCAAAAATAAAAACAAAGCAGGAGGAATCACTCTACCAGACCTCAGACTATACTACAAATCAATAGTGATCAAAACAGCATGGCACTGGCACAAAAACAGAGAAGTAGATGTCTGGAACAGAATAGAGAACCAAGAGATGAATCCAGCTAATTAGCATTATTTAATCTTTGTCAGAAACTTGGTAGATGTAGAATGTAAAGGTTTTGGCACAGTAACTGAGATAACGCTGGAAAGGCTATGTTAACCACTGTGATAAAAGTGTGTCAAATGGTCTATGAAGCGAGTGTATGATGCCCCATGATCATATCAATGTATACAGTTATGATTTAATAAAAAAAAAAAAACATTCAGTGGGGAAAAGATTCCCTATTTAACAAATGGTGCTGGCAACTGGCTGCCAACCTGTAGAAGACTGAAAGTGGACCCACACCTCTCAACATTAACTAAGATAGACTCTCACTGGATTAAAGATTTAAACCTAAGACATGAAACTATAAAAATACTAGAAGAGAGTGCAGGGAAAACCCTTGAAGAAATTGGGTTGGGCGAGTTTTTTATGAGAAGGACCCCCCGGGCAATTGAAGCTGCTTCAAAAATACACTACTGGGACTTGATCAAACTAAAAAGCTTCTGCACAGCCAAGAACACAGTAAGTAAAGGAAGCAAACAGCCTTCAGAATGGGAGAAGATATTTGCAGGTTATGTCTCCAACAAAGGTTTAATAACCAGAATCCACAGAGAACTCAAATGCATTGGCAAGAAAAGAACAAGGGATCCCATCGCAGGCTGGGAAAGGGACTCGAAGAGACACTTCTCTGAAGAAGACAGGCACATGGCCTTCAGACATATGAAAAAATGCTCATCATCTTTAATCATCAGAGAAATGCAAATCAAAACTACTTTGAGATATCATCTAACTCCAGTGAGACTAGCTTATATCACAAAATGCCAAGACCAGAGATGTTGGCGTGGATGTGGAGAAAAGGGAACACTTTTGCACTGCTGGTGGGAATGCAAATTAATACATTCCTTTTGGAAAGAGATATGGAGAACACTTAGAGATCTAAAAATAGATCTGCCATTCAATGCTGTAATCCCTCTACTGGGCATATACCCAGAAGACCAAAAATCACACCATAACAAAGATATTTGTACCAGAATGTTTATTGCAGCCCAATTCATAATTGCTAAGTCATGGAAAAAGCCCAAGTGCCCATCGATCCATGAATGGATTAATAAATTGTGGTATATGTACACCATGGAATATTATGCAGCCTTAAAAAAAGATGGAGACTTTACCTCTTTCATGTTTACATGGATGGAGATGGAACATATTCTTCTTAGTAAAGTGTCTCAAGAATGGAAGAAAAAGTACCCAATGTACTCACCCTTATTATGAAACTAATGTAGGACCTTCACATGAAAGCTATAACCCAGTTACAACCTAAGAATAGGGAGAAGGGGGAAAGGGAAGGGAGGGAGGGGGGAGGTAGGTGGAGGGAGGTGGATTAATGGGATTACACCTGCGGTGCATCTTACAAGGGTATATATGAATCCTAGTAAATGTGGAATGTAAAGGTCTCAGCAAAATAACTAAGAAAATGCTATGAAAGCTATGTTAACTGGTACGATGGAAATGTGTCAAACGATCTATGAACCAAGTGTATGGTGCCCCATGATCATATTAATGTACACAGCTATGTTTTAATAAAAATAAAAAAAGAAAAAAAATAAATTTGATTAAAACAAATTCAAGATATTTTAATAGGAAAATGAGAAATAACACAATGAATTGAAGTAGACATATGTACAGAACTATGTTTTTTTGGAGATTATGATAGTTACTCTTCATGGTTTTAAATCTGCAAGGTTGGGCATATATCTTAAGAATCAGTGCCTTCCCTTTAGTATTCCTTATTATCATCCAGTGGCACTGAAAAGGCAAATTTATTTTTCTGTATTGTGGAATAATCTTTCTTTCACCTTGGATACATAGTTCCTAAATGCATAAAATGTTTAAGTGTAGGAGGGAAAAGGTAGTGAAAAATGATAACTAATGATTTGGAATTGGGAGGTACTGAAATGCTAGATTCAGTCTATGCAAAGTTTTCTTTTCTTTTCTTTTTTTTTTTTTTGTAGAGACAGAGTCTCACTGTACCATCCTCGTGTAGAGTGCCATGACTTCACGCGGCTCACAGCAACCTCTAACTCTTGGTCTTATGCGATTCTCTTGCCTCAGCCTCCCAAGTAGCTGGGACTACAGACGCCTGCCACAACACCCGGCTATTTTCAAAGTTTTATTTTCTTTTCTCTCTCTCTCTCTCTCTTTTTTTTTTTTTTTTTGAGACAGTTTCACTTTGTCACCCTCAGTAGAGTGACATAGCTCACAGCAACCTGAAATTCTTGGGCTCAAGTGATTCTCTTGCCTCAGCCTCCCAGGTAGCTGGGACTATAGGCACTAGCCACAGTGCCTGGCTATTTTTAGAGACAAGGTCTTGCTCTAGCTCGGACTGGTCTTGAACCTGTGAGCTTAGGCAATCCACCCTCCTTGGCCTCTGAAGTGCTGGGATAATAGGCATGAGCCACTACGCCCAGCAAATTGCAAAATTTTCTTAATATACCATTCTTTTTGTGCTCACGGACTCCCAGATTGACTTTTTTTTATTTGGAGGAGCTGACTGGCAAGTGTAGTCAATAATTAGGGGAGTTGGGGAGCAGTATTTTTTGTTATAGAGATGAATGTAAATATAATGCTTCCAGGTGGCTTCTAGTTTTAATTGGGCAATTAATAGTACAATAACAAAAACATATATTTTTGAATGATTAATTCTTGTTGCAATAGATAGTATAAACTCAAAATTGTCTAGAAACAAATTTCACTAATACATTTAAAATGCAATGCAATCAACTGCATTTTAGAAAGTATTTTACAAATAAAATATTTTAATTTTTAAAATAATGCTCAAACAAGTCCAGGCTTAGTTGCATTTTCTTTTTAAATTATAACCTGGTAAATACAGGGTGTGTGGCCACTCTTTAGGTTTCAGAACCACTGAATTCCATAGGTAGAGCCTACTAACCCATTTGTTTACTCTTGAAAACAGTTTCTTTGTTGCTAAGTAGAAAAATGCTTCTGGCCAAAAATTTTAATTAAAATGCATGAATTGCTGGCTCTGTGTAAACCTGTGCTGTGCTAAACATGTTAAAGTTACTAAATAGATCACACAATTTTCTTATATTCATATATAGTTGAGAGAGATTTTTTTTTGCAGTTTCTTGTCAAAACTCATCAATTTCTAGTCATGTGGTGTGTTTCAAGAACTTTTTTTAATCTCCCTGAGTCTATTTCCTCATTTGTAAAATGCAGACGATACCACTTGCCTTATCTAAGTATATATATTTATACACGCACACACATATATTCTATATTGGAGGAAATTGCCACTACATTAGAGAAACTACACTGAGCTCTTAAAATAAGATTTTAAAATATGTCTTACATTTCTGGTTTAATTGAAAAGGTGGTGTAGGCTTGAGGAGGGTCCCCTCTGTATTCTATTCACATTGAGCCATAGCAGAAGCACTGAATAATACTTGTTAACAGACTGGGTTAGATTATCAAATCTCTGGGCAAGAAATAAAGCAGAAAGAATTTATACTAGCAGTCTAATGTAAAGCAGGAGAAGCAGATTAGTTATATTCATACTACCAGGAACTTGCTAACACCTAACATCAGCAGTATTATACTACAAACTGTTCTGGTCCTAACACTGAAATACTGAAACTCCTTACCTGCTAGCTCCAAGGTTCACAGTGTAGGGTCCTTTTGTGTTCACTCTCAGAAGTAATCTTCAAGTCTTCAATAAGTCAGTGCAGAGTTAAGCCTATTGGTGACCTGCGCCCCTGATTCTGGATACCCTGGAGGGTCCTAAAAGAACACTATTCACAGAGTGCCTGCTCTCTAGGCAAGTATCTTTAAAAAAGATGAGTTGCTGCTATTTTCAAGAGGGGAGAGAGAAGGGCACATGTGCTAGCTAATGTATACAGATTCTTCTTTCTCTTTCAGACTTGTATTCAAACTGTTTAAAGTACACCCGGAGTTTGGCTTCTCTGGTGCAAAGTGGGGGAGGGGAAGGGACACAGAGAGGAAGAATAGAAACTGGAGATTTGCCCTTGTTTGTATAAAATGAGCTTTTATCCCTAGCTCCAGTAATAGAATTTTCAGGAAATAATTCAACTATTCTGAGATGGGATGCAAGAAGGAAGTATATCCTGTTTGGCTTAGTCCTCTGTGAATTTTATGACTGAGGGGTGGTTGGATTATTTGCAGTCAGGAAAAGATAAACTTACCAGTATATGCTTATATAACTGACATTATGTGAAACTTGATCTTAAGGTAGATATATTTTATCTCGCTCTTTCTTTCTTCCTCTCTTTCTGTTTCCTATCCAACACTTGTGGCTTTATCCACATTCCGAAAAGCCTTTTCTTTTCTGGTACCTTATGTGCTGGAAAGTGAGTGGCTTAGTTTGAGTTTTGTTTTCAAAATTCCCCATAGCAATATATTGCCTCCATTGGAAAAAAAATGGCTTCTTTTTCTGTGCCATTGAAAATGGTCTTGAATGATACAGCTTGCTGTCTGGTGTCCTTTTTTAGGAATTTGGGGACAAGGTAAGTGCTCTTGGCTTTTGTCTAGGCTCTGAAGTATTGGAGCTGTACAGAGCTTAGGCTGACTTCTGGAGAACAGGGACATAGCAGTTTGGTATGTGCTAATTTGAGCCTGGGATGGCACCTTGATGTTGCAAACCAAATGGATAAGACCAAAATGAGTTGATTGCATCATTATGTTGCTATATTAAGAAGATTCTATATGGATATGGGCAGAAATGAAGTGATTTTAATACTCTGTAAACAAGATGCCATAATTAATAACTAGTTTGATGTGGTCATAAAATGTGGGCCCATAAATAGCCTCCTGGCCTCCTAGCTGCTGCAGGAACAAAGTCATTTACTCAAACTTTGCAAACTTAATGTATGGAATAACCTCACAGCCAACATGGGATCAAGGCTTTAAGGTTCCTTGAATCTTTCTCTCCTTTCACAGAATCCTTAGTGATGATGGTGATGGTGCTAGTTTGGAGAAAAGGCCATCCAAGCATATTAAAGGGAAAGATAACATTCATATTCAAGACCAGACTTTCCAATCTCTCTCCTGGGGAGTTTTACTAACTAAACCGATATTCTACCTAGTATTTCAACAACTGAATTTGGATCCCCAGAGATCTATGGGAAATTTTATAAGGGAGACAGAGGGTGAATAATCATTTTTCCTACACTCTGAAATGTGATAAGGATTTTGAGTTATTGTGGAAGGATAATTCATTCTTAGGTAATGAAGAAAAGAGAAAGTGACTAGAACCTTGAGCTTCAAGATGTCTTCACTATAGCTATGGCAGAGAGGGTGCACCCTTTGGTTCTTCTATGTGCTTCCCTACTTGTTTCCTTCATTAGCTGTTTCTCTGTTTCTGATTGATGGGAAGGGTGGTGTTACAGCCATCCACAAATGGGTCTTTGCTTTGTAAAGCTGCATCAGTTTGTTTCACATTTGCTATAATTGACAGCAGATTCCTCATCTCCTTTCCTTACTTTTTTATCTTTTCTTTTCTCTACATTCATTTTCACTAAATATATACTATCATATTTTCTATCATTTTCGGAAAGAGTGAAGTTCCCTTCCCTAGAGAGCACCATCTCTCCACTCTTTCCCAAAAATCTTTCAGTTTTTACTTTCTTATTGGGGTAGAGAAGACCAAATAATCTATCATCAAGAAGTAGGACTTGGGTAGAAGGTTAAGGAATTTTCTTTTTTTTTTTTTTTATTGTTGCGGATTCATTGAGGGTACAATAAGCCAGTTACACTGATTGCAATTGTTAGGCAAAGTCCCTCCTGCAATCATGTCTTGCCCCCATAAAGTGTGACACACACTAAGGCCCCACCCTCCTCCCTCCATCCCTTTTTCTTCTTCCCCCCCCATAACCTTAATTGTCATTAATTGTCCTCATATCAAGATTGAGTACATAGGATTCATGCTTCTCCATTTTTGTGATGCTTTACTAAGAATAATGTCTTCCACTTCCATCCAGGTTAATACGAAGGATGTAAAGTCTCCATTTTTTTTTAATAGCTGATAGTATTCCATGGTATACATATACCACAGCTTGTTAATCCATTCCTGGGTTGGTGGGCATTTAGGCTGTTTCCACATTTTGGCAATGGTAAATTGAGCTGCAATAAACAGTCTAGTACAAGTGTCCTTATGATAAAAGGATTTATTTCCTTCTGGGTAGGTGCCCAGTAATGGGATTGCAGGATCGAATGGGAGGTCTAAGTTGAGTGCTTCGAGGTTTCTCCATACTTCCTTCCAGAAAGGTTGTACTAGTTTGCAGTCCCACCAGCAGTGTAAAAGTGTTCCCTTCTCTCCACATCCACGCCAGCATCTGCAGTTTTGAGATTTTGTGATATGGGCCATTCTCACTGGGGTTAGATGATATCTCAGGGTTGTTTTGATTTGCATTTCTCTAATATATAGAGATGATGAACATTTTTTCATGTGTTTGTTAGCCATTCGTCTGTCATCTTTAGAGAAAGTTCTATTCATGTCTCTTGCCCATTGATATAAGGGATTGTTGGCTTTTTTCATGTGGATTAATTTGAGTTCTCTATAGATCCTAGCTATCAAGCTTTTGTCTGATTGAAAATATGCAAATATCCTTTCCCATTGTGTAGGTTGTCTCTTTGCTTTGGTTATTGTGTCCTTAGCTGTACAGAAGCTTTTCAGTTTAATGAAGTCCCATTTGTTTATTTTTGTTGTTGTTGCAATTGTCATGGCAGTCTTCTTCATGAAGTCTTCCCCCAGGCCAATATCTTTCAGTGTTTTTCCTATGCTTTCTTTGAGGATTTTTATTGTTTCATGCCTTAAATTTAAGTCCTTTATCCATCTTGAATCAATTTCTGTGAGTGTGGAAAGGTGTGGGTCCAGTTTCAGTCTTTTACATGTAGACATCCAGTTCTCCCAACACCATTTATTGAATAGGGAGTCTTTCCCCCAAGGTAAGTTCTTGTTTGGTTTATCAAAGATTAGGTGGTTGTAAGATGTTAGTTTCATTTCTTGGTGTTCAATTCGATTCCAAGTGTCTATTGTCTCTGTTTTTGTGCCAGTACCATGCTGTCTTGAGCACTATGGCTTTGTAGTACAGACTAAAATCTGGTATGCTGATGCCCCCAGCTTTATTTTTGTTATTAAGAACTGCCTTAGCTATACGGGTTTTTTTCCGATTCCATACAAAACGCAGAATCATTTTTTCCAAATCTTGAAAGTACCATGTAGGTACTTTGATAGGAATGGCATTGAATAGGTAGATAGCTTTGGGAAGTATAGAAATTTTAACAATGTTGATTCTTCCCATCCATGAGCATGGTATGTTCTTCCATTTGTTAATATCCTCTGCTATTTCCTTTCTGAGGATTTCATTGTTTTCTTTATAGAGGTCCTTCACCTCCTTCGTTAGGTATATTCTTAGGTGTGTCATTTTCTTTGAAACTATGGTGAAGGGAGTTGTGTCCTTAATTAACTTCTCATCTTGACTGTTATTGGTGTATACAAAGGCTACTGACTTGTGGACATTGATTTTATATCCTGAAACATTACTGTATTTTTTGATGACTTCTAGGAGTCTTGTGGTTGAGTCTTTGGGGTTCTCTAAGTATAAGATCATGTCATCAGCAAAGAGGGAGAGTTTGACCTCCTCTGCTCCCATTTGGATTCCCTTTATTTCCTTGTCTTGCCTAATTGTATTGGCTAGAACTTCCAGCACTATGTTGAATAGTAAAGGTGACAGAGGACAACCTTGTCTGGTTCCAGTTCTAAGAGGAAAAGCTTTCAGTTTTACTCCATTCAGTAAAATATTGGCTGTGGGTTTGTCATAGATAGCTTCAATCAGTTTTAGAAATGTGCCACCTATACCTATACTCTTCAGTGTTCTAATTAGAAAAGGATGCTGGATTTTATCAAATGCTTTTTCTGCATCTATTGAGAGGATCATATGATCTTTATTTTTGCCTCTGTTAATATGGTGGATAACGTTTATGGACTTGCGTATGTTAAACCAGCCTTTCATCCCTGGGATGAAGCCTACTTGATCATGATGAATGACTTTTTTGATGATAAGCTGTAATCTATTGGCTGGGATTTTGTTGAGAATTTTTCCATCTATATTCATGAGTGAGATTGGTCTGAAATTCTCCTTTTTGTTTGGGTCTTTTCCTGGTTTTGGTATCAGGGTGATGTTTGCTTCATAGAATGTGTTGGGGAAGATTCCTTCTTCCTCAGTTTTTTGGAATAATTTCTGCAGTACAGGAATAAGCTCTTCCTTGAAGGTTTGATAGAATTCTGGAGTGAAGCCATCTGGACCAGGGCATTTTTTAGTTGGAAGCTTTTTTATTGTTTCTTTGATCTCAGTGCTTGAAATTGGTCTGTTCAGGAGGTCTGTTTCTTCTTGGCTAAGTCTAGGGAGAGGGTGTGATTCCAAATATTGATCCATTTCCTTCACATTGTCAAATTTCTGGGCATAGAGTTTCTGGTAGTATTCAGAGATGATCTCTTGTATCTCTGTGGGATCAGTTTTTATTTCCCCTTTATCGTTTCTGATTGAGGTTATTAGAGATTTTACTTTTCTATTTTGAGTTAGTCTGGCCAATGGTTTATCTATTTTATTTATTTTTTCAAAAAACCAACTCCTTGTTTCATTAATTTTCTGAATGATTCTTTTGTTTTCAATTTCATTGATCTCTGATTTGATTTTGGATATTTCTTTTCTTCTACTGAGTTTAGGCTTAGATTGTTCTTCTTTTTCCAATTCCATAAGATCTCTTGTGAGATTGTTGATGTGCTTTCTTTCTGTTTTTCGAATGTAGGCATCTAAAGCGATGAATTTTCCTCTCAAAACTGCTTTTGCAGTATCCCACAGGTTTTTGTAGCTTGTGTCTTCATTGTTGTTATGCTCAAGGAAGTTAATGATTTCCTGTTTTATTTCTTCCTGCACCCGTCTGTTATTCAACAGAAGATTGTTTAATTTCCATGCCTTTGGGTGGGGTTGAGCATTTTTGTTAGAGTTGAGTTCCACCTTTAGTGCCTTATGGTCTGAAAAGATACAAGGTAAAATTTCAATTCTTTTGATTCTGTTGATATTTGTTTTGTGTCCCAGGATATGATCAATTTTGGAGCATGTTCCATGGGGCGATGAGAAGAATGTATACTCTTTATCTTTGGGGTGGAGTGTTCTATATGCGTCTATCAAGCATAGTTGATCTAGGGTCTCATTTAAATCTCTTACATCTTTGTTTAATTTCTGTTTAGAGGATCTGTCTAGCTCTGTAAGAGGTGTGTTAAAGTCCCCTGTTATGATGGTATTATCAGATATCAGATTGCTCAGACTGAGTAAGGTCTGCTTCAAGAATCTGGGAGCATTTAAATTGGGTGCATAAATATTTAGAATTGAAATGTCTTCTTGTTGTAGTTTTCCTGTGACCAATATAAAGTGACCATCTTTGTCTTTTTTTGACTTTAGTTGCCTTAAATCCACATGTATCTGAAAATAAGATTGCAACTCCTCTTTTCTTCTGAATTCCATTTGCCTGAAAAATTGTCTTTCAACTCTTGACTCGGAGCTTTAATTTGTCTTTTGAAGCCAGGTGTGTTTCTTGCAGACAGCAAATGGATGGCTTGTGTTTTTTAATCCAGTCAGCCAATCTATGTCTGTTTAGTGGGGAATTCAAGCCATTAACATTTATGGAGATAATTGAAAAGTGTGGTAGTATTCTATTCGTCTTATTTGGTGAGAGTCCATTGCTTAGTTTTATCTTTTGCATCAGTGTGTAGGTTGGGTTCTGTCCTTTGATTTCTGAGTTCTTACTTTGCTGCTGATCCATTGTGGTGGTCATTGTGCAGAACAGGTTGAAGTATTTCCTGTAGAGCTGGTCTTGTTGTGGCGAATTTCCTCAATGTTTGTATATCCGTAAATGATTTGATTTCTCTGTCAATTTTGAAGCTTAGCTTAGCAGGGTACAGAATTCTGGGCTGAAAATTGTTCTGTTTAAGTAGATTAAAGGTAGGTGACCATTGTCTTCTTGCTTGGAAAGTTTCATTAAAGAAGTCTGCGGTAACTCTGATGGATTTGCCCCTGTAGGTCAACTGGCGCTTACTCCTGGCAGCTTGCAGAATCTTTTCTTTTGTCTTGACTTTGGACAGGTTCATCACAATGTGTCTTGGAGAAGCTCGGTTAGAGTTGAGGCAACCCGGGGTCCGATATCCCTCTGAAAGCAGTGTGTCAGAATCTTTGGTGATGTTTGGGAAATTTTCTTTTATAATATTCTCTAGTATGGCTTCCATTCCTCTGGGGCATTCTTCTTCCCCTTCTGGAATTCCTATAACTCGTATGTTGGAACGCTTCATAAAGTCCCATAATTCTGACAGTGAACGTTCTGCTTTCTCTCTCTTCTTTTCTGCCTCTTTTACTGTCTGAGTTATCTCAAGAACTTTGTCTTCTACTTCTGAAATTCTTTCTTCTGCATGGTCTAACCTGTTGCTGATACTGTCCATTGCATCTTTAAGTTCCCTAATTGACTGTTTCAGTTCCTTCAGGTCTGCTATATTTTTTTTATATTCTTCATATCGTTCATCTCTTGATTCTGTTTTTGGATTTCCTTTTGGTTATTTTCCACTTTATTAGCAGTTTCCTTCATTGTTTCCATCATTTCTTTCATTGTTTTCAACATGTGTATTCTAAATTCCCTTTCTGTCATTCCTAACATTTCTATACTGGTGGAATCACCTGCAGTAGCTACCTCATGGTCCCTTGGTGGGGTTGTTCTAGACTGGTTCTTCATGTTGCCTGGAGTTTTCTGCTGATCCTTCCTCATGAGTGATTTCTTTTATCTGTTTCCTTGCCCTAATTTTCCTTTCACTTCCTCTTGCTCTTTAAGTTCTTGTGCCTGTGGACTAAGGGTTATAGGACCAGAAGTGTGAGAAGGTTGAAGAACAAAAAAAGGGGATGAAAGAAAGGAGGACCGAGTGATAAGAAAAAAAGAAAGATAGAGAAAGGAGAGGGGGTGGGTATAAGGAATATTGACAAAAAGAAGAGAGGCACAGAAAGAGGGAGATAGGGCAATATAGGTGTACAGTAGGGTACTTTGACACAACCTTAAAAAAACCCCACCTTCTGGGCGTGCCCAGTTGCATGGTTCCCTTGAGGTCAGCAGCTCTTTGCTAACCTGATCAGACACAGTACCCCACCTCCACCAAGTAGAGAGGAAAGACAAAAATGCTATAAATCAAATCAAAGAAGAAAACAGAAAACTTTACGGGGATAAAATTGGGTGAAAAACCAAATTATATCGGTAGAAACACTAGCAAAAATGAAGTTGAATTTATTAAAAAAGGCAGCAATGGAAAATTATAATTAAAGTAGGAAAATTGAGAAAGAAAAAGGGATCTGTGTGGAAAAGATTGAAATTAAAAAAACAAGAGAACATCAGCAACGTCAAAATAAACATCAAAAAAAGAACCAAACAACAACAAAAAAAAATACACACCCAAAAACAAAGCAGTTTGTATATGTTATTGAATATTGTCTGGGCAACACGTGGTCTTCTGGGGTATGAGACGTTAGTCACAGTTCTGATACGACTGGAGGCTGCTGATTTCTCAAACCCCAGCATGTAGACACCCTAAATCTCTCTTCAGCCTACTTAAAAGGCACTTTGAACTTGTAAACTTGCTGAGCAGAAGCTTTCCCAGCTTTCTCGCTGGAATCGCTGCTGAAGTGGTATCCACTTACCCAGTGTGCCAAAACCAGTCTCACTCTGCCCCTGAGGGTTAGGGCTGCAAGGAGGCTCAGACCCCACCCTTAGGCTACTTGGTTGCTGGGTTACCAGCTCCCACCCATTTCTAGCTCTGCGACCCTGAGGGCGGAGCTTGCTGGGGCAGATTACTGACAATGGATCCGTGTGACCCACCGCCAAACACTATTAGCTCCGTCTGGCTCAGTGGCTCAGACTGGGGCCCTAGACAACGGCCAAAGTTCTCCGCACTCCCGCTCAGGCCTTCCCCAAGGCAGTTCAACTCAGTGCCAAGTCCAAGGACATCAAAACAGTTCACAGGTAAGGCCTTTCTGGTTTGCAGTCTCGCTGCTACTGAACTTACAGTTGTGGGCGGGTTTAGACAGATTGAACACATGCGACCACTTGCCGGTTTTCCACTGTTTTAGTCCTCCTCTTGGGGTCCAGAAGTCTCTCGCTGACTCCCTGTATCTTCATAGGAGTGATGATAGGCAGTTCCCACAAGCCAGAGATGCCTGGAGTCCTATCTCCCCAGACTCACGGTGCCCAGATGCAAGGAAGCTGTTACTCGGCTGCCATTTTGCTCCGCCTCGTCCAGGTTAAGGAATTTTCAGTCATACAGCATTCACACAAGAGTCACAGAATTCCTAGATTACATGGACTCAGAGCTGAAAAAGGCTGTGAAAAATAATCTTGGTTATACTTTATATTAAACTGAATTCCTGAAGGTATGACATGTCTAATTCATCTTTCTGTCCACAACCGTTAGCTCGTTGCCTTGTTTGGTCTATTGAATAAATAAATCTAGTCCAGCACTCCCATATTACAGATGAGGAAACTGAGACCATAATGAAAAATGCTGTCTCAAGATGCATTCATTTTAGCACAAAATCAAGGTGAGTCAATTTTTTTTTTCTTCAGGATTGAAAATTTTCCATAGTCAATATTAATTGTACTTTGGGTGGGTGGATAGAGTTTTACTGTACTTACATCCCAGTTTTATACACTCACACATCCATTCATAGAAGCAGTGATAATTGTGATTCACCTTTTAGTTCCAGCTTATGGTAACCTGGAGGTAATGCAAAAAAAAAAAAAAATCAGATTGGCTTTGGGAATATGGCTAACATCAATTTCCCTCTTCCTATTCTGGGGCCTACCTCATGGATATAAAACAACCCTGGGTTATCATTCATAGTGAGGTATGTACAACCTAACTGGGAATGCTGGATTAGTTTGAATGAATCCTATTAAACAGAATAGTATAGACTACCAAGGAGAGACGGTATAGGTTATCAAATAATTTAGTGGGTAATATAACTCCCCACATTATTCTGTGCTGTCACCATTGGCAATGAGGTTGCCAGTAGTCATATGTGGTTATTTAAACTTAAGTGTAAATTAACAAAATAAAAGGAAAACATCCTGTTGGTCAATCACAGTAACCACATTTTAGATATTCAGTGTCATAGTTACATTTAGATATAGCTATTATATCACATAGCAGAGATTTAGAACATATGTTAAAATTAGTATCTAGTTTGGAGAAGAGGCTATTACTAGTACAAGGTCATATAGTTAAGTCCCAAAGTTAGGGAAAGAATCTAGGTTTCTGGATTTCCAATCAAGAGTAAGAAAATTTATTATCCCATTCACATTTATTTATATCTCAGTGTAGATCTATGTCATGGTTGAAACACACTGAGTGTGTGTGATTCCATGTGTGGGTTTTGCCATTTTTTAGGGGGGGAACATCTGGTTAGTATGAACAAGGAATCCCCTATACATAGGTTTGTACATTTCCTGCCATTATCCCCTGACAGAACCAAAAGAAAAAATATACATAAAGGTGTAGTTAAAGAAAAAATGTACAAATAGAAAGTGTAGTGAATATGATAATCTCCAGCATTACTTCCCCAATATTTAGTATTTTCCAAGGAGTCCTGCTGGAGATGGTTATGATGGTAAAGTGGGCTAGGTGGTAGGACATTTTGGCAGCTGAAGCGAGAGGGATTCTGTTGTGTGTGATTAAGTAACCTGCTAATAGACTCCAAACCTATGAACTGGAGCCATCTGAACTTTATTCCACATCAGCCTTTGCTCCAAGAGAGGACCAGTAATGGAAGAAGTAGGCAAAGACCTTTGGTGAAATCTAGGCCTTTGCTTAATTAGAGGGATTGTCTAAAATCACTTAAAATATGTAAATTTTAGGTTTTTCCAGGAAAGTGAAAGAAAATTTGCTGAGAAATCACTTCAATATTCTCACTGAAAGTGGTACCATACCTAGAGTCTGGTCTACTAAGAGTTATTTTAGGAGGATCCAAAAGTCTGTAACTTCTCAAATCTCCTGCTACTTGAAACTTGCTAGCATGAGCCTTAAATGATTTTAACTGTAATTTGTGGAGAGAGTCCTCTCTTAGATGCTTTGAAATTCAGATCCATTAAAGAGAAATGGCCTGACTCCCTTAGGAGAGGTTTTCCAATATGGATGGGGAGAATTGGATAGGAAACATTTACTTTGGATTATACAATGAATGAATAGGGATAATGATGATTTTATCCCGACAGAGGGGATGTTGAGATTTAGAGTCAACCTACCACTCCCACTCCCAAGCCAGATTTAGGAGACACAGAGCCTGGGCCGAGTTTCAGCTTTCCCTGTAACTATGAACGAGTTCTAGAGTCCTACAGATTCTACCCCCATAAATTGCTGGAACTGGAGAGAAACATGGAGTGTCCATGTATTCCTCTCATTCTAAACATGAGGAACCTTATAATACAAATTAGCTGTAGTGTAGCCTTGTTTAGATTGCTAAATAAATAAATCTATTCCAATCCTCTCCTATTACAAATGAGAAAGTGGGGTCCAGAGAGGCTTTCTCAAGTGCTTTGAAGATCTTTAAAGGTGATTTTTCCCCCATTCTTGGATATGTTATTTCGTTATTCTGAGTCGTAGTGTTACTATTTAAAAAGATGATCTGCCGATATCATAGAACTTAAAAATCAAATAAAATGAGGGCCATAAAGGGGCTTTATAATTTGTAAAGTATTATGTAGATAAAATTATTTCATTAGCTATTTATCCATCCTATTCTCCTATCTAGTGCTTTCTTTCAAATATTGCATGACATCTTATAAATAATTTTTTTGGGAGAGAGATATTTGGGTAAATTTGAGATAATCTGGGGTCATGTTGGGTATTATATTCCCAGGGAAGGGAATTTTTGCCTGTGAGCGAGTATCTAGTTGCAAAAGTCCACCTTTATATTTGGAGCTAAGTTCACCACAATGACAGCATCTTCCAGGTGTATTTGTATGTGTTTTCTCTCTGTATGTATAGGTGTGTGTGTGTGCATGCGTGTAAGTGGTATGAAAATGAGGTTTAGGGATTACTGAAGTACTGTTTGTAAAACCACTTCAGGCACTGGAGTTCTGAAGATGAAGGGAAAATATTCATTTGATTCGAAATTGGAGTCCCCAGGGCTGGTGCCTGTGACTCAAGGAGTAGGGCGCCAGGCCCCATATACCAGGGATGGTGGGTTCAAGCCTGGCCCTGGCCAAAACTGCAAAAATAAATAAATAAATAAAATAAATTGGAGTCCCATGATTTAGGCTTACTGTGACTTCATCATTTTTGTTATGACCTGGG
The DNA here is from genome assembly GCF_027406575.1 of Nycticebus coucang. Classification (NCBI taxonomy): domain Eukaryota; kingdom Metazoa; phylum Chordata; class Mammalia; order Primates; family Lorisidae; genus Nycticebus; species Nycticebus coucang. The sequence goes on from NC_069804.1 coordinate 90,098,521, forward strand.
GCAGAGCAAGTCACTTAAATTTTATGGGCCTCAGTTTTATCATTTGTAATTAATAAGACTAAAGAGATGATGCTATCCACTCTGCACTGGGAATCAAAGTGAGCTAATGCATGTGAAATTCTATTTGTGAACTGTAAATAGCTGTAAAAACAACCTCATAGTTATTTCCTGGTAATAGAGGAAATCCCCCAGGGTTGTACTCAGAAGTTGTCTTTGACACATTTTCTTTATCTCAGCAGGGACCACTAATCCTCTAGCCAAAGGAAATTGATTTGAATATTTGATTTTAGGGTCTAGCCCTTAACCTAACTTAACTCTCTTGATGAGACACCCTGGCTTTCAAAAAACAAACAAACAAAAATCCCTCCACAAACAGAAATAGTGTTGAGCAAAAATTTTGAAGCATACTAAGTATGTTTTCAATGACTTTTTTTTTCTTTTCAGCATTCCTTCTTCTAGAGAGGGTAGAGGGAGAGTAGCAGAAGAAACTACATCCTGAGAGGTCTTATGCCCTAGCAGTTTACAGCTTAAACTATGGAAGTAGAGACATCTAGGCGGAAGCTTTGTTGCACTTTTTACTAATTGTGATCTTAAAGAAGTTATCTGACTTCTTGGATTCCTTCTTCAGATTCCTGGTCTATAAAGTGGAGCCAATAATTGCACTATTTTATGGGATTTTTATGAATCTTAAATGTAATAGTGCCTGGCACAAATTCTATTCTCAATAAATTTAGTTTTATGTGTATATCCACACTATGGTTTCTGCTCTCTCAATGTTATTTGTATTTTGAAGTTACCAGACTAAATTTTACACACTGTTTCAGAACATGACTGCTGATTTGGAGCATTAAGAACTTTCCTTTCTCTCAGCCAGGAGCAGTGGCTCTTGCCTGTAATTTCAGCAGTTTGGGAGGCTCCGGTGGGTGGATGGCTTGAGCTCAGGAGTTCAAGATCAGCCTTGAACAAGCAACAAACGAGACCCTGACTCTACTAAAAATAGAAAAACAAACAAACAAAACTAGCTGATTGTTGTGGCAGGCACATGCAGAGGTAAGATTTTGAGGCTGCTTTGAGCTATGATGACACCATGACCCTCAGGGCAACAGAGTGAGACCCTGTCAAACACACAAACACACACACAGACACACTTTCCCATCTCTTAACTGCTGATTTCGTGGTTTGTACAAATGAGCCCTCAGACATTAATGGGAACAAATTTGAATAAAAAACTAAATCTTGATTTTGGGGGAGGAATGCTATTTCCACAGCTTTTTAATGTTACACTTCTGGGTGATTTTCCTTTTGTCTTTGTTTACAGATTATCAGAAATGCTTTTCTTAATACTTATTATTTCCTAATAAATACCTGCTTCATTGTTCTGTCCAGAGCCCTTTACCACTGGCCAATTAGAGTCTATATTGGCTGGTTAATGCTTTGACTTTGACTAAAACAAACTAATAAAAATGAAGTTTATTACTGGAATACAGAGAACACAAAAGAGTGTATGTGTCTCATGGGATTAAGCTAGATCCCTCCCTAAAAGTAAAATAGATATAGCTATGGAACAAGAGCTAGGCTTGTTTTGTTTCATCATTTCTGATTTGGGGATCAACCTCTGAACCTTCTGGGGTTCAACCTCAAATTCATTTTTGAAGTTCACAGATTGCCTTTGGCTCCATGAATTTGTGCCTAACAATTTATTTCCCATCCATACAGCAAAATTGCAGGCCAAATTGTGTGTGTCGGGGGGCAAATATGTGGTTACTGGTTAGTTGAACATTTTCCTTCATAGAAACTAGATGAATCAGGAAAGGAGGAAATGCACTTAAAAGGATGAGTACTGAATGTTTATCTGGTGTTCAGGTACTCAAATGAATTACTTTTGTCACATCTCACAACATACAGCCTGAACATTTTTTTTTTTTTAATGTCTCATTCCCAGTGGAGCTTCCTGGTTCATGTAGGGAATGTGATGTATCCAGCCTCTATAAGAAGAGGGCATGAAAGCTTGGTTTCTCTTCCTCCTGGACTTTATCCTATGCATTTTTCACTTGGATGTCCTTAGTTGCATCCTTTTTAATAAAACTACATTTGTAAGTATAAAAAATAATTCTCACTATTGATCAAATGAAGTCTGTAAAAGAAGTTTGAAAATGAGAATACATTATAAATTTCTGAGATTATTATTTTTATCAGTTTAGTATTGGTTATAGAATACTCTTGTTAGATAATGTTGAACTTTCTCTTTTGCTCTCTCCTAAAATGGTTTTAATGGGCACTTTGATTTCTAAATGAAGCACATTCTTGAATTTGATAACTGTTCAATCTCCAGGCTATTTTGAGTTGAATGTAATTTTAATAAACAATTGAACAAGCTGCAGTTATGAGCAGACAATAGCTGTAAGAAAGAACCTTTTTGTTCCTGAGATAAAAGGCCCTCCTCATTTTACTCATTTTGGGTTTTTAACTGTCACTCCTTCTCTTCCTTCCTGTTTTAAGCAGGAAGTGCTGATAGCATTCTATATAAATAAGTACTCCATTTTGCATAACAGTTTTTGCCTTTTAGATTTTGAAGAGTGCCTCAGATAGTCTTGTTGCAAATTGCAGGTATTCACAAGAGAGTCAGAAGGTCTTTTTAAAGAAAGAAGGTTAATCCTGTTTATGTCTTCTTGGAGGCATAGTTTTCCTGCCAAATGTGTGATATTGACTCTAAATTTGTCAGTTCAGTAATCAGCTCTGAGGAAAATTAGGCAATAAAATGAGCCCTTCTTGACTTGTCTTTTATTTATAGCTCTTTTCCTCCTCTTTATTCCCTTTTCTATACGTATATCCAGAGCATCTATATTTTTATCTTTTTAATCATGAAATATTCATTAGAATGCTGCTTTTAATGATTGCTTTACACAGATTGAGGTAAAAAAGCTTTGCCCAATAATTTTAATTGATTAATCGCATTTTCTTCAAGTGTAATTTGCGTTTTTATTAGAAACTTATTTTGGTCCATCAACAAAACATAGTCATTAACTTCAATTTGTGTAATTTATTTTCCTTAGAAAATTAATGCTGTATCTTACCTCTGTGATACTGATTATTTAAATTCTCATTGCAGTTAATGTTTCTATAACCAATTCCTTTAAAATGTAATCTTATGTTTTATGTATAGCTGCATATGAAATATTGAAAAGATTATCTATAATTACTGATCACCTAGAAGTTTTAAATCTGTAAATGCAAATTGAAAAGAATAAAAGTTAATCAAGTAAAGATTATTTTATTTAAATGAAAATATTCAGTAATGCAGTTATAAACATAACTACTTTATGTTAGCTGTACATACAGTTGAAAATGATTTTCCATTAGACGTTATCTTAGCTTTCATGTAATACTCATTCATTTATAATTAAAAATGTACTCTACATAAATAAATATGCTGGAACTTATTAATTTTAAGTATGTCATTTAGGTTGGGCTCAGTGGCTCACGCCTGTAATCCTAGCCATTTGGGAGGCTGAGATGGGCAGATTGCTTGAGCTCAGGAGTTCAAGAGTAGCCTGAAAAAGAGCAAGACTCCATCTCTAAAAATGGCTAGGTGCTGGGGTGGGGATCTGTGGTCTCAGCTACTTGGGAGGCATAGACCAGAGAATCACTTGAGCCTATGAGTTTGAGGTTGCTGTGAGCTATGACACTGTGGCACTCTACAGAGGGCAACATAGTGAGACTTAGTTAAAAAAAAAGTCATTTAAAACATTTTTTACCAATAATAATAATAATAATACTTTTAAAGTTCATTTTCCTTTTTTAAGGAATTATGCAATTTCTATGTATAAGATGTTGCTTAAATAGCAGACAATTATAATTTTTCAAAATATACTTTAGTCTTGCTTTTATTTTGTGCATGATAGGCTTAATTGTCCTATGTCAATTTTCAAAAGGTGGGTTTTTTATCTCTAAAAAACTTATGATTTATGTCATAAATAGTATACCTATTCTCATGGTGACTGAAATTCCAACAGTTTGAAAGAAAGTAAATCTGAGAAGTCAATAACACTTCAGTGTAAATAAAATGAAATTGTTATTTTTTAAAGTGACTTCATTTTATTGAGGTTATATGAAATTACAAAATATCCCTAGGTAAAAATGAAATAACTAAAAAAAATCCACTCTTAACATTTGTTTATAGAATTTTATGTTTTTTTATATATGTTTATATATCCTTCAAAATGAGATTATTTCATACATATTGTTTTACCACCTGCTATTTTTATTTAACAATATGCTATGAATTTCTTTCTATAATATTAGAATATATTCTCTATTTTTTCACTAATTTTTTTAATTAAAGTTTTATGTTGAGATAATTGCAAATTCACATTCAGTTGTAAGAAATAATAAAGAGAAATGCTATGTACTCTTCACCTAATTTCCTCTAATGATAATATCTTGTAAAACTATAGTACAACCAGGATATTGGCATTGATAATGTCAGATACAGAAGATTTTCATCACTATAGACATTTGTGTTGCCCTTTCAAAGCCACATTCATTTTGATCTCACCCTATCTCTCCTTAATCTCAGGCAACCAGTTACCTTTATACTTCTATAATTCTGTCGTTTCAAGAATGTTATATAAATTGAACAATACAGTATACAAACTTTTGGTGTTTTCATTTTTTCCCTTAGCACAGTTTTCATAATTTCATCCAAGTTGTTGCACATATTGCACACCCAGACAGTTTTCTGGGTAAACAGTTTTCATTTCTATGGGTTAAATTTCCAAGAGTTCAATTGTTTGGTTATATGGCACTTGCATGTTTAGTTTCATAAGAAATTACCAAAGTGCTTTTCAGAGTAGTGATACTAGTTTCTCTGGTTGTGATACTATGTTTCTCTGATTGTGATACTATCTCAGCATCCTCACTGGCATTTGGTGTTGTCCCTATTATTTATCTTAGTCATTTGATGGGTACATAGTGTCATTTTACTGTTATAATTTGCATTCCTCTAATGGTTAATAAAGTTGGAGACTTATATTCTTATTTGCTGTCTACATATCCCCTTTTGTGCAATGTGTGTTCCTGTCTTTTGCTCACTTAATTTTTTCTTTCTTTCTTAATTTTAGAATACTTAATTGAAAAATAAAGATTTTAGGAGACAAGATGGCGGACTGAAGCCAGCTTTCCACAGAGGCTCCCATCCTGAAGGAGAGTTAAGGGATGAAAATTTAGCAAGTAACCTGATGGATTTGAGCAGCACCAAGAGAGAAAGTTGAAGAATGCACATCAACCCCACTGAGGAGAGCTGCGACCACAAGGATGCAAACAAAAAGTACAAAACCCATCACCAAGCTGACGGACAGGAGTCTCCCCTCCCCCATCCGATCGGCTTAAGAGCCCCACAAACAAACGGGCAGAAATCAAAGGCCCTGCCACTACACTCCACGGGAGAGACCTACTGAAATCTGGACCTATCTCCCCTACTAGGGTGCCAAGGCGTTCTCCTGCCAGGCATAAAACTGTATAAATCTGTAAATAGCCTTTGACCGCAACTCTGAACTCCCAGCCCTCCTTGGGCAGCAATATAACCAGGCATAAAACTGAATGGAACTGTGTGAGCTCACTGCCAGTGGCTCTGGGCTCCCAGCACTGCCCCACCCCTCCCCCCGCCCTCACTCTGAGATCTGGAGACCTAAGCAGTGGTGGTGTGCCGGACATAAAACTGAGTGGAACTGAGTGTGCTTGCTACTGGTGGCTCTGGGCTCCCAGTGCTCCCCGCCCCCACTCTGAGATCTGGAGGCCTGAACAGCGGCCGTGTGCCGGGCATAAAACTGAATGAAACTGAGTGTGCTCGCTACCAGCAGCTCTGGGCTCCCAGTGATCCCCCCACCCTCACTCTAAGATCTGGAGGCCTGAGCAGTGGCGATGTGGCTGAGCAAAAAACTGAGTGGAACTGAGTGTGCTCGCTACCAGCAGCTCTGGGCTCCCAGCGCTCCACCCTCTGCTCTCACTCTGTAAACTGGAGGCCTGAGCGGCGGCAGTGTGGCTGGGCAAAAAACAGTGGAACTGAGTGTGCTCGCTACCAGCAGCTCTGGGCTCCCAGCTCTCTACCCTCCACCCTCACTCTGTAAACTGGAGGCCTGACTGGTGGCAGTGCAGCCAGGCAAAAAACTGAGTGGAACTGGGTGTGCTCACTCCCAGCAGCTCTGGGCTCCCAGCGCTCCACTCTCCGCCCTCACTCTGTAAACTGGAGGCTTGAGAGGTGGCAGTGTGGCCAGGCAGAAAACTGAGTGGAACTGAGTGTTCTCTCTACCAGAAGCTCTGGGCTCCCAGCGCTCCACTCTCCGCCCTCACTCTATGAACTGGAGGCCTGAGCAGTGGCTGTGTAGCTGGGCAAAAAACTGAGTGGAAATGAGTGTGCTCGCTACCGGCGGCTCTGGGCTCCCAGCGTTCCACTCTCTGACCTCACTCTGTGAACTGGAGGCCTGATTGCCAGCAGTGTGGCCAGGCAAAAAACTGAACAGAACTGCGTGCTCGCTACCGGGGGCTCTGGGCTCCCAGAGCTCCCTCCAACCCCCCCACCCTCACTCTGAGATCTGGAGGCATGAGCGGTGGCAGTTTGGCGGGGCATAAAACTGAGTAGATCAGAGTGTGTTCGCTACCAGTGGCTCTGGGCTCCGAGCGCTCCACCCCATGCCCTCACTCTGACATCTGGAGGCCTGAGCTGCGGCAGTGAGGCTGGGCATAAAACTGAGTGAAACTGTGTCTGCTCACTGCTGGCAGATCTGGGCTCCCAGCGCTCCCCTCTACCCTCACTCTGAGATCTGGAGGCCTGTCCCCTGGGAGTCCAGATTCTTGGGGGACTTATGGGGGCGTGGACAGTGCCCGATCTGCAGTTGGACAGTGCTGATTCTGGGGTGTGGGAGTGAGGCCGGGAGAGACCCACACCAGAGCATTAGTTCCCTGAGGCGGCTGAAGCCACACCCACTGTCTCCCTGGGCAACCAGAGGAGGCCACACCTGAGTAAAGGATTTGCCTGAAGTGACTCACAGACCCGGGAAGCTTCCAGGGCAGGGCCAACTCAGAGCACTGAGACTTCGACCCAGAATAAGTGCTTCACTGGGGTCAAACAGAAACCAGCTGAAAATAAGATAGAACCACGTAGCCCCACCACACCAGACAGGGCCCCAGTCTCTCAGGCCACAATGCTGTACGGGCCCTCAACAAAGCCCCAGGGGAAAAATCAAAGGGAGTAAAACAACCATGGGGCGGAATCAGTGGAAAAACTCTGGTAACATGAATAACCAGAATAGATCAACCCCCCAAGGAAAGAATGGCGGATGTAATTGAAGATCCCATTCATAAACAACTGGCTGACATGTCAGAAATCGAATTCAGAATTTGGAGTGCAGACAAGGTTAATAAAATGGAATTAGGAATCCGAGGAGAAATTCAGAAGTTGTCTCAAGAATTTAACAAATTTAAACACAAAACCAGCAAAGACTTAGACACACTGAAGCAAGAATTTGCAGCCCTCAAAGATATGAAAAATACAGTAGAATCCCTCAGCAACAGAATGGACCAAGCAGAAGAAAGAATTTCTGACATTGAAGATAAAGCCTTTGAATGCTCCCAAACTCTCAGAGGGAAAGAGAAATAGAGAGCAAAATTGGATCATTCTCTAGAAAAACTCTGAGATAACTTGAAGAATGCAAATATCCTACTCATAGGAATTCCTGAAACTGATGAAGTGGCCTCAATGGGAACAGAGGCCCTTCTACATGAAATTATGAAAGAGAATTTTCCAGACATGCCTAGAGAATCTGAAATTCAGACAGCAGACAGCTTCAGAACCCCAGCACGACTCAACACCAATAAGACATCTCCCAGGCATATCATAATTAACTTCACTAAAGTTAATATGAAGGAGAAAATTCTCAAAGCAGCCAGGTGTAAGAAAACGATTACCTTCAAAGGCAAAAACATTAGAACGACTATAGAGCTCTCTGCTGAAACTTTTCAAGCCAGAAGAGGGTGGTCATCGAATTTTAATCTCCTAAAGCAAAATAACTTTCAACCCCAGATCTTGTATCCAGCTAAACTGAGTTTCATTTATGATGGAGAAATTAAATTCTTTAATGACATTCATATGTTGAAGAAATTTGCCATAACCAAACCAGCTCTTCAGGATATTCTCAGACCTATCCTCCATAATGACCAGCACAATCCTCTACCACAAAGGTAAACTCACTCAGAAACTTCTGATCAAACTCCAACTTCCACAATGGCAAAAGGATTAAAAATGCCCACTGGACTTTCGAAAAACTCAATACCCCTAATTTCACCAAACTTATCAATACTCTCCATTAATGTGAATAGCTTAAACTGTCATCTAAAGAGGCATAGGTTAGCTGACTGGATACAAAAACTCAGGCAAGATATTTGTTGCATACAAGAGTCACATCTTAACTTAAAAGACAAATACAGACTCAGGGTGAAAGGATAGTCACCCATATTTCAGGCAAATGGTAACCAGAAAAAAGCAGGTGTTGCAATGTTATTTGTGGATACAATAGGCTTTAAACCAACAAAAGTAAGGAAGGACAAAAATGGTCACTTCATACTTGTTAAGGGTAAGACTCAATATGATGAGATTTCAATTATTAAAATCTATGCACCCAACCAGAATGCACCTCAATTTATAAGAGAAACTCTAACAGACATGAGTAACTTGATTTCCTCCAACTCCATAATAGTCAGAGATTTTAACACGCCTTTGGCAGTGATGGATCAATCCTCCAAAAAAAAGTTGAGTAAAGAAATTAGATTTAAATCTAACCATCCAGCATTTAGATTTAGCAGACATCTACAGAACATTTCATCCCAACAAAACTGAATACACATACTTCTCATCAGCCCACAGAAGATACTCCAAAATTGATCACATCTTAGGTCACAAGTCTAACCTCAGTAAATTTAAAGGCATAGAAATTATTCCACCATCTTCTCAGACCATCATGGAATAAAACTTGAGATGAGTAACAACAGGAATCTGCATACTATAACAAAAACATGGAAGTTAAATAACCTTATGCTGAATGATAACTGGGTCAGAGATGAGATCAAGAAGGAAATTGCCAAATTTTTGGAACAAAACGACAATGAAGACATGAACTACCAGAATCTCTGGGACACTGCAAAGGCAGTTCTAAGAGGGAAATTTATAGCACTGCAAGCCTTCCTCAGGAAAACGGAAAGAGAGGAAGTAAGCAACTTAATGGGACATCTCAAGAGACTGGAAATGGAAGAACACTCCAACCGCAAATCCAGTAGTATAAAAGAAATAACCAAAATCATAGCAGAACTAAATGAAATTGAAAACAAAAGAATAATACAACAGATCAATCAATCAAAAAGCTGTTTTTTTGAAAAGGTCAACAAAATAGATAAACCTTTGGCGAACCTAATCAGGAAAAAAAAGAGTAAAATCTCTAATCTCATCAGTCAGAAATAACAAAGATGAAATAACAACATACTCCTCAGAAATCCAAAAAAATCCTTAATGAATATTACAAGAAACTTTACTCTCAGAAATATGAAAATCTGAAGGAAATTGACCGATACTTGGAAGCACGTCACCTTCCAAAACTTAACCAGAATCAAATAGAAATGTCGAACATGCCCATATCAAGTTCGGAAATAACATCAACCACACAAAACCTCCCCAAAAAGTAAAGCCTGGGAACAGATGGTTTCACGTCAGAGGAATTAGTGCCTATATTACTCAACCTGTTCCGAAGGTAGAAAAAGAAGGAAAACTACCCAATACGTTTATGAAGCAAACATCACCCTGATCCCCAAACCAGGAAAAGACCCAACAAGAATAGAAAATTATAGACCAATATCACTAATGAATATAGATGCAAAAATATTCAACAAGATCCTAACAAACAGAATCCAGCAACACATCAAACAAATTATACATCATGACCCAGTCAGTTTTATCCCAGGGTCTCAAGGCTGGTTCAATATACGTAAATCTATAAATGTAATTCAGCACATAAACAAATTAAAAAAACAAAGACCATATGATTCTCTCAATCAATGCAGAAAAAGCTTTTGATAACATCCAACATCCCTTCATGATCAGAACACTTAAGAAAATTGGAAAATTGGAAAAAGAAGGGACATTTATTAAACTGATAGAGGCCATCTACAGCAAACTGACAGCCAATATCATATTGAATGGAGTTAAATTGGAATCACTTCCACTCAGATCAGGAACCAGACAAGGCTGCCCATTGTCTCCATTGCTCTTTAACATTGTAATGGAAGTTTTAGCCACCGCAATTAGGGAAGAAAAGGAGATCAAGGGCATCCACATAGGGTCAGAAGAGATCAAACTTTCGCTCTTTGCAGATGATATGATTGTATATCTGAAAACACTAGGGACTCTACTACAAAACTCTTAGAAGTGATCAAGGAACACAGCCACGTCTCAGGTTACAAAATCAACATCCATAAATCGTTAGTCTTTATATATACCAACAGTAATCAAGTTGAAAAAACAATTAAGGACTCTATCCCATTCATAGTAGTGCCAAAGAAAATGAAATATTTGGGAGTTTATCTAACAAAGGACATGAAAGATCTATATAAAGAGAACTATGAAACTCTAAGAAAAGAGATAGCTGAGAATGTTAACAAATAAAAAAACATACCATGCTCATGGCTGGGAAGAATCAACCTTGTTAAAATGTCCATACTACCCAAAGCAATATATAATTTCAACGCAATCCCCATTAAAGCTCCACTGTCATACTTTAAAGATCTAGAAAAAACAATACTTCGTTTTATATGGAATCCAAAAAAAACTCGAATAGCCAAGGCATTACTCAAAAATGAAAACAAAGTAGGAGGAATCACGCTACCAGACCTCAGACTATACTACAAATTGATAGTGATCAACACAGCATGGTACTGGCACAAAAAACAGAGAAGTAGATGTCTGGAACAGAATAGAGAACCAAGAGATGAATCCAGGTACTTACCATTATTTAATCTTTGACAAGCCAATTAAAAACATTCAATGGGGAAAAGTTTCCCTATTTAACAAATGGTGCTGGGTGAACTGGCTGGAAACCTGCAGAAGACTGAAACTGGACCCACATCTTTCACCATTAACCAAGATAGACTCTCACTGGATTAAAGATTTAAACTTAAGACATGAAAGTATAAAAATACTAGAAGAGAGTGCAGGGAAAACCCTTGAAAAAATTGGGTTGGGTGAGTTTTTTATGAGGAAGACTCCCCAGGCAATTGAAGCAGCTTCAAAAATACACTATTGGGACTTGATCAAACTAAAAAGCTTCTGCACAGCCAAGAACACAGTAAGTAAAGCAAGCAAACAGCCCTCAGAATGGGAGAAGATATTTGCAGGTTATGTCTCCAACAAAGGTTTAATAACTAGAATCCACAGAGAACTCAAATGCATTAGCAAGAAAAAAACAAGGGATCCCATCGCAGGCTGGGCAAGGGACTTGAAGAGAAACTTCTCTGAAGAAGACAGGTGTGTGGCCTTCAGACACATGAAAAAATGCTCATCACCTTTAATCATCAGAGAAATGCAAATCAAAACTACTTTGAGATATCATCTAACTCCAGTGAGACTAGCCTATACCACAAAATCCCAAGACCAGAGATTTTGATGTGGATGTGGAGAAAAGGGCACTCTTTTGCACTGCTGGTGGGAGTGCAAATTAATACATTCCTTTTGGAATGATATATGGGGAACACTTAGAGATCTAAAAATAGACCTGCCATTTAATCCTGTAATTTCTCTACTGGGCATATACCCAGAAGACCAAAAATCAAATCATAACAAAGATATTTGTATCAGAATGTTTATTGCAGCCCTGTTCATAATTGCTAAGTCATGGAAAAAGCCCAAATGCCCATCGATCCACGAAGGGATCAAAAAATTGTTGTATATGTACACAGTGGAATACTATGCAGCCTTAAAGAAAGATGGAGACTTTACCTCTTTCATGTTTACATGGATGGAACTGGAACATATTCTTCTTCGTAAAGTGTCTCAAGAATGGAAGAGAATGTGGGCAGCGCCTGTGGCTCAAAGGAGTAGGGCACTGAACCCATATACTAGAGGTGGCGGGTCAAACCCAGCCCCAGCCAAAAACTGCAAAAAAAAAAAAAAAAAAAAAAAAAGAATGGAAGAGAAAGTATTCAATGTACTCATCCCTACTATGAAACTAATTTAGGACCTTCACATGAAAGCTATAACCCAGTTACAACCTAAGAATAGGGGGAAGGGGGAAAGGGTGGGGAGGGAGGGGGTTGATTGGTAGAGGGAGGTGGATTGATAGGATTACACATGCGGTGCATCTTACAAGGGTATATGTGAAACTTAGTAAATATGGAATGTAAATGTATTAGCAAAATAACTAAGAGAATGCCAGGAAGGCTATGTTAACTAGTGTGATGAAAATGTGTTAAACGGTCTATGAACCAAGTGTATGGTGCCCCATGATCATATTAATGTACACAGCTATGATTTAATAAAAAAATAAATAAAGATTTTATATATTCAATGTATCTAACACGATGATTTGATATGTGTGTATGGAGAAGGTGCCAAAATACACACACACACACACACACACCTATATATATATATATACATACATATATATATGTATGTATATATATGCATTTTAAGAAAAGGAAACTTATATTAAAATTGTTGTACTCATTATACACTGATAACATTTGTTATCTTTATATTATATCTTTTTTTTTTTGCATTTTTTTTTTTTTTTTTTTTGGCTGGGGATGGTTTTGAACCCTCCACCTCCAGCATATGGGGCCGGTGCTCTACTCCTTTGAGCCACAGGTGCTGCCCAATATATCTTGTAGCTCTTATAATTGTAGAAGTGAAACATGACTTTAGTATTACAATTTTAAGATAGTTTTTTCCTTTCTTAAAATATGTACACATTTTTGGTACCCTCTGTGTTATGTAATGATTATCACAATCAAATTAATTAACATAGCCATCACCACACATTGTGTCCATTAGGTCCCTAGAATGTGTTCACCTTATAACTGAAAGTTTGTGCTCTTTGATTAATATCTGCCCATTTCCCTCATGTCCAGACCCTGGTAACCATGGTTCTACACTCTTTGCAAGGACATGAGATTTTCTTCATATGAATCTTTCAAGTCTTTCTTTTTTCCTAGCAGTTATATAAAATTTCTTATAGGCAAAAAGTTTTTTTTATTCATTAGATTTTCAAACTGATTATTGTTGGTGTACATAAAGGAAATTAATTTTTCTATATTTATTAGTTAATAAGATATATTATTGAATTTGTATGATTTTTATAATTTTTCTTTTGCAATTTTTGGCCAGGGCTGGGTTTGAACCTGCCACCTCTGGCTTATGGGGCCGGCGCCCTACCCCTTTGAACCTCAAGTGCCGCCTGATTTTTATAATTTTTCAATTGATTTTCTGTGGGTTACTATATAAAAAATCATGTCTGTAACCAAAGCTATATTTTTATGCTCTTTAAAAACACATATTCTCATTTCGTTAAGAAGAAAACACCTTTTCACCTGATGGCTATAGCTTCTAGAATATTGTTAGAGCAGTTAAAAAATAGGAGTTCTTTATTTGTCCTGGTTTTAATTGGAATCTCTTCAATATTTAATCACTAAATATGATTTTTATCAGTATGAATTCTTATATTTTGATCTAATTGATAATCAGTCATAGTGCTTTGAATCTTCATTTTATACTAAATCACACAGAAGAGTACACCAGAGAAGCAGTATTCTAATTATATAAGTTTAGAGATGGTAAAGTCTATTGTTGGCAGCTATTTTTGGACATGATTTATACTTCCTCATGTTATTCTGCAACTAACATATTTAACCTATGTGCATAAAAACTGTAGTACCTAAGAGCTATCAATCTACTGATTTTTAGGATTAGTGGATTTATATCAATTACAAAAAGGGTGCAAAATCTTCTTGCTCAGGCAGATCTATAATTAACAGATTGAGATATTTGTTGTACTCTTGGTCTGGTTTAGAAAAGAGTTCAATGTTGGATGTATATACTTGAACTAATAAAGCCTCTACTGTAGTCTTACCAGTTAAAGTTAATAGGAGTAGCTGCCCAAATGAATGTAAGTGAATATGCAAAATATAATGAGCTGTGGCAGTCTTTCTGTTTTGTTTTGTTTTGACTAACTAGCAGCTATAAATATTTTTCTTATGCTTCATAACTCCATTTTAAATATAGCATGACTCTTATGACTCTCTGCATTCTAAAGACAGTGAAATAATTATATTTTAGATTATAAAGGAAGAATACTACATATGATTTTCATATGCTTTTGGTTAGAGAAGGTGGAAGAAAAAAGATTTTACTTACTTAGAAAGATTCCCTAGCCAACTATATGATGCTTCAATTTCCTTAATAATATAAATAAGATGATCTCAAAGGTCCCCTTGATTTGATAGCTTAGGATTCCCTGTGGTTCTAGTAATTATCAAAACTAAATTTAAGGCTGAAGTTTTTGACATGCGAGAACCGCACAAAACTGACAGAGGCCCTATTCCTTTTCCATAATTAACTGCAGATTACTATCTAAACATTTGCATAACAATGTCTGCAAGTCTTGGGTGGACTGACAATCTTAGAATGTTGAAGGCAGAAAGGACTTAACAGGGGTGGAGCAAGATGGCAGCTGAGTAACAGCTTCTTTGCAACTGGGTGCAGTGAGATTGGGGAGAAAAGAAACCAGGCATCTCTGACTTGTGGGCTTTTCCCAGAAACATCCCTTTGGGGATGCAGAGTGGCAGCGGGAGACTTCTGGACCCCAGATGGAGGAAAAAAGCAGTGGAGAAGTGGCAAGTGGCTGTGTTCAGTTTGAGGCTGCGGCTGTCATGGCTGTAGCTAGAGCAACAGAGATTTCAGACAAGGAATGACTTCCCTATGGGTTGTCTTGTTTTTTTGGACTTGGGAACTTGCTTGAATTACCTTGGGAGACCGTGGACGAGTGTGTAAGTGACTTTGAGCAGTATCCAGAATTCAGGAGTGAGCTGTTGGGCCGGAACAGAATTTTCATTGTTTGGCTGTGGGGCAAAGGCAGCCATTGTGGGAGAGCTGCCCTGCAGGCTCTGTCCTCAAGGTCCCAGTGTGAGGCCCATGCTGGGAGACCTTGGGTGCATGTGTAAGTGACTTTGAGCAGTGCCCAGAGTTCGGGAGTTGGCCACTGGGCCAGAATAGAGCTTTCATTGTTAGCTGTGGGCTGCACCTGCAGCCTTTGTGGGAGAGCTGCCCTGCAGACCCCACACTCTAGGTCCTAGAGCGAGGCCCATGCTAGAAGACATTGGGTGAGTGACCTAATGACTTTGAACAGAGCCCAGAGGTTGGGGATAATCCTCTAGAGAAGGCAGAGCTTTCAGTGTTCATCAGTAGGAGAGTTGGCTGGCAGTCTTGGCCCTCAGGGGCTTAGACTGAAGCCAGTTTTGGTGCATCTGATAAGTGGGCAGCCACTTCAAGAGATATCTCAGTGACACATGCTTTCCTGCTTAGCCAAAATTGGGCTGAGGAGAGATTCAGGCTCTCAACCCTGTGGGTTTGAGGGCAAAGAAGTCAGCAGAAGCCTTCAGTCTCTATCTTATACAGCTGTATCAGCATTGTGATTAGCATATCATACTCCACAAAGTCACCTCTTGCCCAGGCAATATTTAATAAGATATGTATATGTTGCTTTGTTTTTGTTCTTGCTATTTTTTTCCTTTTTGTTTAATTTCAACTCCCCCCCCTAGATTTTTTCCTTTTTTTCTTTTTTCTTTCTTTTTCTTAATTTTTCTAAGTGTAAATATAAGTTTTCATTATTTTCTTCTTTAATAATAAGAACTTCATTTTTGCTAGTGTTTCTGCCCTTGTTATTTGGTTTCTCAACCAATTTTATCCTGTAAGGTTGTTTGTTTTCTTTGGTTTGACTTATATTTTTGTTTTTCCTCTCTGATTGGTGGAGGTTGGGTACTGTGTCTGCTCAGGCTGACAAAGAGCTGCAGATGTCAAGGGAACCACCCAACCCAGCACTGACAAAGGTTGTTTTTTTTTAAGGTGTGGGTCCAAAGTACCCTACTGTATACCTTTATTACTCTTATATCCCTCTTTCTGTGCCTCTTTTCCTCTTGTAAGTCTTCCCTTTTACTTATCCTATTTCCTTTTCTTTTTTCTTTTTGTTCTTTTTCTGTTTTTTTTTTTTTCATTTGTTTTTCTTCAATATTTTCATCCTATTAGTCCTGTACCAAAAGGACTCATGAACACCTTAGGTCAGAGTCATGGTAACTTAAAGAGCAAGTAGAAGTGAAGGAAAAACTAGGACAGGAAAACTGACAAAAGAAAACACCCATGAGGAGGAAACAGCAGAAAAATGCTAGCAACATGAAAAAACAGACCAGAACAACACCCCCATCCCCCAAAGGACCATGAGGTTGCTACTGAAGAGGATTCCATGTTTTAAGATATGTTAGAAATGACAGAAGAGGAAGTTAAAATACAGATGATAAAAACAATGAAGGAAATTGCTGAGAAAGTGGAAAATAACCAAAAGGAAATCCAAAAAATGAATCAAATAAGAAATAAATGATATGAAGAATATAGAAAGGATATAGCAGAACTAAAAACTTGAGGCTTTAGAAAACTTAAAGATCCAGTTGAAAGTACCAATAACAGATTAAACCATGCAGAAGAAATAATGTCAGAGGTAGAGAACAAAGCTCTTCAGATGGTTAAGGAGGCAGAAAAAGAAAGCAGAAGTTCACTAAGAGAATTATGGGACTACATGAAGCCTTCAAACATACTAGTTACAAGTATCCCACAAGGGGAAGAATGCCCCCAGAGGAATGGAAGACATACTGGAGAATGTTATAAATTAAAATTTCCCAATGTCACCAAAGATTCTGACACACTCCTTTCAGAGGATATCAGACCCCAGGTGGCCTCAACTCAAATAAAGCTTCTCCAAGACACATTATGATGAGCCAGTCCAAAGTCAAGACAAAAGATAATATTCTTCAAGCCACAAAGAGTAAGCACCAATTGACCTTCTTGAGCAAATCCATCAGGGTGATCGCAGACTTCTCAAATGAAACTTTTCAAGCCAGAAGACCATGGTCATCTATCTTTAATCTACTTAAAAAACAAAACAAACAAACAAAAAAAAAACAATTTACAGCCCAGAATTCTATATCTTTCAAAGCTAAGCTTTAAATTTAATTGAGAAATCAAATATTTTATGAATATGAAAAGATTGAAGAAGTTTGCCAGAAGACCAGCTCTACAGGAAATACTTTGATTTGTTCTACACACCGACCATCACAATGGACCACCAGCAAAGTAAGCACCCAGAAAAAAAAAAAGGATAAAACCTAGCTTCCACAAGGATGCAAAAGATAAAACTAAGCAATGGACTTCCACAAAATAAGATGAATAGAATGCCACAAAACTTATCAATAATCTCAATAAATGTTAATGGCTTGAATTTTCCACTGAAGAGGCATAGACTGGCTTATTAAATAAAAAAAAAAAAAAACACAAGCCATCCATTCACTGTCTTCAGGAAACACACCTAGCTTAAAAGGACAAATTGAAACTTAAGAGTTAAGAGATAGAAGACAATTTTGTAGGCAAATGGAATTCAGAAGAAAAGAGGGGTTGCAATCTTATTTTCTGATATAAGTGGATTTAAAGCAACTAAAGTTAAAAAAGACAAAAATGGACACTTCATATTGGCCAAGGGATAAATACAACAGAAAGACATTTCAATTCTTTCAATTCAATTCATTTCAATTCAATATTCTTCAATATTTATGCATCCAACTTAAATGCTCCCAGGTTCCTGAAACAGACCTTAATTAGTCTTAGCAATATGATATCCCATAACACCATAATTGCAGGGGACTTTACCACACCTCTTACAGAGCTGTACAGATCCTCTATACATAAACTAAACAAAGATACAAGGAACCTATATGTGACCCTACGATAACTGTGCTTTATAGATGTATATAGAACATTCCATCCCAAAGCTAAAGAATATATGTTCTTCTCATCATCCCATGGCACATTCTCCAAAACTGATCATATCCCAGGACACAAAATAAACCTCAACAGAATCAAAAGAAATAAAATTTTACCTGTATTGTCTCAGCCACAAGGCATTAAAGGTGGAACTCAACCTCAACAAAAACATTCAACCTCACACAAAGAAATGGAAATTAAACAACCTTATGCTGAATGACAGTTGGGTGCAGGAAGAGACAAAAGAGGAAATTATTAACTTCCTTGATTATAGCAACAATGAAGACACAAGCTACCAAACCTGTGGGATACAGCAAAAGCCATCTTCAGAGAAAAATCTATCACTTTAGATGCCCACATCTGAAAAACAGAAAGAGAGCACATCAACAAACTCACAAAACATCTAATGGAATTGGAAAAAGAAGACAATCTAACCCTAAATATAGCAGAAGAAAAGAAATATCCAAAATTAAATTAGATATTAATGAAATTGAAAACAAAATAATTATTCAGAAAATTAATGAAACAAGGAGTTTTTTTAATAAAATAAAATAGATAAAACTTTGGCCAGACTAACCAGAAATAGAAAATTAAAATCTCCAGTAACCTCAATAAGAAATTATAAAGGGGAAGTAACAACTGATGCCATAGATACAAGAGATTATCTCTGAATATTGCAAGAAAACCTGAGCCCAGAAATCTGACAACGTGAAGGAAATGGATCAATATTTGTAATGACAGCCTCTCCCTAGACTTAGCAAGGAAGAACCAGATCTCTTGAAAAGACCAATTTCAAGCACTGAGATCAAGGAAATAATAAAAAGTGTCCCCCCAAAATGCCCTGGTCCAGATGGCTTTACACCAGAATTCTATCAACTCTTCCAAGAAGAGCTTATTCCCATACTACAGAAATTACTCCAAACAATTGAGGAGGAAGGAATCTTCCCCAACACATTCTATGAAGCAAATGTTATCCTGATATCAGACCAGAAAAAGGCCACGTATAAAGGAGAACTACAGATCAATTTAACTAATCAATATAGATGTAAAAATTCTCGCCCAAATCCTAGGCAATAGATTGCAGCTTTTCATCAAAAAGTTATATGCTATGTTCAAGTAGGTTTCATCACATTGATGCAAGGCTGGATTAACATACACAAGTCCATAAATGTAATTCACCACATTAACAGAAGCAAAAACAAAGACCATATGTTCCTCTCAACAGATGTAGAAAAAGCATTCAATAAAATCCAGTATACTTTTCTAATTAGAATACTAAAAAGTATAGGCATAGGGGACACATTTTGTAAACTGGTAGAAGCCGTCTATGACAACCCCACAGCTAATATTTTACTGGATGGAGTAAAATTGAAAACTTTTCCACTTACAACTGGAACCAGACAAAGTTTTCCTCTATTACCACTACTATTCAACATATTGTTGGAAATTCTAGCCTATAGCATTAGACAATAGAGGGAAATAAAGGCATTCAAATGGGAGCAAAGGAAGTCAAACTCTCTCTATTTGCTGATGATGTGATCTTGTACCTAAAGATCGCCAAAGACTCCACCACAAAACAAGTGGAAGTGATAAAAAAAATACAGTATTGTCTCAGGATATAAAATCAATGTCCATTAACCAGTAGCCTTTGTATATGCCTATAACAGCCAAGATGAGAAGTTAATTAAGGACACAATCCCCTTCACACAAGCTTCAAAGAAAATGAAATACCTAGGAATATACCTAACAAAATAGGTGAGGGCCTCTGTAAAGAAAATTATGAAACCCTAAGAAAACAAAAAGCAGGCGGCACCCATACCTCACTGGATAGGGCACTGGCCATATACACTGAGACTAGTGGGTTCGAACTCAGCCTGGGCCAACTAAAGCAAAAATGATAACTCCAACAACAAAAAACTATAGCCAGCCATTTTGCGGGGTGCTTGTAGTCCCAGCTAGTTGGAAGGCTGAGGCAAGAGAATTGCTTAAGCCCAAGAGTTTGAGATTGCTGTGAGCTATGACTCCATGGCACTCTACCAAGGGTGACATAGTGAGACTGTCTCAAAAAAAAAAAATAGCAGAAGATATTGAGAAATGGAAGAACATACCATGCTCATGGCTGGGAAGAATCAACATTGTGAAAATGTCCATACTTCTCAAAGCAATCTACAGATTCAATGCCATACCTATTAAAATACCAATGCTATACTTTCAAGACTTGAAAAAAAAAATCTTCACTTTGTATGGAAACAGAAAAAAATCCCATATAGCTAAGGAAGTTCTTAGTAATAAAAGCAAAGCTGTGGGCATCAGCCTACCAGACTTTAGGCTATACTGCAAGGCCATAGTGGTCAAAACAGCATGGTATTGGCACAAAAATAGAGACATAGACATCTGGAATTGAACAGATAACAAGAAAATGAAACTAACATCTTACAGCCACCTAATCTTTGATAAACCAGACAAGAACATACATGGGAAAATAATCCTTATTGAATAAGTGGTGCTGGGAGAAGTGGATATCTACATGTAATAGACTAAAACTGGACCCCCACCTTTCTCCACTCACAAAAATTGATTCAAGATGGATAAAAGACCTAAATTTCAGGCATGCAATGATAAAAATCCTCAAAGAAAGTGTGGGGAGAAGACTGAAGATATCAGCCTGGGGAAAGACTTTATGAAGAAGACTTCCATGACAATCACAACATCAACAAAAATAAACAAATGGGACTTAATTAAACTAAAGAGCTTCTGTACAACAGAAGAGGAAGGAGACAACAACCAAAGCAAATAGACAAGCTACACAGTGGGAAAGGATATTTACATGTTTTGAATCAGACAAAAGCTTGATAACTAGGATCTACAGAGAGCTCAAATTAATCCACATGAAATAAGCCAATGGGCTTATTTCAGGCTATACTGCAAGGCCATAGTGGTTAAAACAGCATGGTATTGGCACAAAAATAGAGACATAGACATCTGGGATTGAACAGATAACAAGAAAATGAAACTAACATCTTACAGCCACCTAATAGGTATGGCATTGAATCTCTTATTCCCATATATCAATGGGCAAGAGACACGAATAGAATCTTCTCCAAGGAAGACAGATGAATGGCTAACAAACATGAAAAAATGCTCATCATACCTAATTATCAGAGCAATGTAAATCAAATCCTCACTGAGATATCATATAACCCCAGTGAGAATGGCCCACATCACAAAATCTCTAAAGTGCAGATGCTGGCATGGATGTAGAGAGAAGGGAACACTTTTACACTGCTAGTAGAAATGAAAACTAATACAACCTTTTAGATGGAAGAGTGAATAACCCTCAAAGAACTCGAACTAGACCTCCCATTTGATCCTGCAATTCCATTACTGGGCATCTACCCAGAAGGAAAATAATCCTTTTACTACAAGGACACTAGGTGTTTATCATAGCTCAATTTAAAATTGCCAAAATGTGGAAACAGCCTAAATGCCCATCAACCCAGGAATGGATTAACAAGCTGTGGTATATGCATATGATGGAATACTATTCAGCCATTAAAAATATGGAGACTTTACATCTTTTCTACTAATGTGAATGAAAGTGGAACTTATTCTTAGTAAAGCATTATAAGAATGGAGAAACAAGAAACCTATTTACTCAATTCTGATATGTGGTATATGCATACCATGGAATAACATTATTGGGAGTGGTGGAAGGGGAGAGCAAAGAGAGTGAAGGAGTGAGGGTGGTGGGGGGGCCATGGAGTGTGACTCACCTTTTTGGGGCGGGACACAATTATAAGAGGGACTTTGCCTAACAAATGCAATCAATATAACCTGGTGCTTTGTATCCTCAATGAATTCCCAACAACAAAAAAGAAAGGACTTAACAAAATTTTAAACTAACTTTCTCTTTTCATAGTTATGAGGAAAATTAGTTCTGAAGAAATAAGACTAAGGTTCTCCAGCTATCAATTGGAAATTTAAAATAGTCACTCATAGGTTTATTTAATAGTTTTTTGAGTTAATGGAAAAACTATGGATGTAATAAGAGTTATATCTAGCTCATGGCTATACAAACTTATGATGAAAGGAAAGTAGAATTTTGAGAGAGGCAAAATATGTGAATTTTACCTTTCCTGATTCCAAGTTACCTTTCCTATGATTTCTCAATTTGCCAGGGTCATAAATAATAACTCACCTTTAATTTTTCTAACACACTTTATTTAGTTCTAATTTTATAAATTATTATATTATACTAGCACAATGATTTGTGTACCTGACTGTCTTCCTCAAAAAATTATCTCTGTATCTAACTCTATCTTAAAATTCTGTCCTATAATTTAAATTTGTTGGTAATTTCCATAAAAACCCACCAAGTGAGAGAATAGGTCTCATTTGTATTTATTTTCCAGAGAAGTTCCTGACACACATAAATAATATAATATTTGAGTTACAGTGAGGAGAGCAACTCCTTGGAAGAATTTGAGATCTCACTTCATAGTGTGACCTTTTTTGCTCTGGCTTTGGTTCAGAGAGTGTTAGTATTTTGAATGGTGAGCTCTATGAATTTAGCTAAATGAGGGTTAGATATCTAAACTAAAATACGATAGAAGTTAGTATTGCTTAACCCTCAGACCTCTAAGATTTGAGGGGGAAGTATTGTATAAGAGAGTTTTGAAGTATTTTGTAAAAAAAAATCTTTGAAAATTGAACAAAACTTTGAAGATCTCTCCAGTCTACACTGTAGAATTTTAATTCTTTTTATTGATTGTAAGGTATGCATTTTTATTGAACTGATCTCAAGTCTGTAAGCCCTGGCTGCCTCCACACATCCACCTACTCCCAGGGATGCAAAAAGCCTTCATACATTTCACATTCAGGGACAAAAATAAACCACAATGGCTAATCATTCAAAATAAAACAAACAAACAACAAAAAAATGGCAAAGATTAAAAAATAATTACATTACATAATTCACACAAAGACAATGCTGTCACCCCTCTGTGTGGACTGGAAGGACTGGGTCATTTTCCTTAGAGAGAAGTAGGGTGGCTTTTAGTAACAATTCTTCATAACTCCCACATAAAGCATACAACTTTTCTTGGCATGTACTAAATACATTACTATCTATGGCATCTTTTATATTATAGAATGTTTTGCTCCTGAACCAGAAGACAGGCTGGTTCTTCATCTTCATTAAGAATTTGACAATGTTTTCATTTTTATTGTATAACTTGCATGCTTATTATAAAGCTTAGTATATAGTAAACACTCAACAGAGTGTGGAATGTAATGTAATGAATGCTCACATGGTTGGTGCCAGATAGTTGTAGTTTCTAGTTAGGTTCAGGGAAACCAGAGTGGGATTTCCATGCTTGACTAGATTAATATATGTATATATTCATTTTTGATGTCTTCCATCTTTTAAGTTTCCAGAATGCACAATTTTTTTTTTTTTGAGACGGAGCCTCAAGCTGTCACCCTGGGTAGAGTGCTATGGCATCACAGCTCACAGCAACCTCCAACTCCTGGGCTCAAGTAATTCTCCTGACTTCACCTCCCAAGTAGCTGGGACTACAGGTGCCTGTCACAATGTCCGGCTAATTTTTGGTTACAGCCATCATTGTTGTTTGGTGGGCCCCAGGCTGGACTCAAACCCATCAGTTCAGATGTATGTGGCTGGTGCCTTAGCCACTTGAGCCACAGGTGTCGAGCCCATAATGCACAATTTTATCAGGCTTATGCAGTAGACACTGTTTATTGTCTATCCATTGTCAAATGTACCCCCTTCTTTCATCCAGGAATGGAGGTGGACAAAAGCTAACCTTGCTTTATTCTTCAGAATAGGGTATGATGGTCTAAGGGTGATAACAGTCCTATTGCCATTAACTAGTTTAGGCATGGGTAGATAACATTTTCTGGTTAAAACATGATATGAAATTTGCTATGGTAGTTTAGAAGCATAAGAAAGAACTACAAGATTAAAAATCCTTGCTTCTTTTTCTGAATATAGTCACGTTTTGATATAACATCATAATTTGTTGTGGTTTTCAGACAGAATGTGGATCAAAGACCCCATTCTTGCTAAGGGAAAATACTCCCAGAAAATGAGGAAAATAAAAAAGTAAGCTAAGTGAGACAGAACAAAGGAAAGTCAGCTAGTTTATCTTTAAACCAGCCACTGATAAGTTTAAGTTTCTTATCTGAACAAGTTTTCTGCTTTTCACAGAAGACTGTTCTATTAGGAATACAACTTGCAATCACCCCTGCTGGATCTGTGAACACTCTGAATAAATAATGGCCACAGAAGATGTTGTGGCAAGGCCTATAAAGATAAATTAACTAGGCCATTTCCTACCCAGTGAACAGTCAAAGCAAATACCCATTGTGGAGATTTGTATTTGGCTGGGACAGAGGTCAAGGGAACTGCTAGAGCACTGAAATATGGGCAGGAGGGCTTATATTCCTTATCACAGAGGAAGACCCTCTGTGGTGTTGATGAGAGGAAAATTCCTCTTTTCCACTGATTCTCCTCTCCTCCCAGAGGAGATTGATGCCAGTGGTGATTTACTCCACAGAAAAGTAGAAGAGATTAAAATCTCCCTATGAATCTGTGTATGTGACCTCAGACAGGAGGCTGCCCCCACACAAGGCTCAGGTTTCGGATTTCTCAAGACTGATCAGACCCTTAAATTTGATGATTATAGAAATAATAGGAGCTGATATGTTTGCTCAGAGAAACTGCTGGCATGTTTGTTCCCTTCTTAGCTTACCCTTTGGGCTAATGAGCAAATACCCTTCAATAAAAACTGTGTGGAACAAACACTTGGCACACCGTCAGAATCCCACAAATGGGCAGTGGTCCCTCGTGCTCCCACTTTTGAAAATTCTATTCTGTTTGTCTTGTCTCTTTCTCTCTCATGGTTTCTAGCTTCATATTTCTTCAGCCAGTTGCTGCCAGATCCACAGGTCTTAACAGACCCTGGCAGGGGTTATCTTTCTTTCTGAGGAAGACAGAACAGATGGATAAAAGGAAGCTGAATTATTAATAGCATTATTGAGTGTCTGAGTCAATTAATTCTAGACTTACCTCTGAAATCCTTGTTCTGTGAGATAAGTCTTATTACTTAAGCCATTTTGAACCAAAAATTCTGTTACTTGGAGCTGAGAACAATCTAACTCATATAAAATATTTCCTTGTAAGGAGATACAGGAAGTAATCAGATGTTTCCATTTGATTCAAAATGTATTATTTAAAAGATCATCTACAAAAATCTTCATCATGTTTCAAAAATTTAAAACAAATATTATTACCTAAAGTAGGGTTATAAGTTTCATCTAATGTTAGAGTCAAATACTCTGAAATTATAACAGAGTCAAAATGGATAAGCAAGTTGATGTATGAGTGGAGATAAAAATCAGGGAAATTCTTTGGAAGAATACAAGAATATGATTTAAACTTATTAGTGATGATTTGAGAACAGATGATGGGAAAAGAAATATGTGTTTTGCTAAACTTGAAGGGTGGGGGCAAGATGGCTGATTAGAGGCAGTTTTGGTCAGAAGGTCTCATCAAGAAGGAGAGAAACTAGACTGAGGTGAACTTGGAGTAGTTGAAGTTAGGAAGTAGATGTCATTATGAAAAAATGATATTTTTTCTTCTAGGTAGATGGGTACTAATGGGATTGCAGGATAAATTGGAAAGGAAGGCATGTTTTAAGGTCTCTAGGACTCTCCATGCTCATCTTCCCTAATCATCAAATAAATGCATATCAAAACTAATTTGAGAGGAGGCAGAGCAAGATGCAGAATCAGGAAGACATTTGGGCTGAGCTCTCCTAGAGCAACTGAGAAATGAGAGTTACTCGGTCTGTGTTTGGTGAGGAGAGTTTCCCTGGTGATATAGCTCAGGATGTGCTATGAGGGAGGGGGTGCTTGTTGCTTTATGCCAACTGGAGTGGTGGGGAAAAGGTCTGTCACATTACACAAGTCTTGTGGGAGCTGCTGGTGAGAGCTGCAGGTGGCAGTGCTGCTGGGAGATGCAGAAATCCAGGATGTGAGGGAGCCTTTTTTGCATTTTTCAGTTCTCAGGGTAAGTGTGTTGAGTGGATTGCCTGGAAGAGTGTGCAAACCTATATAGCAGCCATATTTGAGGGCCCGTTGAAGTGGATTTTCTATCTGTTTGGCAGGGTAGAGATGGCCATTCTGGTCCTGGTACCAAGGGGTCAGCCATTATGGAAAGGTTGTGAGGGCAGGTCTCCTACAGGGACATAGACATTTTAATTCCATCTGCTAGGATCAGACCTCCAGTCATGACAGGCTCAGGGACTCCAGCACTCCATGAGAACTCTTGTGGGCCCACGCTGAGATTTGCTTCTGAAGAATTATGAAGAGACCTGAGTTCCCAACCCAGTAGAATATTAATACTGAGGAAATAATCAGGTGATCACTGTGGAAAATTAAGTTGGGGATCTGGTCTATGCCTGAGATCTAGAGAGAGGTTATCAGCTATGTTGTCCATCCCCCAAAACTACAGTGCCACCTGATGTCCCGGCAATATATTGTTACACAAATATATTCCTACTAAAGTAGGACCCTCCCACCGTATATATAGTATGTGTGTATATATATATATTTATATACACACACATTTTAATTTATATTTATATATTATATGTATACATACATAAATACATATATATGATGGGAAAAGAAATATGTATTTTGCTAAACCTGGGGGTGGGGGAAAGATGGCTGACTAGAGTTAGTTTTGATCAGAAGGTCCAAATATGCTTTTTGTATATATATGTATATATAATTAGTTTTTAAATTTTGTTTATTTTTTTCTTTTTTCTTATTGTTAGTCTTTTCTTTCCCTTCTTTTCTTTTCTTTTCTTTCTTTTTTTTTTTTTGTTCTTTTATTTATTTATTACTGAGATGGCTTATTTTTGGTTATTTTGAGCTTTTCAGTATTTTGCATTGATGTGTTTGGTTTGTTGCTTATTTCTATGGTTGGGTTCTTTTCCTAACTTCTATTTTTACTTTCATCAAGATCAAGGGCTCCTGTATTTTTTTTTGGTTACAGTGTTTTAGCCTCATTTATTCTCTCTCCATATTTCACTCCAGTATATTCT